>NC_139354.1:118963294-119677044 GCF_055883805.1 Amblyomma maculatum | reverse complement strand
AGGCGTGACCCGTCAATCAAAGCAGCTCAGCGGATAGTCGGGAGCAGTGCAACGAGCCCTGTGTGATGACTGGTTGCCTGCAGCGGATAGACTGCGTTGTATTCTTGGCTGCGAGGTTTGGTGAGTGCGGGACTTTCTTCTACTGAGTTTTGCCAGGCTTTTGTTAAGTAGAGAACAGAGCTGGTAATTGTGTTGTCATCGTTGCTCGGTTAATTCCAGCAAGGCAATAGCGGGCAGTAGAGAAGGCAGCACTCGGAACAGCCATGAATTTGGATTTGAAGTCGTTGCGCAAACCGAAATTGCTGGAGCTTGCGGAGGAGTTGGGTCTGAATTTGTCAGACAAAGTGATAAAACCAGAAGTGTTAAAGGCTATTCTTGCGTTAGAAGCTGAAGATGGTGTGTTTTTGGAATGCCTTGAGATCATTGACGAACGTCATAAGAGGAACGTGAACGTCACGAGAAAGAGATTCGTGAACGTTCGGAATGTCTCGAGAAAGGGGATCGTGAACGTAGGGAACGTTACGAGAAAGAGGGCGCCTCGTAAGGAAACTGATGCAGCTGGAGATTTCAGCACATGGAATGAGCGTGGAAAAGATTAAAGCTTTTAATGCCCATTCATTGTAACAGTTCAATACCGCGAGACGGTCCGCCACCGTTCCTCATCGCCGAGGATATGGCAAAGTATTTGGCAGACTTCGAAAGTGTCTGTAGAAGTAAACGTTTCGAGCGAGATAATTGGGCGCAGATGTTAGTAGCTCTTCTCTCCGCTGAAGCGTCGGAAGAAATTAAGCGATTGGTTGGCGACCGCTTGAAAAATTACGATGAACTAAAAGAGTCATTGCTGATACGATATCAGATAACGCCTCATAATCTTCGGAAGAGGTATGAGAGCGAGAAACATTGTGTCGAGTCGTACTTTGATTTGGCCTATCAGTTGAAAGCCGCTGTAAGCGAATGGCTAGACAGTGCGGAAGTTCCGGAGCAAATCGAATTTGCACCGGAGTGTGAGACACAGCTTGTGGAAGCGGCCGAGCAACGTGACCGCAGTAGTGAGCCGACCGATTCTCGAACAGAAGAGCATCGTGTTACCTTGGTCGAGCCACTAGCTGAGATGGTTAGCTCAGGCTTAATCGGCGAGAAGTCCGAAGTGACGCCGTTAAGCGAGGTGAACTGCATGCCGACCCAAGTATATGTAGGAGATACAGTTCCATCAAATAAGTGTGGGGAACTGGTACTAACTGAACCGTGTCTCGAGTTGAAAGCAGAAGCTTGTGTAGAGCGCGACGGATATGGAAATGAGCTAGGAGAGGAGAAACGTTCAGTTTGCGAAATCAGCTGTGTCTTAGTGCAGGGCACGCAGAAATGCAAATTGCCAATCAGGGAACCTGCGCAGCCCGCGAGTTGTGATCAGCCAGGGCAGACCGACGAGGAGTGCGCGTATGCTGTAGAGAGCGAGACTTGCGAAGGCGACAGCGAGCGACTAGAGGAGAGTCAGAATCGTTCGTGCCCTGATACCACGCTAGGTTGTATTCGCGAAAGCAACCCCGGTGCGAACGCGGACGTAGCACCTATGGCCCTCACATAATCCGAAGCGCCCCAGCTGTCGCAGGAGCTTGATCCTGCTCCGGTTAGCTCTGAGCGAGGCGACGCACTGAGTGGCGAGCCGCCAGAGCAAATGCCTGGAAGGGGGACTGACAGAACTGAAGTCAGCCGTTGTTGTCGTTCGGATTTGACTGAATGTGAGTCATGCGCTGCTGGCCGCGATGCAGACGCGGCGCCGCACTTTGACCACTTTGACGACACCGGTGCCCTACTAGCTCCGGTTACCGCTAGAACATTGACCGCTAGCTTGTCAGAGATGGCCCAGAAAAAAAGTAGAAGGCTAGTATTCAAGTCCTGCCGACGAAAAACGCGGATGGGCAGGCGCGAGAAAGAATGCTGCCATCGTAAGGAGCGCAAACTCAAACGGTTGCAAAAAGAAAGCTGAAAGCCTGTGTTTCAGTGCTGCAGTAGAAAAAAGCGTAAAGGCATACGCGAGAAAGAATGGTGCCATCGTAAGGAGAGCAAGCTCAAACGGTTGCAAAAAGAAAGCAGAAAGCCTGTGTTTCAGTGCTGCCGTAGAAAAAAGCGGAAAGGCAGGCGCGAGAAAGAATGGAGCAAGTGTAAGCTATCGCGAAAGAGAAAGAGACTATCCCAAAGGCACAAATGCGCCCGTGCCGAGAAAATGCGTGACTGGTGCGCAACCCGTGGGAAGAGGGATAGGTTGTTTAGAAAGGTGAGCGACTCATGCTCATGCGTTTCTTTGCACAGAAACAGGAAGGTACGGCTGTTCCGTGAAACGGACAGCCGAAGCTTTAGTGAAAAGGGTGATCTCAACGGTAATGCCGATGGCTTAAGTCGGAGCCCATAACGTGAGAAGAAGCCTTAGTTTTCACTTATTGGTGTTTTTTTCCTGACATAGAATTTTGAGCATTTATATTCATTATTTTTGTTTGAAGGGACGTTTTTGAAAGCGCAATTTTAAAATTTGTGGACGCGTTCCAAGTGCTGCTGAGCTGCCCTTTAGTATAGATGGGGGCATAAGAGAGAAATAGTCTGGTAAAACCTAATGAAGTTTGTGCCGTGCTTGCTGGATGAACGGTTGAGTTTTTAGCGTGGTTGTGACGTTGTGGGTTGTCAGAAATCTCTCCTGAAGACAAGTTGCAGAGTGCCTTGGAAACCCGGACTTGCCAAGGGCTTCTTCAGGCTGACTGGCTCAAGAGAAGCAGTCGGACGACCCCGGCTAGCAGCAATATCCCGATCCCTCCGGACAGCGCATGCAGTCCCCTGCCCTTCGGGATCTCCCTTCCCCGCCGGGGCAGTCTGGTACGTTTCTCCACCGACAAGTGGGACAGCTGACGCGGCCACCGGCTAGCAACAGGCAGAACCGCGAGCGGATCGGCCATTTCGACGCCGTTCATCGGCCGCGCAACGCTTCCTCCCGCCGACAAGTCTCAACGTGATCCTGCCACGCGCCAAATGTGTGTGCGTGCATGTGTGTGCAAACGCCGGCCAAGCCTGGAGCTCGTGAGAGAGTGCGCCGTCCTCGCCCGTCTGCAGGAGGTGCAGGAGATGAGGTCGGACCACCTGCGATTGAGTCATCCCGACGTGTACCAACGTGTTTGGCTCTCCCTTCCCTGTGAGGGTTTACCCATTCCCTATCAACTGGAAAACCTATAAAACGCAGCGGCCGACTCCGCTGAGATAGAGACTACTTTGACGCACCCTTGTTACGACGCTAGACACCAGCTGTGCGAGAGTGTCTGTATTCTTTCCTGGTCAGCTTCTCTTTCCGCTACTTCATGATGTTTTAGTAAAGGTTGTTTCGTTAGAAGACGCCTCGTCTTTGCTGGGACCTTTGATGCCGTCCGCCGTCCACGGAGCCGCCAGGCCAACGCTACCGAGGGGCCGCGCGCCGCATGTAACAACGTGTTAGCGGTGGGCTGAGCACGCGAGCCACAAACGTAATAACTGGTGGCAGCGGTACGCTAGCCAGGCGCACGCGACCTTAAACCTAACAATTGGTGGCAGCGGTGGGATGACGACGACCAAGCCGTAACCATGGTCGGAGGGACGAGCCAGGCGATACCGTCGTCTAACACTACCTACCTACCTACCAGCTGCCTACCTACCTACCTACCTACCTACCTACCTACCTACCTACCTACCTACCTACCTACCTACCTACCTACCTACCTACCTACCTACCTACCTACCTACCTATCTACCTACCTACCTACCTACCTACCTACCTACCTACCTACCTACCTACCTACCTACCTACCTACCTACCTACCTACCTACCTATCTACTTATCTACCTACCTACCTACCTACCTACCTACCTACCTACCTACCTACCTACCTACCTACCTACCTACCTACCTACCTACCTACCTACCTACCTACCTACCTACCTACCTACCTACCTACCTACCTACCTACCTACCTACCTATCTACTTATCTACCTACCTACCTACCTACCTACTTACCGGCCTGCCTGCCTGCCTACCTACGCACCTACCTACCTGCCTGCCTGCCTGCCTGCCTACCTACCTACCTACCTACCTACCTACCTACCTACCTTCCTTCCACTTGTACCGGGCTTTTGCTTCTTCTTTACAATAAGAGTCGAACCGACACCTGCGCACGTTCGTCTCAAGAGAATAAAAGTGCAATTACCTCCTATATGCAAATGCCTCCAGCCAATGTCTTGAAAGTATATATATATATATATATATATATATATATATATATATATATATATACCGGGTGTCCCAACTAACTTGAACCAAGGGATACAAAATAATGCATTTGAGGTAGGTCAGTGAAACCAATTGCATTCAAATGCCATCCTCCTTGCGCACTACAGACGATTTTTTGTTTTGCAATTACTTAATTAGCTAATTATGTAAATTTTTCTAATTTAATAAATATCGGCTTTAGACCAAACATGTGAATTGGAAAGTTGTAGAGCACCTTCAGAAACCCTCATTCCATTAATTGCGATAAAGAAAGTCTCACGTGTATCTTATTTTCTGGGCTCAAAAGAAAGCCCGCGAAATACAAATAATACCACGTGACTAGTGGATTTGTGCGCCGCGATTGTGGTGCTCTCAGTCGTGGTTTGAGCGAACGAAATTAGCTGCGGCCGCGTCTCCTTTGCCCCGTTAAAGCGGCAGGCCGATATGCCTGCGATGGCTTCTTCGCCCGCGTCCGGCAGCCGGCCCACGTGATGGTGCAGTAGCACCGAGAGCGGCGAGCCGACACCACCGGGATTCTAACAAACCCTCCTTCTCTCCCATCAGCGAACTTTACGGCAAACGGATCAGCGATAAGGTATCAGCCACTGAATTTGCGCATACAGGCTTGGGTAAAGGGGCGAGATGACATGTGACTCGACTAAAACTAGCGCTGCACCTTCATTTGCCGGTTCTTTATCGTCATCCGCCTGTCGTGATGTAGGCTGCTGTGGTGCACAGGCCTGGCCAAGATCGCGGTGACGACGGGCGAGCTCGAGCTCGCTCCAACCATCGCTAACATTTCTGCCTGCCGCTGCAACGGGACCATCGGGTCACGGCCGCAGCTGATTTCGTTCGCTCAAGCCACGACTGAGAGCACCACGATCGCTGCGCTCAAATGCGCTAGTCACGTGGTATTATTTGTATTTCGCGGGCTTTTTTTTGAGCCCGGAAAAAAAGATATACGTGAGACTTTCTTTATCGCAATTAATGGAATGGGGGTTTCTGAAGGTGCTCTACAACTTTCCAATTCACATTTTTGGTCTAAGGTGAATATTTATTAAATTAGAAAAATTAACATAATTAGCCAATTAACTAATTGCAAAACAAACAATTGCCTGTAGTGCGCAAGCAGGCTGGTAGTTGTATGCAACTGGTTTCACTGACCTACCTTAAATATAATATATTATAACCCTTGGTTCAAGTTAGCTGGGACGCCCGGTATATATATATATATATATATATATATATATATATATATATATATATATATATATATATATAGATTCCTAGGAACACGAATTTTCACCCCAGAGCATTACATAAAGAAAATTTTAACATTTATTTGCAAAACAGACAAGAAACAATAATGCCAGAAAAAGGAAACTGCGCCTTTTTCCTGGTTCTTTTGATTTATAGGCGAAGTCGGGAAGCGTATTTTGTCAAACGTTAGGCACCAGTCCTTTTGCTATTGATGAAGTGATCTTAAAAACTGAAAATATCATAAACGGTACGTTTTTCATTGACGTGCATAATCAAATCAAAACTCTGTACAGGAAGCCCAATATTTAGTTGGTTGGTTCATAGGAAGGGAAAGGCCCAGTATCTGTCACACTTGCTCTGTGGACACCTGAACCGCGCCTTAAGGGAAGGGATGAAGGTGGGGGTGAAAGTGGATAGAGAGAAAGGGTGACCGTAGTGCAGGGCTATGGAGTAATTTCGACCACCTGGGGATCTTTAACGTGCGCTGACATCGCACAGCACACGGACGCCACTTCGTTTCGCCTCCATCGAAACGCAGCCGCCGAGGCCGGGATTCGATCCCGGGAACTCCGGCACAGTAGTCGGGCGTCTTACCACTGCACCACCCCGGCGGAGCAAAAGCCCAATATTTACCTTTTCGAAATTGAGTAATGATTATCTTTCCAGAACGTACAGTGAGAGAGAGAGAGAAGCATTTATTATGAGCATGCGTGAAATACTCAGCCTTAGGTGGGCAGCCTCCTCAGTCCAGGAAGCCGTCGACCCGAGCCATCTTCCGAGTCCGGTTGACCAGACTACGCTGATCCTCCAGGCTGGGGATTGACAGCTGTCTCCCACTGCCCTTCGGTTACGGCCATGGTGGTTATAGTGTCATTTGGTTCCTTGCATCCCCACAGCAGGAGAAAAAAAATTGCGCACCTTTTGTTATTACACAATAATCAACGAGACGGCTCACGAGCCTCGATTACTTTTTCTGCAGCGTTTGGAATTGCTTTCTGTTTGAAATATTTGCTGACAGGTATTTGCTCGATCAACATAGCATAAAAACTAGCTCAGTATTGTCAAGTGCAAAAACATTTGCATATTTTGTCGCGAAGAGAAGTGAGCGTTTCTAGGACCATATGGTATTGATTCAACAAACTTCGTCGTACACCGTGCACTTGTTGCTTTAATATGGCTAAAGCTTATGCATAAACATTGAACTTCTTTCGCATGTTACTCAGCGAAGCGCATCTCCTTAATGATAAACAGCGCAAGTATCTAAGCACACTTTCTGCATTTGTTCATGACATCAAGCCTCTGTATGTTGATTTGAATTATTAACTCACATCTATTGGTGTCCATATTCCCTGCAGGTTGCAGAAAAAGCTCTTTACTAAACCTAATCTCGCAAAAAAGAAGTTTAGGTCCTCACGGCACATGATTTATTGCTGTTCTTTTGGTCCAGAGTTGCTTGCTTCCCTCAGAACTATGTCACATTTCGGCTTCAGTGAAAACTGCTGTCTCCATTGTTAGAATGCTTGATCGGATGCGTGCCACAAGAGGGAGCATGTGGAGTCGCCGCTGCTGCAGTGAGTCGTGGGAGCAAATAGTGTATTATGCGCCCTCATCAAAACGCTGTAATGAAAAACGATGAAGCTAATACTATTTGATACACTTTAACAAAAATTAGAAGGTGCTAAGCTACGCTTAAATTTATTAGCTCGTGAAAGTATTATTTGTCATGATTTGGCATGGTTTTGCTAGGCTGTTCAGCAATGGAAATCTAGCATAGAGTTTAGAAATATGTTGTCCTAAGTTTCTTTCGTTATTGAGGAAAGGAAAGAGCGTCTCTGTATTTTACTTGCCGGTAGACAACTAAATTAAAGTTAACCGCATAGAATTGGAGGGGTATGTTTTGTTGCTTCAAATCTCTGTAATGAACAAAAAACATCCAACTTAATTAAAACAAGAAAACTAAAACAGAAATGAAATGACCACTAAACGAGTTGTTGCTTCATACATTTCTAACACAGTCTCGTTAACGTGTTGGTTTCCCCTTTCTGGTCGCGCTTTCTGTATGCCAAGCTCGAGGAAGGTGAGGCCTTAGATATAAAACTTCTAAATCCACCTTCCAGAATACTTCTGTCAAGTCCCTGAGCCGAGAGCGGCAAAAAATTGAGATTACCTGATGGCAATGAAATAGAAGCGAGTATCGCAGACGGGATCCTCGGGGGGACCCACCTCTGCTCCTCATGGAGGGCACCTAGAGCGCAGGGTCCTATCAATAATGAACTAAAAGTCGAGGCAAAGTTTGTTCCTCGTTCTCCTTGCTTTATCCACTTTAGCAATCTTAAGCGGGTATGATACGTTCACTCGATATCAAGTAGGGCTGGTTTGGCCGAAAGGCACTCGCTATGCGCCAGAATAAAACAAAAACGTCTGAGAAAAACACTTCTGAGTTTGTATCAAAGCTGTGACGTAACTTGTATTTAAGTAGCTTTAATGGGGGTCAAACAATCTAGTTACCATTTGGTATTATAGTCCGCTACTGAAACTAGAGGTAAGTTTGCAATGGCATGTTCAACCGACGATATATTCATCGCCAAATGGTTTGCCGTTCTTCGTAGGTGTAGGTGAAACCAAAGTGGTGACATAGATGCTGCGCGTTCCTTTCCCAATGTATCAGACCATCTAAAGGCGTTAACGGCTTCATCAAACTCGATGCCATTGCATCCATTATCAAAATGTGCGAAATCAGAAAGCTGGGTCTAAAGACGCTATCTCTTCTGCTCTGACGCCAAAATTTAAGCTTCCTTCTTATTTCTTTCTTGAATGAATCACAAGGGCTTTTTGTGAAGGTATGCAAAATATGGTGTGACAAAACTTGATGAGTGGTCCCTGAGACAGCACGTTCTACTTTCACCATAACCACTTGCAGCCCGACAGAGGCTCAGTCGTTGGGCCACTTGACTGCTGAACCCATGCACGCGGGTTTTTTTTATGGCAGCAGAGGGCACATTTAAATGGAGGCCGAAAATAAAGGCGCCTCAAATACTAAGCGCTGTCAGTGCAGTTAAAAGAAACATAAGTGGTTGAAAGTTCCGCAACCCTGAGCGACGGCACAGCTCTTCGCCTAATTGGGTCTGGGACTTTAAACCCTGTGCGTCAAACAAATGACCACATGTTCAAACTTGTTCACTTCTTTCTGCAACATGTTCGAACACATCGCAAAAAGCAGGATATGAAGAATTAAAATCCGTCCACAAGACTAAAATCGCTTAATCATAAGTGTCGAAAACCAGGCGAAAGTGAGGGAGCAAATTTCAGTGCATCGGCGGCTCTGTAAATATATCTATATGACCTTCTAATAGCTTACTCTTTGTAAGAAATTTTCTGACTCTTCGCATAAAGTACCTCCAAATGGCGCGTGGTCATAGCAGGTCTTCGTCGCCTAGAGAACACGAGGGCCAACAAAGGCGCCATTATATCGTGTTTTCTTCTTTTCGTCTTTGTGTTAGGCAGCACCCACCAATCCATCATGAACAACTTACAACTCGCCCAACTTACCCTTCTGTTGAAATAAATGAATCGTGTCTCCACCGAGAATCAAACCTCCATCCCTTGGATCCCCAGCCAGCTTGGAGCCCAGCGCTTCACCAACCGCGCCACGCCCCGGACTGCGGGACGCTCTTTATAATTATCCTTGTGTACCGTGAGGATGGTTGGTTGGTTGGTTCATAGGAAGGGAAAGGCGCAGTATCTGTCACACTTGCTCTGTGGACACCTGAACTGCGCCGTAAGGGAAGGGATGAAGGTGGGAGTGAAAGTGGATAGAGAGAAAGGAGGGCCGTAGTGGAGGGCTACGGAGTAATTTCGACCACCTGGGGATCTTTAACGTGCGCTGACATCGCACAGCACACGGACGCCACTTCGTTTCGCCTCCATCGAAACGCAGCCGCCGAGGCCGGGATTCGATCCCGGGAACTCCGGCACAGTAGTCGGGCGCCTTACCACTGCACCACCCCGGCGGGGCTACCGTGAGGATGATAGCGGGATTCCGCAAGTGACATATGCTGCGCCTTTCCTTTTTGTAAACGAATTATAAACCGCCGGTGAACTTTGATGCATTCAATGTAATGATAGTTGTATCCGACATGGGGCGCGCGATGTACCGTCACGACAGGTCATGGTGTCACCTGGTGATTCATGCATATACGAAGTGACCTCGTCGGGCGTACGATCCAGGCATCCGTGCGCTTGAGATTTTCGTAATAACTAGACGCGGGGCCAGGTAAATAGGAAAGGTAGTTACCATAATGTTATTATTTGCGCAAAAGACCTAAGATAGTGATTTGAACATGGCCTTTAATTAATTACCTGTCATTCACATCCGGAGTCAAGTGAGGTTTCAACATGACAATAGGACTAAGCATCTTTTATACACATGCAAATGAGAGGCGATGGAAAATATTTCTCCCCCAGTGTTAGGGAATAAATGGAGGAGCAAAAGTTGTTTATTCTGTTCTGATGCGGAGACAGGTTAAACGACCTTCGAGTCACATGAGACTTTAAGAACGAAAAAAAAAATTCCGAGTAGATATTTTTCAGTTAGCGTCTCCTAGGAAGGCAGTAAGAAAAATAAATGAAATGTTAGAACCTGATGATGGCGTTACGCAAAGAACATTTAGATTCCACTGGCACTTCGAATTTGCGCAGTGCGTGTGAGAACACAAAAAGGGCCTCCTGCCCTGAAGAAAGGAGACACCGCTCTCAGCCAGGAGGAGTAATGACCGCTGGGTGATGTTTATTGCTTCTTCACGAGCGCTGTGAGCGAAACGCATTGATCGAGGTCGATATAAAATATTATGATTGCTGGTACTTTTTAAAGAATACTCTGGGGTCAGTCAACAATATGTGAGAGTGTATGCATTTTACTGTTTACTGTGGGTCTCCCATGCTCGCCTCGTACCAATGTGGCCACGTCTCTACAGACGAAATTTAGTGTCTCAATGTTTTATCGCAATTTGCGACAACCAAGACTTTATTTTGTTGTGGCAGGCCTCTTTTCTACTGTATACTTTATTCCCAACTAAAAAGTTTGCGGAAAGAAAAGAACGCGTGCTGGCCTGTACAAATGGGAGGAAATATTGGTTTGCCTATTTTTGTCTGCAATTCCAGTTACTCTACTGTCGACAATAAAGTAATCACTCTCCCTCCCTTTCTTTCTCTTTAGTTGCAATTCAAACAATATGTCTATTTCTCCCAAGCGCTTACCCAAGCTACCCTAGCTACACTTATTGAGTATCTTACACTGTCTATCTGCGCTCATGTCAAACCGAAAATTGCATCAACATTGAGATGGGAAATCAACGCCTCCAGCAATGTCTTCATTCCAATATTTTGTAATGTGCAATTTCATGTCTTCATCTAGTTCACCTTAAGCATTCAAACTTCGCATAAACTTGAGATAAAACTGGTTCAGTTCAGTTCAGTTCAGGCGTTCAGTCGTGTCCGACTCTTCGTGACCCTATGGACCATGTCACGCCACGCTTTCCGGTCTCTCACTATCTTCTTAACATCACATAGCTTAACTGGTAGTTAAGCTTTTTTTTCAGGCCAAGAAAAGTTATTTTCTAGAAGATTCAAATTCAAGAGATAATAAAAAAGCTCTATAGAAATAACAAATATGGTCTCCAGGCAATCCAAATAACTGCGTTATACAAAAAGAGGCTACGTTTGTGTAACACGCCACTATACTTGAAAATCTGCTACCTGAGTGCATGGATGAATTGCAAGGGACACATTGAAATTGTTAGGAATATTATCTTATGTTTTTGGCAATGCACACAAAATACTGAAGGTTGTATAATTAGAGTCATTCAGAATTTGCGCAAGTAGACCGAACATCGAATTTAGCTTTTTTGTACAGTTTCTACATTAAACCACAATTTTGAAGAAGCTCGCGAGAACGATATGTATTAACGATGTCAGCGAAGGGAGGGTGTGAGCGAAATGGAATTGGTTTGGCTTGTGAATATGTGAAATTTCATCCGCCTTTAGTTCCGTTATTAAGTGTATATGGCGGCCAATTGTGTCCGAAAACTAAATCTCCTTGTACAAGTACTCGCAGAAGGGCTAGTTGTTCATACTAACCAATGATACCGCGCCAGGAGACGAAACAGGAAAATAACTGGTTGCGTGTTGGTTAAATCCCTTGAATTGAAAACATAATGGTAAATGTTGTCTTGGGTCAGTTCAGTTCAGTCGTTCAGTAATGTCCGACTCTTCGTGACCCTATAGAGCATATCGCGCCACGCTTTCCGGTCTCTCACTATCTTCCTAACATCACATAACTTCCTCTGTTGCGCCTCGAGGATGCCATCTAACCACCGCGTTCGCTGATACACCTTCTCCGGTGATCCTCAACCTTTCCCAACATCAAATCTTTCTACAGCGACTCCTCTCTTCTCATCAGATTACCAAAGTAGCTGAGTTTTAACTTTAGAATTTGACCCTCCAGCGAGCAGTCAGTGTTTTTGGTCAGGAATATTGACCTATTTGATCTTCTGGCAGCCCATGCTACTTGGGTACCATGAAATAAATAATCACATTCTCTACACACCGAAATAATTATGCGAAAATGACGGAATAAAAATATTTGTGTCTAATATGACTTTTTGTTACGTTTAAGTCAACCTTCCTATTTGTATTTCATTTCTAAAAAAAAAACAGCTTTTTTTTTTTTCAAAGAGAAATATTAGTTCCGACATTCGTTGAGCCTTCGCAACTTTAAGAGCATCTGCACAACTTAGAGATTCTGTTGAGAGGTGGTTGTTTCCCCCTGTACAGTTGCCGTATTCCTATAAAGAATTACGCTCCAATAATTTCTTGCATACGTGCTTTTGAATCCGTAACTATGTTAAAAAGAAAAGAAGCGCGAATTCTGCAAGATTAGCCGTCCATTGTTCCGGAGGTGGTGTCAGCATTGCTTGCGGGGTACCTGGCGCATATGTCCACAGCTACTCCCAAACAAGAGTGATGACAATGATGAATTTTTAAGCAAGTACACAAGTGCAGAAGATGAGAACCCGCCTACAAAGGAGGAACAAATCCGGCAGGTGCATGTTGATGCAGGAGCGCCATATATCAAATGAAGTTGCCCGGGCAGCCGATCGCGCTAAGTTCTTTCTTGATTCTAGGCTCTAAAACAACCCCATCCAGTGAATAGTGCCGAATCAATTTGGAAGTTCGCAATATTATTATTTGCAAAATCTGGGTGAAAATAAAAAGACTCGAGATATGAAATGAAAAAGCTGTGTGTTTTAGTGCCTCAGAGTAGGTATATACTGCCAAGGTCTCCATCCTAGGAGTTTGTTGGGTGCTTAAAGAACCGTGACTATACTAAAGCGAAAGCCTGTATAGGCGCATGATTTCGGATAGGATTTCTGCGCACGCGGAGGGTGTCACAGCCACAGACGTCGAAATTGTGCAAAATGCGTCAAACTTGTGCAAAAAATGTGCAGCACATTTGTAAAACATCGAAAATATCTAGTCAAAAATAAAAGATGCAAAAAGTAGCATGAGGGAAATTTAAGTTCCTTCAACAAATAATTACAATTCATCCTTGCTTTTCCATTATCTGACATTTTGTACATGCATTAGCTTATTATGCGTCTAGCACTGCATTTACACTCGGCAGCACGTGAAAAATGTTAGATGTCGCTCTGAGATTTGTTGGGTACGGAGAAATCAGCCACAATTGCATAAACTAATTTTATTGTGAGGCTTTTGATGGGTCACCAGATGTATAACTCAATTTAACTGCAGTTCCATGTTTTTAAAAAATAGTCCGACTGCATCAACTATAAACTTCAATGCATAGAAAGCGCAGAAAGCCATAATTTTTGGTTTGTGGGGCATTCCTAATCAATGCATTTAACGTAGATGGGGATTCAACTAAGCAGAGGTGAATGCCCGTGCTATCGAGCGTTTTTTGTAGTCAGTTCATCGACAATATTTATCCGTCATCGTCACGAAATAAAACAATGCATCTTCGCGAAATCGGTTGCGCGTTGCACGATCATGTCCATGGACAGCTCGAACTTGCGCGGAGAGTGTTACTATATGGCCAGTTTCCAACAATGTGAAATCCCGGACGCACTTTTTCTACTTCGAATCGGCAATTGGAAATGCGTAGCGATAGTTTCGACATTTCCGGCATGTTCTCTGCAAGAAACAAGAAAAAAAATAATCGAACGTGAAATGTGGTAAGAGTCACTACAGAAGGGCTCATTTGTTGGAAATTTCGAAATATTTCCGAAGAAAAGAACCAGAATCCACAGACCACCGCCTCGAAGCAGTAGTGGTGGCGCTATCTTGTGGCATTCATACGAAACAAGCTGCCTGCACTGAGTCGTTCCTGCAACAATATATACTCCACTGGTGTCGTGGCGCCATCCAATGGCATAACATGCAAATTTTCAGCCACGGTCCCTAAATTGCGGGGCGCAAATCATTGCCAATTTCCCGGTCAGCATAGGGTGGATGAATATAGTCTTTCGCCGTAATATATAATATTGCCACCTGACGGTTCGAGGTAGCGCTAAAACGACAAAGAAGTTGGAGACTCTCGCGCGCTTCGGCTAGTTAACCCTTGTGGACTCTTGAGCTTGTGTCTTCGTGCTACCGTTTCTCGGGAACCTCTCTCTCGACTGTGTGTATCTGCCCCTGTTGCCGATACCCCTAAATCCCTGTCTTCGTGACAGTTTTGGTGGAGCCGCTGGGTAATTGTCCTCTCAATGTCGCACACCCCTCCGCGAACCAACGACACCGAGCTTTTGCCTGTGGACACGCCAGTTCATCGCGTCAGCCGGAGGAACCTGGGCCTTCCTCCCGAACACGGGCCCTTGGAGTCCACTTCAACAACGAGCCTCCGGCCAGCCACGCAAAGCACTACGACAGTCATGCAAGGTACTCCTGTTTACGTTCAAAACCCCCGAGTGCCGAAATCGTTCCATGGCACTGCGCATGAAGACGTTGAGGATTGGCTAACTCAGTTCGAACGAGTCGCATCCTTTAATCAGTGGGACGACAGCTTAAAGCTACGGAACGCCATTTTCTGCCTGGAAGACCATGCTTTGACATGGTATGAGAACCGAGAAGGCACGATAACATCATGGCCTCAGTTCCGCCGTCTTATCGAAGAGGCGTATATCAGCCTTGATAAGCGCGAACGAGCAGAACGTGCTCTACAATCTCGAAAACAGATGCCAAACGAGTCCGTCATGATGTATGTTGAGGACATGAGGAAACTATTTCGACGTGCGGATCCCAACATGTCTGAAGAGAGAAAGCTGCGCCACCTCATGCATGGGGTTAAAGAACAGCTTTTTGCTGGTCTTGTACGTAGCCCACCAACTACAGTTACCTCATTTTTAACAGAGGCGGTCACCATGGAAAAGATCCTACACCAGCGCCGCTCGGCGGTCTACGACAGCCCAATCCTCGCTACGACTGCTGCCGAGCCTCTTACAGCTGCTGTAAGAAATACTGAACAGCTCCGAGATCTTATTCGTGCGATTGTACGCGAGGAACTGCAGAAGGTTTGTGGCACGTTCCAACCCAGGGGTGATTCTCTCGCACATATGATCCGTGAAGAGATTCAGCAAGTCACGCAGCCATCTCTGCATGTTGCTGAAGCTCAAAGTACCCCTGTTCCTGATTATTCTCGTCCGACTTACGCTGACGTTCTCCGACGCCCAGTTCCCGTCCAAGCTCCGTTGTCCCCGTTACCACCAACCCAGTGCATGCCCGTCCAGGAGCCAATGCAATACATTCCTGTACAGCAGCCTACGCGGTACGTGCGGCCACCGCGACCAAACTTTCGACGAACGGACGTCTGGCAGGCACCTCGGAGCCGTCGCCTTTGCTACCACTGTGGGGAACCTGGTCACATTTTCCGGTGGTGCCCTTATCGGGAACTCGGACAGGAGGGCTTTTACACCAACGCACCTAGACGCACGTTCGGACAACTACCTCGTGACATTGGAGACAACCTCGCACAAGAGAGCCTCCGGATGGCGCGCCGACAATCCAGGTCTCCATCCCCACGTCGGCAAACCGCTTCAACAACTGGCAACTTCCCGCGAGCACCTCCTGGTCGCTCGCCAAGCCCCCACCGGGAAAACTGAGTACAGCGACCTCCGGGGGCGGGGCCGCTAAATGTCAGCACAAAGAAGTCCCCCCAATGAGAACAGATATGGATTTTGGAGCAGAAACGACAGCATTTGGTTCACGAGACCGGCTATCGCTGGACATCCCTGTGTGCATCGATGGTCATAATGTCAGCGCTTTAGTGGATACCGGAGCAGTTTTTTTTTCTGTGAACTTGCGGTTTTTTTTTTCGAGGGGGGGAATAATGCCACCTGACGGTTCGAGGTAGCGCTAAAACGACAAAGAAGTTGGAGACTCTCGCGCGCTTCGGCTAGTTAACCCTTGTGGACTCTTGAGCTTGTGTCTTCGTGCTACCGTTTCTCGGGAACCTCTCTCTCGACTGTGTGTATCTGCCCCTGTTGCCGATACCCCTAAATCCCTGTCTTCGTGACAATATAGTCTTCCAATTTTTCAGACGGGCGCACCTAAATAATGCTCGTTTTTATGAGCTGAGTTTTTTGTCCAGAACAAATATTTCCAAGCTATTGTCGCAACCAAAATTTATGCCCCACGCAGCAGAGGAGGCGACGACACACAGGAGAGGCACACTCTACTCTGCTGCGTGGGGCATCATGTCGTCTGACCAGCTAGCTCGACTTTCAGCGGTACCACATTTATAGTTCGTTTTAGTGGTATATAAAGCATTAGTTCCGCATCACCATGAGTGACCAGGCTGCCCACTGCCATTCCGCCCGCGCGGCGCTGCTGTATATGTTGACACCGAGGAACAGCGTCGTCTTCTACAGAAGCGTTTCGTTTCACAGTGCTTCGGAACGGCGCTGCAGCATTGTTCACACTCCGTGGAGCTTTATCCGCGCTTTGTGAATTCGTGGACCTAATGAACGTACGAGCAACTGCTACTTAGAAAAGGTGGGCACCTTTCAGTTCACTTTAATAACATTTCAAAATCGATTCTCTTAGAGTTCAACCGTCATTCTCGTGCGCGTGCGTTCTGTCATCTGGATTTAATCCTTGTACAGACATGTATAAATGCATGTAATCACGGGCACTGAGTCATTCTCGTGCGCGTGCGTTCTGTCATCTGGATTTAATCCTTGTACAGATATGTATAAATGCATGTAATCACGGGCACTGAGTCCCCATTTGCGTTATGAAAGATGGAGCACGTCGAGCAATTTCAAAATTCTACAATCCAATCAGAACTTTAACCAGAAGTGCCGCGTTTCGCAGCACTTCTGGTGAAAGTTCAGATTCAATTGTAGATTTTTTTTTAAAGCTCAACATACGCCGCCTTTCATAACGCAGATAAGAAACCTTTTATATTGCGAGCGCTTGCTTATTAGGCTTATTGCCGTTTCGTCACGTTTATTCCAACTGAAAGTTTCCCGATTATTATTCGTTTAGCAATAAGAGACCGGCCTCCGCGAAAAACTGGGGTACTGTGTGTAGAGCCAGGCGCATTAGAAACTTCGTTCCTGTGATGCCCAGGAATGTGGCCACTCTGGCGAAAAGTGCATTAGGCCTATTATTGAGCTACCACTTTGGCAATCTTGGTTGTTGTCACACCGCTTGCGCAGTTAGAAAAAAGTGGACGGTGTTTCTTCAGCTAATGATCAATAAGTTATTTTTTTCTGTTTTCACAGGCAAAGCAATAGCGGGGATAATTAGCATCTTCGTTAAAAGGGAGGGTCTACACTGTTGTCACTGTTGTTTTATAGGTTAAGCTTAGTGCACTTTTATTTTGATGGCATTGTTTATTTTCTTGCAATTATCCAAAATCCTTTTTCTTCTCTCTACGTCAGCATTCCGAAAAACGCATTGGTTGTGGCACAAAGCACTGTCACTGCTCTAGCGGCAACCATAGCACATCTTGCATAGGTTCAAAACGCTGCACAAGCGCCTGTACGTCTCTTATCGCATTTCAAGATTGATATGCAATGTCGGCAACAGTGGACAACAGGCACATACATTGAGTAAGATGGAGTCCAAAGACAGACTCCTCCAGCGCATCAGGCACATACAACAAAACTCTGTCTTTGCGAACTGCAGCACCCTTGAGTATTCAGTAGTAATTCTGACTTAGAATAATTCAATGCAAATTCAAACAGCCTAGAAAATTTCAGCCGCATTTTCTAAAACATGACGAATATATAAACGGACGCATCTAAAAATATACGACCGCTGTTCATTCTCCCATTTTACTGAGCAGCAGTCACTGAAGACACGAGATGAACTAAATTACTTACAGGAAACTAAAGCGTCAGAAAATTAATGGACAAGTAATGGAAATATTTATAGTACGTCCCTTTTGCTAGAACGCTTGGAAAGAACTTGGAACTTATGATATTGTCCGCGGTTTTTCGCGTCGTAAGTGGAACGCGGGGTTATTTTCCTGAAATTGCTTATGCAACAGGGCTTTCAGGTTCCTCCATTCCCGATGTAATATTTAACCAATCTCACCAGAAAGCAACTCTGTGCAGACTTTATGGAAATAGCCTTGCTTGTCAATGTGCATTTGTCATTATAATGTCCTGGGTGGAGTAAAAATATTGTTCTTCTTAAATACTTTTTGTACTAAATACATTTTGGGACACAGAAAAATAGGTTTTAGCAGATACAGGTAAACAGCCTGTTCCGAGACTATGTATGTATGTATGTATGTATGTATGTATGTATGTATGTATGTATGTATGTATGTATGTATGTATGTATGTATGTATGTATGTATGTATGTATGTATGTATGTATGTATGTATGTATGTATGTATGTATGTATGTATGTATGTATGTATGTATGTATGTATGTATGTATGTATGTATAACTTTATTAAGGAGCCGGTAAACGACGGGTTAAAGCGTCGTGACGCTGGCCAAGCGTCGACCCGGGGTTAAGCCCTACTCTGCACTACCCCATTTGGCCCGTTTGTGGTGGGTTGTGAGGCTTGTGCTTTTTGAGTGCACTACGGGCCTGCTGGACGGCCCATAGTTGAATGTCCTTGTCTGTATTTTGCGCAGCACTTTGAAGTTCTGGCGGGTAGGTCCTGGATGCAGCTTCGGTTGGGAACCTGGAACAGTCCCACATGATGTGCCATTGGTCCGCCGGCCTCCCTTGACATACACTGTACTCGTGTAGATGTCTAGGTGGAGGACGTGTAGCACTGCTGGGGCTAGGAGTGACCCGGTTTGCATTTGCCGTGCTAGCCCCAAGCTGGCGACCACGGCGGAGATCCAGATTGTAGTATTGGTGTCGTACCCAGCACCGCCACCAAAATGTTAGAGGCACAGCACGAGGTTACGAGCTTGTAGCCGCAACAGTTCGCCGTCAGGGACACACTCGCAGGACCGTCTAGAGCCTCGCTTCAGCGTCTTCATTCTTCACCGAGTCCAGCACCTCGTCGTCGTCCGTGACTGTGTACCGTAACAATATTAAGTTCAGATGCCTATATTTTCAACCACCGACCGAATGGGGCCTTACGGTCAACGATGCTTGGGAAATCGCGGTCTCCAGTCCAGAACCGGCTTCACAAAAGAGACTGGTCGACTTGACTAAAGCGGTCGCCGTCAGGCACGGCCTGCCGGCCATCACCCGCGATTAGGAGCCGGTCCAGCCCTTGTAACACGTATTCCGCGGCTCCACCAAATAATGGTTTTCACTGCCACCATCACGGAAAAAGAAGAAACGAGAAACTAACCGTTTGACATAGAGATGTGTCAAACCGAGTCTGGCATCAGAAACAGGCCTGAACAGGTTATCGCACCGCATAGGCTCAAACCTGAAGGGCCATATGAACGTCGCAAACGTTCTGTGAAAACTTTATATGTAATGCCTCGCGCAATGAAGTACCTGCAAAACATAACAAAATTGTGTGGTCGGAAACATGTTAAAGGCCTATGCTTGATCAAAAATTGATATGCATTGCGCAACAAGTCTGAGCATAGTTTTGGAGTGTCGGGATCAGCTCTTTCCAGTAGCGCCCACTAGACTTGAATGCATGAAGGGGAACTCCAAGGCATTTATGGGGAGCACGAGACCATTCAATGCCAGCATATTCAGTCGGAATTGCTCCCCATGAACCGAATCACAGACCCGAACTTAAGACCTATTCATTTGAGCGCCAGATACAAGGCCAAAGTGCTCAATTGTGAATATAATTTTGTAAATAGTGGGTTTGTCAGTGCAGAAAAATGCCAAATAATCGGCGTACGCAAGCACTCTGATTTCATTACTAAAGGTAACATAACTATAGATATTGTTGTTCTGCAGTACACTCAAGCAAAGTGGCTCTAGATTGAGGGCAAAGAGTAGCGGTGACATAGGACAGCCTTGCTTCACGGATAATAGAATTGGCACAGACTATGAGAGGTGACCATTAACAATCAAGCGAGTGGAACAGTTGCCGAAACAAATTTGCACCCATTTAAGTACAGTTGATCCAACATTGGAACGCTCGAGAAGAGAAAAAATAAACGAATACCGAAAACGATCAAATATCTCGCCGCGGCGGTTGCGTTTCGATGGAGGCGAAACGAAAAAGCGGCGTGTGCTGTGCGATGTCAACGCACTTAAAAATCCCCAGGTGGTCGAAATTACTCCGTAGCCCTCCACTACGGTTCCCCTTTCTCTCTTTCCACTTGCACTCCCACCTTCACCCCTTCCCTTACGGCGCGGTTCAGGTGTCCACCGCTGCAAGTGTGACAGATACTGCGCCCTTCCTTTCCTGTGAACCAATTATTATTATTATTATTATTATTATTTGCTAGGTTAATTTGGAGTAGAGCAAGCTGCTCATAAGAGCCAGAGCAAGATTCGATAATTGTAAGTGCGATATCTATGTTATTGTGTATCATATAAATACCATACATTTAGCATGGCATAAATACTATGCTGAAAAAATTAAAAACTCCGGGGCGTGGCGCAGTGGTAAAGGGCCCGGCTGGGGCTCCAAGGAATAGAGGGTTGATTCCCGGTGGTGACAAGGTTTATTATATAATTGTTACCTCCCGCCCTCGGAAGCGTGACATCCAGTTCCGACAGCTCCTGCTGACAGTGATGACAGCCTAAAAGCTTTCACCTTAAAAGATGGGGGCCAACACGCGGTGGTAGCACTATCCCGAAAAAACGTGCTTGCGAGTGGCGCCAAACGGCTGACCGTGCACAATGGCATTATCGTCACTCGAGCAACATAAGCAACCGCATGCCTACGTATATGATACAGAACTGTTCATGACGGCAAAGCTAGATTTCGTGGCTCAGAAAGTCATCTTGGAAAACAAACTGAGAGGAAGATTACGAATTTTGATGTCTACGGTGGTTTAAAAGGTAACGTGCTGTCACTCGAGCAACATAAGAATAGCAATTGTTGACCTGCAGGATATAGAGGTGTCCATGGTGAATACCCAGACTCCTGGCCCAGAAAGTAATCTTGGAAAACTCAATGAGAGGAACAACTGCAATTTCATTACTCTTATCGTAGAGCCAGCGTCGCTAATTACGTCGCACTGGCAGCTCCAATTCGATTTTGGCTATTGGCGCGCAGACCTTTATTCTAATTTTGATATTTAAAGCAAAACGTTTATTAGAACGTGGCAATACAGCATCTATCAACAATATTGCCCTGTGTTCTTACATCTATGTGCAGAGCGCATAAAATGACACGACACCAATGTGGCGAAGAACATCGAGCTTTGGCTCATTGAAAACGTTTTGGGGAAGGAACGTCATAGCACTGGCGAAGCGTGTATATTGTGGAATGAAGTGTCGAAAATAATAATAGGTTGTTAAAATCCGTGGATTCTTTTTGAGTTTGGGTTCGCTGAAACGAAAGAATTACCGTAGCTTTCTTTTGTTCAGACCGAAAGCCTTCGAAGTCGATGAGGTGACCGAGTACCAGCACTTTACGGTTAACAGACAACCACTTATGAGAACTGAGTATAAACTCAGCCTTTACAGGTGGTCAAAACAACAAGCGCCTGGTTGTGTTCGGAAAACGTGCGGCTAAAAATAATCTCATCTAAATAGCAGAAGCAGGTTTCTCACTTGAGGTGCGAAGTGACGTATTCATAAAGCTGTCAAATATGGCAAGCGCAATACAGAGGCCGAAGGAAATCACTTGGAATTCTAAGAGGCCGTCAGGCGGGATAAACGCCCCTTTCTTCTCAGTAGGGTCCATATGAATACGCCATTACCCCGATAAGAAAAATAACACATCGAAAAAAGAGCGCGGTAGAAAATACACTTTGTGTTTAGTGATAAAGCTGATACCGTGGTAGACGATGCAGAACCTCCATGTTTTATATGTTTTCAACCAGTGTCACGGAAGCAGATCAAGGAATGGAATACTTAATGACGAACCGTATCGCATTGCCTTGGACTTGCTTAGCCATGATCTTGCGCTCAGATGACGACATGGCTTACGTCTCTTGGGGAATTTTTTCAGCTGGCTCTGTGCCGATCATGTGACAGGCGCAAGACCGTTGAAACCGTTGAAAGCTGTCGGTTTGCGCAAACGCGAAGGCGGAGGCATGCTGGGCAAGCGGGTCATCCTGGGCTGGGGTATTTATGGGCTGAACAATGTGTTGATCATCGGAAGGGGCTTCTGGACAGCACAAGAGTGAACCGCCGGGCCGTCGGCGTAAGCAGTGACTAGAGCCACTAAGTTCAACATAACTGCGCTATACGAGGCTACACGCTTTGCAAGCAAAGTATAGTTTACAATGCGGTATTCATGACGAAAACGCAGATGATCAGACGACGATACTCAAAAGACGCAGTCACACCGAGTAATTGACTGTGCTGAATGACATCGCAACATCCTTGTCTCTGCGCGTATCTTCCTTCTGTGCATTTTTGTATGTTAAGCCGCTTTCGTCATCATGTGGGCTGACCAACTAGCTCAACGTTCCACTGTTCGCCTGCACTGTTATTCTAATACGGTCGGCTTTTAAGGCACCCAAGCTATGCGGTAATAATACATTTTTTTTCACGCACTACAAAAATCTCCTGTGATAGCTGCAGGTTCTGCACTGGAGAAATTCGTAAGCCTGAGCGTTGCTCGTTGGCAGCGAGATATGACAACGGGATTCCGCGAGTAACAGATACTGCGCGTTTTCCTTCCAGTAAATCAATTTTAGAACGTCGGTGAACTTTGATGCGTTAACAGAAAGCTGGTTGTGTTCGACAAGGGGCACGCGATGTACCGTATGCAGCAGCCACGCTAAGAATTTCGCCTTTCTGTACTGAAAAAGGTGACCGGAAGCAGAGAAACGAAACCGGAAGGTAACAAGCGGCCATCTTGGCTCCCATATACAGACTTAAGTGGCTGTAATAATTTACCTAATAACCCATATTAACCATTTTGTCACTTGCAGACGTCGTCATGACTCTCTATCCAATGACTTCTTTGATTTTCCGATATACCAACTTAAAAGCGACAATATCACGCCATGCGAAAGCCGCCTACATTGCCATACAATGCTTGCGCATTATATATTTTCTGAGATCACTGAACAGTTTGCACTGGATAAATGCATAAGCCTGAGTGTTGCTATATTAGCGAGATGTTTCAGCTGGATACCGCGAGTGACAGTGCACCATTCTGTTTTTGTAACCAAGTTATAGAACACCGGTTAACTTTGATGCGTTCCAAGAAGAAAAAGGGGTGTCTTTAAATGAAATCCATTGAGAAAAGTGTCCAGAAACTGAGAACCGAAAGCAGAAGTTGCCTGGCGGCCATCTTGGCTCCCAATTGTACTTAATTGGCTCTAAATAATTTAGAACAAATTTTAAATACTCGGCTCTAAATAATTACCTGATTGATCCACATAAAAAGCTTAATGCCCATTGTTATGGATCATGTTTGTCCTTCCGTAACGCTTTCATTACGTGTAAGGCTGGCAGCTGATATGGCCGATCATTAACTGGACGAAGAGCTTCCAGACTCGGGCCTCTCCTTTTATAGGGAGGGTGATATCAGAATTCGTATGCTATGGCCCTTGCATTAACTTTATCCCTTCGTACGTCGTTCATACGCCCCAGTTAAAGCGAAGCTTTATATTTTGCCCGGAAGCTTACGCTATATGGTCATCGCAAACGTGGGAATGAAAACATAGAGAAAGAGGTGCAGTTAGTGGAAGGCTGGGAACCACCGCGAGATAGATTTTCGCCTCATCGCAGTTTAGTGATCCAAAGTGCCCCCTAGAATTTTTGGTCACTTCTACACCTTGCCTTGATGTTGTATCCTAAGGACACATTTTTTCCGATGACCCATAAGTTCCGCCTTTACAGCTCCGGCAAAGTAACGCCCACGCGAAACCCGCCTACGTAGCCATGCAATGTTTACGCATTAGGAACTTTTCGGAGAATATAATAATAATAATAATAATAATTGGTTCACAGGAAGGGAAAGGCGCAGTATCTGTCACACTTGCTCTGTAAATACCTGAACCGCGCCGTAAGGGAAGGGAGGAAGGTGGGAACGAAAGTGGAAAGAGAGAAAGAGGAGTCGTAGTAGAGGGAATATTGCAGAATCTGCACTGGAGAAATGCGTAAGCCTGAACGTTGCTGTGTCACGGCCGCTCAATGGAGGCGCACTTGGGTGCGCCTGAATTGAACGGCAGTGGCTGTGTCGTCCGCGATATGTGTCCGCAGGATTCCTCGAGTGATAGATACAACGCCTGAATTTTGATGCGTTCAAATAAAGCTGGTTTTTTTTCGACAAGGGTCGCGCAGTGTACCGTGTACAGTAGCAACGCTCAAGCTTACGCATTTATGCAGTGTATTCTGCACTGCTCTCGGAATATCTAAGACTGTAGTTGATTTATTAGCCCCGTTTATACACTTTTTAACCATTCCCACTCATTTGTGCATGCAAATGACGGTTTCTTTCCCTCGTTCATTTTCTAACGTTCTACATTTCCCGCCACCAGAAGTTAGACCTATCCCAAGCAGCACGCCATCAATGGACCGCCACTGTTCCAATATTGGGATATATTGGTCCCAATATTGGTCAATATTGGCGTCTGATTGGGGCGCACAAAGAGCCAAGATATATGCCAACCAATTTGACTGGCTCTCCTATCAAAACCAGTAATGGCATACTACCTTGTTTACAGGCATTCAATGGCACTCAATGACTACTCAATATCTTCCACCCAAGCTCACTCACTGGTTGTTATATCATGGCTATACCGCCAAGCTCACTGGGCATCCAATATCTTGTATCCATGCTTATTCACTGGATATTCACAACTGGCATCCAGCCAGATTTATTGGGTACCCAATATTTCCAATCCAATCTTGCCCAGTAGTTTTGCATTATTGGCATCCAGCCAGAGCAATTGGCAATCCGGCACATTATAGTGCTGAATATTTCAATAATTAGTACTGCGGCTAGTTGCTATTTCGTGCTATGGCTAATAGGCAACTACATAGCCATCCCATATGTATGCAGTGCTGATAGTTTTAATGTAGCTTTTTATTTAAATAAAGCATGCTGAGAATATCCATGCACATAAAATAATACAGCTGAAAGGTACATTGCATGGTGATTTATTAGGTGTGCATGAGTTACAGGGCGTGGAAAAATTTAGGCAGAACTCTTAGACTTCAATGCTCATCCTGTTTTAGCATCCCTTGGCAAGGTGTTCTCAGGTACCAGGTTCGAGGAAGGCGCTGAGTTCATCGCAGCTTCTTTTGTGGTAGGTTGTAGGGGCAGCAGCTCCCAGAAGCCTTTAAAGATATGGACTTGAGCAGCGTGCATAACAATGTATTTCCTTTCCCAGATGGCACCTGGAAATAAAAGCAACATTCATAAATCCCATAAGTAAGAAAACTTTTAGAAAGTGGAAGTACAGCTAGACCGAGGAGTCAAAATGCAAAATAAAGCACCACCTGTTGGCCCAATAAGCTGCGTACTCGGTGAGGCCGGCCATATTAACTTGGTTATATTGGTTGCGACATCTGGCAGTGCACGGCTTCCCATGTGGATGTGTTGTTGACGCTGGAAACATAAAACAAAATGTATTTGCTGTTCTCTATTCGTTAAACGGTAGTCAGTGCTTGCCCCCTTCTACTTGTAGTGCCTTTGTGATCGAACACCTGTAGAAGACGTCGTCATAACTGCACGCTTCAAATCAATAGCTTTCCTTTGAATAGTTTTCGTTAGGATAGATTTCCGCAAGAACTAAAAGAAAGTACAAAAGAAAAAAGAGACGCAAAAAAATGCCAGTCGCACTCCGACCGCGGCTGCTAGAATTAGTGTACATCGCATCCTTACTGCAAACGGAACATTTTGAAATTTGTCAAAGCTGCAGCCAAAACAATGTACGACACAGATGCTTTGGGGTTTTTTATGATATACTCAAATTTAAAAATAAAGAAATCCATAGCTTAGCATCACGTTTGTTGTGGGAACAAGTTTGTATATGTGGTAAAGTATAAAAACTATGGTAGGAACTGTAAATAAGAACCCCCTTTTCAGAATTTTTTTTTCATAGTGTTCTTCGCGCGGACAGTAGAAGCTCTTGCACGTAGAAGAAAAAGTGTCATGTTTCAGGCAAGCCCCTTTTTTCTGCGCGATATAACAATCTATAATTGTGGATACGAGCATTTTTGAACGAACACTTTTTTTCCATTTTTTCCGCAAATAATCAAATTTAGCAATAGGAATAAGTGCGTCGGCAGATCTTCTTTCCGGACGCGTTTAGTTTTCTACAATTGATTGTAAAACTGCACCTGCTGGATATTTTATGACACTTCTGCTACTCGGGATTAGCGCTGGAGAAAGATCAAACACGTCAATTAGCTACACGTCGTTTAGACCATTCCAAACGCGCATTCATAACGGCAAATTACAAAATTCAATATTCGCTCGCAACTAACAATCATGTTCCAGAAAGCTCAACTAAAACCATGAGCTTTGAATAAAGTATGTAAAAGAAATTGATCACTTCAGACACACAACACGCGCGATAAAAATGTAACCTGAAAATCACACAAAACACGCATCATGTTTTACAGGGCCACATTTTTCTTTTGCAAAACAAATTGGCCGCCTCTGCGCCGTAAATTTTGTCTTTGTGACCAGAGTTTATGCATACAATATTTTGTATGCATAAACTCTGAGTGCGCTGAAAATACAGTTCAGAATTGACTGACGTGGTGCGGTCGAAATAAATGGCTTTCCGTTCTCGTAAGCATATCGGTTATTGACATGATCAAGGCTGACAACATACAGCACCAAATCATGCAAAAAAAGGTATCTTACCGTACGGCTAGCGCAGATTCCCAGATCTCAGTTGCAACAATTCAAAATGAATATTGCCACTCGAAGTACATCCCAGTGATCTGATGCTTTATTAACCTGGTAAGAAAAAGTAGCGATCTTACGACGAGACAAAGCAAGAAATAATCTCAGAACGCTTAGTTATGAACAAACAACTTAAAATGCTGGTGGTACTCACAGATATCCTCTTTGAGGCATGGTCATTAAAACGAATTGGAACTTTCACAATATGATTGGTTTTTCGGTTCTGGTGTCCAAAGCTGCAGGAGCTCGAGCAGCTCGAGCGGGTGGGGATTGTGGGGCCGGCCGGACGCCTCTGAATCAGCCGCTTGTGTAGAGTTTCGAGGCACGGTTGGAAGGGGTAGAAGGGTCGTTGTGTTCTCTCTCTCTCTCTTTTTTTTTGCTTGCGATCTGTCTAAAGAGGAGGCATAAAGTGATAAAGCTCGAAAGACAGTGAGAGAAATGAAAGAGGTCCCGTATTACCGCGCGAGCCCAGAAGGCTGCCGGCCAAGAAAGTTGGCTTCCCCCACCCTTCCCCACGTCCCATCTTCCCTTTCCCAAGACGGCAAGAGCGCCGCCGCGACATTAGGCCGGTACAACCCGCGTCTGGTTATACCGCCCCCCCCCCCCTCAAGAATATTCCACAGATCCTAGAAGAAGAAGTTGGCGGGAAGGAAAGGGAGAGTGCGGGGTGTAGAGTGGGGGGCATTGTCAGTAACGCATGCCTAGCCAGGAAGAAAGGAAGGGCAGTGAAAGTCGCTGCCCTTCCGCGATGACTGCTTCACGGGGAGAAAAGGCGACAAGATGTGAAGTTGAAAGCGGTTTGGAAAATTGCTTTAGTCAAGGCCCTCGGGCGGAGAGGAGACGGAAAGACGAGAGAATGGCAACCATATGTTCTTTGCGCCAAGCTTGTGAGGAGGAATGCGCAGAGTTTTGCCCTCGGCTTCGCTAAAACAACGAGAAGTGCGTTCGTAGCTCTTTGGTCGCCTCGACTGTTGGCTCGGTAACGTTTTCAGTAGCACGATAATTTCGCTACATTTCTTTTGTCAATGCAAAATGCGTTACCTCTGTGTTTCAGTAATAATCACATACGTAAAACAATCTTCAGTTTTCACGGATTCGTTCTCGGTTCGAACAAATGGACATATTTTTTAACTAAAGATGGCACACAGGTTCATGACGGAGTGCTCTAGAAACGTCATGACGCCAACTGGGCGATGCAGAAGCCCGTATACTTGCTGTATTCCTATTAAGGAAAAGAAAAGCGAAAACGACCATAACTACGGGTACTTCAAGGTTAAAATTCCCATGTTATTAAGTTTTATTTTTCAAATAAGGTCAACATTTAGGGCAAGAAAAAATCCGTATAGAAATAAGCGTGGGCATATAAAGCAGCAAGAAATACAAAATACTTGACGAGCTAAGATCTGAAGAACTAAATTGGCAGTAAAGAAAGAATAGAAAGAAAGCAAGGGTCAACATTGAAACTATATCTACGAACTTGGGACAAGGTGTAGTCCTCCGAAACATGCGCGGTAAAATCATCTTTCAGCCTGCGGAAGCTGCGCTTGTCAAAGCGGCAGAATATTACAGAGGGGAAACCTAATTCTCAATCATGTGCTAAATTCTTCGAGAGTGGTGTTCTCTAAAAATGCCCCGAAACTGTCTAAATAACGCACTCGCATTACTTTTAATATATATGAATTCCCATTAGCTACCTGGTTGACACGATGCGATAGAATTGTTTAGTTCTCTGGAGGGAAGCGCCTTCGGTGCGGTGATTATATGGTTTGATAATAAGGCATAGATGCCTGAATAATAGTTTCTGATCAGTGCTTAGGAGAACCTGTAGTCAAATGCATCATTGTGAGCCATGCATTGCAGCTTTTGAACAAAAATAACTTCCATAGAGAGCATCGTTATTATGCAATTTCAATTTTGATACCATATATGCTGGCGACATATGAGCGCGCATTCATTGCACTGTAGGTAATTGTTTTAAATTTTTATTTTTTTCGTTTGCCTTGCTACATGTAGTGCTGTTGATTTTTTTTTTATTATCTTCCACATGCACACAACGTTTCGGCAGTGTGCGATTTACGTCGCATTAGAATACGAACCATTCCAGTACAGTTCAGATTTCTTTTCTTGTCAAGTGAATTAGCTAGACATAGCGTAGGATATATGTTGCTTGTGTTTTTTTTTTTTTTTAGCTGAAATATTTTATGCGCTGCTACAACGATGGCCAAAGTCGTTCAGTCTTTATCTGTCTGTTGCTGAAGCCAACAGCAGAGCGCTAAACAGTACAGGAATAAGATGCAAATTTGTGTTTAGTAGATATTAGAACTCGAAGGCCTTGAAAGCCGCCCAACATATCTGTCTATAAGAACAGCTAGTGAGGCGTGGTATAGTCGGTGCTGATGCTGAATGCCGGAAACAGCTAGCGTAATGGCGATTCATGCAGTCAGTGTTCGATTGGCTAGCACGATTGATCTCTCCCACCTCTGCTATCGCTTGAACATATGTAGGGTTTCTTTGTAACGCGTAAAAAAAGGCGGAAATATTGATGCTACGCGTGCGTGTTTCCAATCATAGACAAACGTTTACAGGATGTGGATTCACCGGATATATTCGATCGTTTCTGCGTTTACTATCCAAACGTATATCCACTGGTGTTTGTTAAAGCGACTCACACGTTCTGTTGTGTTCTTTGCATTTGAGTACCTTGCGTTTCTTGACTGCGTAGGAGTTTTTTCGCGGACACGCATCTATTAAACGTTTGCTTGTCAGATGTGTGCTCGAGCATGTGCGTATGCTTGTGCACTCGAATGCGTATATAGGCCCATGGAACGAAATTCCATGCGCGAGAGTTGTTGCCGAGATGTGTTCAGGATCTGCGCACTGATGTGTCTATCACTTTCAATCATCCTGGTTTGGCGAGATCAGAAAAACAAATCGTCTCCATCGGGAATCGTACTCCTAGCCTAGCTAGCGCTTTAACCAACTGCGCTAAACCCTGGATCGAGAAACAAGCAGCATAAATAATTCTCCTTGTCTACCGTGATGATAGCAACGAGGATGACGCCGCAATTAGTGGTAATGACAATGATGACAGTATCAACGGTAATGACGCTGCGTTTAGTTGATAACGATAATGATACGTGATGCACCGTGTGCAGCATCATTAATCTCGCCTTCGCAAATTTCTGCAGTGTAGATTCCACGTGCTGTCAAAATTTTTTCAACACTTGGGTAAAGTTTGAAACACTATCTGTGTTAGCTACGTCCACGCGTGATCTACATCCGGCCCTCTAGTCTGCATGAATTGTGTCGAAGATATATGCAGAATTTTACATAACAATTAATCGTGCCTAAAATCGTGAATAAAAAAGTACTCTACCAAAATCGTTAAATATAATCACAGGTCATCCGCAACAATTAGTAAATCACGGAAAATATATTCAAAAAAATATATCCTACATTTTCCATGATGGGTGCTTCTGTGCATTTTGTGTGGCCAGCTCAGTCAAACAATTTTAAGACAATCTGTACACTTAATCCCAGAAAACATTATATATATGGTAGCCGAAATTACGTATGGCATATAAATATTTTCTACAGTTGAACATAAACTGATGTCCCGGCCAGCGAAAAATTTAGTTGGGACGAAATTAGCCCAAAAACACTGTCATATTGGGATACATGCACATTGAAAAATGTCTGTGTCGGTCAGAGCTGCTTCTACTGTTTTTTTAGCGCCACCGCAGCCTGAAATGTGCAATGGTGACCAGCCATCAAAGCTCGTTAGACAATATTGACTACTAGAAACCACGATATATACAATATTGGGATGCCACCAATTCTGATGGGACAATATTGACCAATCTACCTCAAGATATATTCCATGTTGACAAGCCATCCATATGGCAGAACATTATTGCCCAACCTATGTCATTACGGTGCAATGCTGGCTAGCCATCCCAGTCATTCGAACAATATTGAACAATAAAATGCAATATGTATACATTATTGGCAGGCCGCCATGACAGGCGGGTCAGTATTGACCAATATATGCCAAGATTTATTTATAGCCTACAAGATAACCGTAATGGCCGGACAATATTAACCAATTTATGCCATTATATGTGCAATGCTGTCCATTCATCAAAGCTCATTAGACAATATTGACCACTATAAACCAAGATATATGCAATGTTGGTATGCCACCAAAGCTGGTGGGGCAATATTGACCAATGCATGACAAGATATGTTCAATGTTATCAAGACAACCATAATGGCCGGACAAGATTAACCAAGCTATGCCATGATATGTTAAATGCTGGTTAGCCATAACAGTCCATCAAACAATATTTACCACTATAAGCCGATCTGTATACATTGTTTTGCAGGCCACCATGACTGTCAGAACAATATTGACCATTGCATGACAATATATATTCAATGTTGACAAGACAGCCATATTGGCAAAACATTATTGTCCACCTTAGCCATGATATGTGCAATGCTGGCCAGCCATCAAAGCTCATTACACGATATCGACCAGTAGAAACCAAGATAATACAATGTTAGGAAGCCACCAAATTTGGTTGGCCATTATTGACCAATGTATGCCTAGATATATTCAGTATTGAGAAGCCGTTGTTATTGACCAGACAATATTTACCAGGTTATACCATGGTGTGGAGGATATCGGCAAGTCATTGTAGCTGGTCGGCCATTAATGACCAGGTTATCTCATTGTGTATACAATAATGGCAAGCGGTTCAATGTGCGTGGGCATTATTGACCGCTGTTAGCCGGTTGAATGCCAATAACGGATATGGGTGAGGTTCACTGGGCCAATAATGCTTATGTTATAGCATGGCTGCGCATTATTGGTAGCTCATTGGCACCATTGGGCCCCTTGTGGACCAGTAATCCCCAATGAATCCCCAATATTGGGCCGATGGCTGGTGCTGCCTGGGATGTCACCGTAAGTCGAGTATCACGTGACCACACATAGACGTCGACATTGCCTCTCCTGGCTTTTTGACATTTGACTGATTTATTTGGCTGTATTTGTAGTTCATCCATGGGTACCATTTTGTCACTTGCACATCTTGCCTTGACGCTCTATTCAATGGCGCATTTTTTTTCGATATACCAACCAGTACCTCTTTTACAGCGCGGACAATGCCATGCCCGCACTAAAGCTACCTACTCAACTACACTCAGACATTAAACGGCGGCGCGGTAGCGTCCAAAGACGCTTTCGTGTCACGGGAGCCGGACATTACGACATACGCAGTAGAATGGGGCAGTATGATGGCATGACGACACACACGCACACACACAAAGACACACACATGCCCTGCCGAGTGACGCGGTGATTACGGCGCTCGACTACTGTTTCTGAGGATGCGGCATTGTATCCTGGCCTCGGAGGCCGCTTTTTTGTGCAGGCGAAAAGCGAAGTGTGCGATGTCAGTGGACGTTAAAACCCCAGGTGGTGGAAATTTCTGGAGTTATTCATTACGGCGTCTCTCAAAGTCTTAGCCGCTTTGGGAACTTAAAACCCACAAACCAAACCAAACCAAAAACGCACAAACTCACACGCACAACGCATTCACAAACTGGGTCGTAAACATTCAAAAGGAAGAGAACTGCTAATGCCTCGCGCTCCCGTTCGAAAATCAACAGCATCATCAGGCACGAGCATGTAGTTTTTTTTATTACGCAGGCTTGCCGGAAGGCATATTATAAAATCTCGTATAAATTATTTTTCGTTAGGAACCGGAGAAACCTACTGCTCTAATTGGCGTCGGTGAGCTATTTGGAGTAGTCCTTTTCCCTTGTTGCAGTTAGTCCCACTTCCTGCAGAATATTTATTCCTGATGCCCTTGATCCTGCACAAGTCCGCAGCAGGTGGCGAACATCCACTTCTGCAGCTAGTGTGGAGCACTTCGGGCATGTGGTGGGTCCGATGTCTTCAAATTCCCATCGGCATGTTACCGACGGGGTAAGGGCCGCCCCAGCTCTTATCCTTCCTAGGGAAACCTCCCCCAATCCCGTTAAGGTATGAGAGAGGAAGAAAGTACACGGGGGAATAAGAGCAAATTTACTTATCCTTAAAGAGGATGCTAAGATGGGAACAGCGGAGGGGGCATCAAAAGGGAGCCTGTTGGGGGGTGCATTAGTGTTTGGAACTTCGTTGTGAGATGGTCAACCTTTCTCTGCTCAGCGTTCTGAGCACCGTCTTGTGTCAAGTGTATCTGATGCATATCTGTTTGTTTATTAAGCGCGTGGATTTTGAGGCTTACACACAGTGTCTGTCAATTTCTTCAGTCGTTTTAAGGCGGCTGAGGAGTTTGTATAGATGTGGGCTTCTTTTATGGAATCTATTTTATTTATGGCCTCCATAGCATCGCGGATTGCATATAGTTCCATCACAGGCGGGTGATGGATTTTTGATACCTATTCATTATACGCATTTAGTTGGTTCCCAAGATTATGTTGTCTATACATGGCTACACATCAATCATAGTTCTGTATAAAGAAAGTAACAAAATTTCCATAAAGAAAGGTGTTAGGCAAGGAGACACGATCTCCCCAATACTAGTCACAGCTTGCTTAGAGGAAGTATTTAGAGACTTGGAATGAGAGTAGTTAGGGATAAGGGTAGATGAAGAATACCTCAGTAATCTGCGATTTGCTGATGACATTGGTTTGCTAACTAACTATGGGGATGAACTGCAAATCATGATTGATGACCTAGACTGGAAAAGTAGAAATATAGGCTTTAAAATCAATATGCAGAAGACTAAGGTAATGATCAACAGCCTCGGGAAGGAACAGCAATTTAAGCTAGGTAGCGAAGCATTGGAAGCAGCGCATTTGGCAAGCACTCGCAGATTATGACTAGCAGCCAACCCGTACGCTCAAGAGGAAAGTATACAACAGTTGCATCTTACCAGCACTCACCTGTGGCGCTGAAACATGGAGGCTAACCAACAGGGTTCTACTTAAGTTGAGGACCGCTCAGAGGGCTATGGAACGAAAATTGTAGGGGTAAAATTAAGAGATAGGAAGCGTGGAGAGTGGATGGGAGAAACACCTCATGTTACAGACATTCTAGAGGAAATTAAGAAGAAGAAATGGGCATGGGCAGGACGTGTAGAGCGAAGAGAGGAAAGCCGATGGTCTTAGGGTAACAAACTGTATTCCAAGGGAAGGAAAGCGTAGAAGAGGCAAAAACTTAGGTGGGCGTATGAGGTTAAGAAGTTCGCAGGGGTCACGTGGATGCAGCTAGCACAGAACCGGGTTAATTGTAGAAATATGGGAGAGGCCTTTGCCTTGCAGTGGGTATAGTCAGGCTGATGATGATGAGGACATAAAGACACGACCGCGAATTTTGACGTACATACCGTGCCCCTTAAAGAAGCTAATGCTCCGAACCCCTAGTGGATACAGCTCCCTACTTGCTCCAGAGTTATTTCAGTTTAGTCGTTCAGTCGTGTCCGACTCTTCGTGACCCTATGGACCATATCACGCTACGCTTTCTGGTCTCTTACTGTCTTCCTAAGATCACATAACTTCATCTGCAGCGCCACGAGGATGCCATCTAACCATTTCTTTCGCTGCCTACCCTTCTCCTGTGACCCTCAACCTTTCCCAACATCAAATCTTTCTCCAGCGACTCCTCTCTTCTCATCAGATGACCAAAGTAGCTGAGCTTTAACTTTAGAATTTGACCCTCTAATGCGCAGTCAGGGTTTATGGTCGACGATATCAACTGATTTCTTCTTCTGGGCGTCCAAGGAACTCTCAAGAGTCTCCGCCAGCACCACTATTCAAACGTGTCAATTCTTCGGCGGTCAGCATTCTTCACAGTCCAACTCTCGCATCCATACATAACAACTGGAAAGACCATAGCACGAGTTATACGGATCTTGGTTGGCAGTGTAATGTCTCTGCTCTTTACTAGGCGGTCAAGGCTAGCCATGGCTCTCTTTCTCAGAAACAGGTGTCTCCTAATTTCATGGCTGCAGTCTCCTTCAGGGGTAACCTTTGAGCCCAAGAAGAGAAAAGCTGACACAGCTTCCACTTTTTGTCCCTTGATGTTCCAGGACTTGATAGGGCAAAATACCATGATCTTTGTCTTTTTAATGTTCAGTTTAAGCCCAAACTTCTCACTGTCTTCTTGTACGCGCATTAGAAGTCTCTTGAGTTCCACTTCACTTTCTGCCATTAAAGTGGTATCATCCGCATACCTAAGGTTGTTGATACGTTTCCCTGCAATCTTCACTCCAGCTGAAGGCCCGCCTTCCTCATGATGCACTCGGCATATAGGTTAAATAGGCAGGGCGACAGTATGCAGCCTTGTCTCACTCCTTTCTCAATCGGAAACCAATCAGTAAGATCATGCCCAGTTCTGACTGGGGCCTCTTGCCATTTATACAGGTTCCTGAGGAGACAGATGAGGTGAATTGGAACTTCCATCTCTTGGAGAGCTTGCCACAATCTGCTGTGATCTACGCAGTCAAACGCGTTTGAATAATCAATAAAGCAGAAATAGGTGGGTTCCTGGAACTCTCTTGCTCTTTCCATGATCCAGCGAAGGTTGGCAATCTGATGTCTAGTTCTTCTGCCCTTGCGAAACCCAGCTTGAACGTTCGAAAGCTCGCGATCCACACACTGCTGCAGCCTACCTTGGAGGATTTTCAACATCACCTTGCTAGCATTCGAAATAAGCGCGATCGTGCGGTAGTTGGAACAATCGTTGGCACTGCCTTTCTTTGAAATGGGGATGTAAACTGACCTCCTCCAATCCTGTGGCCACTGCAGGGTTGTCCAAATTTGCTAACATAATGTATAGAGAACGTTAACAGCGTCGTCATGGTCGAGGTTTTGAAGCAACTCATTTGGAATGCCATCAATTCCGCTAGCTTTGTTCTTAGCACGGCTGGCCCATTCACCTTCACTCTTCAGAATGCCCGGCTCGAGATCAGTAATCACAACCGTCTTATGTTGGGTTTTGCACATCCAGGTCCTTCTTGTACAGTTCTTCTGAGTATTCCTGTAACCTCTTCTTTATCTCTGAGGCTTCACTGAGGTCCCTGCCCAAGTAGCACACATTACATGGCCCACCGGGGGCCCGTATGGGCAAGTTGGGCTTGGGCAACCAGAATAACACCCACGAGGGCCCGCTTTAGGGATCAAGCGGGCATGCCCAAATTGGGCTTGCCCCTGCGTTTTCCATTTGGGCATTATATAGGCGTGGAAAGGGCTAACTGAGTACATATTCCCACATCTGGCCCTCAAGGGTCCCGCTTGGGAAATTTTAGGGCCGATGCAAATGAAATTTGGGCTTTGTGTAGGAAACGCCTGGGCTGATCTAATTGAGGCAGCCCATTCAAAAGCCGAATAGGTCCCGCATGGGCCGCGGCGGGGCTAAATACGGGTACGCCCGCACATTGCCTACATGGGACCCTTGAGGGGTACTTGAGGGAAGGTCAGACGAAAATCTGGAATTCATGCAGAAAATTCCTGGGCTGCCCCAAATAGGGTCGCCCACCAAAAACCTAGATAATTTCCGCGTGGGCGGTAGCGGGGCAGGCAATTGCTCCTTCTCACTTCTGCCCGCATCGGTCCCTTGCGGGACAATTTAAGGCAGATGCGATGCAAATGTGGGCCTAAAGCAAATAGAAGACGGGCTAGTATGATTGGGGCTGCCCACGCAAAAATCGAATTGGTCCCGCATGGTTTGCGGCCTGGCTGAAAAGCGACCACACCGCCACGCTGATCACACGGGTATTTCTTGGGGTACTTGCGGGAAAATGCAACATATATTCGTAGTCCATGCGGTAAAATCAAGATCAGCCCAATTGGGGCGGCCCATGAAAGGCCGCAGTGGGCCCCAAGTTGGCCGTAGGCGGGCTTACCGCTCTGAAACGTCTCCAGCCTATCTTTAAGGCACCATTTTAATTATGTAAATCATGTTATAGCGGCTAATAATTGCCTCTTCTGGAGGTTTCACATAACTGTCCTAAGCATATCTCTGCTATGAATAAAGACTATTTATTTTTACTCTAACAACTACGTTAATTATTCAGCGTCGACAGAAAATGTGCAACAGTAACTGTTCCGCTTTACGTGTATGCACTGAACGACCTCCAAATGTTTCCTGCGGCACTACTATTTCTACAACACCACCGAAATAAATATTCAGACCAACATGTTGGGGTTGATGTGGGCCAGCCCACATTATTGTAGTGTTGGGAATAAATTTCGCATAAAAGCAAAACAATAGCGCTTAATGTTTCGCAATTGATGATTATTGGAATTTAGGCAGCCCCGAAAATGCCAGATTCAACCCATCAGGGCAGCATGTGGGTCAGCTTGAAACGGACCGGCTTTTGCAAATCCCGCGCCTATAAAATTCAGGTATTGGAGGGATTAATCGACTTAAAAATTAAAACCTTGATCAATGGGATGGCATTGCCTGCACAAATGTGGGACCCACTAATGATTCTGGTGTGCTGCCCACATTCGTCTACCTGGGCTGAATGCGGGCAGCCCTAATTGGGCTGCCCACACAGATACAGATTGGGACCGATAGCGGCAGAATTGGGCAGCCCACGCGGGGCCCCTCTGGGTACGTGTGGCAAATCCCGCATGGGGCCCGTATGGGCTGCCCTCACGGGCCCAACGCGGGCCCCCAGGTCATAGCACACTTTGTGCTACTTGGGTGCCTTGTTTGTCCGTTATCACGCCCAGCTTAGCACAGAAGCTTCCTTTGATATCTTTGATTGTCTTATATAGAGTTCTTGTGTTCCTCAATGGGCTGTTGTCCTCAACTGCTTGGCACTGTGTGTTCAGGAAGGCATTCTTATCTCTTCTTGCTATTTTCTAAATATCCGTATTGAGACCTTGTATCTTTATCTTTCCCCAATAACTTTTGCCATCCTCCTTTGCTTTAGCTATTTGCAAAGCCTCTTCAGATAACCAGTTTGCTTTCTTGCATTTCTTTTGCTTTGGAACTACATTAGTAGCAACTTCTTGTATTATATCAAGAACAGCAGTCCACATCTCTTCAGGTTCTCTGTCTTCTAGATCTAATTCTTGAAATCGATTCCTCACTTCCACAGCTTATTCTGATGGAATTTGATGCAGATCATACCTGGAAGGCCTTCTAGGTTTCTGCGTTTTCCTCAATCGAAGCTTAAATTTCGCAACAAGAAGCTGATGATCGGTGCCACAATCGGCCCCAGGCCTTGTTTTTACTGACTGTATAGCACTCCTTCATCTCTACCGGCAAATACCATAATCAATCTGATTCCTGTACAGACCATCCGGTGAAGTGCGTGTGTACAGGCGCCTCTTGTGCTGTTGAAAATGAGTATTAGCTATGGTCATGTTGTTTTGTTGACAAAACTCTACTTGCCTCTGCCCAGCTTCATTTGGCTCACCAAGACCGAACTTGCCTGTAATTCTGGATATTTCTTCACTCTCCGCCTTAGCATTCGAGTCTCTTATGAGAAAAAGGACGTCTGATGATGGAGTGCGGTCTAAAAGGCATTTCAGGTCAGCATACAACCTCTCAACGTTAGCTTCTTCAGCAATAGTGGTTGGTGCAGTTATGTTGAAAGGGTGACCTTCGATCCGAGGTGAAATCATTCGGTCGTTTTTGGGGTTGTAGCCTTGCACTGCTTTGCCCATTCTTCAGTTTACTATGAGAGCGACCCCATTTCTTTTCCTGCATTTGTGTCCACAATAAAAAACATAATGGTGACCGGAATTAAATTCTCCCATTCCGGTCAACTTGAGCTCGCTGATACTCAAGATATCAATGTTCAATCTGTTCATTTATCGCTTGACGACATCCAATTTACCTTGCGTTATAGATCTTACATTCCACGTTTCTATGTGATATATCTCCTTGCAACATCGGACTTTCCGGTCGCATCCCGACACATCCACAACTGAGTGTCCTTTCGTCCTGGAGCTACTAGGAATCGCCCTTTGTTCATCCCCAGTAACATGTTGGACGCCTTCCAACCTGGGGGGGCTCATCTTCCGGCGCCATATCTTTATTGCTATTGTGACTGGCCAAAGAGTATTATTGGCAGGATTTACTGGAGTGGGTTGCCATTACCTTCTTCAGTAAATCACATTTGTCAGAACTCTCTGCCATGACCTGTCTATCTTGGGTGGCCCTACACAGCAGAGCTCACGACTTCATCGAGTTTCGCAAGCCCCCCCGCCACGACAAGGCAGTGATTCATGAAGGGACTTGCTCCAGAACCAATTGGCAGTCTTGTCCTATATGAATATAGCATTGTTCCCCTGAATATTCCTATAAGTTAAACGCATGATCAAGATGGTCGGTCAAATGTTTACTAACGCTATTGAAGAGAAGCCGTCGACAAGACCACTAACTTCGTTCTTTAGCATTTCAGCAGATTGAAGACTTCCAGGCACCGGCACACAGTAACCACCAACCTCATTTCCTTAAGCTATGCTAGCTATGTTTACTGCAACGGTGACGGGGATCGGCGCCGTGAAGACCGAGAACGGCACGAACAAAAAGGTGTGTCCGACTGCGGTCGGTGGCGGGAGAAGGACGGCATATTCCTCCGTTTTGTAAACGGCTTCTCGGAGTAGAGTATCTTGGCTGATAAATGATGGCGTACGGTTGGAAGGCCGGTCAGGTGGACGCCGACGGCAATGATATGTGAACAGCTTGAACCGAGCTTTAACACAGGAAATTGGCCGACCACAAAGGGCCCGTCGAAGGGTCCCCGCCTAAGAAGGTTCGATGCGTCTACCGTTTGCCTACAACGAAGCAGCGGTACTGAGCATGACGTCCGCTGTGCTGAGCAAATTTGATGGTGCCACTGACTTCGCATTTAATGAACAACTTTGGTCGTGACCTGAATCTCGTTAGCGTTTAGAAACAAAAGTTCCCACTTGTTTTCAGTTCAAGGCTTGCGCTAGTTGGATTGAAGAGTTCACCCGCCTGTGAATTCGCTCCGCATAAGCCGCCGAGGGCTCTGCGGAATGGTGCCGCATGTCAATGAGCCGCAGTAGCAGTGTCAGATTCTTAGTGGAGTCAGCTGCGCTGCCTTACTGGCCGACGACTGAGTCCAGCTGCATCTCTCCAAAGTTTGCAACGGCGCCAGCGTTTTCACGCCCCTAAAACGGCGCTTCGTTTCCTCCTCAGCATCCCTGCGCAACGATTAGTTCGTTTAGTTAATTCATATGGCATACCTTGAACAATAACCGTACTCCGTTAAGAGCTCGTCATCACTGTCGCCAGCATCTTACAGGAATAGGGGTGAATCGGCAGATAACGTCTATGTTCGGCGTTTTGTTAAGGCCGCGCACGGGAATTATGTGTATTGACTTTTTATATAATTATATTGTGCACAAGGAACCCCTTAAGAAATTCGAAGCTCTCCATAACAGTGTTTATTATGTTAATGAACCGGTTAAGTTCTTTATAAATTTTGGTCCATCTCTGCATCGATGACCACAACTCTATCTCTCAGTGACAGCCGCTGAGGCATTATTCAGTGCCTGGCTGCTTTGTTATTAAGGCCTGGTTATATGGTAACACATTGCCGTTCCGGCTGTTTTTCTGCTTAACTAGCGGGAGTTGTCTTAATTTGTGGCTGTAGTTTGCTTATTTAACATAGAAGAGGCTATACCAAATGTCCAGTGATCCAGAGGCTAGCAGTGCGGCTTCGCCCCTGCTTCACCTTGGGTTTTTGGCCATGACCTATAAAAAAAACTACCTTGTCATATATCTGACACGCATATATGTGGTACCGCTTGTGTTCGTTTACGCCGAAGTCTACAAAGTAGAAGGGTAGCAACGTTTATAGCTGCACCGCTTCCTACCGCATGTGTACGACAGAACTTTGTATATTAAAACCCATCTGCCACTTTCGCATGACGTTTTTCCCGCTTAAAGGCGTCGAATAAGCGCGAAATATATATGGAGGACCGTTTGCGCCCTCAGTCTTGTTCATGCAAGCGGTATAACATACCTGTAATTTCCTAGTTAGGGCTGTAGAGTACTGATTACCTCATGCATCGATATTTCGCTTGCATATACAACTCTTCCCACCTGCCTAGAAATTATTTACAAATAACGCAAGGCAGTACACGAATGCGTCATCTAAAGAAAGCTCGACCAAGAAACGCAAGGCGCATCTGAGCTTTTAGTTTGCAGCGACGCAGCATCAAAAGTCACAAAACTGCCCAGAGACAAACATAATGGGTGTAAGGTGCTGCCGCCGCCCCTGCGCTTGCCCCTTCGTGGCCTAGACGAGGCGAGCGCAACGGTAGGGAGGAGCACGCGGGGAGAAAGTGCACGCAACCCGTGTTGCGGTATCAATCAGTGCGCCATGGCAGCGTCGCTCCAGGCCAGCGCCACAGAAATTGACTGGTAGGGAAGAGCGGCCGCTGCTGTCGCGCAGCCAAACTCGATGGGCACGCACGCGCATCGGCATGAAAAGAGAGGCGTCATCTGCGAAGACAGAGGAAAGAAAATGCTGCTCCCTTTGCAACGTGTCATGCCGAACAATTTTACGGAACGGTGCATAGAATGTATTGACGTAGGTTTCGTCAACACCGACAACGGTGATAATATTAGCCTGCCTGTCAAAATTCTATGAGCTGCGGCGAGTTTTGAGAGCCTCGAATGTCCGGCGCGAGGATAGCGTTGGAGAACCGAACTGAAGTTGTCCTCGGCATTGAGAAGTTGGTAGACGTCATCAACAATGGTTATAAACAGACGGCCTACCTTATCGTCCTCAGTTGTCCGGGTTTTATGGTCTTGCGTAGACTAAGTAAAGCCAGAATGTAGTACATGCTGGAAGTTTCAACGGCTGGCTGAGCACTCTGCACAAGTGTCTCCTTGGACTGTTCCTTTTACGCACGATAGTCGCCAAATCACTCCTTGATGTCTTTCACAAGCCGGTACCATGGTTTCAGTGTGTCTGCGTGGTTCTAATACTATATCAAGGCAGCAGTTAATCACGACGAACAATACATGCGCCAAATTAACCCACATGCCGCGGCTTCAACCGAACCTCGCCAGAGCCGTCATCTTGCAGGTCACCCTCTTGTTGCAGTGAGAAGGCAGGAAACTACGAGCATCCCCTAACAAGAACACAGAAACCTCCATTACCGTCCATGTGCCACTCACATTCATAAATGCGATGCTGAACAAGAATGTAATGAGGGAGCTACTCAACAGCATCTTGTCCCGCTTGAACAGCAAAGAATGGGCCTCTGAAAAAATTAGCATCGCATTTATGAATGTGAGTGGCACATGGACGGTAATGGAGGTTTCTGCGTTCTTGTTCGGGGATGCTCGTAGTTTCCTGAATTCTCACTGCAACAAGAGGGTGACCTGCAAAACGACGGCTATGGCGAGGTTCTAGCGGTTGAAGACGCGGCATGTGGGTAGGCGTATATAGGTTCTGCAAACCAGTTTACTACAGGCACAAGTTGATTGCTGGATTGCTGAACTGAGAAAGCAAAGCTATCAGGTCAAAGAGCTGCTGTCTGATTGCACGAGTCTTTCTCCGGTCGCTTTCTTTTAGTGTGAATGCATTTCCGCGAGGTGTCTCCGGGTCTTCTGGATGCGCGTGGCTTGACCTGCAGTGTGACCTTTGCAAAGAAAGCAGAAAGAACTCAACCGTAGTCAAGTGCCAAGTGAAAGTGCATCGTGGGCCAACATGAGGCTGCCCGATAGAAGGCGAGGAGGGGGCAACGCACCTGGCATCTTTGATAGGTGTTTCCACGGGTGCTGACAAAAGTCCCCTCCGTCATTCTTTACGGCAGTGGGCCATTATCAGATTGGCCAGACAACAGGATTGTCTCGCTCGAGTGATACCTACAGTGACTCATCCCCGACACGATGCGACTTGCATCCTCCAGCACGCCATAGCCTGCAAAGCGCTCAAGTGCAGCTGCCACGGCACGTCAGACCAAGCCAGAATGTTGAAAGAGCCGAGTCTTTCTACTGTCTCGGCCGAAGAAGAACGCCGTGTCTCACGCGCTGAGTTGCAATGGGAAACGAGACGACACAAACATGAATCTACCAATCCGGAAAACGTTGGTCAACTCAAGGAAGAGCTTACTAAGAAACTGAAACCGCAGGCCGCTCTAGCAGCCGAAATGCCAGAACAACAAACAGTTCGCTTATAAACTGATCGCAGTCATAAATACCGCTACCGAGTTAAAGCACAACGAAAACGGCTCGCCGATTCTAATCTTTACTGTAACACGCTGCGTGTTCCGTGTATAGCCTTGAGCGTAACCAGACTGACCATAACCTAAGCTGAAATAAACGGGCTTTCGCACATGTAATTTGCTTCTTTGCAGCGCCTAAATTTCGCCGCATGCCTATATATACAGCCATGAGGCGATTTTTTAAGCGCCGCAAAGGATCAAATTGCAGGGTTTATACTAAGGTTAAGCAAATTACATGTGCGAAAGCACATTTATTTCAGTTTAGGTGTTGGTCAGTCTGGGTGCGCTATATATATACATATATTGAGACGCTTTGTAAGGCACTTTGTGGGAGTGTTCACCTGGCAGTCGCGCAATTAGCTGCGGCGTATTATCCAAACCCATATACATATATCATGGTGGCACTCGAGAAAAGCCCAGCAGAGACTTGACAAATAGCTCTGTTTTAGATTGGCGTTGCAAATACGTGACGATTACTCGTTCGCATTCTTCAATAGTGGGAATATGGCTGATATTTTGCACAATGCTGTAACGCTGCATTATACTGTGTCCTGTGCAAGGCTAATAATCAGCCCAGAGGCGACCGACCTACATCCAAATAAAATCCTCAGTTCGTCTTGCTGTGACCGCAGTTATTTATGAGTTTCACATGCTCGATACGAAAAAAGATCGTGGAACAAGAAATGAACAGCGTTAGGTAGACAGGACCTCTAACTCAAGTGCACTCAGGTTTTACATATTAAGGAACGATTTTGCGAGGCATCAAGTGCAGTTCTTAATTTAAATAAATTGAAATGATTTTGGATATGTAACTGAGTACGTGGTCGAAACTCTTTTGTGAACTAAGCTGAGACTGTAGGCCACATCACTATCTACTGGATCCACTGCACCAGCCTCGAAATAGTGTAGCCGATTAGGATTAAGAAATCAAGGCTATGAGGTGAAATACTCCTGCTTGGACGGGTGCGGAATGTTAGCTCTTTGCTTTGCCTCAATTTCGCAAAACATTGCTGCTCAGAAACTTCCTTGCTTACGTCCTGCAGGTTCAGCATTGTTCGAAAAAGAAGCTGCAGGCAATGCACACACCATTCGCATTCTCGTGTCATGCGCTAGCGGAGCCGATGGGTGGCGGCACCCTATTTCTTACTATCGTTTCCGGCGAAATCGGCCTCGATAACTTGTTTGTGCATGAACTTCTTTTAAGTTTTATGCGAAGCATATTGCTAGAGGTAAACCACAGCCCTTCGTGACGGTTACACGACGTGCAAAGAATGTGGAATGCTACGTCACACCACGTGATACGCTGACGTCACGACAGAGGAGAGACGGGGGTCCAGCTCGCACCGTCGGCTGCGGTTGCACGCCGTGTGGACCACGTGGTATGATGACGTCACACCACATGATACGCTGACGGCACGACAGAGGAGAGACGGGGGGCCGGCTCGCGCCGTCGGCTGTGGTTGCACGCCGTGTGGACCACGTGGTATGGTGACGTCACACCACGTGATACGTTTACGTCACGACAGAAGAGAGACGGGGGACCGGCTCACACCGTCGGCTGCGGTTGCATGCTGTGCGGACCACGTGGTATAGCGCATGTTTATATATAAAGGGGAGACGATTGCGCTCGCCTCCAGTAGACCCTCACAAAAGGTGGCGATGCCTCCAGGGAGTGCAGCCGAGCGGTGGAATGAAAAGCGAAGGCTGCGGCGTGCTGCAGAGAGCCCAGAAGAGCGGGAAGAACGTTTGGCCAAGGAGCGTGCTCGGCATGCGGCTCCGCGACAACGATGCTCCACTGATACGAGCAACGTAAAAGCACGTGTAACCAAGGAAAGAAAAGTTTAGCCAAGTGTAACCATGGAAAGACGACTTTAGCAATCAATATGCTTCGCATCTGACCAGGCTTAACCAAGTTAAGCCTCAGCCATTTTTTTGCTCTTTAGAATTGGGAAATTACTACTTTTTAGTAGCGGCTCATATGTGGCGTATTCGCACTCATGTGTTTCATATATTCGCTCCGACTGGGCAGCCTTGTTATTCATTGTTTGTATGGGTGTGTGGTCCATCAGGACTCATGAATGGAGTTGCAGATACCTTCCATTTCCTAAATGCGCGTTGTTTAAAGATGACATATACAGTCCATTCAGAAGGAATTTCAGCCATGTCCTTAATGAGTCTTTGTTCCAAATACCATTGAATCAGGAGCCTTATTGGGGGTTTATTAACCATGGCTTTTGAAGCGTAAAGCAGCGCCACGTTGTCAGAGCAGAGTTTCGCGGGAGTGTGCCCCGCCCTTTATCCGCATGCGCGATAGCCGCGTCTATTTGCGAAGGAGAAGAAGAAGGAGAAGGAGAAGAAGAAGGACAAGTAGAAGGAGAAAAAGGAAATGGAGAAGAAGAGGAACGCTCGGCCCCCGTAGCTAATGCTTTCGCTGCATATTCGGTTCCGCAGCGTTAAACGATTCAAATGTTTTTATTTTAAAACGTATTAAGGGCGTGTGCACTAAATTTTCAAAAATAAATTCCTTCTTAAAATTTCCACACATCAACGCTACCCCAAAGGCAGTACTTCATTGAAAATAAATGCTTCTCCCATTACAAGTAAAATGCCGCCTGTAGAATACGCCAGAGACGATTGGTCATTGTTTTATTCGGTGCTTTTTGCTGTTTTCAGGATTACAGCTGTTATTTTTAGGAAGGGGAATGTCGAGTTCGTTATGCGTAATCTGAAAAAAAAAGAAAGAAAAAACTATAAACTATTGCGCTATTTTCTTTACTTAGGCAATGTGCGGTACAATAACAGATGAAGGTGTTCTGCATTGGTTAACTACTTTTCATCATAGACCGTAAATGTACAGGTAAGGGTTCATTTTCATGCTAGTCTTAACATATTGCAAAGACATGGTAACAGCGTCTTTTGCTGACCGAATCTCTTTTGCAGGTTAGTAAATATACATTTTTACTAATATGAACGAGATGTTTTAGCCTCTCCCGGGTACGGCCATTTCCTGACGATTGCCGCGCCGCCACATGAGCGCTTCCTTAAGGACTCAGTGGCATGGTATCACCGCAGCCACGTCTGTCCGGTAGCAACGTTTAGTGATAGTCTTCGGGCACGAGATAATATTGCCACAATATTTTCATCGCAGGGTTGTGTTGGATTAAATTAGGCTACATTGTCGTAGACGTAAAATCGACTCGTGTGTGAGATTTGAAGGATTTAGTTTAATGTTCACGTTCACTGTGTTGATGCTCAGCTCGCAGCCGCGTTATAAAGATGCCGTTTCGGTGCTTTAGTGACGAGAAAAAGGTTTGTGAACAATTGCAAGCATTACTCTTGCGTACGACTCGCATATAATTCCTCTTCCAATGAGCTCTTCTTCCTTCTTGACAGCCATTTCAAACCTCACCAATTAGGCTGCGCTGTCGTTTGCGTGGTGTGTGCAAGTCACGCCAACAAATTATTGCTTTCTGCTCATTTCAATTGAGAAGCTAACAGCAGGGAAGTTTTGTTGATCTTTATCCGTGACCAAGAGCCCTAACCACAGAGCCACCGTTGGAGGGTACAACACACCTTCTCGATATTTTGGGGGGCTTTGAACTAATATTAACACAGTAGCAGCTAAATACGAGTATATTCTATTTCAATGCTGTCGGTTTGTGTGAAAATGCCGTTCCGTCGCTCGGGCCAGATCATAGCATGAAATTAAATCGCATTTTGTTGCATCTCAGGCAGATACTAACGCGAAAAAACTACTACGCTCAACCGCACTTTCCCCTTCATGGATCACTGCCTTGTCGTGGCGGAGGGGCTTGCGAAACTCAAAGAAGTCGTGAGCTCTGCTGTGTAGGGCCACCCAAGATAGACAGGTCACGGCAGAGAGTTCTGACAAAATGTGATTCACTGGAGAAAGTAATGGCAACCCACTCCAGTATTTCCTGCCAAGAAAACCTTATGGCCAGTCACAATACCATTAATGATATGGCGCCGGAAGATGAGCCCCCCAGGTTGGAAGGCATCCCACATGTTACCGGGGATGAACAAAGGGCGATTCCTAGTAGCTCCAGGACGAATGAAGCGGCTGGGATAAAGCCAAAAGGACGCTCAGTTGTGGATGTGTCGGGAAGCGACCGGAAAGTCCGATGTTGCAAGGAGATGTATCACATAGCAACATGGAATGTAAGATCTATGACGCAAGGTAAACTGGATATCGTCAAGCGAGAAATGGACAGATTGAACATTGATATGTTGGGTATCAGCGAGCTCAAGTGGACCGGTATGGGAGAATTTACCTCCGGCGACCATTATGTATTTTATTGTGGGCACGAATCCAAGAGAAGAAATGGGATCGCTCTCATCGTAAACAGAAGAATGGGCAAAGCAGTGCCAGGGTACAACCCCAAAAACGACCGAATGATTTCCCTTCAGATCCAAGGTCACCCTTTCAACATAACAGTTATCCAAGTCTATGCACCGACGACTACTGCTGAAGAAGCTGACGTTGAGAGATTTTATGCGGACCTACAATGCCTTTTAGACCGCACCCCATCATCAGACGTCGTTTTTCTCATAGGAGACTGGAATGCTAAGGTAGGGAGTGAAGAAATATCGGGAATTACAGGCAAGTTCGGTCTTGGTGAGCCAAATGAAGCTGGGCAGAGGCTAGAAGAGTTTTGTCAAGAAAACAATCTGACCATAGCGAATACTCATTTTCAATAGCACAAGAGGCGCCTGTACACATGGACTTCGCCGGACGGTCTGTACAGGAATCAGATCGATTATATTCTTTGACGCCAGAGATGGAGAAGCGCTATACAAGCAGTAAAAACAAGGCCTGGGGCCAAATGTGGCACCGATCATCAGCTACTTGTTGCCGCATTTTAGCTCCGATTGAGGAAAATGCAGAAAACTAGAAGGCCTTTCAGGTATAATCTGGATCAGGTTCCATTAGAATATGCTGTGGAAGTGAGGAATCGATTTCAAGAATTAGATATAGAAGACAAAGAGACCGAAGAGATGTGGACTGATGTTCGTGATATAATACAAGAAGTTGCTACTAAGGTAGTTAGCAAAAGAAATGCAAGAAAGCAAACTGGTTATCTGAAGAGGCTTTGCAAATAGCTGAGGAAAGGAGGATGGCAAAAGTTATGGGGGAAAGAGAAAGATACAAGGTTCTTAATGCGGATTGTTAGAAAATAGCAAGGAGAGATAAGAATGCCTTCCTGAACATACAGTGCCAAGCAGTTGAGGACAACAGCCAATTAAGGAACACAAGAGCTCTGTATAAGACAATCAAAGATATCAAAGGAAGCTTCTGTGCTAAGATGGGCGTGATAAAGGACAAACGAGGCAAGGACCTCACTGAAGCCGCAGAGATAAAGAAGAGGTGGCAGGAATACACAGAAGAACTGTACAAGAAGGACCCGATTGTGCAAACCCAACATAAGATGGTTGTGGTCACTGATCTCGAGCCGGGCATCCTGAAGAGTGAAGTTGAATGGGCCTTAGCCAGCCTTGCTAAGAACAAAGCTAGCGGAATTGATAGCATTCCAGCTGAGTTGCTTCAAAGCCTCAACCATGACGCTGTTAACATTCTGCATACATTATGTCAGAAGATTTCGACAACCCTGCAGTGGCCACAGAATTGGAGGAGGTCAGTTTACATCCCCATTCCAAAGAAAGGCAGTGCCAAAGATTGTTCCACATGCTAGCAAGGTGATGTTGAAAATCCGCCAAGGTAGGCTGCAGCAGTATGTGGATCGGGAGGTTCCGGACGTGCAAGCTGGGTTTCGCAAGGGCAGAGGAACTAGAGACCAAGTTGCCAACCTTCGCTGGATCATGGAAAAAGCAAGAGAGTTCCAGAAACCCATCTACTTCTGCTTTATTGATTATTGCGAAAGCGTTTGACTGCGTAGATCACAACAGATTGTGGCAAGCTCTCCAAGAGATGGGAGTTCCAATTCACCTCATCTGTCTCCTCAGGAACCTGTATGAATGGCAAGAGGCCACAGTCAGAACTGGGCATGGTCTTACTGATTGGTTTCCGATTGAGAAAGGAGTGAGGCAAGGCTGTATACTGCCGCGAAACCTTCAAAACAGTATTTGTTGTTTTTTTAACAGCCGCCGGCATACAGGCTTATCACTCTGATTCTGGGCCGCGTGTCAGTTCCGTAATCTTTGTTTGTTAATGCTCGATGTCGCGAGTCACACCTTTATCAGTTTTGTTGTAGCGGAAGATGGACCGAGATCTGTCTCGAAGGTTCCGGCCACTTGGGTGTCTTTCCACAATGTTCCAGCCCGTGCTGGTAGCTGTTTGCGACGTTGTCTAGATTGTTCTGTGCAGCCTTTAAATTGAGCGTTGCCTTGTGTGACGGGCATTCTTTGTTCGACGATCGACGAGCACGTTTGTTTCTATCGCCACCGCCGAGTTGCTTAGTCCTTTTGCGGGCGCAAGTCAGCCCAAATAAACAGTTTCTTTAGTGCAATCATCGAACCTTCAATTGTGTCGTCGACCTCGTCACCACTACGTGACAATACTGTCGCCCTGCCCTTTTTAACCTATATGCAGAGTGCATCATGAGGAAGGCCGGTCTGGACGAGTCTTCAGCTGGAGTGAAGATTGCTGGAAAACGTATCAACAACCTTAGATATGCGGATGATACTACTTTAATGGCAGAAAGTGAAGCGGAACTTAAGAGACTTCTGATGCGCGTACAGGAAGAGAGTGAGAAGTTTGGGCTTAAACTGAACATTAAAAAGACAAAGATCATGGCGTCTTGCCCTATCAAGTCCTGGAGCATCAAGGGACAAGAAGTGGAAGCTGTGAGAGATTTTCTCGTCTTGGGCTCCAAGATTACCTCGGAAGGAGACTGCAGCCATGAAATTAGGAGACGCCTGCTTCTGGGAAAGAGAGCAATAGTTAGCCTTGACCGCCTAGTAAAGAGCAGAGACATTAGTCTGCCAACCAAGATCCGTATAACTCGTGCTATGGACTTTCCAGTTGTGATGTATGGATGCGAGAGTTGGACTGTGAAAAAGGCTGACCGCCGAAGAATTGACGCGTTTGAATTGTGGTGCTGGCGAAGACTCTTTAGAGTTCCTTGGACTGCCAGAAGATCAAATCAGTCAATATTGTCGACCATAAACACTGACTGCTCATTGGAGGGTCAAATTCTAAAGTTAAAGCTCAGCTACTTTGGTCATTTGATGAGAAGAGAGGAGTCGCTGAAGAAAGATTTGGTGTTGGGAAAGGTTGAGGGTCGCCGGAGAAGGGGTAGGCAGTGAACACGGTGGTTAGATGGCATCCTCTAGGCACTGCGGATGAAGTTATGTGATGTTAGGAAGATAGTGAGAGACCGGAAAGCGTGGCGTGATATGGTCAATAGGGTCACGAAGAGTCAGACACCACTGAACGACTGAACTGAACTGACAACCGTACTTCTCGCCAACTTATTCCCTGAAATAAAGAAATAACATTTTAATTGCTTATACTCGAAAGTGAACTTCCTGACAGACGGTAAACAAAGCCGACGACGAACCACTGGTGCTTGACGACACACGTTATGCCTAAGCAACCTCAAGCTCAATGCTTGCCAATCCGGTTACATCTCACACCATGGAGTCAGATCCAAACATCTACATCCTCATATACAAAATAAAAAAAAAGTGAAAAACAACGCGTGTACATTTATTGCATACCAAGGGCGGTCTCAGAAACAAAAAAAAAAAAACGCCACCGCTACCCATAACAAGCGATTTACAGCTCGCCACCTGAATGGTAGACTACCCTGCATGGTCGACTCCCTCGTCATCGAGGGAACAGTGAGGTTCAAAATTCTGTAGCACTTTCTGGAAGGGGGAAAATGTGAGCAGCGAGACAAAGCACATACGTACATGTATAACGGTAGAGCGCGTTAATGACATAATTGAAGAAGAACCGCTCACAAATACGGATTCAACGCGTAGCGCCCGCTTGGCCCGCAGTCCCCTATACGCGCGGGACCGACGGATGACGCCTGGTGTCAAGAGCGCTCTAGCAGCCTGCTCGTGAGGGAAAAAAAATCTTATTTATAAGAGACGCAGTCCTTTGGACTCACGTTCAGGACAACTATTACTGAGCGCTTCTGTGGAGAAAGAACATTTGATTTGCGGAGAATTTAACGCTGCTTATTACGCCTGTGCTTGCCCTAAAATATAGAGCTTCTACTCATACATCTCTCTTTCTACTTTATCATTGTTTGTTTTGATAGTGTTTGCGAATGCAACCACAAACCTTTCAGAAATTATACAGTGGGCTAAAAGCTACAGAATCCATACATGTGGAATAATCCGATGCCAGATAAATTTTGAGTTAGAAACGTAGCATGTATTCATAGCATAAATATAAATATACGCATCCTTTTCAAATTCGCTTTACTCTTCTGGGAAACCACATTATTTATTCCAAATAATATCTCTTGCCAAATGACACTGCACGCATGATGGATTTACTGGTTATTTATGAAATGTTCTTGACAATTACTGCTGACTTAGTGCTAAGAAGTTTATTGGTAAATAATTTTTTATCAAATATCAAGCAGCTATTTTTTCTTTGGTCGTTCGTATTTATTATTTAGCAGGCGGCAACCGGCTTTGCGAAAAAAGAACCACTGTAGCCTTAGAATTTATTTTACCCTTGTCAACAGATACGGGTGACACATGATCACGTTTCTTTGTCATTCTGTATATAGACGAAAACGGAAGTTTTGTTTGATACAAGCGTGTTAATAAATAGCGAAGGTCTTGATGACAGAGAATCCTAAAACAGTGCATATTTGATTTTTTTTTTGTATCTGTTCCAGACTCAATGTTACCATGCAAAACATTGATAGATTTGCCAAGGCATTCAACTGCTCCACACAATCCGCAATGTATAAGCCCCGTACCGAAAGCTGCAGTTTTTGGTAATTGCTTAAAGATCATGTAGAAATAAAAGCTATGTCCTGGGATAGTCTAAAGGGATTGCTGAAGTAGATAGAGACTGTTTGGATAGAGAATGAGTGAAGCAATCTTAATAAAATAGAAATTTTGGTTGATTGTGCAAGCTATAAGAAATTATGTTTTCTTATCCGACCTGCAGTACACAACTTTCATTTCAACAACTATTCGTGCGGCCTTTAACAGCAGAGAAAAGAAAAAAGGAGGTTGAATATTTTTATATGACTGCATTAAATGCCTGCAAGGGCCGAAATTTCAAGTCCAAGCTCGGCCCTGGCCACGAGCTTTATGTCCTCTGCTCGTGTGGGTCCACTCAAATTTCGGCCTACCATGCCGAACTTGCCAGCAGAGCTAGGAGTGGGGCCTGGCCCCACTCACTACTGTAAATTGTTCAAGTAATGTAAATTGTTTAAGGTCAGTAAGTAGAATTTTGCTACATAAACTGCTATCCCATCAGGAATACCAAACCGCACTAGCATTAGATGAAATGAAACGTATATAAAGTGGCCAGTTCAAGAATACGATGCTCACTTGGCAACAAATTGCTTAAGCACAGCACTGTTGGTGGTGTGATAAAAACAAAAGAAAGTGTGTGCGCTCATCTCTAGCGCAACATGGACGCGGATTTATAGTTTATATTCAGCGTTGACATGCCTGTAGCGGAGCGTCACAAAAATAGCAGGCATTGCACCAAAATAAAAAACTCAGAGAAATCTGTGATTACAATGGATAGGTTTAGTGATAATTACGTAACTATAAACGTTTAGCTTGCAAAGCGTTGGTATTGAATAAAGAAATCACGAAACTAGTTGAATTAAAAGGCGCAATCGAATGAACAACAAAGGGTAGCTTTGGAAAAACACAAAGAGGGCACGATCATCTGAGGAGGGGATAGACAAAAAACAGTTTACCGATCGGTGACTGACATAAATCCGTATTTTAATAAAGGCATGCTAGTAAATCATTTATTGAAACCTTGCCAGGCAAAATTAACCAAATGAAGAAGGAGCTAGTTCAAGATCCCGATGGAAAATGCCAGAGGCAGACGTTGCTGTGAACTTATAGACATCATTCATAGCTTAGGTATTGTCACGTAGTGGTGACAAACTTGGTAGCCAGAAATAAAGAGAATGAGGTTGTACTGGAATGATGGTTGGTTGGTTTGTGGGGTTTAACGTCCCAAAGCAACTCGGGCTATGAGAGACGCCGTAGTGGAGGACTCCGGAAATTTCGACCACCTGGGGTTCTTTAACGTGCACTGACATCGCACAGCACACGGAACTGTCGATTGGGATGCCTTGCGCCTGCAAAGGAGCTAAGCGAATCGGCGGTGGCGATTCCAGTACGTGTTCGTAGTAGGTTGTCGAACTAAGAATGCCCGTCGCACCTGCCAATGTTCAATTAAAAGGTGACGAAGAAACGTCTAGATAAAACCGCTAATAAAGACTTACATGACAGAGAACATTGTACACACACATGTGAGTGACTGGAATCTTCTGAGATACATTTCGGCGCATCTTGCATGACAAAGAAAATTATAAATATACGTCTCGCGCGAACGAGCATGAACAATGTGTACAGAACTGACCTCTGTGTTAGAATCACACTGAAAAAGCCGCATTCTAGCGGCTGTAACAAATCCGCATTTGAATGGTATGCGGCATCAACCCACTCCCCTTAAAAACGTCACTTTGATGTTCCGAGAAATAAACAGAAAACGGTAAACATAAATATTATAAAGTTTAAACATCACAAATTTTTTAATGCACGTAGTACGGCTTCAGAAGCATATGCACGACCTGTGCGTGGGCGTCGCCGTTGGGAGGTTATTTCAGGCTCTTTCCTTTTTTCTTGTAAACTTTCAACAAATTAACTGAAATTCCCATGTCACTACCTGCTCTAATGAACAGCAGGTAGTCGTCTACATTCCGGAACACCCTGAGTGCTAGAAGCTTGATGTCGTCTTCAAGGGCCTTGTCCACCACCCCAAGGTATATGCCGCTGAGGACGGGGCCACCCTTGATCACGGTGCCTTAGACGACGCATATAAAAAAAATAAATTTCGCGGTGATGACGCATGTGTGTGGTGTTGTAAACCAAACGAACCATTTAAGCATCTTGTAATCGATTGTGTCGGAATCCATCGGGATATACACGCCAGTTGAGTAAATCTCTCGCTAAGGACTAAATAATCAAAGTTAACCTAGGTTGGATTACGCACAGTAATACTTGTGTGCGGGGCTAGTTAGATGACTCCGAACACCTCTTGGGCTGCATAGTTACACACACACGAGATCACACATCAAGGTGTTCACACCGATGATGCGCTGACTACCAACTGGCTGTTATTTGTGATAGGAACAAGAAGAAAGCACTACAAAAGAACGTAAGGGTACAGTAAGAAAACGAAAACAGAAGTTTCAGAAAAAGTGCGAAGAAAAAATCTGCAGGAAAATCAAAACGAAAATAAAATGAAAATAAAGGCAAATTGGGTCTATCTTATTTTCATATTGTCTGAATGAAGAAGTATCACTTCCTTCCTGCGGAGCGTCACAGACTGAACACTCACGCATTCCCCTTCTTCACCCGAAATCATCTTAAAGCTTCGATAATCTGTCTTTTTAAAGCATTTTTTACACGAGCCAGCACCTTAGTTTCGGTGAACCTTGCTACGCAATGTTTACCCCTCGAGTCCGTTTAGCGTCTTCCGTTCGACAACGAAAGCAATGGGTCGCCAGGTTTCCCGGAGCCGACAGTGCGGCAAATGCTTTTCTGTGTTCCCATTACCTCTCAATGAGGCATCGGCCTGTGGCCCCACATAGGCCTTCCCACATGTCAGGGCAATCTTCTACACAACACCTTTGCGGCAGCTGACAAAGCGCTCCCTGTGCACGCCGCATACGTTTTTGGTCTCACTCATTTCGTTCACCTTCCTGTACAGACTCTTTAACTTGTTAGGTGCAGATAGCACGACCCTAATTTCAAATCGGCTCGCGATATTCTTACGACGATGTGAGCTGCCATTTATATAGGACAGAACAAAAACGTATCTTCTCTTTTCACTCTCTTTACGCTCTCTTGCTCGGACTTGCATATTCTTCAAACAGCCTTCAGCCGCAGATATCAAAATGCTCTTCTAATATCCACTTCTATGCCATCTCTGAATTTGTTCACACCCTTGCCTATCAAGCGCCGACCAGATTTCTTCAATGCCTGCCGTAAACACGAGACAGCTAGCTCTCTCTTGATTGACTATGTGTGACCGCAGTCGTAAGGAAGAAGGCCTTCTGCCCCTCGTGTGCTATAAAACCACCCTTACGATCTTCGTGAGGCACAAGTGTTATATACAAATACTGGATCTGTGCGTTCTCTCGCAGCTCAAATGGGAACTTAAAAAATCATCTACCTATAGGAATGCCTTGGCAACTCCAGTTTTCTTCATATGATTAAAAAGTGTCCTACCAACTTTGGCAAGGGACAAATTACTCAGTATAGGAGCAATTGAAGATTATTTGGAAATTCTATTTTTTTTTTTGCTCGAGAACAATTCTTTCAAATGCAACACACAAAAATCGGGGGTATAGCTTCGACAGACCTAAAAACGGTCAATGCTTATTCCACTTCCATTTTGAGACTTCACTGCACCGTAGGCATCAATTGCTTCTTCGACAGCGAGGATGGACGTACGCTGTGGAATGTAAAACAGATCTTTCGCGTATACAGAGAAACACCTGCATTGAAGAAATTGAATCAGCTCATCTCAATTGCTCTTCAACAGGGGGCCTTCTACTGGGAGCCAATTCATGTATTTATGAGGAAATGAAGCTGCGCACTGCTTCTATGTGGAACGGTCCTAAATGATGAGTTAGAAAAGGTTTCCCTCCTTTTGGGTCTTAGCAGTAAAGCATGGTGTCGGCTTCAACTCCTTGCATGCCATATTCTCCTTGGTTAATGGTTCCTTGCCCACCTCTTGGAACATATCAGCAGTTTGTTTACATTGGAGCTTACGCTGCTTACGTTGCAGCAGCGTGCAGCTTGCTTACCTGTTTCCTGGAAATCCTTTCTACTCAAAGTTCTTTAAGATCCCTTCCTACACCTTGGCCTGGCAGTGTTCAATCTTCCGTGGCAGTTACGAAAAGGCGAGTGCAAAATTTTTGGTTGAAAAGCAAACGGGTCGAATAAAGTGCCCATGTAATAATATTAACCTAGTAAAGGAAGTCAAGAAACGTTTGACCAATTTGTATCAACACTAAATTAGTGTAATAACAAAGCCGAGTATGGTGGCAACAGCGAAAGCCCCATTTTAAAGGGAGTGTTTTATTCCCTTCAAGCAATATAGGGCCTCGAAGCCAGTCGAGGATGCGCCATTGAGGCACCGCACTCAATATGTGGCATGGTTGAGTTCAAATATCTTCGCCAGTTAATGTTCTTTGCGGTGGCAGAGCTGCGGGATGCGGCACCGGACTCCTGCGGTTTCCATTTTTGTCCGCCGGCTGCAGACGAGATCACGATCCACGAGCATGAGCCATTAAAGGGTATCGCCTCATTAAGCGCGTTGAATTCCATTTATCAATTGTACATTGCTGCTATCCCGAATTTCGTTGACGCAGAGAAATTGTAGTGGCAGGAGAAGTAGGAGAGGCAATCTCATTAAAAGCTCACACACTCTGTCCTGTAATTCCAGAAGATGGACAAATGTTTTATTAGTAATTCATTTAAAGCAAACAAATGGCGCAGTATCAGTAACACTTTTCCGTGGACACTTGTCTGCGCCCTAAAGGAATTGAAGGGGGCGGGTTTGAAAGTTGAAGAGAGAAAGAGGTGCCACATCGGAGGATTGCGGAGAAATTTCCACCGCCTATGGATATTTAACGTGTATATACTGACATCGCAGAGCACGCGGACGTCTCTCCGTTTCGCCTCCGTCGAAACGCAGCCGTCGGCGTTTTGATTCGAAAAGAAAACTCACGCAAAATAGTCAGATATCTCAACCACTGCACCTCCGCGGCATGGAGATGCTTAAATAGTGATAATAATGGAATTACAAGAAAGGAAAGGTGCATTACCTCACAAGTTTTGTGAGGAAACCTTAACTGCGCCATTAGGGAAAGAAAGAATGTGGGATGGCAAGCGGAAAGAGAGGAAAAGATGTCGTAGTGGAATACTAATAATAGAACTTTAGAGTAGATTAGTTGATTAGAAAGTAAAATAAAGTAGTTAGATTTCACAAAAGTGTTTGGTTTGCTGAATCATGAACTACTAATCCGAAAGCTTCATAGGTATGGTTTTCGAGGTCACGCAGGATCTCCTGTAGAGTCCTATTGAAGAAATCGAAGGCAGGCTGTCAGTATTAAAGAATATGCATCAGATATAGAACAGGTTTCTCGTGGTGCTCCTCAAGGTAGCATATTGAGTCCTCCTTTTTCAATATTTTATCATTTATGCTATGGAGTCGTTTGCTCCTTTAAAATATATAATATATGCTGATGATACGAGCCCATTGTCATCTGGTGCTCTCAGGTGGCGCCTGGAAGAAAAGAACGTTGAAGAGGGTTCGCGCTGTACTCGTTAAACACCAAGCTGACATGGAAAGGGTCATTGCGTATGCCAACCGCATGGTCTCCCGCACAGAAAGAAAATATTCAACTACGAAATAGGAATGCCTCATGGTTGTGTGGGCAACCATTAAATTTAGGCCCTATCTCTATAGCCACCTTTTTAAAGTGGTTACCGACCACTTTTCTTTGTGCTGGCTAGTCAATCTCCGCGACCCTTCTGGGCACTTAGCACGTGGAGCCTTCGCCTTGAAGAATTTGATTACACCATTGTGTACAAATCTTGTGAGAAGCACGAAGATGCTGACGCGCTCTCGCGGGTACTCGTGGAATTAGCCGATAACGTCATGGAGGACGACCGAGGTTTTCTTGTACTAGTGAATGCCTTAGATGTAATGACCCGACAACGAGCTGATCTAGACTTCCGACCGGTCATGCACCACCTGGAGGCTTGCACCGCTGATGTCCCTCGCCAGTTTGGAAGGAACCTGCCTGCATTCTGCCTCCGGAATTGCGTTCTATACAAGAAAAACTCCAGCACTGTTGACCGAGCACACCTCCTCGTTGTGCCGGCCGACCTCAGCGCCGATATTCGTTTTGCTTACCACGATGAGTCCACCTCCGGTCACTTGGGCTTTGCACGCACACTCGATCAACTTTGTCAAGCTTATTATTGGCCTAAGCTTTCTGACGCCGTCCATCGCTACGTCAGAGTCTGCCGCGAGTGCCATCGTCGAAAGGCCCCCTCTCAAGCTTGCGGGTTTGCTCCAACCTATTGCGCCTCCCCGGGCGCTGTTTGACCAAATCGTCATCGACCTTGTGGCCCATTGCCGCTGTGATCAGCAAGTAACAAATAGATCATAGTCGCGACCAACTATCTCACACGGCATTTTGAAACCAATGCGATGCAGCTTCGCTCATCATTTGAGATTCCTCAATTCTTTATGCAGCAAACAGTGTTGCTGCATAACCATCTCTAATCGTCACCGATAGACCACCGCGTTTACAGCATAGCTAATACACGAAGCGTTTAAGCTTACTCACAAGAGCTGCCGCAAAACCACTGCCTATCTCACGCAGACAAACGGACTCACAGTGAGACTCAACAAAACCATTGCCTACATGATCGCAACGTACATAGACTCGCAGCACAAAGCTTGGGATGAAATTCTTCCCTACATCACATATGCCTACAACACGGCCATCCAATGTCTAACGCATTTTCCACCATTTCGCCTGCTCTATGGACGTGAGATTCAGACGATGTCGTATGCCATGTTCCCGTGCTGCTCTGATGACCATCCACATAAGCCAGATGCCGAGCAGTTTGCTCAGCGCGCTGAGGAAGCACGTCACCTTGCAAGCCTTCACATTCAGCAACAGGACACGGATACACACAATCACCTCCCTCATCAACATGTTACATACGATCCTGTAGAAAAACTTTGGGTGCGCACTCCAATGTGCCGTCCTGGCTTTTGTGACAAACTGATATTACGTTACTTTGAACCTAACGAATATTCGCGCCGTGCCATGGAAGTGACATACTACGTCTTTCCAGCTGGCACTGTGCAGCCATCGCATCGGCAGCCACGCTTCGAGATCGTGTACGTTGTCCGCATGAAGCCGTATATCATGCTGTAATGTGCAATGTGTGATTGTACCGGCCATATCTCGTTCTCAGCCTCAGCATTGTTTTAGGAAGGGAAGTACTACAACTTGGAGTTCTCAGGTGGCGCCTGGAAAAACATTGAAGTGGGTTCGCGCGCTGTCGACGGAACGCTGCTTGCTCATAAAGCCTCGCTTACCTTATTCGTGAAGTGTAGACCTGCTTACAGGGACAATATATCGTTTCATGAACTGACGCAGATTACATAATAGATATAGTAAATTCTGCACTCTTCCATTTATACGATTGCACAAGAAAATAGTTTCCATGTTGATGACTCAAAAACTCTAGCAGTCATATTAAAGCAAAAATATATGCAGGTTAAACTAACAAAATATTTTTGCTTCAATAGTGTTCTCTTCAGTATGGCACTAACATTTAGTACCTTGGGCGTCATATTCAATGAAAAAATGGCCTGGAATTGTCAGATCTATTTTATTGTGAACAAACTATCGCAGATATTTGGATTGCTATATCGCCATCGTCATATCTTGCCATAAAAAGCAATGTTCACAGTATATCATTCGCTATTTAATTCTCGACTCAAATACTTTAATTTAGTTTGGGGCAAAACATCAGAAGAAAGCTTTAGAAAGTTACATAAGTTACAATAATCTTTTTAAGGATAATTGAAAATGTGTCCAGAACGTACCACACACTTGAAGTTTCTTTAAGCATAAAATACTTCCGATTACTAAACTGTACATCTTTCGTTTATCATAATCATCATCATCATCATCATTATCCTCAGCCTGACTATACCCACTGCAAGGCGAAGGCCTCTCCCATGTTCCTCCAATCAACCCGGTCCTGTGCCATGTGCCAGCTACATTCACTTGACCCCTGCGAACGTCTTAACCTTATCCGCCTACCTAATTTCCTGCCGCCCCTGCTACGATTTCCTTCCCTTGGAATCCAGTTTGTTGGCCTATGTTACCATCGGTTATTCTCTCTTGGCATGACATGTCCTGCCCATGCCCATTTCTTCTTCTTAATTTCCACTAGAATGTCGGTAACTTGAAGTATTTCTCTGACCCACTCTGCACGCTTCCTATCTCGTAATGTTGCCCCTACCATTTGTTTTTGTGATGTGTTTTTTTTTTCAGGCAAACTTCATCATCACATGGCTTTCTGCATTTTAGCCGGCAGTTGCATAGATTCGGAGAGCACTCGAATGTGCTGCTCCTCGCACGTTCTGGTGAGGCGAGTGTTTCTTCAGAACTGCGTATGCATCTCAGTGTTCTACATTTCACCGTCGCCATCGCCAGAGGTGTGTAGACCGAACAATGGAACCTGATGCAAGCAGCAGATAGGAATTGTCTTGCGAAAAGCATCGCTCGGCGGATGATTTGGCTGGGCCTAATCCACCTGCTGAAAACCTCATTGCTATGCGGCCTTTAATAGTGACAATGCCGCCACTGACCGCCACTGTTTACCTGAAACCGCACAACTGCTGGCGATTGCTTCGATGCGACCAATCCTGCGAGAAAGACTGAGCGTGCTGCCTTAATTAAAGAAAAGGTCGTTGTGCAGTGTCCTGTGCAGTAGGCCCCTTTCAAGGCTGCGGCTAGTACCGCCTAGTACCTGTGTGCTATGCCTCTTACCATTCTATGTTTACATGTACTCTAGATTACTGTAGTGGCCCTAATCGTTCTCGAACAGTTTAAGCAACTTCTAAAATATGTCCGAAGTCATAATTTGTTGGCTTGTATATACCACTACCTAAATAAAAGGGTAGCAAACAGAATTACAATAAAATGAAAGCATAGCAGGAGGCGGCAGAATGTTCGGTGGAAGGATACGGTTAAGAAGTTCGCAGGGGTCTACTGAATGCAGCTAGCACAGGACCGGGTTAACTGGAGGATTATAAGAGAGGTCTTCACCTGGACTGGGTATAGTCAGGCTGATGATCATGATAAGTACCTCGCATAATTTTCGAACCCTTATGAACTTTGTATGCCGTCTTCTTTAGTTGGGTTCCAAAAGTGTAATTAGATCGCTCTCTGTCAGTGCGTCGCCTTATTCTGCATTTAACGTCTTTTTTATGAACTATCAAATGTTTGTTCAGGGCGGTGAGAAGATGACATTGGTTATCAGTAATCATTGTCTAATTTTGATGTCCGATGAACCAATCGAATATAAGAAACATCCCTCATTAGACAACTCCCAGTCGAAAAAAACTACAGAAAATTTCTGATGGTCTGTAGTCTTGTCGTATTTTTGACCTGTAGTCTGACGTTCATTGTTTGTAGTTTTATATTGTGACGTTCATTGTCTGTAGTTCTGTATTGTGAAGTTCATTGTCTGTAGTTTTATATTGTGACGTTCATTGTCTGTAGTTCTGTATTGTGACGTTCACTGTCTGTAGTTTTATATTGTGACGTTCATTGTCTGTAGTTCTGTATTTTGACGTTTTGTAGTCTATTGTTCTTATTGTGACGGCATGCATTCTGATGTCCCGCAATCTGAAATTCCGTGCTCTGATGTTCTGTAGTCCGAGGGCGCATGTTCATTTCATATACGGTTGTGACTTTCTTCTTTCCTATTGTGAGAAACTCCACACATGCAAAATGTAACCACAGCCAAGTTGGAAAAATTAGTCGCATGGGATCATAGTCATTAATTGGGCTATTTTGCATGCATGTAGACCTGGCAGCTCTGCACAAAAAAATGTGCAAGCATGCCGAAGACATGCGAAACAACACCTGTGAGAAGCCGCCTTTATTTGGAATCCATGAAGCTGTATTTCCAAAAGGCGCTTGAACGGGAACCCCTGAATGACAAAAAGATGCAGATTTCAATTAAACACCTATTTAAAATGCATTTTTGTATAAAAAAGTGGTTTCGATGAAGGGAAATTGATGTTGGTTAATTTGAAGATAACTAAAAATTGAAAATTATTTTGTGGTTTTCCATAGACATTGGCTATGGAGAATGTTGTAGTGGCAGGCACAGAATATTTTAAGCCTCATTGTTCTCATTATGTGGATTGAAAATAGACAGCACTAGGCCATTTTTGTATTACCGTTTTATGAAATCAAGCCCGTCTTTCTTGCATAAAGCCCACAACTTTAACGTAAGTGGTAGAATGCCAAAGTAGTAAGCCTTCATATCGAGCAATAAATAAATGTTTACAGAGTTTAATAAAGCTCATTGAAAATGACTTAAAGATTATACGTGTTTAGCCTAACCATTATTGCACACAGATATGCTCAGGACCAGTCAATATGTAATGCTCTTATAACTGCAGCCCATGGAAATCTTTCTCTGCTAGAAAAATCTCCTGAAATTGCAAGAGCTTTTATTTCCTACTATAAGCCTCTAAGCTTTTATGTTAGAGAACTGGGCAACCTGTGACACCCGCTGATTAGCAATAGCTTTTATTTCCTACAATAAGCCTATAAGCTTTTATGTTAGAGAACTGAGCAACCTGTGACACCCGCTGATTAGCTACACCTTGAAAGCAAGCATAACTCCGCTGCAAAAAAAGAATTCTGTGCATACATTACTCTGTCACCCACCAGAACAAATACACTGTAAATCTTACCTTAGAGGAAAAGGTGCAGACATTTCTATGCCAGGTACTGCGGAATCATTTGTAGCGCTTGACCACTTCTTCACTGCAACTGACCTCCTTCAGCAAAAGCCAGGTGTCTGCACAAATAAAATCATTAATTATTTCCTAATCAATTATTCATCTGATTTTGCAAAAACGAGAAAATCACAATTTGGATGAAAACTTTACATATTTTCCAGAAAAATTATTGCTCAACTGCAAGCATTGATTTACTACTGAAACACTGTTTAGCATAAAGTAGAATGTTGCAAGGGTTAGCATGCTGAAATACAACTACTGCTCTGACCATGGTCAAGCAACTGCTGTATATATTTCCAAACGAGCAACACATGTCGTTTAGTATTGTTAAAATTTGCAGCAAATATGGCTTTTGTTTTCGTGCTAGCCCAGTTCAGCTATGAAAGTGACTCAAAACTGCTAGCATAATTGTTGGTTTCTAACTACCAACTCGCACATTGAGACAGTCATCCATTGATAATGATAAAACCGTTTTTTGATATCTCATCCTCTCTGCTTTTCCTTTCAATAAATTCATCTATCATCAGCATTCCCCTGCACAGTATTTCAAACAGCAGCCATGCTCCTTAAGCAGCATGGTTTGCAGCTTGTTGATAGCCACAGTTAAACCATCACCCCAGCTTCAGTTTCCAAAATACCAAAAACAATACAATTCAAATTATATTGTATAAAGCCACCACAAAACCAAATGAAATTTCTTTTGTAGTTCACGGAAAGATGTTTTTGTTTACTTGACATTGATGCCACTCCAAAAGGGTAGGGTGGAGGGAACACTCTTGGGATGGCTCTGCTACAAAGGCTTCTTGTCACGCTCCTTGTACTTCAGTCCCCCCGAGTAGACGGACATCAGCTTGCAGAAGTCGGAATCCGATCGGAGACTGAATTGGTTCATACAACTTCCATGGCCAAGGTGGACCTGTAAAAACACAAAGGTAAATGTAATAAATGTGGCTTATTCTTTAGATATATAAGACGATGCACCATTCAAAAGAAGCACACATTTTGTTATAGTTGTTGAAGAGACAAAAGCACCTGACTGAATAAAGTTTGAAGCAACCAAGTGCAGTTATTTAGAATATACATTAATCAGTAAGGCTAACCTATATGATTTTATAGTGTGATCATAAATTGAGGACAATGTAGCAAACTATATGGAAAAGAAAAACATAGGTACACCCTTGTTGGCAGAAACAGAGGAGTTGGTCATAACAAAAATGCAAATGCAGGAAATGTAGTTGAATCAAGAATGGGCATCAGCAGTATATATATTATAATGCCAAGATAATGAAAGGTTGTTGTGAACTGCGACGGGATCGTAGCGCTTTTATCCGCCAGTTGGCAAAGCGCTGCCAGATTTGAGCTTTCTGCGCTGCTGAGGACAGAGCTTTGCTTTTCTGCTGGTTAGAGGTAAGTATGAACAGCTGCGGACATAGCACCTTTACGTTGTCTCAGCTGCAGCTGCTGGAGGATATCTCCGAGCCAGCAGAAACATATGTACTGTTGTGGGTATCGCTGAAGGCGCGAATCTGGCCGCGCTTTATCAAGCTACGGATGACAGCGCTGTAATCACGGAGAATTCGGGCACGTGCAGCAAGCTGTCACGTAGTATTTTTAAATTACGCCAGCTTTCATTTGTGCGGAATAAAAAGGGCCACGCTAAGGCTACCTGAGGGGAAGCATCTGGGTCAGGTCCAGCAGCTCTTATTCAGACCTGAGCGATTGAACGATTTATTTATAAGGTCCATTAAATATAATTGGCTAATTATACAAGTAAGCAGATCAAGTTAATAGCCGGTGTCTTAACATCTAACAGCAAATTCAATTGATTTTGTTTGGGAAGAACGCTTCCATCTTTTCTTTTTTATAATCTGCAGTGGTGTCCACCTCAGCTGATATAACCTGTGTATAGCCGGACTGAGGTCAATGCCACATAGGGGCATCTCCTTTGCCAGAGCAATATCTCATGACCTAATGCATCGCCGTTTACATATATGCCGCATCATGGTACTTTGCGTCGTTAAAGTGGCGCCACGTGCTGTCGCATATCTTGCGACCAAGAGCGCGAAGCACACAAAAAAGGGTCAGCCAGTCATATAGTGCTCCCTCTGCCTTTTTCGAAACAACCTAATCATGACGCGACATACGACAATAAAATGACGTTCACCAAACTATGGCTACAACACAATCATTATTGAGGTTACGATCAATAACATTGCATCCGCAAATTTTTACATGAGCTATAGTAGGCCACCGCCCAGCTGTAATCAGTTCAGTTCAGGCGTTCAGTCGTGTCCGACTCTTCGTGACCCTATGGACCATGTCACGCCACGCTTTCCGGTCTCTCACTATCTTCTTAACATCACATAGCTTCATCTGCAATGCCTCGAGAATGCCATCTAACCATCGCGTTCGCTGCCTACCCCTTCTCCGGCGACCCTCAACCTTTCCCAACATCAAATCTTTCTCCAGCGACTCCTCTCTTCTCATCAGATGACCAAAGTAGCTGAGCTTTAACTTTAGAATTTGACCCTCCAATGAGCAGTCAGGGTTTATGGTCGACAATATCGACTGATTTGATCTTCTGGCAGTCCAAGGAACTCTTAAGAGTCTTCGCCAGCACCACAATTCAAACGCGTCAATTCTTCGGCGGTCAGCCTTTTTCACAGTCCAACTCTCGCATCCATACATCACAACTGGAAAGACCATAGCACGGGTTATACGGATCTTGGTTGGCAGACTAATGTCTCTGCTCTTTACTAGGCGGTCAAGGCTAACCATTGCTCTCTTTCCCAGAAGCAGGCGTCTCCTAATTTCATGGCTGCAGTCTCCTTCCGAGGTAATCTTGGCGCCCAAGAACAGAAAATCTGTCACAGCTTCCACTTCTTGTCCATTGATGCTCCAGGACTTGACAGGGCAAGACGCCATGATCTTCGTCTTTTTAATGTTCAGTTTAAGCCCAAACTTCTCACTCTCTTCTTGTACGCGCATCAGAAGTCTCTTGAGATCCAATTCACTTTCTGCCATTAAAGTGGTATCATCCGCATATCTAAGGTTGTTGATGCGTTTTCCAGCGATCTTCACTCCAGCTGAAGACTCGTCCAGACCGGCCTTCCTCATGATGCACTCTGCATATAGGTTAAATAGGCAGGGCGACAGTATGCAGCCTTGCCTCACCCCTTTCTCAATCGGAAACCAATCAGTAAGACCATGCCCAGTTCTGACTGTGGCCTCTTGCCCTTCATAAAGGTTCCTGAGGAGACAGATGAGGTGAATTGGAACTCCCATCTCTTGGAGAGCTTGCCACAATCTGCTGTGATCTACGCAGTCAAACGCTTTCGCATAATCAATAAAGCAGAAGTAAATTGGTTTCTGGAACTCTCTTGCTTTTTCCATGATCCAGCGAAGGTTGGCAATTTGGTCTCTAGTTCCTCTGCCCTTGCGAAACCCAGCTTGCACGTCCGGAAGCTCCCGATCCACATACTGCTGCAGCCTACCTTGCAGGATTTTTAACATCACCTTGCTAGCATGCGAAATAAGCGCGATCGTGCGGTAGTTGGAACAATCTTTGGCACTGCCTTTCTTTGGAATGGGGATGTAAACTGACCTCTTCCAATCTTGTGGCCACTGCAGGGTTGTCCAAATCTTTTGACATAATGTATGCAGTGTGTTAACAGCGTCGTGGTTGAGGTTTTGAAGCAACTCAGCTGGAATACCATCAATTCCGCTAGCTTTGTTCTTAGCAAGGCTGGCTAAGGCCCATTCAACTTCACTCTTCAGGATGCCCGGCTCGAGATCAGTAATCACAACCGTCCTATGTTGGGTTTGCACATCCGGGTCCTTCTTGTACAGTTCTACTGTGTATTCCTGCCACCTCTTCTTTATCTCTGAGGCTTCAGTGAGGTCCTTGCCTCGTTTGTCCTTTATCACGCCCAGCTTAGCACAGAAGCTTCCTTTGATATCTTTGATTGTCTTGTACAGAGCTCTTGTGTTCCTTAATTGGCTGTTGTCCTCAACTGCTTGACACTGTATGTTCAAGAAGGCATTCTTATCTCTCCTTGCTATTTTCTGAAAATCCGCATTGAGAACCTTGTATCTTTCTCTTTCCCCCATACCTTTTGCCATCCTCCTTTCCTCAGCTATTTGCAAAGCCTCTTCAGATAACCAGTTTGCTTTTTTGCATTTCTTTTGCTTTGGAACTACCTTAGTAGCAACTTCTTGTATTATATCACGAATATCAGTCCACATCTCTTCGGGCTCTTTGTCTTCTAGATCTAATTCTTGAAATCGATTGCTCACTTCCACAGCATATTCTAATGGAATCTGATCCAGATCATACCTGAAAGGCCTTCTAGTTTTCTGCGTTTTCCTCAATCGAAGCTTAATTTTGGCAACAAGAAGCTGATGATCGGTGCCACAATCGGCCCCAGGCCTTGTTTTTACTGCTTGTATAGCGCTTCTCCATCTCTGCCGGCAAATAATATAATCGATCTGATTCCTGTACCGACCGTCCGGTGAAATCCATGTGTACAGGCGCCTCTTGTGCTGTTGAAAATGAGTATTCGCTATGGTCAGGTTGTTTTCTTGACAGAACTCTACTAGCCTCTGCCCAGCTTCATTTGGCTCACCAAGACCGAACTTGCCTGTAATTCCGGATATTTCTTCACTCCCGACCTTAGCATTCCAGTCTCCTATGAGAAAAACGACGTCTGATGATGGGGTGCGGTCTAAAAGGCATTGTAGGTCCGCATAAAATCTCTCAACGTCAGCTTCTTCAGCAGCAGTGGTCGGTGCATAGACTTGGATAACTGTTATGTTGAAAGGGTGACCTTGGATCCGAAGTGAAATCATTCGGTCGTTTTTGGGGTTGTACCCTAGCACTGCTTTGCCCATTCTTCTGTTTACTATGAGAGCGACCCCATTCCTTCTCTTGGATTCGTCCCCACAATAAAAGACATAATGGTCGCCGGAGTTAAATTCTCCCATTCCGGTCCACTTGAGCTCGCTGATACCCAAGATATCAATGTTCAATCTGTCCATTTCTCGCTTGACGATATCCAGTTTACCTTGCGTCATAGATCTTACATTCCATGTTGCTATGTGATATATCTCCTTGCAACATCGGACTTTCCGGTCGCTTCCCGACACATCCACAACTGAGCGTCCTTTTGGCTTTAGCCCAGCCGCTTCATTCGTCCTGGAGCTACTAGGAACCGCCCTTTGTTCATCCCCAGTAACATGTGGGACGCCTTCCAACCTGGGGGGCTCATTTTCCGGCGCCATATCGATAATGGTATTGTGACTGGCCATAGGGTTTTCTTGGCAGGAAATACTGGAGTGGGTTGCCATTACTTTCTCCAGTGAATCACATTTTGTCAGAACTCTCTGCCGTGACCTGTCTATCTTGGGTGGCCCTACACAGCAGAGCTCACGACTTCATCGAGTTTCGCAAGCCCCTCCGCCACGACAAGGCAGTGATCCATGAAGGGGCCAGCTGTAATAGCTCTCTAAAAAAAAGAAAAAATGTAACGGGAGAGTATTCCTGGACAACTATTACCTGTCATGCCTAAAGCGGATTTCAAACTAAACTGACAAACGCTGAAGCAGATAAAAATTGAGAGAATTCCGCAAAAAAAGAAAACAAAAACATGATGTCAAGAGCAGCTATTCACAGTGAAACTGAGCGTGAATAACACGACGAAGACGACGGAAAAAATACGAATTTAGAAAACGAATTAGAAGGTAGGCGCCGAGAAGGAACCGAACATACGCGAAGCGGCGTACAATGAGAAGAAATAAAGTAAACACAAAACCTGGAAAATATGCCTAGAAAATTATGAGGGTGTGATCAAAAACACAAGCGCCGGGACAGCACAAAGAAATGCATTATCAAAAAAAAAAGCATGGCAGCAAAAAGACAATAGGCGAAAAATAAAAATAGTAAAATAGAAATATCGGAAAAGTAACGTGAGCAGGGGAGGGAAGAGGCAAAGTATTCAAATTTTTGCTTGAGGATGACAGAGAGGAAGAGGATTCGCTAGTGTGTTTCTGATGCAAGCAGAACTTTAGTATTTTTTTTTAGGGGTTAAGAACAGAAGCAAAGTGCTGAATTTATTATTGGCTTGAATGAGTAAGAAAGACTGTAGCATTAAAAATATCAAGGAATAGATAAAAGACACTTAGACACGAAAGGGAAAGCTCTTGGGTTGGCATAGGATAGAAGCAGAAAAAAAATGTTTACAAAAGCTTATTTTAATAAAGAAAATGAGAATAAGCAAACAATGGAGATTAGGAGCGAGGTGGAGGCAGTTTATGCTTAGTTCTGGTATATTATCCGATTATGCTGATAAGGGGAGGGTTGCGGCCAGCATATCGGAATGATGCGCCGCCGTGCTCAGCGTAATCCGATCTGTGACGCGTGACCTTCACACGACCGAAGGAGCCATATCTCAAAGTGAAATTCACTACGCTAATGTGCTAACTGTGCGATGTAAGCTCAGGAACACCCTCGCCTATTGACGTCATTCATCTTAGGCCTGCCACTATTATTCCCCTACCCATGACTATTCTTGACCCTTCTAAACCATAGAATGTCGCATATGCCAAATATTTTTTGGTGAGATAATATGCAGGCGCCAATTCGTTTTTCCCTTCGATCGCATATATCACCGCTCGAGCGCTTTAGACAAACGGGCTCGTGACTGCATGTACAAACACGAGCGCACATGTCGGCAGGTTTGGAGCATAGACTGCTTTAGTAAAAACAGGTTATGGCTGGAGTCGTACGCGGCGGAATGAGGAGAAATATTAGCGCATTTGTTTCGCTGAGGACGCGATGGTCATTCCGTCTTCCTCGTTTATATACTATGTGATGACACTGTAACGCGAGGATTACAGCACACTAAGTACATCAAAACATTGCATATTGTCCCTTGGCGGTGACAATGCCGTAAGCACAAAAGAACACAGACTTGGCAGTACTGAAATTGTCTTTACTGGGATGACTTGCTCCCTGAAAATAAGTGAACATCTCGGCGGCGGCGATAGCAGCAAACGTGCTCGCTGGTCGTAGAATGACTAATTCCGGTCACACCCGTCAAGCTCAATTTAAAGGCGGCGAAGAAACATATAAAGCCGCAAACGGTTACTAGCATAACTTGTATATTGTAGAAACAGACGAGTGGCTGGAATACTTTGAGACACATCTCGGTACTTCTTGCGCGACAAAGAAAATGATAAAGACTGAGCTACATGTGAGCGAAAAAGAGAGCGAGAGCGACGCGACAAGTCGGCGCGGCGAAAGCGATCATGAATCTCTTCGTCGCTTACTAGGGAAGATACATGCTCGCGAATCGACGGCAACGCGAAACGGCGACGACGCTCTCTTTGCTGGTATAGTACACCGCAAACTATTTGCATATGCAAGTCACAACAATTGAAAGAATTGAAGTGTTTTGCGATAACATGCAATAAAATGGATTTGCACTTGCGCTATAAGAGTTGTAACTTGACCTTTCAATTTTTTTTTTGCGATTATACATTCGTAGAATCCTTGGTCATTCACCATAGTTCGTACAAAACGGAAATTTACGCGAAAATGCCCAAACACGATGCAACACTGCAAAACAAAAATGAGAGAGAGAGAGAGAGAGAGAGAGAGAGAGAGAGAGAGAGAGAGAGAGAGAGAGAGAGAGAGCGTACGAAATGAGCGGCAGTGACGTACGCTTCGCGTTCATGCTGTAGGCTGATATCGTGCATGGGATTCCGAGGAACAAGCGAAATTTTCTATTTCGGCAGGTTGGAGTGACGAGCCAATCGAAACATGCATTTCTGTTCCCGCGAAGGCTTCGCGCGATGTGTGCCGCCATCGCATTCGCGTAAGTTTTCGCGTACATGTAGCTCAGTCAAAGAAGCGCGTTTCGCGACAAGCATGAACAAAAATACAGAATCGATCCGTGTTCTACAAGGCGTTATCATTGAAGATTTGAAAGGTTGGCGGCAATATTTTGCTACGCACAGCACAGTTCGAGTTCTCCAGGCAAGACTAATAACGTCCGTACTTGGCTGCTCACGAACTGTAGTCTGGCGCCTTTGTTCTTTTCATGCTAGGAGGCTAGAGGCAGTGCTCAAGATCAAGGTGGTTGCTTAGGGTAACAGGGGGGGTTAAGAAACTTCACCCGTTGTCGTAGCTACTAAAAGTAGAAAACAAAGACAAACATCACATTACGTACCTTCTTCCGCGCATCAGGCTCGTCATGGCGTTTCCGGTTCAGCCTGCTAAGCTCTCTGCTCCATCCTTCCATTTCTTCGTCTGCGGTTAAGTGTCAGCGTCACGATTCATTTCTCGAGTCTTCAGAATACAATTCAAAACACATCGTAGCAAAGAGACGCTTACCTGTAATATGAAATATAGGTGCAATGTGGTGGGCCCACGCGAATTTTCTTCGCCTTCCCCAAATCTTCAACATCGTTCTGTCGAAGTTTCCAATGTCCCGCGGTGAGGACTTTTGCACTGTGTCTTCTCAGATGATATAGCACTTGTGCTCGTTCTCGTGCTAAATGAGCACGAACAGAAATGTCGCCGATCAGCATAAAGTCACCGAAGGAGAAAGACGGCTGCACGGGCAGCACTGCCGTGATCCGCGAGACGAACAACGCCGCATCTTGCTTACTTGAGTGGACGAGGAGGAAGCGGAGAAAGAAACAAAAAAAAAAGGGGGGGGGGCTGTGGACTGCCAGCGGAAACGACACCGACACTGTCAGCGTGCGGATAGTGGGAGAGGGGAAGAAAGAAGAGAATATAGATGGTCGCTCGCGTCCCTCTGCCGCCAACGCGGCATCCATCTTGGCCAACTGGTTTTTCGTGGAGAGGGAGAGAGAGCTATGAAGAGCAAGGGCCGGACTCGAGGGACAACGAGACCGGCTGTGAAAGGGCGAAGGGGAAATGGCCGCCTTGTGTTCCCGTAGACAGGGAAGCCTCCCCCGGGCTTGTGACAATGGGATCCGGGCACGGGCGCAACAGGCGCGATCATGGTCGTATTCGAGAGCGGCGGCTCTACTGGCGGCCCATACAAACTTAGCTAGCGCTAGTGACCTGCGAGATATTCGAGAATATTTCCTTCAGGCGCGAACGGTGGTAAAATTTTTGTGCTTTAAAGGTGTCGTGAAACGTTTTCCGGAAATTTTGCATGGCTTGGTTAAATGGAATCCCTGTCCTGCATCATATAATATACCGCGATTCGTTTCATCGCCCGCGTTGATTTAATAGCGACAAAAACAGAATTTCGGTTTCCTAGCGCGCGTCCTCCTCAACTCAACAGATACGTCATAGCGCTAAGCCAATGAGAAGCTCTCGTTGCCGGAGCCTGCTGAACCAAAGTTGACCGAATTCGGTGTATTTTAGAGGTTTTAATTGTGCCCTACTCTACGCCCACACAGGGTTTCTTTAATATGGCCGACGTCTAGGTTCCCCTGTGGGTTCCAGCGTCGCTGTGCTGCTATAGTGAACTAGAATATAGTCGCTACTGTTAAAACATGGTTACATCGTGGGCTTTGAGCCTTACGCCGAATCAACTTTTCGGGTGCCAGGTTGGCGAAGATGGAGCCTGCGAGCGACCGGTACAGTAACACTTGTGTCGAGAGGCCGCGGTAACCGCGGCACAACTTCGGCTTGCAGAAGCCCCGACCGTCAGCCTCCCGATCCCAGCCGTTTCGGAACTACGCATTGGTATGTATGTCCGAGTCTTGCAGCCTATCCTACGTTTGACCGTTGCGAGAGTGCGCAATCGCTAACCGAAGCTTTCGAACAGGTGCAGCTGCGGGCGGTGCGTGCCGATGCCGACTGCTCTTGAGAGCATCTGGCGAGATCCCGGCGGCGACTACGTAGTTGAAGCAGCCGTCTGGGTGTTACAGGTCATCCGCATTTACCCCAAATGCTTCTTGATCATGGACTGCTAGTCGAGAACACAAGGTAAGAATCTTGAGCGAAAGGCGACGTAACTTGAACAAGCGGCCACCTGTTTTTCATTTTCTCGAGCAAGAAATGCTGTAATGAAATCTATTGCGGAAAGCAGTTAATAAAAGAAAGCTTCCCCTTTAACGTTCCTTACTTGCGATCATCTACACTGTCTACTGTGTCGATATTGCGCCACGTTAGCGCGAACACAACATCGCTGGTTTTCATATTTTTGTTTTCGTAGAAGGTGCGCATGAGCATGACGTTTCCCCATGCAAATTACTGGTTTGCTTAATTTCATGCACGAGTAAATGAGAAAACACGCATCATCTGATAGTGCGAACTTGCTAAATGGAAATGGCATGCACATTGATGTGAAGTAACGGCAAAAAAAAAGCTTTGTCCGGACGCATTTCCTTATTTTATTAGCCTGGTATGACCTTCAGCAAGTGCAGCACTTCAAAACATGAATACAAAAGGAATGCCACAAGAAATGCAGTAAATAAGCACAAAAACAATCTCATATTGGAGGACTCTGTGCTAAGTGAAATTGCATGCAGTGAAGTAGCCTGTCTGCTGCAGAAGCCGTGGGAAAATGCGCTAAAAAACGACACAGAAGAGAAAAACACACAGAGCAGGACTTGCTTCTGCAGACGATCACTAACTAGCCCGGCAACTCTTGTTATAGCCTGTCCCCACTTGCTGCCAGAACAATCACCATACCAGCACTCAAAGTTTTATTTGCTAGTTTTTTTTACCCACTTGCATTAGGTGAGTGTTGTATAGCGTGCAAATATAAATTAAAAAATTGTCCGACTTCACTGATACCATCATCAACACCTCCACACAGTAAACCTCTCCAAAATGTTTTGACACTGACATTTTACATGTGCTGGAATGTGACAACCAAAAAAAAAATGAAAGACCGTCTTCCAAAGGCCAGTACACCGAATCTTCCACAGCTTGAGTAAGTGTTGGAAATTTTACAGTTAGCAAATGAAGTTACAGAGTAGTTTTGCGGCACTTGCAGAAAGTTTGGCGGTTGGCCCGTGGCGTGATGTGGGAAAACAACTGAGAGCCGTTGACAGAAGTGGACTTATGCCTCCTTTGAATAGAATGACTCCATGCACAGAGCTGCTTAATGCATAAGTCACATATTTAACATCTTCGTGCTATGCAGATGATATCAGCGTGGATATTGACATCGGCCACAACACTAGTATAAAGGGTGTAAGACGACTACCAGGATTTGTCAGTCAAAAGCTGCATTGCCTTCAGGCGTTATTTTGCTGCAGTAGCAAATTGTGATTGCACTGGAGTTCTAATATTTGGTGGGTCTCATTCTCTCTCAATCACCTGCAGTAGAATTCAAAGTTTGCCATACTTCCAGGAGAATAAATTGACAGTGAAAGTTACACTGTACAGCTTCTGTTAGACGGGAATTAATTGTACAGATGCATGAATAACTTTCAAATTTGTAAAAGACCTAAACCATATTTTCATTTTGCTAAGCTGAAAAGTGAATAATGCTTTTTCTCTTGTCAAGAGGAGGCACCGCTACATCTGCTACAGCCAGCTTGCGCACTGGCTCTGGGGATGCCTCGGCAGACATCACAGTAACGTCCTCCCTATTTGTGATGCAAGCCGAATAAGGGAAAGGTTTCTATCTGACAGTTACACTGGTTTCCAGTTTGCACAAGGTTTGTAGAGTCATCACCTTATTCATTCTGAAACAAGCCGGAAAACATGAGAAGAGAGAATTGCAGGACAGCTGGACTAATAACTAGAATTTTACTAAGGGATAGAGGCAAAAGAAGACTTGCACAGAGGTGCACATGTAAAAAAGGCTCCAAAAGACTGTTGACTGATTTCTTAGCCGCACACACGCCCTTAGCCTTTGCAGTAAATTGTGCCTTTGGATTTGAATCTGTGGCTTCTCTTTTGTAATGAGTGTTTCTTGACCATAAGGAATTTACTTTTTTTAGATAATTTTTAGACCCTTTCTGCTTTCCACGCTTTCACTGCTTTGGGGGTCTTTTGTGCACGTGCATTTCTGTGCGAATCACTTTTGCCTCTTTCCTTCAGTAACATTTCAGTTGTTAGTCAAACTTTGTCTCGCGCTCCTCTCACGTGTTTCGTCTTCTGGCTGGTTTTAAGATGAATCAGTACGAACTCATCCAGTTAGTCTTGTTGATATCACTAGCCTGAGTGCACCCACTGCTGGGCAAACGCCTCTCCCATATCCATCCGAATAACTCGATCCAGTGCCAAGTGCATGATTCTCGCAAACTTTCTAATTTCATCTGCTTGCCCGAGTTTCTGCCGCCCCCTGCTACACTTGCCTTCACTTGGAATTTAAAAGACATATATAGGCTCACTTAGAATGAATTTAGTGTACTCACTCCCTTCCTTTACCTTTGACGGGTAGAATTTTTGTTTTTTTGGAACTGACCGCAGATACATCATAATGGGGGAGGCATCATAATAAATGCCTCTCCCATATCCATTCAAATAACCCGATCCTCTGTCAGCTGCATTCATATGATCCCCGCAGACTTCCTAATCTCACCTGCCTGCCTGAGTTTCTGCTGCCCCCTGCTATACTCGCCTTCCCTTGGAATCTACAAGACATATATAGGCTCACTTAGAATGAATTTTGTGTACTCAGTCTCTAACTATACTTTTGTCGGATGCATTTTTTTTTTATTTAGCACTGACCTCAACACATCATGATTGTGAAGCTGTATATACACATTTGTATATTTAGGAGAGAGGAAGACAGCGAAGAAGCATGAATAAAAGATGTCTTGCTCTAGGATAGATTCCTTCTAGTCTAAAAATTTTGTGTGCACTGATGAACCTGCGGCCAACCAATAAATAATTTTGAAAGCAATATGTCTCCCTTTAAGACTCATTTGGTAACATTAGATAATGCCCAAATGTACTACAAAGTGGTGGTCCTTGTGGCACTGACAAACCTAGATTTTCTAGTTGCCGCGTTCACCTTTACACGGCCTCGAAAAATAGTGGCTCATGGGGAATAGAAAAATCAAACAATTTTCTGCAAAAGCTGCTTTGAAAGGTGGCCACTGCAGCATTTTGCAGTCTCATTCAGAAGCAAGAAACATAATCTGCAATCTGTAGACATCCATACGATAATATGTGTCTTATACTTTGAAATGTACCAGACTTTAACCAGTCATAAAACAGCGGACTGAAAAGGTATGTATAGTGAAGTCTCCTTCGTTGATGATACCCATAGTTTGCATGGAAACATCTGCACTAGAACCTGCTTGACGTTGAGTTAATTGGCCTGCTGGTTGAATATGCCACCAAAATGCTGGTAATACAATGAACTTCATCAGTGCTGGGGTCAAGTCTGGAAATATAAAGTTGGTATGATATAATTGTGACTTCTTTTGCTGCTGAAATCACTGCAGGCTAGAATGTAACAGGATTAAAGGGCAGCTGTAGACGTAAGGGCAGCCCACAGTGTCATGGCATCTCATGCGTCCTAGTGCACATATCTACATACCGTGCATGTTTTGCTAGTAAACAATGTAACCACAGATTTGCGAAGCTTCAAGATTGTTACTCTGATGCTGTCTGAGTAGCTGCTTGTGTCGCTGAATATTGTGAAAGCCTTTTGATGGAACGAAAACTGCTCTGTGAATATTTATGCAGAGTGAGGTTGGTCAGGAGAGCAGGTGATATGTACACCTTCGCAATTTAACCATACGAGCACAGACTGTATGATACTCATACAAATTGAAAAATATAAGGAAGGAATTGAACTGAAGACTTCGCGGTTCAACAGTCCAAACTTCTGCTACATGTGCTTTGGGCTGTGTGTGCTAGCCCGCTTGCAATCTGATCGCCCGAGCCAGAAAAATGGTACACACCCATATGAGCACCACTCCCAGTACTCTAACATGTACATAGAAGTGCAGGTGCTTGAGATAAACCTTGGCTGCCGCAATGCACCTCAAACAATGACATGTTAGCCAGAATAGCAATTTGGGGTTGTTGGTTTTCCATCCTGAGGTAACAGCGCAAAATGTGGACTGAAGCACAAAATGAGAAGACGATGAGACATTGTGTCGTCTTCTCGTCTTGTGCTCCCATACACGTCTTGTGCTGTTACTTCAGAATGTAACGTGCCTGCCCAATATTTACATAATTGTCACACGAACCACTTTGTGTGTATTTACGACTGCTTGCACATCACCGTTGCCACCCACTGATGACGAGCAGCTGAACAGCAGTTTTTCACGTACACTCCGCTGCCATCAATTACAAATGCTATCACGCTACGACTTCCCATACCACCCCACCCAACCTCTTAGTGTAATGACTCGACCTTTGGTGTGTTTGCATGTTCTCGGGATACTGAAGAAATCCATGGTACCAATTAGTAGATTCAAGCAACCTGACATACATCTGGTGAGAATATTACAACTCTATCCATGTATACACAGATCTGTATCACCACAAGCGTCGCCTAGAATTGTGGTGATGCCGCTCAGAACATGACTCCTTATTTTTAGGGCATAATTCTCCACAAACCGCTGCTGAGCTTTTGGCTCCTTGGTGAGAGGCTTTCCACATCTGTGGGAAACTACTTCAGAAGTGGTGTGCATTCACAGTTTCCAATCCTGCATTACAAATTTTTGGAAGTTTTCAACACCACACCCTTACCAGCCTTTGGCCTTTGGCCTTTGGCACTACACATCACCGAGTTCCTTATATCTATCTGTGCTCAAGGCCACAAGGTAGTGCTTTAGTGGATCCATACCCACTTGCCAATTATATGCCATTATGCATGCTTTCTCCATAGACTGCATCTAAATGTGGTTTCACACACAAATATTTATACTTAATTGGACAGGCGGACTGCCCAGTATGTTCCACATGTGACATTACGGAGACTGTGGAGTGTGTACTAGTGGTGTACGTCCCAGTATATGCGTGCAAAACAATAACTCGAGTTACTTCTTTGATGTGTTTTGGCAACAGGCCTCTCTCAGAGGACTTATTGGCCGGTTGGCCAGAAATGGAAAGCTCTACACGCAGTGCAGGCTTTCTGATGCTTCTTGCATGACACAGGACTTGACTCGTGACTGTGGTGCAAGTTACTATACCTGTATATATTTTAATCAAGTCACGACCTTCTCTGTTCTTCTCTTTCTCTTTCCCTGTATAGAGTAGCAGGTCAGATATTAAAATTTTAAGCCAATCTATCCGCCTTTCCAATCAATAACTCTTGCGGGAATGCATTTCTCCTGGATGGTTGATCTGGTAATCACACCATCGTAATGCAAGGATATGGAGCGTATGAGCTTTTGAGGTGAACAATTTTTACCCTAGAAATGTTGTTTGAATGATGTGAAGGATTCTGAGCTCTGCTCAACATGATCCTCCTCTCTGGAGTCTTCATCAGGTTCTATTGTACTAGATGAGTGCTGTGGAAAGAATGTGATCAAAGTGGAACCAAGGGGCCTGTCCTGGGTTGTACGATATGCTGGTAGGGGCACCTGTTGTGCTGGCCTCACGGTATTGTTCAAAATAAAAAACAAAATCCAAAATGCGCATATTTACTGCTATGAGGGCAGTCTGGCAAGAAGCAATCAAATAGAACTGGTGGCTTCTGCATCTGTAAGGCTACAAATCGAAACTACTTTTACTGCCTTTATCACGCGACCTACACTTTTTTTGCCAATGCACTGGGCCAGCGGTTTTGCGTCGGTACGACGCATCGTTTGAGGTGAGCTTTCTTCGTTTCCGGTCCATGCCGAGGCTTCGAATGACGCCGAGGTTCATTTAGGACTTCCAGTAGAAAGTAGTACGAACACATGAACCCAATCGGTGTGCCAAAACTTGTAAAAGCGAGCGTAACTTCCACTCGGAGAAGCCGTGTTGCAATCTCGTGACGCACACGGTTGGCATAGCGAGCACTCAAACCCGCACAACACGCCTAAACCCACAACCTAACGTTGTCAGGAAAAATAGCCGAAGTCTGAGCACTGTAGACGTTCTAGAAAGTATGCTTCCTCTTCTTCTTTTTTATTATTATTATTTTTTTAAAGGTTACGAAAGAGGCGCCGGGAAGGTGGGGGAGCAAAGCTGCGACAACGCGTTGGGTGAAAGAGCCACCCAAGTACATTGTACGAACTTTTTTTTTTTGTTTCCGGCTCTCCGTGTAGTGCCATAGTTCAGGTCACCCAGCCGAAATAAAGGAAGCGAAGCTCGACACGCTATTCTTAATGACGCAGCGTGGAGCCGAGCAATTAATATACGAGTACGCGCCGCGGCGCCCTCTCCTGAAACGCTCCACCCACCACTCGGATTGAACACACTTGTCGATTTCTTTGGCCTGAAACCGTATTTACATCGTATCTTTATTGACGCCAAGAATAAAAAAAAAATTACAGTAGCAGCCGCACAACCAAGTTGTACCGGTGGTATGAGACTGCTCAAGACGTGCTCCATCACGAATGTTCTCAAAAAAAAAACAACAACAACAAACAAGATTGGAACCATTGTCATTTGGAGTACCCGGCGGAGCGAGGTATAGTCGTCGTTACCGAAAACCTGAACTTGAGCGTCACCTCTCGCTGTTCCAGAGCGCAGCGAGAAGCAGACACCATCCGTCCTCCTCCGCCGCCGCCGACCGCGCGTCACGTGATAGTAACGAGGGATTGCCCTGTTACAGATTGTTGAAGAAATGCGTTTGCGTGAGCGAATAATTGATATATTATATTTTTATTTGCTAACTTTAGCAGGAACCTGTTATTTATGGGAAATAATGACTATTTCTGCGTTTCCAAACGGCTAAACATGACGTAGGCGAGTACTTCTAATTCCGGCCTACAGGGTCGCATGGTCGCTTCAGGAACGCAAAAATGCTGTGATTTCAGAATGGTATTATTAAATGCAGAAGCAATGTTTCGACGAGATATTTTGGAAACGGCATGCCTAATGTTTACTGAAGCCAGGGAAATGGCAACTGGGCAGGTACATTTTCGTTTCACGACCCCTTTAATTATCGTAAGGAGCACAAAAGAATTATGGAAAAGGCCAAGCTTCGCTTTTAAATACGCAATGGACTTTCAGAGGGGTCTTGAAATATTACATCGTGAACGAGCGCTATATGGAAGGTCTTCATTGAGCTTCTTTTTAATATTGCAATAATAATACCTCGCCAAGTAAACAAATCAACATATTTTAGGCAATTGAAAATAGTTATGCAAGCAAAATGGGAACGTAAAAATTGATGTTTTTCGGTAACATACACTTGTGCTGCCTTAAATCATTGAGGCGTGCATGCTCAGCCATCTTTTTATAAAGCATAAATTATTGCGGTCATTTTGCTTGGCTCACTCGATACCAGTATTCAATCGCGTGATTTTTCTAACTACTGTCCATTTTACTGCGCGTACATTTGAGGGAATTCTGCCTTTTCCAGACGAAGTTTAGTTTTGTTCGCCTAACATCCACATACACTTAGCCGCTGAAGAGCAGGGGCATAATGCAATTCTAAAGACCGAATTTGATGCTGCGTTCTTAAGTACGCGAAGCACCACAGATAACTACATGCTGCACTGTCACGTTTTTTCTCGTGTTTAGTACTGGCCTCCGTAACACGATTAAGGTTTAGGAGGCCAGTTTCACTTTTTGGGCAGCATGTATCTACTATCAGCAACTTGTAAATTCTGACGCTGGTATTGCGGTGAGGGGTCGTCACTAAACCTTCGGAATCGCAGATGCACAGCTCAGATATAAATGCAATTCAGCCACGCCTTTGCACCACTTGTACGCAAACGTTATGTTATCGCCTGTGGTGCTAGCGCACATTCGTCTTCAACATTTTTCTTACCGTTCGTGATGTACACTTTCTTCTCATAACTGCCGAAAGCTGCTAATCACCATTCTATATGGACGCTTACTTCCAACGTACTGACGCTTCAATCGATATTGTTATGAGGGAAGTTTCCTCAATTTAACATTTTGGTAAAAGGGGCCGGGTGGATTTCTTTGACAAAAATTTTGAGGTAAAACTTCGTAGAGTGCGTTTTTAACAATATAAACAATCCGAATTCAGCGTATAACACCGTGATGTAGAGGCAAGCAAATTTGACGAGACAGCAAGATGAACCGGAGAAAGCACCCGGCTATAATTGAAAGTGGTTAGAACCTACATTCACGGGAGCTCAGAACGATTCCCAAAAAGAGTCCCAACAGAATTCAGCATGCTTGAAAAAAAAAAAGGAAAAAAAAAACCTGCACGCCAAAACTCATCGCAGTGCACAAGAATGTCATTCAACATGGAAGAAATTAAGTCTATACAACGCCGGGATGAAAACAGTCTCAACGGTTACAAATATCGATCTTTGCATCATTTACCTATGGTCTACAGTGAGGGAATTAGCCTAGGGGAGTGTGCATAGAAGAGAAGGCGTATGCATCGGCTTCTGTACCGATCAAGTCCGCAATGATTTAGTGCTGACCTTCAACGACAGGAGGTCATTGACCACCACAGCCTGCCAGGACTGTTAGTGATTTCCGGCGTACTGATTTTTACTTGCTAATCTTAAAGGGGTCGTGAAACGTTTTCCGGAAATTTTGCACGGCTTGGTTAAATGGAATCCTTGTCCTGCATCATATAATATACCGCGATTCGTTTCATCGCCCGCGTTGATTTATTAGTAACAAAAGCAGAATTTCGGTTTCCTAGCGCGCGTCCTCCTCAACTCAACAGATACGTCATAGCGCTAAGCCAATGAGAAGCTCTCGTTGCCGGAGCCTGCTGAGCCAAAGTTCACCGAATTCGGTGTATTTTAGAGGTTTTAATTGTGCCCTACTCTACGCCCACACAGGGTTTCTTTAATATGGCCGACGCCTAGGTTCCCCTGTGGGTTCCAGCGTCGCTGTGCTGCTATAGTGAACTAGAATATAGTCGCTACTCTTAAAAGATGGGTATATCGTGGGCTTTGAGCCTTACGCCGAATCAACTTTTCGATTGCCAGGTTGGCGAAGATGGAGCCTGCGAGCGACCGGTACAGTAACACTTGTATCGAGAGGCCGCGGTAACCGCGGCACAACTCCGGCTTGCAGAAGCCCCGACCGTCAGCCTCCCGATCCCAGCCGTTTCGGAACTACGCATTGGTATGTATGTCCGAGTCTTGCAGCCTATCCTACGTTTGACCGTTGCGAGAGTGCGCAATCGCTAACCGAAGCTTTCGAACAGGTGCAGCTGCGGGCGGTGCGTGCCGATGCCGACTGCTCTTGAGAGCATCTGGCGAGATCCCAGCGGCGACTACGTAGTTGAAGCAGCCGTCTGGGTGTTACAGATCATCCGCATTTACTCCAAATGCTTCTTGATCATGGACTGCTAGTCGAGAACACAAGGTAAGAATCTTGAGCGAAAGGCGACATAACTTGAACAAGCGGCCACCTGTTTTTCATTTTCTCGAGCAAGAAATGCTGTAATGAAATCGATTGCGGAAGGCAGTGTTAATAAAAGAAAGCTTCCCCTTTAACGTTACTTACTTGCGATCATCTACACTGTCTACTGTGTCGATATTGCGCCACGTTAGCGCGAACACAACATCGCTGGTTTTCATATTTTTGTTTTCGCAGAAGGTGCGCATGAGCATGACGTTTCCCCATGCAAATTACTGGTTTGCTTAATTCCATGCACGAGTAAATGAGAAAACACGCATCATCTGATAGTGTGAACTTGCTAAATGGAAAGGGCATGCACATTGATGAGAAGTAACGGCAAAAAAAAAGCTTTGTCCGGACGCATTTTCTTGTTTTATTAGCCAGGTATGACCTTCAGCAAGTGCAGCACTTCAAAACATGAATACATAAGGAATGCCACAAAAAATGCAGTAAATAAGTACAAAAACAATCTCATATTGGAGGACTCTGTGCTAAGTGAAATTGCATGCAGTGAAGTAGCCTGTCTGCTGCAGAAGCCGTGGGAAAATGCGCTAAAAAACGGCACAGAAGAGAAAAACACACAGAGCAGGACTTGCTTCTGCAGACGATCACTGACTAGCCCAGCAACTCTTTTTATAGCCTGTCCCCACTTGCTGCCAGAACAATCACGATACCAGCACTCAAAGTTTTCTTTGCTAGTCTTTTTTTTTTACCCACTTGCATTAGGTGAGTGTTGTATAGCGTGCAAATATAATTTAAAAAATTGTCCGACTTCACTGATACCACATCAACACCTCCACACAGTAAACCTCTCCAAAATGTTTTGACACTGACATTTTACATGTGCTGGAATGTGACAACCAAAAAAAAAATGAAAGACCGTCTTCCAAAGGCCAGTACACCGAAACTTCCACAGCTTGAGTAAGTGTTGAAAATTTTACAGTTAGCAAATGAAGTTACAGAGTAGTTTTGCGGCGCTTGCAGAAAGTTTGGCGTTTGGCACGTGGCGTGTTGTGGGAAAACAACTGAGAGCCGTTGACAGAAGTGGACATATGCCTCCTTCGAATAGAATGACTCCATGCACAGAGCTGCTTAATGATAAGTCACATATTTAACATCTTCGTGCTATGCAGATGATATCAGCGTGGACATTGACATCGGCCACAACACTAGTATAAAGGGTGTAAGACGACTACCAGGTTTTGTCAGTCAAAAGCTGCATTGCCTTCAGGCAATATTTTGCTGCAGTAGCAAATTGTGATTGCACTGGAGTTCTAATATTTGGTGGGTCTCATTCTCTCTCAATCACCTGCAGCAGAATTCAAAGTTTGCCATACTTCCAGGAGAATAAATTGACAGTGAAAGTTACACTGTACAGCTTCTGTTAGACGGGAATTAATTGTACAGATGCATGAATAACTTTCAAATTTGTAAAAGACCTAAACCATATTTTCATTTTGCTATGCTGAAAAGTGAATATTCCTTTTTACTTGTCAACAGGAGGCACCGCTACATCTGCTACAGCCAGCTTGCGCACTGGCTCTGGGGATGCCTCGGCAGACATCACAGTAAAGTCCTCCCTATTTGTGATGCAAGCCAAATAAGGGAAAGGTTTCTATCTGGCAGTTACACTGGTTTCCAGTTTGCACAAGGTTTGTAGAGTCATCACCTTATTCATTCTGAAACAAGCCGGAAAACATGAGAAGAGAGAATTGCAGAACAGCTGGACTAATAACTAGAATTTTACTAAGGGATAGAGGAAAAAGAAGACTTGGACAGAGATGCACATGTAAAAAAGGCTCCAAAACACTGTTGACTGATTTCTTAGCCACACACACGTCCTTAGCCTTGGCAGTGTAGTGTGCCTTTGGATTTGAATCTGTGGCTTCTCTTTTGTAATGAGTGTTTCTTGACCATAAGGAATTTACTTTTTTTAGATGATTTTTAGACCCTTTCTGCTTTCCACGCTTTCACTGCTTTGGGGGTCTTTTGTGCACATGCATTTCTGTGCGAATCACTTTTGCCTCTTTCCTTCAGTAACATTTCAGTTGTTAGTCAAACTTTGTCTCGCGCTCCTCTCACGTGTTTCGTCTTCTGGCTGGTTTTAAGATGAATCAGTACGAACTCATCCAGTTGTTAGTCTTGTTGATATCACTAACCTGACTGCACCCACTGCTGGGCAAATGCCTCTCCCATATCCATCCGAATAACTCGATCCAGTGCCAGGTGCATGATTCTCGCAAACTTCCTAATTTCATCTGCTTGCCCGAGTTTCTGCCGCCCCCTGCTACACTTGCCTTCCCTCGGAATTTAAATTACATATATAGGCTCAATTAGAATGAATTTAGTGTACTCACTCCCTTCCTTTACCTTTGACGGGTAGAATTTTTGCTTTTTTTGGAACTGACCACAGATACATCATAATGGGGGAGGCATCATAATAAATGCCTCTCCCATATCCATTCAAATAACCCGATCCTCTGTCAGCTGCATTCATATGATCCACGCAGACTTCCTAATCTCATCTGTCTGCCCGAATTTCTGCCGCCCCCTGTAACGCTTGCCTTCCCTTGGAATCTACAAGACATATATAGACTCACTTAGAATGAATTTTGTGCCCTCACTCCCCACCTATAGCTTTGATGGGTGGAATTTTTTTTAGCACTGACTGCAAATGCATCATAATTGTGTAGTTGTGTATATACCTGCTTGTATAGATGCCTCTCCCATATCTATCCAAATAACCCGATCCTCATTCAGCTGCATCCATCTGATCCCCGCAAACGTTTTAATCTCACCTGCCTGCCTGAGTTTCTGCTGCCCCCTGCTATACTTGCCTTCCCTTGGAATCTACAGGGTCTTGAATATTTGGGGGCTGGGATTTAAAAAATTCCTATGCAAAATCTACTACCCCATTCGAGCTGAAATAACGTTCACAAAGTAGCAAAATATAGTCTACGTTATCTGATAAGTGATTCAAAATCGGCACTTGCCTAGATTTCCCGAAATCGAGAAAAAACTGCTCTCGGTGGCGTGCACAATTTTCGCAGAAGAGAGTCAATAAGCTATTTTGACATGATACGTCATCTGTCGAGCAGTGAGACAAGCTCCATTCCGGCCGTTGGCGTGCTTGCTTCCCTGCCCGACAGATGACGCACCATGTCAAAATAGCTTTTCGATTCTCTTTTACGAAAATTGTGCACGCCTCCGAGAGCAGTTTTTTCTCTATTTCGGAAAATCTAGGCAAGTGCCGATGTTGAATCACTTATCAGATAACGTAGACGATATTTTGCTACTTTGTGAACGTTATTTCAGCTCGAATGGTGTAGTAGATTTTGCATAGGAATTTTTTAAATCCCAGCTCCCAAATATTCAAGACCCTGTATAAGACATATATAGGCTCACTTAGAATGAATTTTGTGTACTCAATCTCCAACTATACCTTTGTCGGATGCATTTTTTTTTATTTAGCACTGACCTCGACACATCATGATTGTGAAGCTGTATATACACATTTGTATATTTAGGAGAGAGGAAGACAGCGAAGAAGCATGAATAAAAGATGTCTTGCTCTAGGTCAGATTCCTTCTAGCCTAAAAATCTTGTGTGCACTGATGAACCTGCGGCCAACCAATAAATAATTTTGTAAGCAACATGTCTCTCCTTAACACTCATTTGGTAACATTAGATAATGCCCAAATGTACTACAAAGTGGTGGTCCTTGTGGCGCTGACAAACCTAGATTTTCTAGTTGCCGCGTTCACCTTTACACGGCCTCGAAAAATAGTGGCTCATGGGGAATAGAAAAATCAAACAATTTTCTGCAAAAGCTGCTTTGAAAGGTGGTTACTGCAGCATTCTGCAGTCTCATTCAGAAGCAAGCCAACATAATCTGCAATCTGCAGACATGCATACAACAATATGTGTCTTATACTTTGAAATGTACCAGACTTTAACCAGTCATGAAACAGCGGGCTGGAAAGGTATGTATAGTGAAGTCTCCTTCGTTGATGATACCCATAGTTTGCATGGAAACATCTGCACTAGAACCTGCTTGACGTTGACTTAATTGGCCTGCTGGTTGGATATGCCACCAAAATGCTGGTAATACAATGAACTTCATCAGTGCTGGGGTCAAGTCTGGAAATATAAAGTTGGTATGATATAATTGTGACTTCTTTTGCTGCTGAAATCACTGCAGGCTAGAATGTAACAGGATGAGAGGGCAGCTGTAGGCGTAAGGGCAGCCCACATTGTCACGGCATCTCATGCGTCCTAGTGCACATATCTACATACCGTGCATGTTTTGCTAGTAAACAACGTAACCACAGATTTGCGAAGCTTCAAGAATACTACACTGATGCTGTCTGAGTAGCTGCTTATGTCGCTGAATATTGTGAAGCCTTTTGATGGAACGAAAACTGCTTGGTGAATACTTATGCAGAGTGAGGTTGGTTAGGAGAGCAGGTGATATGTACACCTTCGCAATTTAACCATATGAGCACAGACTGTATGATACTCATACAAATTGAAAAATATAAGGAAAGGAATTGAACTGAAGACTTCGCGGTTCAACAGTCCAAACTTCTGCTACATGTGCTTTGGGCTGTGTGTGCTAGCCCGCTTGCAATCTGATCGCCCGAGCCAGGAAAATGGTACACACCCATATGAGCACCACTCCCAGTACTCTAACATGTACATAGAAGTGCAGGTGCTTGGGATAAACCTTGGCTGCCGCAATGCACCTCAAACAATGGCATGTTAGCCAGAATAGCAGTTTGGGCTTGTTGATTTTCCATCCTGAAGTAACAGCGCAAAATGTGGACTGGAGCACAAGATGAGAAGACGATGAGACATTGTGTCGTCTTCTCGTCTTGTGCTCCCATGCACGTTTTGTGCTGTTACTTCAGAATGTCACGTGCCTGCCCAATATCTACATAATTGTCACACGAACCACTTTGTGTGTATTTAAGACTGCTTGCACAACACCGTCGCCACCCACTGATGACGAGCAGCTGAACAGCAGTTTTTCACGTACACTCCGCTGCCATTAATTACAAATGCTATCACGCTACGACTTCCCATACCACCCCACCCAACCTCTGTGTGTAATGACTCGACCTTTGGTGTGTTTGCATGTTCTCGGGATACTGAAGAAATCCATGGTACCAATTAGTAGATTCAAGCAACCTGACATATATCTGGTGAGAATATTACAACTCTATCCATGTATACACAGATCTGTATCACCACAAGCGTCGCCTACAACTGTGGTGATGCCGCTCAGAACATGACTCATTTTTTGTTAGGGCATAATTCTCCACAAACCGCTGCTGAGCTTTTGGCCCCTTGGTAAGAGGCTTTCCACATCTGTGGGAAACCACTTCAGAAGTGGTGTGCATTCACATTTTCAAATCCTGCATTACAAATTTTTGGAAGTTTTCAACACCACACCCTTACCAGCCTTTGGCCTTTGGCACTACACATCACCAAGTTCCTTATATCTATCTGTGCTCAAGGCCACAAGGTAGTGCTTTAGTGGATTCATACCCACTTGCCAATTATATGCCATTATGCATGCTTTCTCCATAGACTGCATCTAAATGGGGTTTCACACACAAATATTTACACTTAATTGGACAGGCGGACTGCCCAGAATGTTCCACATGTTACATTACGGAGGCTGTGGAGTGTGTACTAGTGGTGTACGTCCCAGTATATGCGTGCAAAACAATAACTCGAGTTACTTCTTTGAATTGTTTTGGCAACAGGCCTCTCTCAGAGGACTTATTGGCCGGTTGGCCAGAAATGAAAAGCTCTACACGCAGTGCAGGCTTTCTGCTGCTTCTTGCATGACACAGGACTTGACTCGTGACTGTGGTGCAGGTTACTATTTCTGTATATATTTTAATCAAGTCACGACCCTCTTTGTTCTTCTCTTTCTCTTTCCCTGTACAGAGTAGCAGGTCAGATATTAAACTTTTAAGCCAATCTATTCGCCTTTCCAATCAAAAACACTTGCGTGAATGCATTTCTCCTGGATGGTTGATCTGGTAATCACACCATCGTATTGCAAGTACATGGGGCGTATGAGCGTTTGAGGTGAACAATTTCTACCCTAGAAATGTCTTTTAAATGATGTGAAGGATTCTGAGCTCCGCTCAACATGATCCTCCTCTTTGGAGTCTTCATCAGGCTTATGGGACTAGATGAGTGCTGTGGAAAGAACGTGATCAAAGTGGAACCAAGGGGCCTGTTCTGGGTTGTACGATATGCTGGTAGGGGCACCTGTTGTGCTGGCCTCACGGTATCGTTCAAAATAAAAAAAAATCCAAAATGCGCATTTTACTGCTATGAGGGCAGTCTGGCAGGAAACAATCAAATAGAACTGGTGGCTTCTGCGAGTCGAGTAGTTCTCAAATAGGCATATCTGTAAGGCTACGAATCGCAACTACTTTTAGTGCCTTTATCACGCGACCTACACTTTTTTTGCCAATGCACTGGGCCAGCGGTTTTGCGTCGGTATGACGCATCGTTTGAGGTGAGCTTTCATCGTTTCCGGTCCATACTGAGGCTTCGAATGACGCCGAGGTTCTTTTAGGACTTCCAGTAGAAAGTAGTACGAACACATGAACCCAATCGATGTGCCAAAACTTGTGAAAGCGAACGTTACTTCCACTCGGAGAAGCCGTGCTGCAATCTCGCGACGCACACGGTTGGCATAGCGAGCACTCAAACCCGCACAACACGCCTAAACCCAGAACCTAACGTTGTCAGGAAAAATAGGTGAAGTCTGAGCACTGTAGACGTTGTAGGAAGTATTCTTTCTTTTTCTTTTCTTTTTTTTAGAAAGGTTACGAAAGAGGCCTCGAGAATGTGGGGGAGCAAGTCTGCGACAACGCGTTGGGTGAAAGGGCCGACCAAGTACATGGTACCAACCTTTTTTTCTTTTTTTTTTTCTGTTTCCGGTTTTCCGTGTAGTGCCATAGTTCAGGTCATCCAGCCGAAATAAAGGAAGTGAAGCTCGACACGCTATTCTCAATGATGCAGCGCGGAGGCGAGCAATTATATACGAGTACGCGCCGCGGCGCCCGCTCCTGAAACACTCCACCCACCACTCGGATTGAACACACTTGTCGATTTCTTTGACCTGAAACCGTATTTACATCGTATCTTTAATGACGCCAAGAATAAAAAAGAAATTTACAGCAGCGGCCGCACAACCAAGTTGCACCCGCTGTATGAGACTGCTCAAGACGTTGTGCTCCATCACGAATGTTCACAAAAAAAAAAGAAAAGAACCACAACAACAAATAAGATTTCAACCATTGTCATTTGGAGTACCCGGCGGAGCGAGGTATAGCCGTCGTTACCGAAAACCTTGACTTGAGCGTCACCTCTCGCTCTCTTCCAGAGCGCAGTGAGAAGCAGACACCGCCCGTCCTCCTCCGCCGTCGCCGCCGACCGCACGTCACGTGACAGTAACGAGGGATTACCCTGTAGCCCTGGTACAGATTGTTGAAATGCGTTTGCGTGAGCGAATAATTGACATACTATATTTTTATTTGCTAACTTTAACAGGAACCTATTATTTTATGGGAAATAATGATTATATCTGCGTTTCCAAATGGCTAAACATGACGTAGGCGAGTACTTCTTATTCCGGCCTACAGGGTCGCATGGTCGCTTCAGGAACGCCAAATGCTTTGATTTCAGAATTGTATTATTAAATGCAGAAGCAATATTTCGACGAGATATTTTGGAATCGGCATGCCTAATGTTTACTGAAGCAAGGAAAATTGCATCTGGGCAGCTACATTTTCGTTTCGCGACCCCTTTAACGTGCTTGTGCCAGGTTATGCAAGTGAAAGCAGTGTTAGAAATAGACATTATACTGCACAGCATTACTTTTATTGATTCTTTATGGCTATAAATACTGACCAATGGTAAATGCAGTAGTTGGCTAATGTCTGGACATTGGGTACACAGTAGCGAGACGCCTTACTCCCTTTGAAAGACCAAATTCATTGCGATCCCCATTGGTCGTTCCAGTTCACCTCCATGGCGTATCTTAAAAGCTAGTGTGCAAGCTTCTGCTTATATTCCGCTGTGCTTTTAGACACGTGACCATGTGACCATGCGGGAGCCCGGTACAGCGGCGGAGATCCGTAGCCGCGGCGAAGACCAAACAGCAGCCAGCGTAACTGCGCATCTCGGCGCAGCTGATTGGCATAGTGACGACGAATGCGTAGTTCAAGCCTTGACCGACCACAGCGAAACGGGCAGAGCTAGGCCATTAAAGCTTTAATTTTATAAACCCGTGGCATCCGCGATGAAGCGCGCGGTGGTGCTCCGGCCATCCCAATCGCACGGAGAGAGCGTAATGCGGTGTAACTGCTGCTCTCGCCGCGCGTGGCGCGCGCTCCCCATGGCTCGCTTCCCCTGATGCGGACGGGCGCAGATGACGAAAACGCACTTATCGCTGGCTGTGTGTGATGCGCACGAGAAAATTACCACCCAGAAGTGCTGGTGAAAAACAAAGAAGCTTGCTGGTGCAATTAGGCAATTGCTCCTTGAGTTCTGATGCTGACTTAGAACCGGGGCAAGGCAAATCGTCATGAGAGCATGCCTTTCGCAACATGTAGGTAATTTTCTTTGTGTAGCGGTTCGGGGTTTCAAAACACGAGATATTTTGCAGTTGAACGGAGCGGCTTATTTTAATTCTTAAATTCTTGTGCATATTAGCTTAGAACGAGAAATTACTTTTCATTTATGGGGATCAAGGAATTCTGCCAGTTTTCCTGTGTAGACATGGTGTAAATCTGGTTTATACATAAATGCGTGCAATAAACATTAGCTTTCAGCGCTTGCAGATGCCACTCAATGCATTGTCCCATTCCTATTTTGTCCAGGGCAGTGCACGACAGCCTGCAATGGATAAAGTTTTTTGACCTTGTAGTGGAGGGAACTGAAGCGAATTTAGTCTTTTCTTTTCATCCTCGGCAAACAAAAGAAATCGAGGGTTGAATTCACTAAACCTACAGCTTGGCAGGAATACAGATAAAATCATTTGAGGATGGAAATTGCACTTTATTTAAAAAGACAAAATTGGAGCCATGATGTTCAGCATCAGTTTTTCACATTTTCTTTATTCTAAACGCGCATTACTTTCCTGTGCAGTGGCTCGCAGGCGATCTTTTTTCAGTATGCTGCCCGGCTGCACTGCTCTTCCCACATGCATCTTCTCAAAATTGGTTGGCTCTATGTGCTTCTGTGTTAGGAATCGAACTGGTTTAACAATCTCGTTCTTTTGAAGGACATAGAGCTGATTCACAAACTGTCCAGTTATTGGCTGGGTTCAATCTGTCATGTTCCCCTCCAGGAGAGGGCTTCGGACGTTTTTTATAATATTACACTGGTCAAAGGACAAGAATAGGCTTCTCTCTGGATCACATGGATGACTGACCACTGGCTTGAGGGTGCCATCGCCCAGGTGGCGCATCATACTTGTGGTTATCTCTTGTTGTTATCCGTGACGATCTGGACGACATAGAGGCCACACTTTTCAACTTCAGTTATCATTTCTTTTGTCAGCTGATACAGAAGCTTGCCACTTAACCGATTAGTGAAGAAAAAGCCGCAAGGAATCTTGTAAGACGTGGGCAGGCCTGCTGCAACGAAACACAACACTTTGTTGGCAGGCACGATGTTGTTCATGTTGTCCCCTGTCCCAGCGTCTTCTCTCGCAGTTTGGCGACCGAAAAAGCAGTCCATTTTACGATCATAGATGTATTTGGGCTTATAGCCATTTCATGCACAATATTACAGGGAAACCGCGCTTGCTCTTTTAACTGCCCCACCTCTCGCTTTAGGCGTTCTTTCACCTTCAGCTTATACCGCTCATTTACCATAATGACGATGCCGGCTATGCTCTCACAATGCAATGGAATTATTCAATATTACCAACTACCTCCTTATTGACAATGAAATCTACTCCTAGTTCTCGTCTTTCCGGTAAACCTCATGCCTCATTTCGACTCCTCAACTGACTAAACCCTATGATATCCCATTGCATGCCCTCTAGTTCCTCTAAGACTAATGCCAAACTAGCCTCACTAGCTAGGCTTCTTGCATAAAACGTTGCCTGGGTCAGTTTGCCAACGGCGTCCAGTCCCCAGAGCAAAATAAGACATTCTTAGCACCCCCCGCTGCGTCACAGGTCTGACCACCGCCTTGATCATTTTTTGCGCAGCCGCTGCTGACTGAGGGCTGGCGCCTTGTAGAGCTAATCATGTGAGGTTGTGACCAATTACTGTACCAGGTGGCTAACTTCTGTTCTGGTGAGGGCGTGCGTTGCCGAAGGTGTTTTCCGGTGTCAGGTTGTACCCCAAACCTAGTTTTATGGAATTCCATAGACACGTGGTGTTTTTTAATCCGGTGGAGACTTGCGCGGCAACGCGTTTCTCCGTTTTTCACTGAACGAGTTTCTAACAACGGTCCTTTTACTTGTGAGGCGGATGCTCTTCTTCTACGCCACCGCTGCCCCTCTAGATGTACTGCGGTAGAAAGTATATGCTCAGGCCATGTTCATAAACATTCGGCTAATTATTCGAGTAGATATCTCGCGCATTCTCTCAGCAGGAAATTCCGAAACGAGTAATGTTTCAAACATGGCAAACAGTAGATGGGGTGGTGAGGTGGAGGCAATGAAGGATGAAGGGGACCCTGATTTCTGGTAATCCGGCGCTCTGGGTATATGGCACACAAGAGCACATTACCGCATCAAATCCCATGAGGTAATTCGACTGCAGACGCTGCACGGCAGAAAACCGGCAACAACAGGGGACAGTTGTTTTAGTGGAAAAAAGAACTAGTTTGTCTTCATTCAGTTCAAGTTTGTGAACGTATTAGTATTGATTAAGGTCAGCAAGAAATTTAACGGTTTTGAAAAACGTTTTGAATGCTGAATCTCCGCTGATGGTGAGACGCAGTCGGATTCACCTTTGGCTTCTCTAACTCCTCACGCCTTAAGTATATTTGATGAGCAGCTCTGTCTACCTTCTTGTGGCACTCAATTACAAAACGCGGCTTTGTTCGGCTTTTTAGGCCCATGGGGTTACTATTCGTTGGGTCGGTCCCTGCTTTATAAATGCAGCATGAAGTAGGCAGACAGTCAAAAAATTAGCTGTGAAATAACTTGTAGGTAAATCTGAAGTTACACGATAGCTACATCGGCATGGCTATGATTGGGTTCGACTTGAAAGGAGACATGGCTTTCGCACTGTAGTTTACTCAATGGTTTAATGGTTTCAGCTTCTTTTTTTAAAGGCGCCGCGCAGACGCCTGGTTTGTGCACTGCGAGACCGCCGCAGTTGTGACTTCTGGCTACTACTAACTTGAATACTGGCTAGTGTTTGCTGCTGGCTAACGTTTGGGACAGGTACTTCGCCTTTTCTTTCCTGTAAACCATTTTGAAACATCGCTGGTGCCTGCTGTACTGCGTCTGCTTCTGTATGCTGTGTGGTGTGGCATTCGACGAAGCGCCAAATGAAAGCCTCCGCATGGAGGCCTGGATCGGACACATGGTGGAGTCAGCTTTGTATATGCGTAAATTACCTGGTGACGTCATGATCGGATGAGATTTCATGGTGATGTCACTTACGGTTAATATACCCAGGTAGCACAATACTGAGCTATGAAGGGGGGGGGGGGGGGGGGGGCTCTCGGTGGGTCCTATTTAGGCAATGCAGGACAGGCCCAGTGGGCTCAATATGGGTGCTGCAAGAGGGGCCGACGAAGGCCTGAAGAGGGCTGTCGACAAAACAACAATGGGCCCCAGCATGGACCGATGCAGGCAGCCCTTGCGGAGCTGCCCACTTTTTTCCCGCATTACCAAAAGGGCACATCTCGCCAACTACCCCTGATGGTCCAACTTTAGACAGATTAGGGCAGCCGCACTGGATGGACATTTATTTTTTATTTCGGTTAGTCCCTCAGATAATGACATAGGACCGATGCGGCTTCTATAGCGCAAGCTGCACTTGGGCTTGGCCACATTATTCTCATAGGGGTACGACGCAGGTGATTGATGGGAAGCACTAGTTCAAGCTCACCGAATCAATACTTATGCACATAATTAAGCAATTATTTTATGCATGTCTGCCCTTTCTAAGCAGCCACAATAATAAATTTTACAATAATTCATAACATTATTCTAGCCTAAATGACTTCATGTACATCTTGTTCACGCTATGGAGGTGTGTGTTCTGATTAGTTGATTAGTAATATTGTGCTGAGAATTGCATGCTGCCCGCAGCAACCACATAAGGAACAATAGTTAGCAATCAGTATGTTTTAGTTCCCATAATTCCCATAAAGAAAGGTGTTATGCAAGGAGACACAATCTCCCCAGTACTATTCACAGCTTGTTTAGAGGAAGTATTCAGAGACTTGGAATGGGAGCAGTTAGGGATAAGGGTAGATGGAGAATACCTCAGTAATCTGCGATTTGCTGGTGACATTGCCTTGCTAAGCAACTCGGGGGATGAACTGCAAATAATGACTGATGACCTAGACAGGAAAAGTAGAAAGGTAGGCTTGAAAATCAATATGCACAAGACTAAGGTAATGTTCAACAGCCTCAGGAAGGAACAGCAGTTTACATTTGGTAGCGAAATACTGGAAGTAGTAGGCGAATATGTCTACTTAGGACAGGTAGTAACCGCAGATCCGGACCACGAAAAGGAAATAACAAGAAGAATACGATTGGGATGGAGCGCATTTGGCAAGCACTCGCAGATTATGACTAGCAGCTTACCGGTATTGCTCAAGAGGAAAGTATACAACAGTTGCATCTTGCCTTTACTCACCTATGGGGCTGAAACGTGGAGGCTAACCAAGAGAGTTCTACTTAAGTTGAAGACAATCCAGAGGGCTATGGAACGACAAATGGTAAGGGTAACATTAAGAGATAGAAAGCGTGCAGAGTGGGTCAGAGAAATAACTCAAGTTACCGACATTCTAGAAGAAATTAAGGAGAAATGGACATGGGCAAGACATGTGTAGTGCGAAGAGAGGATAACCGATGGTCGCTGAGGGTAACAAACTGGATTCCAAGGGAAGGAAAGCGTAGCAGGGGGCGGCAGAAAGTTAGGTGGGCGGATGAATAAGAAGTTCGCAGGGGTCAAGTGGCTGCAGCTAGCACAGAACCGGGTTAAGTGGAGAAATATGGAAAGAGGCCTTCGCCCTGCAGTGGATATAATCAGGCTGATAATGATGATGATGATATCTTACTATCTTTAGCGCACTTTGCATGAGTGCCAGAACTAAAGCCATGTAATATTTCTAACCGACAAATATGGCAACAACTATTATACAAATCATCTATAATAGTAGGTTAGGACAACATCTAATGCAAATAAAGGTTGGAAAGAATGGTTTCACAGTTGCACGCAGGACTTCTAGCCCCATAACGGCCGATGTGGGACCTACAGCGGTTTTGTGTGGGCAGGCCCAATTGGTCTGGGTGATGTTTTTGAACCTAAAGCACACTTGCTGTTGCACGATGCCTTTAAATTCCCCACATGGGACCAATTTTGATACCATGCGGGCACACCCGCATTCCAGCCCCATTGCTGTCGATGTGAGACCTAAAGCGGTTTAGCTAAGGCTGCCTCATTTGGGCATCACGTGGGCTTGCCCAAATGGAGCTCTTATTCAAATTTCATCTGCCCTAAAGTAACTAATGAGGGGCCGATTGGGGCAGCATGTGGGCATGTCCGTTTGTTTTGCCCCACTACAGCAGATGCAGCTCCCTTAAAGATTTAATGGGGGCAGCGTCATTTCAGATCTATGAAGGCTTTCCCATAAAGCCCATATTTGGGTTGGATTGCCCTCAAATATCCGAAAAGGGACCCTTGTGGTCTGGATGCAGGAATATGCCCCGCATTAGCCCTTGCAACGCCGCTATGGGACCCATGTGTCAGATAAGCAGACAGACGCTCGTGGTATCCTGACAAAGAATGACCTCCTTTTAATGTTTCGCCATTCGATATATATATACAGCCAGAACGGTCACATAACTTCCGTGAGAGCTGGGTGAGGGACAGAAAAGGGAAAAGAAGGGCGCGTACAGTGCGTCTCAGGATGACGCCACATCTTCCCCTGTTTGCAAGCACTGTGTGTGCCCTACATTTCAATTTACTCATCAAAGCCGAGGCTTTTCGGCGGTCGTACGACGCGCCCGTATCGTGGTGTTATTTGCACTGGGCATGAAGGTGTCTATTCGGGTACGCATTCTCTTCGTTGTTGGACAACTGCTGTGACACAATGGTCTTGCCATGCGGATTCGAAACAGTTTTTTTTCACACCCTTTTCGTTTGCTTCCGTAGGCTGACTGGCTTGTTCACCCTGGTTGTTCGGTGAGGGCCTGGTTTATTCTCCCTTTGGGAGGAGGAACAGATGACGTCTGTGTCGACGTAGGGTTCCCCCTTGACTCTGGATCCAGTACGACCTGGGCATCGAGGCAGGTAGAAGGCCTGTGCCTCCGGCACATCTGTCTTGCAGCCACGCATGGTCCCCTTCGGACAACCTGGGAAGAGGTTTAGAAGCATGATGTCTGTCAAAATACAGTTTTTGCTTATGCCTGTATTTTGCGCCTTGCTTTTTCCAAGAGGGGCTTACTACTCGAGATTTTAGTGCAGCTGGCATACATGGTACTCTTGATCGTAAGCGACGACTCATGAGCAGGTAGCAGGCTGGGCCCGGTCAATTTCTATAGTTCACCAGGGCAATGTAGGGTTTCTTCGTCTTCTTAAGGAGCCTTTTCAATGTCCTTACCATGCGCTCAACTTCCCCGTTAGTCTGTAGGTAACGAGGGCTTGTTGTAAAATGTTTGAAGCCGTAAGTAATGTCTTAAGAAATCAATGAAAGCAAGTGATACGAACTGTGGTCTATTGTCTGATATCATAGTTTTCGGAATCCCGTGCCTGGCGAATATGCTTTTCAGGTGTTGGATGACCATCTCCGCCGATGTTCCTCGATCCAGCAGGGCCAGCTCAGGATACCTGGAGTGATAATCGACATTGGCAACATAGACAGCTCCTTTCATCTCGAATAATCAACTCCATTTTTTTTCCATGGGAGCTCTGCTGTTTCAGAGAGCATCATGGTTCACAAGTGTGCAGAAGCGCTTTTCTGTGACTGCTCGACCATGCGGAGAACATCCTTGTCGGGTTCGGAAAAGCCATCTAGATTCCCGTATGCTTGCTTTTTTCTTCGGTATGTTTTTTCAAAGTGGCCTATTGTTCGACAAAACCCACACCTTTTTTGTTGCGCTGGGCAACTGTTTCTCGGATGAGATGGTCTGGCGCAGAAACTACAGCTGTTTTGGCGGTTAGGAGTCGTCTGTCTGCGTGTAAACATGTTTCTACACGCCATTTTCTTAGACTTTACCACGGCGACGCAAGCGTTTGAGATCGCCCTGTCGTCCCCTTTTAGCTCAGCTTGCTGTTTCTGCACCGCTTAGCTCGTACGTGCTTTTGCCAAAGAAATGTTCAGCGTGAGATTCGGATCTATCTGCAATTCTTCCGATAACGCATCGTCTCGCAGACCGACTACAAACCGTCTCTAATTAGGCGTTCCTTCATGTCCTTAAACTCGCATATGTCTGCTAGGTTGTTAAAATTGGTTGCGAAATCGACTACTGTTTCGGCCAGCTGCTGGCTGCAATAATTAAAGCGAGCACTCTCGTAGACTGTATTCTTGGTTTGGACGAGGTAGCTATGAAGCTTCGACTTTATGAAGCTGAGGTCCTTCATTTATTCGTCTATGACGCTTAACAATCGACGAATCTCCCGCGATTTTCTGCCTATTGTATAGAGCAGAGTCCTTACTTGAACTTCATTGGCTTCTCGTGTAATCCGGATGCGAACCTGTAGTAACCAATTTCATCCATCCAGGCAGGCCCGTCCACGGCGTAATAGAAGTCGAAAGGCCTCGGAGGCTTGATGCCCGCCATTCCGAAGCGTTGCTTGTCGCTTGCCTCCGGAATGCTTTGAATCAGTTGCTGGAACGCTTGGATGCAGTTGCTGGTCGGTCGCCGGTTGACGGGGCTGCAGCGGTACTACATCGTGATCGAGTTTGATCCCACCGCTGCCACCATATCAAATAAGCAGACAGACGCTCGTGGTAACCTGACCAAGAATGACCTCCTTTTAAAGTTTCGCCATCCAATATATATATACACAGCCAGAACGGTCACATGACTTCCGTGTGAGGTGGGTGAGGGAAAGAAAAGGGAAAGGACGGGCGCGCACAGTAATGCCTCTCAGTATGGCATCAGACCATGCAGCAGAAACAGGGGCAAGCCTAAATGGGGCATGCCCACTTTGGCCCCATCGGGGATCAATGCAGGATTTATGATGGTTGCCCCAGCCCCACTTGCCTACATCGAACCTACTGGTGCCCCACATTCTGTGCTACCTGGGTACATTTCCTTATGTAACATCATGATGGCGGTAAATCTGATTATGGCGTCACGACAACGACGTCGTCATGTGATGTCACAGAAATATCCGTCAATAACCGTTACAATGTTAGTCATAACTAATGGCTAACGGTTAGTGACTAGCTAGTCTATACGCGTAACTACTACTAATACTAATTAAGGTGTGACATCACTGATGACCTCATCAACTGCTGCTCTCAATGTGACCCCCATCTGCTTTAAGATCATGGCGAAGCCACGCTGACGGCTCGAAAGCCTGGCCTAATGTTATGTAGCCAAAAACGCCGTGCGCGGCACGCTTTGCAGCACGTGCCCCTTGTACTCTGCTGTCCATTTTTTGGACACAATGCTGGCCTCAAAATGTCTCTTATAAATGCAGTCTGTTGTTTACAGTACTTTGTCCCTCGTCGGCATGGTCCACCGCCGCAGCTGCGGCCGCTAGTTGAGTTGTCCCTGAAAAAGCGAACAGATTATCTTGAAGGATAGTAGTGAGTATAACAACGGGACACCGAGAATTTTCCCCATCGCACGAGCGCACAATTTGCCATGATTGAAGAATGTGACGGAGTATGTCTCTCACTGAAAGATTCCATGAACAATGCGAGGAAGGCACCGGCAAGCAATAAAAGACAAGGACAGTTACATATTTATTTCCAGGCTTACAAAGTTTGGAGCCCTTGGCTGCTCTTAAAAATTTTAGTGTGTAAATCAATACTCGTACAAGAGACTGAAGTGAATCGAGAAGTGGTTGGCGAAGAACGAACAAGCTTTATTAAAGGTTAGTAGTATTTATAGCCGTTGGCTAGCCACGTCACCGCAGCTACTGTCGTTAACAGTGGCTTAGCCGGTATCTCGATAGATAAGCACGTGTTCATGCGTCACAACAATTCTCCCCTCTTAAGGAGGGAAGCGGTCGGGGCGTCGGGTGTTCCTTTTTGACCTACGCAGTGTCACTCCAGCACCGCCAGTCACCGGTGCCTCGTTTGTACTGTCCTCAGCTTGTGAGCCTGACGGCGTTTGCATGTCAGCGCCCGCTTGACACTGGCTCTCGCTGCTGCCGTGCACTTGAGACTGCGGCTCTCCCGATACGCTTGGGCTGTCTTCAGCCATTGATGCCTCCGTGGGGGCCTCGGGTTTAACCTCCGCTCCTTCCACACTGGTTCTCCTGGTCTTTAGCTGGTCCAGGTGGCGGCGATGTTGCTCCCCATCTGCGGTCTTTACGGTTGTCATGCGCGAGCCCTCGGTGGACTCTATCACACCTGGTTTCCACTTGTCACCTGCTCCGTAGTTCTTGAACCAGATTTCCTTGCGCAGCGGTTTGCCGTTGTTGCAAGCACCTGCAGAGGGAAAAGGTCGTGACACGATATTGTGCAGTAAACAGCGCGGCTCGTAACCGAGAAGCATGAAGGCCGGGGTTTTCCCGTTTAGATGGGGGGTACGCCGATAATGAGACAGAATGTGGTCCAGGCGTGCTTGCAGACTACCGTGCGTGTTCTTGCGTAGTCCTTGCTTCACAGTACGTACCGCCCTTTCCGCCAGGCCGTTAGACTGCGGCTTGTACGGAGCTGTCCGCAAATGAATGATGCCATTGCGCATCATATATGCCCTGAACTCCTCGCTACTAAACTGCGGCCCGTTATCAGTCACGAGAGTCCTTGGCAAGCCGAATCGGCTGAACATTGTCTGCAGTGCTTCAATTGTTTTCATTGAAGTGGCAGTCTTCATAGCAGCAACCTCGATCCATTTCGTATGAGAATCGACCACAACCATCAACATGTGACCTTCCAAGGGCCCCGCAAAATCGACATGGATTCTAGACCAGGGCTCTTCCGTTTTCGGCCAAGGAACGGGTTGTTGGGCCGCGGGCATGCTGCCGCATTCTATGCATGTTGGACACGCGTTGACAAGCTTCTCAATGTCCCGATCGAGTCCTGGATACCAGAATACAGACCGAGCCAAGTTCTTCATGGCCGTTATACCTTGATGCGCGTCATGCAGCATACGCAGCATTGGTAGCCTCGCAGCCGTCGGAATTACCGCACGATGACCCCAGTATACAATTCCATGGCTGCAAGTCAGTTCGTCCTTCCTGTGCATATATGCGCGTAATGGCTCCTGACTGGGCTGCCAGTATCGTGGCCAGCCATTGTGAATGTATTGGCGGACTTGCGCGAGGTCGCTATCACTGCCCGTCATCTTAGCCAAACCACTCGCTGAGAGCGGACCAGAATTTAGGTGATCTGTTAGAAGAACGTACTCACGCGCATCATCTTCTGCAATCTTAGCGTTTTGCTTCTCCCGCACAGGCAAACGGCTAAGGGTGTCGGCAGGAATCAGTGCCTTCCCTGGTTTGTACTGGATTTTGTAGTTGTAGGCGCTCAGCAGGAGAGACCAACGCTGAATCCGTGCAGCGGCCATGGCTGGAACGGGCTTGTCGGGGCTGAAAAGGCTCACGAGAGGTCTGTGATCAGTGACGAGCGTGAACAGATTCCCGAGCAGATATTCCCGGAACTTTGTAACACCAAATACTACCGCCAATGCCTCTCTTTCAATCTGCGCGTAATTGCGCTCAGCAGCTGAAAGAGTTCGCGATCGGAACCCGATTGGTAGATCTTGCCCATTTACTCTGTGGTATAGTGCGGCGCCAACGCCACACGATGATGCGTCGGTTTCCAAGAAAAGGGGCTTACTTGGATCGTAGTGTGCCAAGAACTTTGCTTCCTCTAGCAGCCGCTTCGTTGTCCGGAAAGCGTTATCTTGTCTCGCCCCCCACTTCCAGCGTGCGTTCTTTCTTAGTAGTTCATGCAGCGGCTCCAGAACCATAGCCAAATTTCCCAGAAATGCGTGGTAATAGGTTACAAACCCCAAGAATGCCCGCAGTTCCGCAACGCACGTTGGCTTCGGCATCTTTGCTATGGCGGCAGTGTTATCTGCCTTAGGTAACAACCCGTCCGCGCTTATACGATGCCCCAGAAATTCAACTTGTGCTTGCCGAAACTTGCATTTCTGGGGATGCAACTTCACACCATGCTGCCGGAAACGCCTGAAAACTTCACGCAGTGTGTCAGAGTTCCCGAGTTTTTCCGCGACCACTACGTCGTCCAGATAAACTTGAACGCCCAGAATGCCTTGTAGGATGCCTTCCATGCGTCTCTGAAAAATTGCAGGAGCAGAGGCTACACCAAACGGAAGTCGATTGAAGCAAAACAGGCCTTTCGGGGTGTTTACGACCAAAAGCTTCCTGGTTTCCTCATCAAGCGGCAACTGATTGTAAGCATCTTTCAAGTCGATAGTGCTGAAGACTTCCCCGCCGTTTAGGTTGGCGAAAATATCCCGTATTTTCGGCAATGGGTACTGCTCCGTAACGCATGCAGAGTTTGCGGTCACCTTAAAATCACCACACAACCGAATGGAACCATTCTTCTTGATCACGGGAACCAGAGGCGTGGCCCAATCCGCACTGTCGATAGGCGAGAGAATGCCATCTTTAACAAGCCGGTCTATTTCATTAGACACTTGCTCCCGCATTGCATATGGCACAGAACGAGCTTTGCAGAAACGCGGTTTCGCATTTTCATGCAACCGCAGATGAACTGCGGGACCGTTAATGCGCCCTAGACCTGGCGTAAACAAATCACTGAACTCTTCTAACAGTGCGCTAACGGAAGGTTGGTGCGACAAATCTTGCTCACCAGAGGTTGCATCGCTGGCAATGCTGAGGACGGGTCTTCCGCTATGCTCAAATGCGCTGATGATGTCACGTCCGCACAAGTCCGGACCAGCGCACTGCAGCACGGTCAGCGTCGCTTCTAAGGTTTTTCCCGCGTACGAGACAGGAATCTTGAGCTGGCCCTTCACGGGGAGCTTGCCCAGGAAGCAGGACAACTGCAAAGACGTCTTGAGTAGCGCAGGCCAGGCATGCCGATGCTTGCAGTAGGTTTTCCACGTAATGATGGAGACCGGCGAGCCTGTGTCTACTTGCATCTTGATCGGAATCCCGCTCCAACGGAATGTGCGAATAATGGGCGTGGTCAAGCTAACAGACGCAGTGTACAAACTAAGTAGACAAAGCTCGTTGCCATCACTTGACGAGGAATGCTCTTCACAAAGTGCCACTCCTGGTTGTTTCAACGCGCACATTTTAGCTAGGTGCCCTTTCCGTCGGCAGCGAAAACACTCCGCCCGGCGAAACTTGCACTTCCCTGCCTTGTGCTCAGTGCTACCGCAACACGGGCAAGCGTCACCTGGGCTTGGTTTAGATGCCGTGTGCGTACGAGTTTTGTGGCAATACGGTTGGCCCTGCTGCTTGCTCCTCACGGCATTAATATTGCCATGATCCTTTGTCTTATCCATGTGGTCCACGTTAAGGGCTGCCATCTCTGCCGCTAACGCTATATCCTCGGCTTCTTTCAGCGTTAGCGAAGCTTTTGACAAGAGTTTCCGCTGAACGCCGGTGTCACGCAGACCGCAAACAAGTCTGTCTCGTAACATCCTGTCCCTTGCATCGCCAAAGTTGTACCTACAGGCTTGCTTCCGAATTTCGGCAATAAAGTCCTTCATTGTTTCGTCCGGACGCTGGCGTCTTGTGAAGAACTTGTACGACTCCGCAATTTCATTGCCTTGCGGCGCGAAATGCTCAGTCAGCAGCAGAACCAGCTGCTCGTAGGCTAGCTCTTGAATCTTGACCGGCGCGCAACGTCCCGTTATTATGCCGACTGTTGCTGTACTTAAAGCTGCCGTTAGAAGAGCCCGTCGTTTCTTCGAGTCATCGATTCCGTAAGCTTCAAAATAAGATTCCAGACGCACCTGATAGGCTTCCCAACTGTCTTCCGTTTCGTCGAAACCCGGCGGTCCGGCGTGGGCCGCCATGGAGCAGACAGTGCCCGGCTGTGGGCCGCCTCGTCGCCACTGAAGTGAATCGAGAAGTGGTTGGCGAAGAACGAACAAGCTTTATTAAAGGTTAGTAGTATTTATAGCCGTTGGCTAGCCACGTCACCGCAGCTACTGTCGTTAACAGTGGCTTAGCCGGTATCTCGATAGATAAGCACGTGTTCATGCGTCACAACAGAGACAAGAGCGGCCTCGGGTTGCGTTGTCAAACCCGTGCACCCAGATTCACAAACCGTGTCATGCAATTTCTGGACGAACGGCGGAAATCCATTCGTAATTGTAGCCATTTAATAACTGAGGTAGGCCGGTCCGCACACATACCTCATTCTAACGCCATTTCTCGGCCCGAAACATGGTCGCGGAAAGGTGTAATATCAGGCCCTCTGCTCGCCAGCTGAATGACATCCCCTTTCGTTCGGTATATAGGATTAGGGAAATAAGAGTGGAGCTAAACATACATTTCAGAACCTTTGTTCTGATTGCATGCCTCAACAGGTTTTCAATAATTTGCTGCAGCACGCAATTCTATTATAAACAAGATACTGATCAACTTCCGATAGACGTTCTAGTAAAAAAATATAAGATCCATTGTTAAGGGCTGACCATGTTTGCAAACTTGGCGCAAAACACAACCTTTTTTTGCAGTATGGGCAATAGTTTTGCGGTGACACGGTCAGCAATTCATTACGACCTTCAGCCGGGGCTGAGGTTGTTGTTGACAACAGGTCGGATTAGCCTTGGGAGTTCTGCCGACAGTTGCTCTAGCGTAGGGCAACTTATAAAATAGTGTTAACAAGTCAGTTACACATAATACGCGTATTAGACAATAGTCATTAATCGATCATCCTCTGGACTCCAGATCAAAGCCCAGCAGGAAAATTAAAAGGCGTGAAACCTCCTTTCTGCAAGACCGGTTTCCGCACGGGTAAAATATGTCCTAAACTGGGTGGGGGGGGAAACGAACAACACACTCGTTTCCTCTCTGCACCCTGCAGAGCACATAATATTGTTATGTGGCGGCAAGCGATGACAACAGGAGAACAGAGGCAGAACGAAGATGCTCGATGGTCGTGAGATGACATTTAATGAATCTCTGAGCGGGCCTAGTGCGCGTGCTCCTGCCCACGCCACGGCCCTCTTCTTCCTCCTTCGTCCGTAACATAACCCCGAGCCACCGAACGATCGTCCCGATCGTAGACGAGGAAGTTTACCGATTATGATGTCATGGCGTGGTGATGGGCGTGTCTGGATGGTTGAGGAAGTGGAAGAAGTAAGAATAGAACGGCTTGCCGGTACAATGTCTGATGCGTGGGTGATCCGCCTCCCCTAGAGCTGTCAACCATCCGTCACCAGAGTCCTTGGGACCGATGGCGCGAAGTCACGTAGGGCAGCTCAGGCGGGGGTTGCGTGTTCGTGTCCCATCGGTTCCTTCGGGTCATTCGGGTCCTTCGTCTCGGTTCTGATTTATCTGCCTGTTCTCCTTGTTTTCAGGTCAGGGCTGGTGGCTGGGCAGTGGTAGTTGGTCGGGTCTGGGCTTGAAGGGCTGAGGCGAAGCTGCTCGGCGATGTCCCTAGGCCCTTGGGGGTGCCGATTCTCCAAGGCGAGGATGGGGAAGACGGCCGTACGCCGCACCTCCAAGCAAATGTTACGTGGCGGCAAGCGATGACAACAGAAGAGAGGACAGAAAGAAGATGCTCCATGGTCGTAAGATGATATTTAATGACTCTGAGAGCGGGCCCAGAGCGCGCGCTCCTGCCCACGCCAATGTCCTCTTCTTTCTCCTTCGTCCGTAACATAACCCGAGGCCACCAATATATATCCCCACATACAGTTCACGTGCAACACAGTGCAAATGTTTGCAGGCCAGTCTTATACATCCACGCAGGGGTAGGAGCAGAGACCGTGTAAATGTAATCTAGAACGTGGCTTCCCAAGTAGCACAAAGTGGGCTATGACGGGGGGCCCGCATTGGGCCCGTGAGGGCAGCCCATACGGGCCCCATGCGGGATTTGCAACACGTACCCAGAGGGGCCCCGCCTGGGCTGCCCAATTCTGCCGCTATCGGTCCCAATCTGTATCCGTGTGGGCAGCCCAAATAGGGCTGCCCGCATTCAGCCCAGGTAGACAATGTGGGCAGCACAACAGAATCATTAATGGGTCCCACATTTGTGCAGGCAATGCCATCCCATTGATCAAGGTTTTAAATTTTAAGTCGATTAATCCCACAAATACCTTGTGGTTTCTACTTGGACATAGGCCACCAACCACCGCGGGTTTGAGCGTCGCGCGAGCCGAAGCCCCTATCAGCCGTCACCACGCGCACACTGAAACACCGCAGCGCGCACTCAACCTCCACCGGGAGGAGAGCACTTCGCTGCAAGGACACAAGCCTCCAAGTTCACAAAGGAGACGTTTATTTAAACGCCATCCTCCAGCGGCACACACAAACACACATACACGCACACGCATATATACAAACGCACATACACACACATACTCAGTCACCGTGTCCCTGGCGCGCGCGAGGAGCAAGGCTCCCCTGCGCGCACGAAGTGACACGGAGTGCGCGCCGCAAGCACGCAAGGGCGTGCTGTGATCTCTCTCTCGCAGTGACCAAAGGGTTTCTTTGAGAGAGAGTGGGCAACCACCGCAAGGTACGCCTGTCGCGGATTGTTGGATCACGATCGACAGGCTCGAGCTGCGCTCTCAGGTACGACCCGGAGCAGACGAACTCGAGTACACACTGGTCTGCACGGACAAAGGCCGGCAGACAAGAACAGTTGCGTACGCACCTTGCGATGTCTCGGAGGGGTTTCTCGCGGGGCCCCGCTCGGAGGGTCGCGCGAGCGCGGCCATCGAAGCGGTGTCATGTTCCCGCCAAAAGGCGCCAATGGGAACAGCCACTGGGACGCCAGGGCGGAGCTGTGGCCCGAACGACAGTGACAAGTCGTCCGAGCCTCTCTCCGCCGCCTCAGGCGGGAGAAAAGGAACGAGGAGAACAACTGGGAAGCGGGCGGCAGCAGCGCAAAGGGCAGCAGCAGCAAGCCCGAATCCCACATCCGCCTCTCCTTAATTGCCCTCCTACCCATCAGCGAAAGCACGCGGCAGGTCCCCAGCATGAAGAAAAGAATGCTATCCTCACGCAACCAGTAACCTACGCTTCAGCTCCAGCCAAACAGATCTCCAAAAGACGCACTCCAGAAAGACAAGCAACAGCAAGGCGCACAAAAAAACAAGAACAAGATGGCATGAAGAATAATGTACAAAGTTTCGGAGGCTAAGTAACAACAACTATGTACAGAACACAATCATGTACAGAACAACCCAAAGTTCGTCGGTGCAGCTCAGGGAGCCTGTGGTGACTGACCGTTCGTTGACTTCTGGGTGGCCAACGTTCATCCTTGGCTGCAAACGATCTCGGTCGGTGGTGGTACAGGTTAGGTGCAGGGACAGCGAACACGCCGAAGGGGCCCCGGGTGTGGAAATTCCGCGTGACTCCGTGGCGATCCAAGGCGCACATGGGAAGACCGCGCGGGGCTTCCTTTCCACCGCGCTCCGCACACGCTGGCAGACACACATGGCGCGATGTCGTCGCCTCCACGCCCAGGCACACACACGCACAGCCACTCACACACCAAACAAAGGGTGATGCCGACCTTCAGCGGCGAACCTGTCCCGAGCACCTTCGCAATCACGGTGGCCTTTGGTGAAAGGGGCATCGTCCATGCTCCCCGTCCCCAAACGGCCCCAACTTCATTTCCACACACACCGAAAAAAAGCCGCTCGTCGGGGCTGCCTAATGAGCAATCCTCGCAATTTCAAGAAGAAAGAGGAGAGATGACGCTGTGTACAAAAGAAGGCACTCACTGTACAATATTTACAACATAGGAAGCAAGAACGGAAACAGAAGAAAACGACAAATGGAGAAAAAGATACACAAAAAATAAAGCACAGAGGCTGGAAATGAGCGAGCTAGAAAAAGGAGAGACCAACCTTGCTTCCGGGTAGGGTTCGACGAGCAAGCTCGCTCGGTCGGTGAGGCGGTATGCCTTTGGTTGCGGAAAAGGCCCGTCGTCCGGCATCGATCACACAGGTGAACGTCGCCTCACCTTGTACCGGTGCGGGGCACGGCTGCGTTCCGCCGCATCGGTTGTGCCTTGGCACTTGCCTGTGGTGACAATGGGCACCAGCGCAAGCTCGTCAGACCGTTACGCATGGGCCTTCAAGTCTGCGATGTAGGCACGGCTGGCTTTCCCCATAGGGGGATTCTCCAGCAATGAGCCCCTGCTTGTTACTGGGGAAATGCCCCATGAAATCGCAGGTGGCCGTCTGCCAGGGACGCACACTGTCAGTTGGTTTCGTCATGCCCGGTGGCTTTCCACCCCTCGACTTCCCCATTTGACAGACATGGCAGGAACGGCAACAGCTGAAAATGTCGCGCTTCATGCCGGGCTGCAGTCACCCATTGACTCCGTTTCTTAAAACCTTGGAGCCACTCAGATGACCAGCCAATGGTTTGTCGTGAGAGAAACTCAACAGAACGCCGCTGAGACATTGGGGAATAGCCACTTTAAATGGTTCATGGATTCATCGTCCGTGGCTATGTATTTCAGCGCGAGGCCGTCATGGCCCAGCAAATATGAATTCCCGGGGCACGCCGCGGCACACGCTGGCTCGTGCCCCCCCTGCGCCCGCTCAATATAAGTAGCGTAACGGCGCTGCGCCCGCTGCAATACAAGCAGCGTAACGGCGCTTCGTCTCCCAGAGACCGTCGGTGACATCGCGACAAAACGGGTCATTTTGCTGGACCGTCGTAGCTCTTCATGGCTGAAAACGATCCCAGTCATCCCAAAGGAGAGCCTGGTTTCGTCCCCCCGCAGGTTTGCAGCAAAACTTCCTCTGGCATCGGCGTCTCAGATGTGCTCACAAAGAGCTTTCACCCTCGCCTACTTTGCGAAGCGCTGCTTACACGGATAGCGGAATGGGGAACCCGTCTGCGGGCGTCCCCTCCGTGCCGATCTGCGGCTCATCCGCTGTTTCGCCCCCTTCGCCTGCCGGCGTAAAGACGCCGCCGCGGGGCGACTGAGGCACGGGATAGCGCGTCAGCTACCACGTTCGTTCTCCCCTGTAGCTACTGCACCGAAAACTCGAAATGCTGTACCAAGAGAGAATGGCGCACCCGCCGGCTCGCAAGTTCAATGGAGCCGCATCAGCCAACTGAGCGCCCTGTCGGCGCGGTTTCCAGAGAAAGCCCCGGCCGACGCCTCACCGTTCCCCGAACAGAAATGACTGCTAGAGCGGTACGGGTGCGGTTGTACGGAGATGCCGTCAGCGGCGGCATCGCGCACATTGCTTCCGCAACGGCGTAAAGCTGAAACAGCGGAGGCATATGGTCAACGTTCGCACCGCAAGGGGGTCCGAAGAACCATGTAGCGTGTTTCAGTGCCTTTGCCGAGTGCCGCGCAGGGGGCGGCAGGCATGGCGCATAAGCTTGATCGTCAAGGCGACCGGCTCGGCCGATGTGCTGTCCAACGACTCATGGAGCCAAGGACAATTCACCGCAGCACGCACTCAACCTCCACCGGGAGGAGAGCACTTTCCTGCAAGGACACAAGCCTCCAAGTTCACAAAGGAGACGTTTATTTAAACGCCATCCTCCAGCGGCACATACAAACACACATACACGCACACGCATATATACAAACGCACATACACACACATACTCAGTCACCGTGTCCATGGCGCGCGCGAGGAGCAAGGCTCCCCTGCGCGCACGAAGTGACACGGAGTGCGCGCCGCAAGCACGCAAGGGCGTGCTGTGATCTCTCTCTCGCAGTGACCAAAGGGTTCCTTTGCGAGAGAGTGGGCAACCACCGCAAGGTACGCCTGTCGCGGATCGTTGGATCACGATCGACAGGCTCGAGCTGCGCTCTCAGGTACGACCCGGAGCAGACGAACTCGAGTACACACTGGTCTGCGCGGACAAAGGCCGGCAGACAAGAACTGATGCGTACGCACCTTGCGATGTCTCGGAGGGGTCTCTCCATGGGCCCCGCTCGGAGGGTCGCGCGAGCGCGGCCATCGAAGCGGTGTCATGTTCCCGCCAAAAGGCGCCAATGGGAACAGCCACTGGGACGCCAGGGCGGAGCTGTGGCGCGAACGACAGTGACAAGTCGTCCGAGCCTCTCTCCGCCGCCTCAGGCGGGAGAAAGAGAACGAGGAGAACAACTGGGAAGCGGGCGGCAGCCGCGCAATGGGCAGCCGCAGCAAGCCCGAATCCCACAACCTGAATTATACAGGCGCGGGATTTGCGAAAGCCAGTCCGTTTCGGGCTGACCCACGTGCTGCCCTGATGGGTTGAATCTGGCATTTTCGGGGCTGCCCAAATTCCAATAATCATGAACTGCGAAACATTAAGCGCTATTTTTTTGCTTGTATGCGACACTCAGTAACATGAGAGAAATTTATTCCCAACACTACAATAATGTTGGCTGGCCCACATCACCCCCTAATGTTGGTCTGAATATTTATTTCGGTGGTTTGTGTAGAATAGTAATGCCGCAGGAAACATTTGGAGGTCGTTCAGTGCATACTCGTAAAGCGGTACAGTTACTGTTGCATATTTTCTGTCGACACTGTATAATTAACGTAGTTGTTAGAGTAAAAATGAATAGTCTTTATTCGTAGCAGAGATATGCTTAGGACAGTTATGTGAAACCTCCAGAAGAGGCAACTAGTAGCTGGTATAACATAATTTACATAAATAAAATGGTGCCTTAAATATAGGGTGGAGACGTTTCAGAGCGGTAGGCCCGCCTACGGCCAATTTGGGGCCCACTGCGGCATTTCATGGGCCGCCCCAATTGGGCTGATCATGATTTTACCGCATGGACTACGAATATATGTTGCATTTTCCCGCAAGTATCCCAAAAATACCCGTGTGGGCAGCGTGGCGGTGTGGTCGCTTTTCACCCCGGCCGCAAACCATGCGAGACCTATTCGGTTTTTGCGTGGGCAGCCCCAATCGGACTAGCCCGTCTTCTATTGCTTTAGGCCCACATTTGCATCGCATCTGTTCTAAATTGCCTCACAAGAGACCGATGCGGCAGAAGTGGAAAGGAGCAATTGCTTGCCCCGCTACCGCCAACACGGAAATTATCTAGGTTTTTGGTGGGCAACCCTATTTGCGGCAGCCCAGGAATTTTCTGCATGAATTCCAGATTTTCGTCTGACCTTCCCTGAAGTACCCCTCAAGGGTCCCATGTAGGCAATGTGCGGGCATACCCGTATTTAGCCCCGCCGCGGCCCATGCGGGACCTATTCGGCTTTTGAGTGGGCAGCCCCAATTAGATCAGCCCATGCGTTTCTACACAAAGCCCAAATTTCATTTGCATCGGCCCTAAAATTTCCCAGCGGGACCCTTGAGGGCCAGATGTGGTAATATGTACTATATAATGCCCAAACGCCTGTATAACGCCTATATAATGCCCAAATGGAAAAGCAGGGGCAAGCCCAATTTGGGCTTGCCCGCGTGATCCCTAAAGCGGGCCCTCATGGGTGTTATTGTGGTTGTCCAAGCCCAACTTGCCCATACGGGCCCCCGGTGGGCCATGTAATGAGTGCCACTTGGGTTCGGATCTTTTTAGACATTTGGTCATAGAGGGCTTGTAGTGCGAACTCAAAAAGAAAATTCAATGCGTCTAGAATGTTGCTTTTCAGAACATTTTTCTTTTTTGAGAAATCTTAATGATATAAGGATATTCAATGGTTGTTCATAGGGCTCTCGAATTCCAGAATTTGACATTTTTTGGTTTGTTGAGTTCCACGCTGCGCAAAATAAGACAAATTTGCCTCCGGCTTGAAAAATTACCACTTTGCTGTAGAAACTATTCATTTATTAACGGGTTTTTCTTATTAAAATTTTTTTCCCTAAGTTCTTTATTTCAAATTACAAAAACGACTAACATCCTTACCGAACGTATTGTTGCTGCAGTTCACATGCTATAATAGGACTTGAATTAGTACCGCGAAGGATGGAAAACTAGTCTGGTTTGTCTTTCGCGGCTGAACCTCCGAAATCGACTCAGGCTGTGAAATACGCAGTAGTATAGGTCTCCGGAAATTTCGACCTCATGAGATTGGTTCAGCGGCATTGACATTCCTAGCGCCACACAAGGAAGCCTTCTTGTTCCCCTTATCTACAAACTGCGGCCGTATTTCCTTATACTTGGGCGCAGCAACTGAGCACTCTAACCACTGCACCGCTACGGCGGGGATATATGCATGGTAGACCATGTAGCACATGAGCGTGCATCATCTAGGATGACGCAATTGGGGTCCTGTTAAAGAAAGTCTATATTTTATCGCTGATTCAAGGGCAGTTAGAGATAACTTCAGCACGCGATCAATTTTGACCTCCACATTGGTGAGCTTAAGATATTATTTTAGCAAACATTAAACTTTCTACAAAATTTAGAAATGCCCTTTGTTCGTAAGTCCACATATGTATTGAACATGAAGCATCCAAAATACCTTATGCAAGTCGTAGGATTATACCAGTTTCCAGGGCAGCCTTGACACTTGTATTGAATAAGTCAATGAAGCATGTAGGAGCATGTGCCGCAACAAGGTGCAGGACCCCACATTCCGATAAAAGCTACGACATTTGTGCGGTTCGTTTTGAAATAAGATAGTTATGGCGAGTTGCTTATCACTTTATTAAATGTATTGTACAAAATTCGGATTTTTGTGGACTATTGGTAGCTGCTTGTTTTTCACGCCTGGGCGTTTTAAAAGCTGTAGTAGAAGCCCAGTCAAGCTGGAAGTGGTGATCTTGTCAAAAATCAGGCCTTCAGCTCATCGACTCTATTATTCTGCTATGAAGTCACGGTTGACCAAATTTCATCTACGAACACAAAAGCAGATTGACCTTTCTGCTCCACTGAGCGTCATGCAAAATTCAAGGCCACATAAAATTATCATTCCGGTGGTTCATCAAGACATTATGCGTGAAGCTTGGCAGTCTTTGTCTAATGCACAAGAATACACGCATAACACAGCAGTAACATAAATTTAACGACTTCATTAGCCGCAAAAAGCACATATGAAAATATCTCACGCGGGAATATTATTCCTTCTTTTTTATTCTCCCAAACGGGCAAATTTATCTGCCACATTGTTCTGCGTTTATTCTAAATTCCATATTTGAGACACTAGCATATTGCAGCGCAAGGTAAGTCGAAGAGGATATTCTAATATTTTCGTATGTATTAGGTGATATAGCCACCAAGCAAAAGGTCACTTGCGCATGACGCAGAAAACATATCATTTGCAGATGAATAATAAAGTTTAAATTAGAGGCTACTGTTTAGCCAGCCTCGTTAGAAAACTTTACATATAGTAACCTGTACGGCCAAAGCAATAAGCGATCGCCTCCTATATTTAATTTTATGTCAAATATTTTGCATAACTTGAGTATTTTTCTTCCATCCTTTAGGAAGCAGACTTGTACTGAACAAAACATTGTTCGTTTCTCAGAAACGCTATAGAAGAAGGCGACAGAAATGTCTGCCTCTCGGTTTCTTAGGTATATTTTGCGGCAAACAAAACCTGCTTTATTAATTTCGATTCCCTGATTCGATGGCATGACGCTATTCAGGCCAAATTCTTGCAAAGAAAAGGGAAGCGTTTCTATAATGCTATAAAAGATGCGCAGTGTTACGACCGAGCAGCGAATGCATGGGAGCATGGGGCCGCTTTTGCTGTGACGCAGGTGCCGCAAAGCAGAGGGCGCTACCTGAAACTGGGGTGTCATTCAGCTTCCCGGCCGTGTGCCGCGCGCAGTGTGCGTTCTTGTTCGCACGTGCTTCGTCTCGAGCTGTTAGCTACACCTTTTTACAAATATATCAGATAAACTGGGTCGTTTTTGTTTGCAACCAATTATTATATTTTTCATTCTGGCTCGTCAACAGCACCACGGATAAGCAACATGAAAAGAGTTGGGTTCCGAAGAAAACAACTTGAAGGCGACATAGGAATTCAGACTTGGACTAGCACGCTTCATTCACAGTTTGCCTCATGCATAGCTTGCTTTCGCATTCTCAAAGCGCCCACATCTTGTTTTGAAATATCCGTGATGTTTTTTTAAAGAGCAGTGAGAAGACAGGTTGCTGAAATAATTATAATGCGAGTTCCTTCGAGAGCTGAATAAATTAAGGTGGCCATCAATAGTCCCATTTTCAAAGCAGTCCAAGACGCATGTTCCATTGTTTTAATGCAAGTAACATTGACTAGAGTACGTCATCTGTAGGCGCAAAATTTCGACATTTATTCCAACGAACAAAGGACTATAGATTAATAGAAATAGAGACAGAGAGAGTGCTAACCAACCCCACATTTTGAAGTAAACAAGATTTATTTATTTTATTGGTACCTTCAAGGTAAAACATTACAGAGGGGAGTGGTGATTACAACAAAACATTTGGCACATATAAAACGTACAGCATGTAATGAAATAGTGAGATAATGATAATGAATAACAGAGCACAGTGTGTCAAGAAAGGTGGAAGTAAAAGCTGCGCAGTAGAAAGACGTGTCACTGACCAGGGAGGGAGAAGGGGTTGGTGGAAGGCGCTGGCAGGGGAGCCGCGAAAGTGAACAGATGGTTGAAATCAAGTGGCACGGTAAACGTATGACAGAGAAGGAGCTTAGAGCTAAAAAATGACCAAAAATGGAGCAAAATGAGAGGCAATAAATGAAATGAAGCGACTTAGCTCTCAGGAACAAATAAAGTCCGGGAAAGAGAAAGCATGTGTAAAAACAGGCTACAAGCGGACCATGAAACAGAACTATTGGAAAGATATCAGTATCAAAATATAAGGATGGAGACACTTGGAAGCTGTGCATTAATCTGGGGATACTACTATCTTTTCAATAAAAAAAAACGTTTCTTGTAGCGAGCAGCTTTATAAACCGAGATGCATGCGCCTACTTGACACATTTAAAATCAATGCGCTACGTTTATACTGTACCAGTAACTAATTTTTTCCAGAAATGTTTTCATTTTAGCTATTTTTCTTACATGCTCAAGAAACCTGTAAAAATTTCATCCCAGAAAATTGTTATAGCCCTGTTTTGGTGCACATAGAAAATAAAAAAAATATACCCTCAAAAAAGGAACGACACAAGGCTAGACGCGCACAGGCCACGTTTAATTTGCTTCCGCTTGAAGAGCGTCATTATAAATTTAATCAAAAGTTTATTTCCATGCATGTTGGGATACGCAGCTCTTAATACGCTGCGAAAGACTACCTTTGAATCCTATACTCGATTTCTCACCACTAACAAAGACTGCACTATATGCTGGGAGCTAGGTCACAGCCTATTAAAACAAATGACTCACGCGGCCTTTTTTACCCATCTGGATGCTTTTCAAATGCATTTTTTGCCGCAGGATTCATTCAAAGTTCGTTTAACCACCATAAAATTGAGCGCGTCTTGGACTTCAGATTTTTGAACCTGCCTGTAAAGTGTAGATGTTCCAAACTGGGCTGCGCTGAGTACAATAAAGAGCTTGCGCTTGAAGTAATCAAACTTATATGCTATTGAAGCTGTACATTTTGCAAAGATAACGAACCGGGGCAAATGTTCCCATAGAGAAAATAAATCTCTCTGGAGGTATTTTGCATGTATATCCTTCTAAACTGTTTGCTTTTCGCTCACGAACAATTATAGGCCGATTAGTTATGTAAAGAGCAGCTGGAAAAAACCCAGATGTGTTCTATATATATAAGCGGTAGTTGGCAAGTATGTCCAGTCGATTACTCATATTTCCCTTCACATGGTCAAAAAAATAAAAAAGTGTTAGTGTCAGCCTTTTAATTCTACCCTATATTGCAGCCGAACCTTCAAAACTGTATTTGTTGTTTTTTTTTTACCAGCCGCGAGCATGCAGCCTTATCACTGATTCTGGATCGCGTATGAGTTCTGTATTCTTTGTTTGTTAATGCTCTATGTCGCAAAACGCACCTTTATCAGTTTCGTTGTAGCGCAAGATGCACCGAGATCTGTCTCGAAGATTCCGGCCACTCGTGTGTATTTCTACAATGTTCCAGCTTGTGCTTGTAGCAGTTGCGAAGTTATCTAGATTGTTCTGAACAGCTTTTAAATTGAGCGTTGACGAGTGCGACGGGCATTCTTTGTTCGACGATCGATGAGCATGTTTGTTGCTATCGCCGCCGCCGAGTTGCTTAGTTCTTTTGCGGGCGCAAGTCAGCCCATTAAAGTGGTAATTTCAGTACCATCAGGCCTGTGTCTTCTTTTGGTGTTAACGGCCTTGTCACCACTACGTGACATCTGGTGGAGGCCCTGTCTTTGACCCTTCAAGCGAAGACCTCAGCCTTGTTCCTGTCGCCCTGGAAGATCAGCCTACAGGTCACCGAGCCAGCCGCCGACTCCAAGACCTACAACCCGCACACGGTCTACTGTCTGACCGCTTTCGACTCCGGAAAGCATCAACTTTGGAAATGGCCCAGTCAACAGCACCAGTCGTCTTCGTGCAGCCCTGGAGCCCCCCATCTTCCAAGGATTGCCCAGTGAGGATGCGGAAGACTAGATGGACCTTTTCGACCGTGTGGCAGAATTCAACGGCTGGAACGACGCCGCGAAACTAAGGCACGTTTACTTTGTTCTCCAATGACATGCCCGAGTTTTGTTCAAAAATCATGAGGCAACTATGAAGGATTGGCAGATTTTCAAGGAAGCTGTTTTGACAGCCTTTTCAAGTGTCGTCCGAAAGAAAAGAGCTCAGGCCCTCCTTCAGTCAAGACTTCAACTCCCTAACGAGCCTGTCCTGGCGTACGTTGAGGAGAAGAAGCGCCTTTTTCGCCGCGCCGATCCTAACATGACCGATGGTGAGAGAGTCAAATTTTTAATGCGAGGCGTTAAAGAATCGTTTTTTGCATGTCTTGTTCAAAATCCAGCAAAACCTGTGGCGGAATTTGAAACGGAAGCGTCTACCATCGAGTACACATTGGACACACGGAATGAGCAACTACTTCAACCGGACTACTCAAGCCGCTACCCCAGCGCATATGCAAGCGGAGTGAGTGAGTGAAAACTTTATTGAATATTTTAAGGGTTTCGCGGTTGTGAAGTCTCCGTCGTCTTCTCTGGCGCTGGCGACTTGAGACTTCTCGTCAGCAAGGGTGGGCCCCTATTCCAAGGCTCCACTGAGTCGTGCTGCATCAGTCGCGTGCTGCACTAAGGCCCTTTGGGTCGCGAGCTCGCTGCTGGTGAGCCGACTCTCCCATTGCTCCGCACTCGGGTTTTCGTGTTGGTGGAATGCTTTGTTGCGTTCGCATTCCCACGTGATATGATAAAGTGTAGGTGTGGCATCGCACCAAGGGCAGGTGGCTCTGTATTGTGTCGGGAACATTTTATTAAGTATGTGTAGGTTAGGAAAGGAGTTGGTCTGTAATCTGCGCCAGCCGGTCGCTTCCTCCTTTGTTAGGGCTTTGTGTGGTGGTGGATATCTAATTCTAGCTCCCCTATGCAAGTGCAAGATCTCTGCGTATCCCCCCTCGCAAGCCTGTAGGCGGAGCTCCGGAGCATTTGACTGCCCTGCTCGGAATGCGTAACCTCGAGCTAGGCTGTCTGCTCTTTCGTTCCCCCCTATGCCCGTGTGGCCCGGGATCCAGATTAGGCTATGCCTGGGTTTCTCCTCGGCGGAGGTTGCCCCGCTGAGTATTTTAAGGGCTGTTCTGCTGATCCTGCCCCTCGTGTAGTTCCTGCACGTCTCCTTCGAGTCCGTCAGTATGTTGAGAGATCGGCCCGTTCTGTAGCCTTCTGCTGCCGCCAGCGCGACGGCAATTTCTTCGGCCTCCGCTGTGCCGGCGACCTTTGCCGTGGCACACGTGATCATGTTTCCTTCCTTGTTTACCACTACCGTCGCGGCTACGCGTTCTCTCTCGCGCAGATATACGGCAGCGTCCGTGTATACAGTGTTGTCTAACTGGGCTAGCGTTCTCTCAACGTACTCGGCCCTCGCTTTTCGTCTGCTTTCGTGAAGATCTTCACGAAAGCAAGCGGAGAGAATCTTCGGGACCTCATCCGGGAGATTTTGCGAGAGGAGCACCGCCGATTGCTGCCATTATCACAGCAACCCCAGGTGGCGACGCTCGCAAACGTCGTACTCAAAGACGTCCAGTAGGCACTGGCGTTCCTCAAGCGACGACTCCGACGACTCCAATTCATGAATCAGCAGTGATGAACTATGCTGCTGCATTACGTCGTCTTGCACCCCGACGCGACCTTCCAAGCCGACGCGATCTGCCAATTCCTCGTCGCTGCCATCCTAACCCGAAAGCCACCCCTTTGCCCCCGCCCGCCAAGTCAACCAACGATCTCCAATCACCAGGAAATGCAACGCCTGGGGGACATGTACCAACCGACCGCTCTGCTTCCATTGTGGTGAGGCATGACACATCCTCCGTCACTGCTCGTACAGGCGGATCGGCCTCCGTTGTTTTGCTATCGACGCCCCACGACCTCGTCCAGGCGAGCGATCACAGGAAATCAACGACTTCTTGTGCAGCGGAGAGCACTCGTCGCCAAGGCGTCTGTCACGCGCCAAATTGCCGTACAATGCCCCGCTTTGCGTCGCCTGGCCGCGGTTACTTGTTAGGACTGTCTCCTAGCCCCCCTTGGGACAACTAAACGCAGCAACCTTTGGAGGTGAGGTTGCTCAACGGCGAAAAGACGAAGAACCTCTGCCGCTGACGTCCACTAACGACGACGCAGCCATTTAATTGCCGCTCCAGACGACGACATCGACAACACGACCAGAGTGCAAGGTGACACCGCCGCCCAGGGAAGTAACAACAGTATGCCCCGGCCATGACCTGAAGAAACGACGGAGCCGAGATCGGACACCGAGGATCACGTGCAATGCGAGGACGTGAATAAGCGAACTTGAAGTTGATGTCGACGGTCGCAGAGTCACTGCCCTCGTAGACACCGGATCTGACTAATCAGTCATTACTGGACCGTTAGCCTCTCAGCTCAGAAAAGTTACCACCGCTTGGGATGGCCCGCTGATTCGCACCGCAGGTGGCAACCTGATTACTACATTGGGACGATGCACTGCAAACATAAACGTAAATGGGCGTACTTACCCCACCAGCTTAGTGGTCTAGCAGGAGAAATCCCGAGACATGATTTTAGGAATGTACTTCCTAAATGAACGTAGGGCTATCATCGACCTCCGATCCAAGCTCATCAAGCTCTCTGCAGACAAAGGTATACCTGCTACGACGACTTCGACGCAAAACATCGCTCTAAACGTCCTCGGCGGAGAAGTCACCGTGCCGCCCCGATCAAGCGTCGCAGTCAGCGTAGGTAGCGCAGACATCGAAACCGCTGAAGGCATTGTCGAAGGAAATATCCAGTTGCTCTTGGAACGAGGGGTCGGCATCGCAAGAGTCATCGCGAAATTCCGGAGAGGACAAACTCAGGTGCTGGTAACAAACTTCACCGAAGAATACCGGCATCTCAACAAGGGCACGACGATCGCTTCTCTCGGCGAATTAGCGGACCTCAAAGACGTATTCGCCCTCCACAAACAACCACTGGAAGACGCACCGGACCAATTCCGTCAGCCCACATTTGACATCAACATGGCATTGACCCATAGCAGGAAAGACCAGATTCGCAGTCGTTTTCGAAACTGCAGAAAGTGCTTCTCGTCATCATCGTAGGTACGACAAACACGACTGGCCAAGCACTGCAGTATAACGGACGAACACGTCCGACCTATGCGCCAAAGCCCGTATCGTGTATCGCCGCGAAAACGCCATGCCATACACGATCAAGTTGAGGAAATCGTGCGTGATGACGTAATCCAGCCATCGAACAGCCCCTGGGGGGCAGAAGTCGTTTTGGTGAAGACGGCACACTTCGCTTCTGTGTTGATTACCGCCGCTTAAATAGCAGAACTAAGGAGGATGTCTACAAGCTTCCCCGCATCGACGACGCTCTCGACCGCTCTGCAACGCAAGGTATTTCTCATCGATGGACCTGAAGAGCGGATATCGGCAAATTGAGGTCGACGAAAAAGATCGCGAGAAGAGCGCATTCATCACACCGGACGGCCTTTTTGAGTGCAAGGTGATGCCATTTGGCCTCTGCTCTTCTCTTGCCACGTTTCAACGAGTAAAAGACACAGTCCTGGCAGGCTTGAAATGGCAGATTTGTTTGGTATATTTGGAAGACGTTGTCGTCTCGTCAAACTTTGAAGACCACCTAAAACGACTGCAGACAGTGCTGGATGTCATCCAGTCATCGGGACTAACGCTAAAAGCAGAGAAGTGCCACTTCGCTTACGAAGAACTGCGGTTCCTAGGTCACATCGTTAGCAAGAATGGTGTTCGCCCGGACCCAGGGAAAACAGCTGTAATCGTACATTTTCCACCACCTGTCGACAAGAAAGCAGCGCGCCGATTGCTTCGGTTGTGCGCTTATTATCAACTATTTGTCAGAAACTTTTCGCGCATCGCCGAACCGTTGACGCAGCTTACAAAGGCTGACGTACCTTTTAAATAGGAAGCGCTTCAAGGAGAAGCATTCGACGAATTTAAGCGCCGCCTGCAGTGTCCTCCTGTACTTAGCCACTTAGATGAAAACGCTGAGCCCGAGCAGTGTGGGCCTAAGAGCCATTCTCGTCCAGAAGAGTGCCGGACAGGAGAAAGTAATCGCCTACGCTAGCAGGTCCCTCACAAAAGCCGAAGTCAATTACTCGACGACCGAGCAGTGCCTTGCGATCATTCAAAGTGGTAAGCGACCATCAACCGCTCTGCTGGCTGGCTAAATTGAAAGATCCCTCAGGCCGCCTTGCCAGATGGAGCCTACGACTTCAAGAATTTGACTTGACTGTAGTCTATAAGTCGGGCCGGAAGCATTCCGACGCAGACTGGTTATCCCGCGCTCCCGTCAACGCTCCCCCGAAGGACGATGACGACGACGCTTTTTTGGGACCGGAAAGCGCCAGCAGTTGTGCATAACAGCGATCAGACCCTGAGCTGAAAGCGAGTGCCGATTCTTGGAAGAAAAGACCGCTTCCCCTCCTGGTGTGTTCAGGCGACATTTATCATCGTTCGCGCTAAGCAATGGCCTCCTCACGATGAACGTCGCACCCAGCAGGACCGCCCAGACCCTCCGGCAGGAATTTCTGCCGGCGTTGCTCGATGAGCCCACAGCAGGCCATCTCGGATTTGCGCACACGTTGCGTCAAATGCAGGAGAAGTACTACTGGCCGCGACTGCCTGCCGAAGTTGCCCACTACCTGAAGACGTGTCGTGAGTGCCAATGACGCAAGACGCCGCCGATCAGACCAGCAGGACTACTAAACCCCATTTCGCCCCCAATCCTGCCCTTTCAAGAAATTGGGATGGATCTCCTCGGATGGATCTTCGTCTAAGTGTAACAAGTGGATAATCGTGGCCGCTGACTAACTTAACCGTTACGCCGAAGGAAAAGCACTACCCAATGGTACCGCGGCAGAGGTCAACAAGTTATTTGTCGAACAAATTCTCTTGCGACCCGGCGCCCCGGAGGTGCTCATCACGGACAGGGGAACGGCGTTTACGGCAGAGTGGACGCAAGCCATCCTGGAATGCTGTCATACAAGCCATCGGCGAAGAACTGCTTACCATCCCCAGACCAATGGCCTTACGGAGCGCCTGAACAAAACGATCGCGGACATGATCTTTATGTACGTCGACGCTGAACACAAGACCTGAGACGCCATCTTGCCGTACGTGATCTTTGCGTATAACACGGCAGTACAGGAGACGACCAGAGCGACCCCTTTCAAGCTTGTGTACGGCAGGGAGCCCACAATGACGCTCGACGCAATGTTGCCGCACGTAACCAACGAGGGCAACCTTGACGTCGCCGCCTACCTGTAGCGTGCAGAGGAAGTCCGATGACTCGCACGGCTGCGTAATAAAGACCAACAGCGCACCGACAGCTGACGATACAACTTACGACGACGCCACGCAGAGTACAATTCATTAGACCAAGAGTGGGTTTGGCCGTCGCGGACTAAGTGAAAAGTTGTTGCGTCGATACTTTGGGCCGTACAAAATCATGCGGCGCGTCGGACCACTGGACGATGAAGTCATTATCGACGGAACGTCAGCATCACAACGGCGATACGCACGCCAAGAAATTGCACATGTTAAACGACTGAAGCCATATTATGCGCGTTATGGAATCTGTGGTGTTTAAACTTTGTAGTGTTTATGTTTAAGTTGTTTTGTTTTGGAACATCTAGGCGATGTTTTTTATATGGGGAATAATGCCGCGAAACCTTCAAAGCTGTATTTGTTGTTTTTTTTAACAGCCGCCGGCATGCGGCCTTATCACTCTGATTATGGATCGCGCATCAGTTGTATTTTTTTGCTTGTTAATGCTCGATGTCGCGAGACGCACCTTTATCAGTTTCGTTGTAGCGCAAGATACACCGGGATCAGTCTCGAAGATTCCGGCCACTCATGTGTCTTTCTACAATGTTCCAGCTTGTGCATGTAGCGGTTGCGACGTTATCTAGATTGTTCTGAGCAGCCTTTTAATTGAGCATCGACGAGTGTGAGGGTCGTTCTTTGTTCGACGATCGACGAACACGTTTGTTGCTATCGCCGGCGCCGGGTTGCTTCTTTCTTTTGCGCGCGCAAGTCAGCCCAGTAAAGACTTAATTTCAGTACCATCAAGCCTGTATCTTCCTTTGGTGTCAATGGCCTTGTCACCACTACGTGACAATATAAAGTGCATGCACGTTACTATCAAATTAAGTGTTTGTAATATATTGTTTTTTTCAAAGGCACAATTAATTGCTGTGTTCGCTCTGTACTTCTACAATAATTTACATCATTTGTTGCTAGAGAGCTGACGTGCTCGAGTGCTAGTTATGAACGCATTATCTCGCCTATAAGCGGTTGAATTTTAATACTTGATATTTTTTACATATCTGTACAGCTGGTTCATCGTTAGGGGATTGCATTTTAAAAACGTTTCCGCGATTTATGTATTTATTACTTTCAATAAAATAGATTAAATATTTTAGAAAGCGTATACAGTCTAATTTTTTTGCCGGTAACGATCGCAGTGTTTAAATCAGTGCACTTATGAATAAATATTTTTGCTTAACACACTTTTTGCTGCTTAGTACAAGCTGTGATGAGGACAAAGAAAGGGAACCAATTACAAAGATATATAAAGAAGATATTGATAAGCGCAAGGCGTAAAAATAAAATGTTCTTAAATGAGCCTTCATGAAGCACAAACTTCAATTAGCTGTATACTGTTTTCCTCTGTATGTAATTCCATGAATAAAAATCGCACTTCTCGGTAGCACCCTTTTTTTTTCACAGGAATAACCAAAGCACAACAGTACGCTTCGATGCTTGTTCAGACTTTGTCTCAATTCACAAGACAAATTGGAAACTTCTACTGATTTCTTCACTTTTTATTTACAAGCGTTAGTGAGAGAGATACAGTGTGCATGTCGCTACAGGTATATTTGACAACAAGAGTGTTTACTTGTCTTTGCTGCTTGCTGTCCAAAATAACCACTAGGAAGCGAATGCTACGACACCAAAAAACTTTTCACAAGCTGATGGCCATGCAAGTCTAGACAAACTTTGGGATTTGTTCGACAACTGGCCTGAAAACGCCACAGCAATATGGAATACAGCTAAATCTATAATCTACACCTGGTTTAAACATTTTCACCGCTTGCGTACAAATAGACCTAATGCATGAGTTTCTAGAAAAATGATTCATTTGCATAGAAAAATAAAACGTGCTAAACGAAGCAGTCGTCAGACTATAAATGTTCGCACGTTACAAACTCAGTTTCCGAGTTTGACAATGCAAAAGAAATCATTTTTCAGTCTCTTTCCAAACTTTTGAGAGATAACGCTGAAAAGTTTTGGAGGTACTAATGCGGCGCAAAACTTGAAGCAGATCAAACACAAAGAATACAAAGCATTCTGACATTCCTGTAGACATTGCAAATCACTTTTATTCTTTCTTTCGTTCGTTCTTTTTCTCCCGCTGATCCACGAGTGCAGCTTCATGCGTCTCAACTGAATAGATAAGGTGACTTCATAACGTATTGTCTCGTGGTGGTGACAAGGCCGGTGACACAAATGAAGAGTCTGGGAGTGCACTGAAGAAACTCTTTAATGGGTTGACTTGCGCCCGCAAAAGAACAAAGTGATTCGGCAGGCTATAGCAACAATCGTGTTCGGTGGTCGTAGAACAAACAATGCCTGTTGCACACGACAATGCTCAGTTTAAAGGCGACTCAGAACATAATAGATAAAGTCCTAAACTGTTACTAGCCCAACATGAAACATTACAGAAACACACTCGAGTGGCCGGAATCTTCGAGACAAATAGTAAACGTCAGGTTCTTGTTTTCTTCGAATCTTCCATACCTCTCCAACGTGCTCCTTGATTCGGCAGGCGACGTGCAGCTCACACACAACCGCACAATGAGACGTAGGGCGACGAACTTGCAGTAACAAAACGAAAATTAACTTTATACCACACAAACACAAGATACAGCAGACATATACAGACAACGCACTGTATGAATTAGACTGGGCGAAATACTAACTGCCAACTGAGCGCATCGCTCCTTTTACGACTTGTCAGTCGGGGCCTGCCTGCTACGCTGTCTTCGTCGGCGACTAGCCTCAGCACAGGAACCAGAACCGTCGATGGCTGAGCGGCGCGCTCTTAAATAGCCAGCGCAGAAGCTTCTAGGTGCGGATTAGGAACGGAAAACAGCTGAGCGCTGCCAAGGCTATGCCTCCCCGCCTTGGCCCTCTGGAGAGGTCTCGAATTTACTCGAACGTGATTAGCACGCACGGCCCTCCCGCGCGAAGCGAGGAGGAGGGCCGGGACCGTGCGGGGGAATGCACGCGTGGCCCCGCCCATGACGACGAGGGCGAGGAGGCGCAGCGCGGTGGCCGAGATTACGTAATCGGTCGCGTCGCGTTCTCGGAGCTTGTAGAACATTCTATCGCCGTTTTCTGCGGCGCGCGCACCGAAACATTAAACAAAGGGCCACCGCGGCATTATACGCCCCACCATAAGAGAATGCAGGGCTTTTTTACTCAGCCAAACCGAACAATTACAAAAGACCGCGACGTTCCATTCACAAGAACATGATCTACATGCACAGTTCCTTTTCACAGTCGCTTTGTGGCATGCATGACGTTCAAAGCTGGTCACAGTTCCTGGCGCTCAACGTTCACATGCACAAAGTTCAAAAGCACTTCTCTCGCGCACAGTCACTGCACAGCATGCAAAACGTTCACGGCAACCCTATTGCAAAAACCAGTGCCACTGGGAGCCAGCGCCCCAGCGCCATACCTGATTATGGTCCCAGTATGACGCTGGACACTGGGCGCACTGGGACGCGGCAGACTGGGACGCTCCGCACTGGCGGCACTGTTCGCCCGGAAAAAAAAGGCGTGGGATAAAAACTAAAAAGTAAAAAGGAACGAAACAAGTTAGGCACATAAAAAAAACCTAAAAAAAAGTAAAAAAAAAAGAAAAAAATATCGCACCAAGCGTGCCTCGAACTAAGTCCCTAAGTACATACCAATCCCTAGCTCAACACTAGCAATCACTAGCTCTGTAAACACTAGCAAGTCCCTAAGTACATACCAATCACTAGCTCAACACTAGCAATCACTAGCTCTGTAAACATTTTTGCCTTTTATGTAATGACCCGCATTTATAAGGTTGGGACTTCATGTTTCGCAGTCTACAGGCCATTGCTACCGCTCTAACAATTGCAACTTCTTGATCATTTTAGCTTGCTGTCTGCTCTCACGACTTGCAACTAATGTTCTGGGTGCATATGCGCGCTATTTTGTGCACTGCAATCATTTAACATGTGGAGTTTGACATCGCTGGCAAATTTACCAACGCCGGCTCTTGGGTGGTGCTCTGCTACCGTGGGCGTAATTTTCGCTGAACACGGAGCTTTAGTAGAAGCCTTCAAGGAAAAAAGTGCAGCTTCAATACCGGCAAGCGCCGCAGCGATGACCCTATATTGCGTGTAACTAAACCTTATTTGTATGTAAACATTGCGGGAAGCGTTGCGATGACCGAGGGCTCGGCTGCTTGATACGCAGAGTAAGAAGGAGCGCTAAAGCTTGAGAAACACGCCAAATATTATGTATTACAAGCGATGTATGTTGTTGTTTTTTCTCTAATGGACCCATCGCTCGGTAAACTACTCTCTTCCTCGTTTTAGTTTTTCTTTCTGCTGTTGATACTGGGCCGTGGTGCAGGCTACGCTCGCCTGCGATTGAGCCCGCATTGAACATTTTGGCAGTAATCATTGTGTTAGAGTGCCCTTAAGATCAGCTGTGAAGTTGGTTATGCATGGTAGCCCACATTATTCAATTCCAGCTTTAGTAGTGCGTTAATCGTCAGTCTGTCATGAGATCGAGGTGCGGCGATCGTTGTCGCTCTCGAAACGCTCGAAACGACCTATCGAAACATGGAAACTCTAGAAAAAAGATACTGCCTTTGTTTTCTTACAAATGCGCAACGACTTCGCAGCAAAAAGCGCTTGCTTCAACCATATTTTTCATATGCCCCCCGATGGTCGATTGAAAGTACGCTGTTGCTGTTTTGGCCCTGAGGGATGCTACTCCGGCTGACGCCGCAGTCCGCACCGGCTATACTGGGGCACTGGGACCAGTGCGGCCCAGCGCACATACAGCGCTTCTCCCAGTGCATCGCGGATGCCAGCGACACACCCAGCGTCAAAAGTCTAATCCCAGTGTTTTTCTCCCATCGCACCAGTGCAGCCAGTGTCTTCCCGTTACTGCTCCAGTGAATATCGCAGACTTCCAGCATGCCCAGCAGATCCAGTGCAAAACCAGCGCGAAAATCTTACTGGTTTCGCACTGGAGACGCTGGTTTTTGCAATAGGGAAGCCCCTGATCCTGGAGTTCCGCACACATCACATGCGGTCAAGTCCGGCAAGTGTTCTTTGAATGTTTCGCTTGCCACTCCATGCTCGCGAGCGCACACTTTCATGCACATGCAAGCAGGACCGCTCACGCCCGCCGGCGCGACGCTGCTCAGGCTCAAGTGGAGAATTTGTTTCATCTCGACACTCGTTAGAGCTAGGGAGGGGCACGGCATCATGCGGCTCGTGTAGGTCTACAAAAATGCAGCATGATAAAAACTCGCCTTCGAATGGGGGATTCGTCGCTTCACTGAGTGTCTCGGGTTCACGAGTGCAAACGGTGCCCAATTCAGCGACTGTTGCGGTGCTGACTGTGATGTTTGCGACAGCTACTGAGACTTCTGCTGCGGTCAGTGTATGATCGCGGATCTCGACGACCGCATCGCTGGCGCCCGCTGTCACTGAATCCACTGTGGCGCCCCGTTCTTGGCAAGCGCTCACGCCCGGTGGCGTTGTTTCACCCGCATTTGCTGCATTTAACGCGTCAGAATCAGTTTGTAAACACGCGACAGCTTTACGCTCTTCAATTACCTCGTCTGCCGCCGGTTTGAGTTCAGTCTCATGCTGCCACGCGCCTTCCGGTACACCTGACGGGACCCTGACGCCGTCGGTAATCTGATCGCACGCGGGTGCTTCTATTGGGAAGACTTCAGACAATGTTTTGGCGATGTTTACTTCGCTGGCCGGCAACGCGCCGTTCATGCCGACTGAATTGCTCTCCGCGGCGAAGGCCCTCTCCACCGGATCTATGCTCGCGTTAGTGTCGGACGCTGAAGCTGCAGCGTTAGCTAACACACCGTCTGCAAGCTCTGCAAGCGCTGTTCGGGGCCGCTGTTTCGAAGGGTTCTTTTTAGTTTCTTCTGCTTGAATACCTGTTTTCATTTGGCGTTTGAGGGCCATTTGCATTACTGCTAATAACCGGACCTCTGCTTGTGCCTTTCGAGCTTCAGCTATCACTTTTTGAGTTTCCAGTTCGTGCTTTCTCAATTCTACCTCGATTTTTCTCATTTCCATCTCGGCTTTTATCTCCATCTTTCTAATTTCTAATTCAGTCTCTATTTTCGCCTCTGTCTCTCGACGCTTCACTAGGTCCTTACTCTTCGTCTTTGTTGCGCAATTCTTTCGTCTCAGTGCAGCTACGGGGACTCCAACCGACACACTGGTCCATCCGGAAAACGCTGACTTTCTGGTTTTCATGTTTACTAATCGAACTAACTACAGCTCGACACCGCGCACCTCCCGCTCCTAAGTCCTGTGCCACGCACACCAACGGACGCAAGAAATCCCGCTCACCTGATCAACGGTTGCGCCTTCCTCGCCGCGTCGCTCCTCGCTGTGGGGCACTTCCGATCGTCGCTGCCTCTGACCGTCACCGCTGGGGGTCCCTAGGTCCTTGCACGCGTCGACAAAGCTCCTACCCCGAACGAACGAGAGATCTCAGCACCTCAGCAACGGTTGCTCCTTCTTTGCCGCGCCGCTCCTCGCTGGTGGGCACTCCTACTCGCCGCTGCCTCGGATCGTCTCCTCTTGGGGTCCCTAGGTCCTTGCACGCGGCGAAGCTCTTCCACCTTGAACGGCCGGCAGACTTCGGTGAGCGCCGATAACGTTGCGACGGCTCGAGTAACGGGCTGGGCTTGCGGGGTGCGCAGTTGCCGAATCGTATTGGCGACTGCGGCAGTAAACGTCAGGCTCTTCTTGTTTTCTTCGAATCTTACACACCTCTCCAAGGTGCTCCTCGATTCGGCAAGCGACGTGCAGTTCACACACAACCACACAAAGAGACGTAAGACGACGAACTTGCAGTAACAAAACGAAAATTAACTTTATACCACGCAAACACAAGATACAGCAGACATATTTACACGAGGCATTGAGACAACGCACTGTATGAAAGAGACTGCGCGAAAGACTAACTGCAAATTGAGCGCATCGCTCTTTTTACGACTTCTCAGCCGGGGCCTGCCTGCTATGCTGTCTTCGTCGGCGACTGGCCTCAACACAAGAACCAGAACCGTGGATGACTGCGGGGCGCGCTCTTAAATAGCCAGGGCTGAAGCTTCTAGGCGTGGAGGAGGAACGGAAAACAGCTTAGCGCGGCCAAAGCTATGCCTCCCCCCTTGGCCCAAAGGGGAGGTCTCGAATTTCCTCGAACGTGGACAGCACGCGCGGCCCTTCCGCCCGAAGCGAGCAGGAGGGCCGGGACCGTGCGGGGGAATGCACGCGTGGCCCCGCCAATGACGATGAGGGCGAGGATGCGCAGCGCGATGGCCGAGATTACTAAATTGGTCGCGTCGCGTTCTCGGAGCTTGTAGAACATTCCATCGCCGTTTTCTGCGGCGCGCTTCGAAACATTAAAGAAATGGTCACCGCGGCCTTACACAGATCTCGGCGCATACTGCGCGACAAAGAAACTGATAAAAGTGCGCTTCGAGAGATCAAGTATTAAGAAACAGAAATACAGAATTTGATATACGTGCCAGAATGAGAATGATTAGGCCGAATTGCGGCGGCTGCTAAGAACAATAGATACAGTTTTGAAGGTTTCGCGGCATTACTCCCCACTTAAAAAATATCGGCTTGTTCCAGAATAAACAAAGCAACTTAAACGTAAATATTACAAAATTCAAACACCACGCATTCTTTAACGCGCGTAATAAGGCTTCAGACGACTTCTGGGCGCGCGCGTCGCATTTGTGATGCCGTCCTATCGTCGGGAATGACTTCATAGTCGAGTTATCCGACGCGGCAAAATATTTTGCATGGGACAAAGTATCGACGCAGTAGCTCATCACTTAGTCCACGGCGGCGAATCGGAGTCCAAACCCACACTTGGACTCCTGGCTTGTACTCTACGTGGCGTAGTCACAAGTTGTATCGTCGGGTGTCGGTGCGATGAGCTTCTTCTGCCGCTCAAGGTAGGTGGCGCCACCCTGGTTTTCTTCGTCTGTTATATGCATCGCATCGAGCGTGGGCTTTGGATTCCTGTCATACATAAGCTAGAACCGGGTCGCCCTGGTCGTCTCCTGGATAGCCGTGTTATGCGCGAAGATCATACACGGCAATACCGCGTCCCAGGTCCTGTGTTCGGCGTCGACGTACATAGTGGTCATATCTGCGATTGTTTTGTTGAGCCGCTCATTAAGTCCGTTGGTTTGGGGATTGTAGGCAGTTGTCCTACGGCGGCTCATTTGACTGTAGTGCAAGATAGCCTGCGGAGATCAGCTGTAAATGCAGTTTCTCTGTCCGTCATTTCCTCTACGTAAGCAGGACTGACTCATTCGGGAGCTGAATTCCTGAATTCCTGTGCTCTTTATTTCCGGACAGAACTCACAAAAGCCATCAAAAACTCCGCTTTGAACGTCTTGTGATTTTGGTACCAAACTCGGGCATTTCCTTGAAAGGAAAAATAGTCTTGCTTGCGTTTCGCAGCATTCTTCCAGCCGTTGAATTCTGCCACATGATCGAAAAGGTCCATGCAGTCTTCCGCATCTTCAGTAGCAGTCCTTGGAAGGTGGGGAAGGGGAAGCACGAAGACAACCGGTGCTGTTGGCAGGGCCATTTCCAAAGTTGATGCATTCCGAGGCTGAACGGGGTCAAGCCGCAGACTGTGTTTGGGTTTAAGCCCTTGAAGTCGGCGGACGGCTCAGTGACCTGTAGGCTGGTCTCCTAGAGGAGGCAGAAACAAGGCGGAAGTCTTCGCTTGAATGATGATGGGCAGCACCTCCACCAGATGTCATGTGCTGGTGAAAAAAAGGCGATGAAATGAATGAAGAGCCTGGGAGTGCACCTAACAAACAATTTATTGCGCTGACTTGTGCCCGCAAACGGAACTAAGTGATTCGGCGGTGGCGATAGCAACAATCGCGCTCGGCGGTCGTCGAACAAAGAACGCCGGTCGCACACGTCAATACTCAATTTAACGGCGGCTCAGATTCATCTAGATGAAGTTGTAAACTGTTACTAGCACAACCTGGAACATTGCAGAAACATAAGCGAATGGCCGAAAGCTTTCAGACAGTTCTCGGGGCATCTTGCGCGACAAAGAAACTGATAAATATGCGTCTCGCGACATCGAGCATTAACAAAGGAGGAATACAGAATTAATACGCGTGCCAGAATCAGAGTGATAGGGCCGCATGCCAGCGACTGCTAAAAAACAACAAATGCAGTTGTGAAGGTTTTGCGGCAGTACAGTTGACTAAAAATGCTCCTAAACTAAAATAAAATCGTCTGTAGGTCTTTTAGACGTCCCTAATGAGCTGTTGCGTCGTTTTTCTGAGCCATTAGCCAACATCTTAAATCGTGTCTTCGAACCCTCGATAAAAGACTCGTTCGCGATAACTAGCGCCTAGCTCGCGTAGTTCCGGTGTTTAAAAAGGCGATCGACTGAACATCAACAATTATCACCCTATCTCCCAACTTACTTCACTAGAATGAGCATGGAACGTTTAATATCTTAACTTATTATGCATTTCTGGAAACAAATAACATTATTTCGCCCTTTCAACATGGTTTTAGGAAAGGATTGTCCACAGTTACAAGCTCGTCACAATCATTCATGAAAATGCTAACTCGATTCATAATGCCGGATAACTTTACGTAATGTTTTTGGATTTTAGCAAGGCGTTCAAAAGTGTCATTCCCAGTAATCTAATCCTTAAAATCCAGAATGTTGGTCTTCTGACAGCACTTGTCAAACGAATTCACCCCTATCTTTCAAACAGGAACAAGTTTTTTTATGTTAAAAAATCTTGTTCTGCAATATCACCTGTTACGTCAAAAGTACATTAACAGCACATCAGATCAAGAATGCTTGCAATCGAACCTGAATGCTTTTCAAGAGTGATGCAATTTCTGTTCAATGAAAATTACTCTCACTAAATCTGTTCCTCTTCAGGTTGCAAATAAAAAGGTTTCTCGCAGTGTTATTACACATATAATACCCATTAATTGGTGCACTTTAGTGATTATAAGTATCGCCTTGTTATCTTTACAGATTGCTTTCATGGTAAAGCCATATTAACAATAATTGCTCGTCGGCGGCTAGAAGTCATGGTCTTCTGAAACTACTACATGCCACGTCTTGGTTAAGTTCCTAGCCTACAACTCTTTAATTCGTTTGAAATTTGTGTTCTGTGGAATCTGTTCTTGAAAAAATGACATACGGACTTGAAAGGGTCAAGAGAACAGCCGCCCGCTTCATTTTTAACAAATAAAAAACTCCTTGTCTTTCATCACCTTCTTTTTTGATGACTACCAACAACATATCAACTTTATCCGACAGGATAGCACTTGCAAAACTTACATTTCTTTATTTACGGTATTCTTAACAACTCAACATGAAGCCAGTTCCGTATCTAAGGTCCCGGACCTCACGCAAAGCTCGTTATGCTCACAAACAAAAACTGTAGATACCTTTCCGGTGACATCACGTTCAAACGCTCATTATTTCCCCGCACTATCCTACCCTGGAATTCATTGCCTACATGTGTCTTTGCCGCTGCTTACAGCATTGCTTTTGATAAAAGTCTTTTGTCCCTTGAATGGAGTTCATGCGGTTCGCCCTCCTTTTCACGTTTTATTTTGATTCTTGCCCTGGAAAGATGAGCTTGCTAAGCTGATATTTATATCATTGTTTTTATGTAAGTTTCGCCCTGCTTGTTCTTGACTGCAGTATTTGTAAAATAAACGTCCGCACCATTCGGACCAAACTCCACGCCAACGTAACGTGCAAGTTCTGGTTCCTGAGATAAGAAAACTGGAAAGAACGTGGGCCGGCGTGGGAGGACGCATCGGCAAAAAATATAGCGCACAGACGCAACCGTGACGAGGGTGCTGTCCTGTCCACGTAACGGTCAAGCATAATGGAAAAAGCAGTCTGTGCGATCTGCGCACCATTTATCGTCAGCTGCAGTAAACCAACGGAGAGCATTATCTCGCCCCCGATGACTATCGCTTTGCGGTGCTGAGTGTAGTCCAGGCCACACTTTCCATCATTCGAGCGAAGACTGGTGGTAGCTCCAGATGGTTGGCTTGGTTTACTTGTGGTGGTTCAAAATCTGAAAGCGGCTGACACTATGAGTGCTGCCATAATGCAGGAATAAGAAAATTTTGAACACCTTAGATTTTAACCTGCACTTATATTGCCCAGTACGCAGGTGCATTCATTTTTGCCTTGTATTAAAAGTCGACTGCTCGGTGGAGATTGGATTCCGCTATCTTGGATCCAGCAGCCTGGCGTAGCACAAGCTATACCACCGCGGCAGGTGGCTAGAGGTAGAATGAATGCACAAATTCATTCTGCCATATTCGTTGTTTTATTTTATTTATTTAGTTGTTTATGAAATACTGCGGGCATGTCGCATGACCAAGGCGGATAGGGAGGGTACACAAGTGACAGTATATTCTTTACAGTATATGCTACACGATACAGTAAGCAAACAAGAGAGCACCATCACAAACATAACAAAAGAAATTAGAAAACTGCATGAAAAACACGTCGACTCAGAAAACAGAAGCCGTCGAAATAACCTAGTCTTTTATGGCATCGACGATGACGAATCTGAGACGTGGGAACAGTCCGAGGATTTGCTCAAAAGTGTCTGTAAAGAAAATTTAGGTTTAGAACTGCACTCAGTAGAAAGAGCGCACAGTATAGGTCGCTATCACGAGCAGAAAAAAAGGCCGATTATTGTCAATTTCGCCTCCTACAAAGAAAAATCCAATGTTCTTTCCAGTGCTCATAAGTTCAAAGGAACTTCATATCAGCGTTGACCAAGACTACTCATCCGAAACAAAAGCTATTCGGAAACTGCTTTGGGAATATTCCAAGGCCAATAAAGAGGGAGAAAACAGTCGCGTCAAGTTAAGCGCCGATAAATTAGTTGTAGATGGCAAGATGTTTAGGTGGGACAAAGAAAAGAAAGAAGTTGTTCCATTCATCAAAAATAAATGACCAAGACACAGGAAAAGAGGGTGTGACAAATTTGATTTGACTGCGATAACAGTCAATTGTAGAAGTGTGGTAAACAAAGTTGACGACCTTGCTGCTCTTATCAGTTCTGTACAAGTCGATTTAATCTTTGGAACCGAATCGTGGCTGGATTCTTCTATCAAAGACGGTGAAGTGTTTCCGCATGACTTCGTTGCTTATCGGAAAGATAGGTCCCGTATGGGTGGTGGCGTCTTTCTCCTAGTTAGCCGCTCTTTAAACTCATCTCAACTAGATATAGGCCACGACGATATAGAATCCGTGTGGTGTAAAGTAACAATGCCAGACTATTCATCATTTGCTGCCGGAGTGTTCTACCGGCCCCCAAACTCTTCTATCACCACACTGCAGATTTTACAAGAAATGATTTCCGAAGCCTCTTGTCATACTTTGCTGCTAGCAGGTGACTTTAATTTGCCTGACATGAAATGGCATGACGGAGCTTGTGAGTATGCAGCTGGTGGAAGCTTAAACTTGGAAATGAAAAGTATTGTAGATTCATTCGGTTTAACGCAGTATGTGACTGAACCTACTCGAGGAACTAATATATTGGACTTATTTTTATGTAACTCGATCATTATGGTAAAGCTAGTGAATGTCATTCCGGGAATAAGTGACCACCATGCTGTAGTCGCAAGTATTAAAACTAAAAGTAGCAAACAAACAAAACACGTGACCAGGAAAGTGTACCTATATGATAAAGGGGATTATGCCAGCCTGTCAAGGAGGCTTTTCGATTATTTACCGGTCTTTGAATGCCTCTCTGATGATTGTCACGTTCATGAATTATGGATTAATTTTAAAGAAAAACTAAAGGAACTTAGCGATGCCTACATTCCCAGTGTCGAACATACCGGACTTAAAACGCATATGAAACCATGGATGACTACGCGTATCTTAAAAATAGTTAGAAACGAAGGCGGATATTTAAAAATTACCAGAAAACTAAAAGCATTCGTCACTTTGAAAATTTGCGTGCTGCAACTTCTGAGTGCAAACGGAATATAAAGGATGCGAAGGGACGCTATTTTGAAAAACTTGGCAGAGAAATAAAATTGAATGCCAAGGCTTTCTGGAAGTACATGAAAGGATACGGAGCAGATCCAACGGGAATCAGCGAAATAGTTTCTAATAATGAGGCGTTATTAGATGATACTAAAAAGGATTCTTGCTTGAATAACTACTTCCGGTCGGTATACTTACCAAAGCACAGCTGCAGTCCTTTACATCAAATAAGTGCTGTTCAGGCTATAAAACCAGCAGAGGTATCTGTGAATGGAATCAGAGCACTAATAAATAAAATTAACGATAATAAGGCAAGCGGACCAGATGGCATTTCTCCTCGAATTCTAAAACATTGTGCTGAACCTATTTCTCTTTATCTCTATGTAATCTCCAACAAGTCTCTATCTGGCGGTGCCCTCCCAGATTGGAAAATTGCACACATTGTTCCCATTCATAAGGGGGGGTCAAAAAAAGAAGTCGCCAAAAATAGGCCTATCTCACTTACATCCATACCGTGCAAAGTAATAGAACACATTTTATATAAAGAGATAATAACACACTTATCGGCAAACAACTTACTAGCTTCAGAACAACATGGGTTCCGTAAGGGCTTATCTTGCACGACACAACTTATTGAATTTTATTATGACCTTGTATTCAACCTTGACAAGGGTGGCCAAATCGATTGCGTTTTCATGGATTTTCATAAGGCATTTGATACTGTTTCGCACCCATTGCTTTTAAGAAAACTTGCTGCATTAAATATTAATCCTACAATACTTGCCTGGATCGAAAGTTATTTATCTTCCCGCCGACAGTGCGTGGTATTAAATGGAATGAAATCTAGTTTTGTAGATATAATATCAGGTGTCCCACAGGGCTCAGTTTTAAGACCACTTTTGTTCTTAATATATATAAATGACATTTGTTCCGGAATCAATTCCAGTATACGGTTGTTTGCCGATGATTGTGTTTTATACAGACAAATTAGAAATCAAGACGACGTTGCTCAGTTACAAAGTGACTTATCATGTGTTCTTGAATGGTGTTCTAAATGGAAACTGAAGTTAAATACTAAAAAATGTGTTCATGTTACGTTTTCACGTAAAAAACATAAGTTAGCCTCACAGTTTAGCATCAGCGGTATTGTAGTGACACAAAAAGTGGCGCATAAATACTTAGGTGTGACACTTACCGCCGACTGCTCATGGAATACACATGTGGATACCGTAGTTGCAAAAGCCGCCAGGACCTTAAACGTTATACAGCGAAATCTGAAAAACGGGCCGCCTTGTTTGAAATCAATAGCCTACTTGACCTACGTTCGACCACAGCTCGAATATGCTTGTGCCGTATGGGACCCTTGGCAAATAACACTCAGCAATAAAATTGAAAACATTCAAAATAGAGCAGCAAGGTTGGTCCTTTGTCGGTACTCGAGAACTGATAGCTGCACTGTCATGAAAAATGAATTAGGATGGGAAACCCTCTCTTCTCGAAGAAGGGAATTAAGACTTAAACTGTTGTACCAAATTTACCACAACAAAACAGGCATTCGAAAGGAAATATACTTACATAGGCCACATTATGTTTCTGCTCGCACAGATCATTGTTTTAAAATTTTGGAATACAGTGCCAGAACTAACATGTATGCCAGTTCCTTTTTTGTTCGATCCATCAGTGAATGGAATCGGCTTTCAAGTCATCAAGTGTGCTCCATAAATGAAGATGTGTTTTTTTTTCACTCTGTAACCCCCCTGCGGTAGCGCCCTCGGGCTAAGCGGGGTAATCATTGAATAAAGAATAAAGAAAAATCAGACATCAGCAAGCTTGAAAGCCAGCAAAAGCAAGCAGTTATACAATCTATGCAGTAATGACGAATAATAAAGCAAATACATGACTCAGTGAGACAAAATAACAAAATGCACAGCACCAAACAGCTACAATGAGGGTGGAAAAATTGAGAACTGGGGGGTAGGGCATTTTATTCAGAAACTGTGAGTGGAAAATAAAGAGTATTTATTATATGTGTTGGTGCGGGCAAAAAGGGTGCGAGACAGAAGCTGTGCTTATGGTGTTAAGTTCACGTGGGATCTTTGGAAAAATAGTTTTCGGGTGTGATACCTAGTCGATAGAAATATAGTGACTACAAGAATCTCAGTAGTGCTTCCTTTCTTCCTTCAACGAGTGGTCTCAATTCTGCAAGCCGCAACATAGCGGATGGAGAGTCTAGGCGCCTATACCGACTGAAGTTAAAGCGAGCCGCAAGGCATTGGATTTTTTCGAGTTTTTGGATGTAATTTGTTGTGTATAGGTCCCATGCAAAGCAGGTGTATTGGATGCTCGGCCCTACTATGGATTTATAGTTTTCCTCCTTAATGCACTAGTACAAGTGGCCATACAAAGACTTGAGAAAACAAAGCTTCCTACGGTCGAAGGAATGCATAATGTTTATGTGATTCGTCCATTTCATGCAGGAGGCTATTGTGACATCTAGATATTACACTCATTTATATTAATGTGGTACGCAAACTTTAATTGCCAAAATTTTTTAGTGACATGGATAGCAACAGTTTATCGAAATTATTATTGTGGAAAAAGGCCAGGTCGAGACGGCAAGGCAAGGGATGCCGTGTCTGGCGTTTATTCCGAAGGACAAAACCCAAGGGTGTGCCTAGGCCGGCGCCGCGGGACGATGATGATGGTATGTACAAGAGGTAGAAGATCATCATCATCAGCCTGACTATACCCACTGCAGGGCGAAGGCCTCTCCCATATTTCTCCCCTTAACCCGGTTCTGTGCTACCTGAATCCACTTGACCCCTGCGAACTTCTTAACCTCATCCGTTCACCTAACTTTCTGCCGGCCCCTGCTACGCTTTCATTCCCTTGGAATCCAATTTGTTACCCTAAGCGACCACCGGTTATCCTCTCTTCGCCCTACATGTCCCGCCCATGCCCATTTCTTCTTCTTAATTTCCACTAGAATGTCGGTAACTTGAGTTATTTCTTTGACCCACTCTGCACGCTTCCTATCTCTTATTGTTGCCCCTACAATTTTTCGTTCCATAACTCTTTGGGTTGTCCAAAACTTAAGTAGAACTCTCTTGGTTAGCCTCCACGTTTCAGCCAGATAGGTGAGTACAGGTAAGATGCGACTGTTGTATACTTTCCTCTAGAGCGATACCGATAAGCTGCTAGTCATAATCTGCGAGTGCTTGCCAAATGCGCTCCATCCCAATCTCATTCTTCTTGTTATTTCCTTTTCATGGTCCGGATCTGCGGTTACTACCTGTCCTAAGTAGACATATTCGCCTACTACTTCCAGTACTTCGCTATCTAATGTAAACAGCTGTTCCTTCCTGAGGCGGTTGAACAATACCTTAGTCTTCTGCATATTGATTTTCAAGCCTACCTTTCTACTTTTCCTGTCTAGCTCATCAATCATTATTTGCATTTAATCCCCCGAGTTGCTTAGCAAGGCAATGTCATCAGCAAATCGCAGATTACTGAGGTATTCTCCATCTACCCTTATCCCTAATTGCTCCCATTCCAAGTCTCTGAATACTTCCTCTAAGCAAGCTGTTAATAGTACTGGGGATATTTGTGTATCTTTGCCTAACACTTTTCTTTATGGGAATTTTCTTACTTTCTTTTTGGAGAAGTATGGTTGCTGTGCAGCTACTATATACATATTCCAGCACTTTCACGTACGGCTCATCTACCCGCCGATTTCGCAATGCCTGCATCACCGCCGATGTTTCAAATAAGTCTAACGCTTTTTCGCAAATTATGAATGCTATGTATAAGTTCTGGTTATATCCTGAGCATTTTTCTATCACCTGGTTGATGGTAGGGATATGATTGATAGTAGAGTACCGTTTCCGATACCCTGCTAGATTCTTTCCTTGATTGCAGGCTAAGGTTGTCCTGATTCTATTAGCGAATACCTTAGTAAATACCCTATACGTAACAGACAGTAGGCTGATTTGTCTGTAACTTTAAGGTCCTTAGAGTTCCCTTTCTTATGAATGAGGATAATGTTTGCATTCTTCCATGGTTCCAGTACCGTCGATGACACCAGGCACTGCTTATACAGGATGGCCAGTTTTTCTAGCACGATATCCCCCCGTCCTTTAGCAAACCTGTAGTTATCTGATCCTCTCCAGCCGATTTTCCCCTTTTCATAGTTTCTAATGCTTTCTTGACCTCGTCCTTCGTCACTGGTGGAACGTCTGACTGTTTTTCCCTGCCGCTAACCTCGTTACGCTAATCTCGTTTTTGCCTATGCCCAATTTCTTCTTTACCGCTTTAAGGCTTCCCCCGTTCTTTACAGCGTGCTCAATGTTCTCCATGTTATACTTTCTTATATCGGCTACCTTGCGCTTATTGATTAACTTTGATATATCGGTCAATTCGATCTGTTCTGTTGGATTAGAAGCTTTCATACTCTGGCCTTTCTTTTGAAATCTTTCGCCTCCTTAGACAGCTTATCGGTATCCTCTCCAACTATACTACCGCCTACTTTTACCGCACACTCAGCAATGATATCTCTGAAATTATTGTTCATTGCTTCTAGGGATATGTCGCCATCCTCGGTTAGAGCTGAATATCTAATGTGTAGCGAGATCCTGAATTCTTATGCCCTCCCCCTCACCTCTATTTCGTTGATGGGTTTCTTTCTTACTAATCTGTTGCGTTCCTTCTTCAGATTTAGGCTAATTCGGGACCTCACCATTCTGTGATCAATGCATCGCACTTTCCCGATTACCTCTACATCTTGCACATTGGCGGGGATTGAACACATTATGAAGTCAATTTCATTTTTAGTCTCCCCGTTAGGACTTTTCATGCCCATTTCCAGTTCTTCCGTTTGCTGAAGAAGGTATTCATGATTCGTAAGTTATTGCGCTCTGAAAACTCAACTATTAACTCCCCTCTGCTATTCCTAGAACCAATGCCATAGTCACCTGCTGCCTGGTCTCCTGCCTGGTTTTTCCCTACCTTTGCATTGAAGTCACCCATTAGTACAGTATACAGCGTTTTTACTTTTCGCATTGCCGATTCTACGTCTTCGTAGAAGCTTTCAACTGCCTGGTCATCATAACTACACGTAGGTGCATAGGCCTGTACAACCTTGAGTTTATACCGCCTGTTAAGCCTAATTACGGAGCCAGCGCCGCGGGACGATGATGATGGTACGTACAAGAGGAAGAAGATCATGGTATGTACAAATGAAAGAAGATCCGTGGAGGGCTCACAATATTCATTCCCCATATGTCACCCCAATTTGATAGCAGCTGTAGGTTAGCGTTCAAAACAAACTGATCATCAACAGTTCTGATTGATTTTAAAATACAATCACCAGCAAACAACTTAACACATACTGTCGGTTCTAGAGCTTTAACGAGATCATTTATATTGCCACCTAGCGTTGCCAGGTGGCGCATGACTGAGTGAAGAATGACGAAGTGTTGCTTGCAGGTTTTGCGTCTGTGCTGCTCACCGCTGTTGTATCGGAGCTAACCCTTTGCTATTCTTTATATCCTCAATCACATTGTACGCGACATTCTGGTGGACCTGCTGGGTAAGATCACCTATGCAAGAGTCTCCATCTGTAATACGTCGCGCCAGCCCTGTGCCATTGGACACCCCCGTGCATCGCTGCAGTCGACGGCTCCAGGGACTGTCTCCGGAGTTTCAGCCATCACCCGCCGCCATGACATCTAGTGCTTCTGCTCAGCAGGTAACGGGCGTCGCACCGGCCTGTAACTACACCTTGCAGGCCCCTCGAGTACCGAAGCCTTTCCATGGTGGCCACTTTGAGGATGTGGAGGACTGGTTCCTTCAGTTTGAGCGTGTCGCTGCTTTTAACCAGTGGGACGATACTGCAAAACTAAGGAACGTCTACTTCAGCCTTGAGGATGGCGCCCGGATCTGGTTCGAGAACCGAGAGCAGATGTTAACATCGTGGCAGGAATTCCGTCGTCAACTGCTCGAGGCCTACACTAGCGCGGATCGTCGCGAACATGCAGAACGTGCCATTCACTCCCGCATCCAGATGCCGAATGAGAGTGTCCAAGCATACGTCGAGGACATGACGCGCCTCTTCAGGCGAGCCGATCCCACCATGTCCGAGGACAAAAAGGTCAGGCACTTGATGCAGGGTTTGAAAGAGCAACTGTTCGCAGGACTTGTGCGCAACCCACCATCGACTGTAAATGAATTTCTTGCGGAGGCCGCCACAATGGAAAGGGTGCTCCAACAACGTGCCGCGGCTTATAACCGACCTCTCCATACTGGCACAACTGCGGAGTCATTTGCATCTTCCGAGCGGCATCCTGATGCTTTGCGCGAAGTAATTCGCAGTGTCGTGCGCGAAGAACTGAGAAAGTTCTGGAACCCCCTGCAGCAATCGCCAGCTTCCGTTTCTGCTATAGTGCAAGAGGAGGTACGACAGGCGCTCAAGAGCCCTCTTTCGCCTCTAGTTACGAGCCCGCCATTGCTGTCGGGGACCGAAAACCGTCCCACATATGCGGAAGTTCTGCAGAGTCAGGCTCTTCCTTCACCGCCACCCATTCCCGCGCCGCCTACAGTTCCGCTGCCCTCGGTGCAACCAGTGCAGTACTTCAACGAACATCCCCTGCCCCGACGCAAAGCCGACATTTGGCGCACGCCTGCCCGCCGTCCACTCTGCTTCCACTGCGGTGAACCAGGCCATCTCTACAGGGATTCTCCTTATCGACGCCTCGGTCTTCAAGGCTTCCGCATCAACTCGCCTCCTCCCCGGTTTGGTCAACGACCCCGCGTTATTGAAGAGTACCTGGCGGAACAGCGTTCATCTCGTTCGCAGCGTCAGTCCCGCTCCCCTTCACCAAGGCGCTCATCGACGTCCACCCAAGGTTCCTCGCCAGAGGGGCGAGGCCGCTCGTCTAGCCCTGGTCGGGAAAACTGAAAACAGCGACCTTCGGGGGCGAGGCCGCTGGTAGTCGCTGCATTGAAGACCTCCCGTCGTCGCCGCTTCGATCCGACCGCGAGCTGCTGGCACCGTCCCCTAGGGAAGCCAAAAGCGTTTCTCTGGACATTCCTGTTATTTTAGACGGTCGTACTCCAGTCAATGCATTAGTGGACACCGGTGCGGATTATTCGATTTTGAGTGGTCGCATGGCGACTGTTCTGAGGAAGGTGCTCACTGCTTGGCCAGGTGTGTACCTTCGAACCGCCGGCGTTCATATAGTTACCCCAAAGGGGATGTGCACGGCTCGTATTCAGATTAACAGATATACCTTCATCGTTAGTTGCGTCGTTTTGAGTGACTGCTCCCGTGACCTTATCCTCGGCATTGACTTTCTGCGAGAATACGGAGCAGTTATCGACCTGCGAAATAGACGTGTCACATTTTCGATGGGACAATCTGCCGAACGAGATAGTAGCAGTCCTTGCAGTGCCGCACTTCGCGTTTCCGCCGAGAGCGTCTCGCTGCCGCCGCGAAGCAGTGTTCTTGTGGAAGTCACCTCTGACGATTTCCGTGCCGGCGATGCTGTAGCGGAAGCGAACCATTCACTCCTGCTTGCTCAAGGCATCTGCACTGCTCGAAGTTTATTGTCGCTTCACAATGGCCGGGCTGCACTCCTTGTCACAAAGTTTTCTAATGAGCACCGGCACTTGTTTCCGGGAACTGCTATCGCTTTCGCTGACCCTGTTACGCACGATCCGGTCTGTCTTACATCCTCAGCAGTCTAAACTAATCAGCCATCTCTTGACAACATCGACATTAACTGCCTTTTGTCGAGGGAGAAATGGCGGGCCTTAGAGCTACTGTTGCTGGACTTCAAGCACTGTTTTGCTTCTTCCTCGAAGGTTCGTCAAACGCCCATCACGCAACATCGCATCATTACTTATGAAGACGCTCGCCCTATACGACAGCAGCCTTATCGTGTGTCTGCCAAAGAACGAGAAGTGATCCAGACACAGGTTCAGGAGATGCTGGATGATGGTGTTGTGCAGCCTTCACAAAGTCCGTGGTCCTCACCAGTAGTCCTGGTCAAGAAGAAAGACGGCACTCTTCGATTTTGCGTCGACTATCGGAAAATGAATAATGTGACAAAGAAAGATGTACACCCGTTGCCGCGCATCGATGACTCACTGGACAGATTGCGACGTGCGAAGTATTTTTCAACTATTGATTTGGAAAGCGGCTATTGGCAAATCGAAGTAGACGAAAGAGACCGAGAAAAAACCGCATTTGTAACTCCAGATGGCCTATATGAATTCAAAGTACTCCCATTTGGATTGTGCTCTGCCCCAGCTACATTCCAAAGGATGATGGACACCGTCCTCACTGGCCTCAAGTGGCAGATCTGTCTTGTGTACTTGGACGACGTAGTTGTTTTTTCCGAAACATTTGACCAACACCTCGAACGCCTTCGAGCTGTACTGGAAGCGCTCCGTTCTGCTGATCTCACGCTGAAGCCCGAGAAATACCACTTCGGGTATACAGAACTCAAGTTCCTTGGCCATGTTGTGAGCGCCGATGGGGTGCGCCCGGATCCCGAAAAGACTGCTGCCGTCACACGGTTTCCCGTTCCAGCTAACAAGAGGGCTGTTCAGCGCTTTCTCGGCCTGTGCGCATATTATCGGCGGTTCATTGCGGACTTCTCTCAAATAGCGGAACCTCTAACGCGCCTCACAAGGAAGGACACCGCCTTTGTGTGGAACTCTGAGCAGCAGACGGCCTTTTCTTTGCTTCGCGAGCGCCTTCAAACATCCCCTGTTCTGGCGCACTTCGATGAAGCGGCTGACACAGAGGTGCACACTGACGCCAGTAGTATCGGTCTTGGCGCGGTCCTTGTTCAGCATCAAGACGGGATTGAGCGAGTAATAGCCTATGCTAGCCGCACACTCTCTCGCGCCGAAACGAACTACTCCACCTCGGAAAAGGAATGCCTGGCGGTCGTGTGGCCACTATGAAGTTTCGCCCCTATCTTTACGGCCGACCATTTAAAGTCGTCATGGACCATCATTGTTTATGCTGGTTGGCAAATCTGCGAGATCCATCCGGACGACTTGCACGCTGGAGTTTACGACATCAGGAATTTGACATACTATTGTTTATAAGTCAGGCCGCAAACACGAAGACGCTGACGCGCTGTCACGAGCCCCCGTTGACACTGACGATGCTGCAACCGATGGCGACAACGGCTTTCTAGGAGCTCTCAGTGCATCTGAGCTCAGGGATCGACAAAGAGCTGATCCAGACATCCTTCCATTCATCGATTATCTGAAAGGGCGTGATACGACGCTCCCTCGACGCCTATCTCGGCACATTGGTTCATTTTGTATGCAGCAAGGCGTCTTGTATAAAAGAAACTCCCAAGGCCAGGAAAGAGCTTTCCTTCTGGTAGTACCATGCGAGCTCCGTGCGGATATTCTACTTGCTTGCCACGACGAACCGACGTCTGGTCATTTGGGTTACTCACGGACGCTTGCTCAAGTCCGCAACATGTATTACTGGCCAGGACTCTCCGCAACTGTGAAACGCTATGTAAGAAGCTGTCGCGAATGCCAGCGCCGTAAAACACCGCCCCTGAAGCCTGCCGGATTTCTCAAGCCCGTTAGAGCACCACGTATTCCGTTCGACCAAATCGGCATGGACCTCCTTGGTCCTTTCCCTTTGTCGCAGGCGGGAAACAAATGGATAGTAGTCGCTACTGACTACCTGACCCGATACGCTGAGACAAAGGCAATTCCTCATGCCACAGCTTCTGAAGTAGCGAGTTTTTCATGCATAATATAGTCTTGCGGCATGGCGCCCCTTCGTATGTCATTACCGACAGAGGGACAGCTTTCACTTCGCAGCTCATCGACCACATATTTGAGTTCAGTTACAGGACGCATCGCAAGACCACAGCGTACCATCCGCAGAGCAATGGTCTTACCGAAAGGTTAAATAAGACGATTGCGGACATGTTATCAATGTACGTCGATGTGCAGCACAAGACCTGGGACGAGGTGCTGCCGTACGTCACATTTGCGTATAATATAGCCCAACAGGAAACAAAGCGCTTCACACCATTTCGACTTGTGCACGGGCGTGAAGTTCAGAGCATGCTCGATTCCATGCTCCCATGCCCAGGTGATGACCAGCTTCCGCCAGATGCCCAGCAGTATGCCATCCGCGCTGAGGAAGCCCGCCAGCTTACCCGTGTGCATATCGGGCGGCAGCAGACCTCTGACGCGGACCGCTACAACCTCCGGCACCGCCAGGTTCACTACAAACCTGGGGACCAAGTCTGGGTGTGGACACCAGCTCGCCGTCCAGGCTTGTCAGAGAAACTCCTTTCCCGCTACTTCGGGCCGTACAAAGTGTTGCGTCGTGTGAGTGATGTCAGTTATGAAGTTATTCCAGACGGCGCCGCACTTTCAAAACGTCGAAAGCCCAGCTCGGACATTGTGCACATTGTGCGGCTGAAGCCGTACTACCAACGATAACGCACGGCAACCTCCTGTGATGACTCTCTTACTTTGCACACGGTTCTCACCGCCCGTGTTCACTTTTTTTTCTTTTTTTTTTTCGGAAGGGGGAGTAATGCCACCTAGCGTTGCCAGGTGGCGCATGACTGAGTGAAGAACGACGAAGTGTCGCTTGCGGGTTTTGCGTCTGTGCTGCTCACCGCTGTTGTATCGGAGCTAACCCTTTGCTTTTCTTTATATCCTCAATCACCCTGTACGTGACAATATAAATATTGAATAGTATTAGACCCAATACCAAACCCTGAGGCACACCTGAGTAGACTCCTAAGAAGCGAGAATTGACTCTATGTCGACAAAATGTTTCTAGTTTGATAATATTATGTACTGCAGATACTTATTTGAGGTGGGATGCCCATCATTTTGAATTTAGTTATCAGCGTATTATGGAGAACTTTATCGGAGGCTTTAGAGTAGTCCAAAAAAATCATGTCCACCTGACCACCATCATCAAGTACTCTAGCAAGTTCATCTACAGTGGCCACCAGTTGAGCTGTAGTTGAAAATCCTCATTGGAAGCCTTGTTCAGCATTAGTTAAATTCCCTGATTGCTGTAAGAGATTGTTCAAGTATGTCGGAAGTACGTCTTCGAGTAATTTGAAGCAAGAAAAATAATGAAAGTGTGCGATAAATACCCACTTCTATTCGGCTGCCGCTTTTAAAAAACGAAAAACGCGGGATGTTTCCCATTCGCCTGGCACTATAGCTTATTAAAGAGACTTGTTAAATACTATTATCAAACACTGCGCTATTATTTTAGCGCACCTTTCTAGACAAGCAATGGAAATGTTATCGGGACCGGCTGATTTCTTCGGGCCTAAGCGCAATAGCACTTCTAGGTTTCGTTGCCTGATAATAGAATAGTCGTGCGAGAGTCAGTGAGGGATCGGTTGCCGAATGCTTCATCAGTGTTAAATACGCCTTGAAAATAGGTGTTGAAAGCATCTGCGATCGGCTTTTTATCTAACAGGGAGAAATTTACTACTATTTTGACAAATTTTTTATGTGCTTTGTGCGACTGAAACTGCCAAAATTTACTAGGATTTTCGGTAACAAAATGGGTGTCTGGTTAAAGCAGCGCTCTCTAGTTACACGTGATTTTGTTGAAAGGGTGGCTATCAGGCTGCCGCTGTTTCTTTCTGCAACGTTTAGGTTTACGTTTAATGTGGATTATTTCTCTAGTTATCCATCGAAATTTTCAAGGCATTAGTGGCATAGGGACACACTTTGCACAAACTGTGTGTTAACATCCAAGGTGTCCAATGAATGTAGCGATTTTTCTTCGAAAACGTGTGGGCCAGTGTGAGAATATTATACTGTTACAAACTTGTTAGCAACCTTCTCAGTGCTGCGTGGGAGAAAACAACTGAAAACTACTAGTTTATGGTAGAGAGATGTCGTGATACGATTCAGGAGCATAATTTGTTATGTCTCTTGAACAAATCATTAAGTCTAACACTGACGCCCTTGATTCCGTTACCCGAATGGGGAGTAAAACAACCGGTTTTAGATCGCGCGCTAGTAAGATGTCGAGCAGGGTTTCCGCACTTGCACTCACGTCCGTCCGGAGTCAGTGATTTCCATTTGACATCTGTCAAAGTAAAAGCGCAAGCTGTTATAATGTTTGTCTTCTGTATCTTTCTAGCTCATCGTACAGTTTTGGCATAAAGCTATTGCGAAATCCAAGGGTCTGTATATACAAACTATAACGATAGCATTGCCATAAAAGTTGATTCAGCATAACATGCGAGATAAATTTAGGTGTTCCCCGGTGTGATTTAGGATTATAATATTGCCGCGAAACCTTCAAAACAGTATTTGTTGTTTTTTAACAGCCGCCGGCATACAGGCTTATCACTCTGATTCTGGACCGCGTATCAGTTCCGTAATCTTTGTTTGTTACTGCTCGATGTCGCGAGTCACACCTTTATCAGTTTTGTTGTAGCGCAAGACGCACCGAGATCTGTCTCGAAGGTTCCGGCCACTCGCTTGTCTTTCCACAATGTTCCAGCCCATGCTGGTAGCTGTTTGCGACGTTATCTAGATTCTTCTGTGCAGCCTTTAAATTGAGCGTTGCCGAGTGTGACGAGCATTCTTTGTTCGACGATCGACGAACACGTTTGTTTCTATCGCCGCCGCCGAGTTGCTTAGTTCTTTTGCGGGCGCAAGTCAGCCCAAATAAAGAGTTTCTTTAGTGCAGTCATCGACCCCTCATTTGTGTTGTCGACCTCGTCACCACTACGTGACATCTGGTGGAGGTGCTGCCTCTGATCCTTCAAGCGAAGACCCCAGCCTTGTTCCTGTCGCCCTGGAAAACCAGCCTACTGGTCACCGATCCAGCCGCCGACTCCAAGGCCTACAACCCGAACACGGTCTACTTCCTGACCCCCTTCGATCTCGGAAGGCATCGACGCTGACAATGGCCCAGCCTACAGCACCGGTTGTTTTCGTCCAACCCCGTGAGCCCCCCTGCTTCCATGGACGACCGGATGAAGATGCGGGAGACTGGATGGACCTTTTCGACCGTGTGGCCGAATTCAACAGTTGGAACGACGCTGCGAAACTCAGGCAGGTCTACTTTGTTCTTCAAGGACATGCCCGAGTTTGGTTTGAAAATCACGAGACTCCTTTCAAGGATTGGGAGATATTCAAAGCACAGTTCTTGATGGCCTTCACAAGTTCTGTTCGAAAAGAAAGAGCTCAGGCCCTCCTCCAGTCAAGAATTCAACTACCAAACGAGCCCGTCCTGGCCTACGTAGAGGAGATGAAACGCCTGTTTCGCCGCGCCGACCCTAACATGACCGAAGATGACAGAGTGAAATTCTTAATGCGAGGCGTTAAAGAGTCGCTTTTTGCGGGGCTTGTCCGGAACCCACCGAAAACTGTTGAAGAATTTGAGAGTGAAGCATCGACCATCGAGAAGACGTTGGATACCCGGATGCGCCACTACGAGCGACCACTTCAACCAAACTACTCATGCCACTACCTCAGCACATCTGCAAGCGGAGAGAACCTTCGGGACCTAATCCTGAAGATCGTGCGAGAGGAGCTCCGCCGAATGTTGCCATCATCGCAACAACCCCAGGTGGCGACGCTCGCGGACGTCGTCCGTGAAGAAGTTCAGCAGGCGCTGGGCGTTCCTGAAGCGACGGCTGCGACTGTTCCAGCACAAGAAGCAACAGCGATGAACTACGCTGGTGCATTACGTCGCCCTCCGCCCCGACGTGATGACTTTCCCAGCCCTCGCCGCTACCGTCCTGTTACTGAAAACCGCCCCTTGGCCCCCGCCCGCCAAGCCTACCAACGACCCCCAAACCCCAGGAAGTGCGACGCTTGGAGGACTGCAAACAACCGGCCATTATGCTTCCACTGCGGTGAGGCCGGCCACATTCTACGCCACTGCCCGTACCGACGAATCGGTCTCCGCGGATTTGCAGTCGACGCTCCACGACCACGCCCAGGTGAACGGCCACAAGAAATTGACAACTACCTGCGTAGCGGTGAGATTGCACCACCAAGCCGTCGGTTCAGATCTCCATCGCCGTACAGGGCCCGCTTTGCGTCGCCAGCCCGTAACTATGATGAGAGTATGCGCGGAAGGTCCCCAAGCCCGCGCAGGGGAAACTAAAGGCAGCAACCTTTGGAGGTGAGGTTGCTCAACGGCGAAAAGACGAAGATCCTCCGCCGCCGACGACCACTAACGACGACGCAACCATTTCATCGCCGCTCCACACGACGACATCGACGACAACACGACCAGAGTGTAAGCAGACACCGCCGCCCAGCGAAGTAACAACGGTATGCCCCAGCCATGACCTGAAGAAACGACGCAGCCGAGATCGGGCGCCAAGGCCCACGTGCAATGCGAGGACGCGAACAAGTGACCTTGAAGTTGATATCGACGGTCGCCGAGTCACTGCCCTTGTAGACACCGGAGCTGACTATTCAGTCATCAGTGGACCGTTAGCCTCCCATCTCAGGAAAGTTACAGCCGCTTGGGATGGCCCGCTGATTCGCACCGCAGGTGGCAACTTGATTACTCCATCGGGACGGTGTATTGCAAGAATAACCGTAAATGGGCGTACTTACCCCACCAGCTTTGTGGTCTTGCAGCAGTGCTCCCGCGACGTGATTTTAGGCATGGACTTCCTAAATGAAAATAGGGCTATCATCGACCTCCGATCCAAGCTCATCAAGCTCTCTGCAGACAAAGCCATACCTGCTACGACGACTTCGACGCAACACGTCGCTCTAAACGTCCTCGACGGAGAATTGACCGTGCCGCCCCGATCAAGCGTCGCCGTCAGCGTAGGTAGCACAGACATTGAAACCGCTGAAGGCATCGTCGAAGGAAATATCCAATTGCTCTTGGAACGAGGTATCGGCATCGCAAGAGGCATCGCGAAATTCCGGAAAGGACAAGCTCAGGTGCTGGTAACAAACTTCACTGAAGAATACCGGCATCTAAACAAGGGCACGACCATCGCTTTTCTCGACGAATTAGCGGACCTCAAAGACGTATTCACCCTCCACGACCAACCACTGGAAGACGCACCGGACCAATTCCGTCAGCCCACATTTGACATCAATCCAGTATGGACCCACAGCAGGAAAAACCAGATTCGCAGTCTTCTTACAAACTACAGGGAGTGCTTCTCGTCATCATCGAAGGTACGACAAACACCACTGGCCAAGCACCGCATTATAACGGACGAACACGACCGACCTCTGCGCCAAAGCCCTTATCGTGTATCGCCGCGAGAACGGCAGGCCATTCGCGATCAAGTTGAGGAAATGCTGCGTGATGACGTAATCCAGCCATCGAACAGCCCCTGGGCGGCGCCAGTCGTTTTGGTCAAGAAGAAAGACAGCACACTTCGCTTCTGCGTTGATTACCGCCGCTTGAATAGCATAACGAAGAAGGATGTCTACCCGCTTCCCCGCATCGACGACACTCTCGACCGACTTTGCAATGCAAGGTACTTCTCATCGATGGACCTAAAGAGCGGATATTGGCAAATTGAGGTCGACGAAAGAGATCGCGAGAAGACCGCATTCATCACACCGGACGGCCTATATGAGTTCAAGGTGATGCCATTTGGCCTCTGCTCCGCACCAGCCACGTTTCAACGAGTAATGGACACAGTCCTGGCAGGGTTGAAGTGGCAAATTTGTTTGGTATATTTGGACGACGTTGTTGTCTTCTCGTCCAACTTTGAAGACCACCTAAAACGACTACAGACAGTGTTGGAAGCCATCAAGGCATCGGGACTAACGCTAAAAGCAGAGAAGTGTCACTTCGCCTACGAAGAACTCCGGTTCCTAGGTCACATCGTTAGCAAGGACGGTATTCGCCCAGACCCGGAGAAAACAGCTGCAATCGCACAATTCCCACCGCCTGCCGACAAGAAAGCTGTGCGCCGATTCCTTGGGCTGTGCGCTTATTATCGACGATTTGTCAGAAACTTTTCGCGGATCGCCGAACCGTTGACGCAGCTTACAAAGGCTGACGTACCTTTTAAATGGGAAGCGCCGCAAGGAGAAGCCTTCGACGAACTCAAGCGCCGCCTGCAATGCCCTCCCGTACTTGGTCACTTTGATGAAAACGCCGAGACCGAAATTCACACCGACGCGAGCAGTGTGGGCCTAGGAGCCGTTCTCGTCCAGAAGAGTGCCGGACAGGAGAAAGTAATCGCCTACGCTAGCAGGTCACTCACAAAAGCCGAAGTCAATTACTCGACGACCGAGAAGGAGTGTCTTGCAATCATCTGGGCCACTTGTAAGTTTCGTCCATACCTATACGGCCGACCATTCAAGGTGGTAAGCGACCATCACGCGCTCTGCTGGCTGGCTAATTTGAAAGATCCTTCCGGCCGCCTTGCCAGATGGAGCCTACGACTTCAAGAATTTGACATGACTGTAGTCTATAAGTCGGGCCGAAAGCATTCCGACGCAGACTGCTTATCCCGCGCTCCCGTCGATGCTCCCCCGAAGGACGATGACGACGACGCCTTTTTGGGACCGGTAAGCGCCAGCAGTTTCGCAGAACAACAGCGATCAGACCCTGAGCTGAAAGCGCTAGCCGATTACTTGGAAGGAAAGACCGCTTCCCCTCCTGGTGTGTTCAGGCGACATTTATCATCCTTCACGTTAAGCAATGGCCTCCTCGTGAAGAAGAACTTCGCACCAAACAAGACCGCGCAGCTTCTCGTAGTGCCTAAAACCCTTCGGCAAGAAATTCTGCAGGCGTTGCACGATGAGCCCACAGCAGGCCACCTCGGATTTGCGCGCACGTTGCGTCGAATCCAAGAGAAGTATTACTGGCCGCGACTGCCTGCCGAAGTTGCCCACTACGTGAAGACGTGTCGTGAGTGCCAACGACGCAAGACGCCACCGATCAGACCAGCAGGACTACTAAACCCGATTCCGCCCCCAATCCTGCCCTTTCAGCAAATTGGGATGGATCTCCTCGGCCCCTTTCCATCTTCGTCTATGGGTAACAAGTGGATCATCGTGGCCACTGACTACCTTACCCGTTACGCCGAAGCAAGAGCACTACCAAATGGTACCGCGGCAGAAGTCGCCAAATTTTTTGTCGAACAAATTCTCTTGCGACACGGCGCCCCAGAAGTGCTCATCACGGACAGGGGAACGGCGTTTACGGCAGAGTTGACGCAAGCCATCCTGGAATACAGTCACACAAGCCATCGACGAACAACTGCGTACCATCCCCAGACCAATGGCCTCACGGAGCGCCTGAACAAAACGATCGCGGACATGATCGCTATGTACGTCGACGCTGAACACAAGACCTGGGACACCATCTTGCCGTACGTGATCTTCGCGTATAACACGGCAGTCCAGGAGACGACCAGAGCGACCCCGTTTAAGCTTGTGTACGGCAGGGAGCCCACGACGACGCTCGACGCAATGCTGCCGCACGTAACCAGCGAAGACAACCTTGACGTCGCCGCCTACCTGCAGCGTGCAGAGGAAGCCCGACGACTCGTACGGCTGCGTATTAAAGACCAACAGCGCACCGACAGCCGACGATACAATTTACGACGACGCCATGCAGAGTACAATCCAGGAGACCAAGTATGGGTTTGGACACCAATTCGCCGTCGCGGATTAAGTGAAAAGTTGTTGCGTCGATATTTTGGGCCATACAAAATCCTTCGCCGCGTCGGACCACTGGACTATGAAGTCATTCCCGACGGAACGTCAGCATCACAACGGCGACGCGCACGCCCAGAAATTGTACATGTTGTACGACTGAAGCCATATTACGCGCGTTAAAGAATCTGTGGTGTTTAAACTTTGCAGTGTTTATGTTTAAGTTTCTTTGTTTTGGAACATCGAGGCGATGTTTTTTTTAAGGGGGGAGTAATGCCGCGAAACCTTCAAAACAGTATTTGTTGTTTTTTAACAGCCGCCGGCATACAGGCTTATCACTCTGATTCTGGACCGCGTATCAGTTCCGTAATCTTTGTTTGTTACTGCTCGATGTCGCGAGTCACACCTTTATCAGTTTTGTTGTAGCGCAAGACGCACCGAGATCTGTCTCGAAGGTTCCGGCCACTCGCTTGTCTTTCCACAATGTTCCAGCCCATGCTGGTAGCTGTTTGCGACGTTATCTAGATTCTTCTGTGCAGCCTTTAAATTGAGCGTTGCCGAGTGTGACGAGCATTCTTTGTTCGACGATCGACGAACACGTTTGTTTCTATCGCCGCCGCCGAGTTGCTTAGTTCTTTTGCGGGCGCAATTCAGCCCAAATAAAGAGTTTCTTTAGTGCAGTCATCGACCCCTCATTTGTGTTGTCGACCTCGTCACCACTACGTGACAATATATTTTGTTAGCCAACGCCGATAGGTCATAAACCATCGAACAATCAAAGCTTACCAAGCTCAATGCACAAAACTATACCGGCGATGCAAGCGTTAAAGAATCCCTACACTTTTAATGTAATGGATGAAAATTCGGTGGAACCCTCCACCTAGGCTCATCTACCCCGTGGAGACACACTTATACCTTCTGTTCTGACTTGAACAAGTTATTGAATACGAATATTTGCCACGCATTCTGGGCCTGAAAGTTATGTCATGTAATAATTATAGCTGTAAAGCATTTAGTGAGACAAAACGGCTTCTAAAAGAGACAGTTCATTTTTGCGGAGTTACATGTCCCTGAAATATATTGATTGCAAACATTATCGGAGAGCACTGAATTGCTTATACCTCGGTATACTCGGCAGCATTTCTCAAAGCTGGAATGTAGGTATCGAGAAAAACACGCTAAAGGCACTTATCAGGATCTGAATTATGTGGAAGGATTCATGCGGGGCTTCGATATGTCGACATCAATGTCAGCCTAGCGAGCAAAAGAAATGATAAAACGGCACATATTTTATCGTGAACGAGCAGACCAGTATTTCCTATAATACGGAAGAGCATTTTGTTCAACAAGTACTAAATTGCAAAAGCTCTGCAAGTGTGGAGTACCCAATTCCCCTTGAGCTTACTTGCAAACAGGTTGCAACGCTAAGAAATACACAAAACAATGGTAACGTGTTAGTTTTACACAATTTAAATTTATTACTCTGCAAAATGATTCATTGCCAAATTGATTGTTGTATATATCGTAATCCCCTTTTCAGTCTCAACATTTCAGCCAATATATCTGGGAAAACACGGAAAGTACATTCACTGGTTTGAAATTGGGAGCGATATCTGTATTCGGAAGAGTTACTCTTTGCGCGCAAGTAGTCAAGTTATCGGGTATCTTCCAAGTGATCGAATAAGTGCTCTGTTAGAGTAAGAGTTTGCATACCACCGCCACTTGTTTCTCTTGTAAGAGGACAATATAGATGGAAGAAAGAATCCTATTTGTTTTTCATATGACGCATTCATCAGCCATCTCATTGCAACTAATCCCAAAACACATCCTATGACTGCAAAAGATATTATGTGGCTGACACATGATGTAAAATGTCTCTAAGAAAGGCGTTACTGCAAATTACTGCAATGTTGTGCTCCAAGTGTACTCTGAGAGAACAGTATGTATTACAGCTTTTGAGACTTCATATGAGACATAGCATAACAACCAAAAGGAGATAAGAGAACGCAGAACATGAGGTTTTGCGTTTCCCTAATTTCATATTTTGTAACGCTTCCATCTTCCACATATGTACACCTAGCTCAAGCATGGAGCATCTTTCAAGATATGAAACGCATATTTACTAGAAAATAACTTTTCCAGCCAAAACAGGCACCTATGACGAAATTATGCAGTGCATTCATTTTCATTGCAGAGGCTGGCTATTGCTCTCCCAAGAAGTGAAAATAACGCCTGTATGCGGAGCAAAGCGCTGGTTCAGTAGCTGGGCTTTGATTTTTCTTTCGATCGTGATGCCCCAGTTTTCTCGATGCCGCACTGCCATCATTTCCTAGCATTAGCCCAGACGCCTCGATTTGTGATGCAATCCGCATACGTACCACCACGTCGCGGCGCTGCAGCATAGCAGCGTGCGAGATGCGAAATTGCGTGTAATTGTGCTACGTGTAGATATGAAACCTGCAACCATACCAGTGGGGCAACCGCTGCATGAGAGAAAGCTCTTTGACTCACTCTAACCGCAACTGACGTGTAATAAAGTCGACGTGAGAGATTTTGCGAGACAACAAAGCTGTGGGCTGGGGCCTCACCAAGTTTTATTCCAGTTCAGAAGCGAAGCTGAGCTATAAACGGATATTTCATGTTTCTAGCTTTACGGCCGCTAATTTAGGCAATGCGGTGGAGCATATGCTCCTTCGTCTCACCAGCTCACCAGCTCTGGTCAGAGTACATAGACATCAAATCGAGTCCGCATGCCTGCTGGCACAGCTCTAAGGTATACTCTTTTGCAGATTAAGCCATTCGTGCTCTTTGAAGAATAAAAAAATAGCCAAGACAGTCCATGCGGATGAACGGTGGTTGAATTCAGGCGGCGGGAGAATATACCAGCACGCACGCAGTCTAGGGTGTCTTCCAAGTGACTAAGATGCGCTACATTGAAATGAGACTGCAGATACCACCGCCACTTGTTTCTCTTTTCTGAGAACATTATAGGTGGAAGAAAGATTCCTGTTTTTGTTTAGAAATTACTTAGAGAGATATTTTGTGCGAGAGTAGCATGGTCAATTTTACTTTAGAGATAAACGTTAACACGCATCATTAAGATATTTTTGCTGCGACAATAGACATTATTCACTACAACTTGCTTACAAGGCCCCTCGAATGATTGTAAATGTCTCTCCTAGAGGAAGAGCTGCACATGTTTCACGTAACAGCAGAGGAGAATCTTTGGATAACATGCATGACGCCGTCATAAATCTTTTTTGCTAGTTATGGTGCAACCACCGCCATAGTGGACTATGGTAAGGGGCAAGGTAGCATAGTTTCCAGACGGGTGATTATGATAGATGTAGTGGTATGGTAGATACAATGGGTTAAATGTTGAATATGCATGACAGGGGGATATAGTTGCTATAGTGGGCTGATGTTGGTGGGTTTTGGACTGGTTGTCACAATGTCGATGAATGGTGGGCAGTCGTAAGTGACCGGTGCAGTGTACGTTGAATTATGGTTTGCTATTGCAATACTATATAAGACATGTTAGTCATTAACACAGAATGTTGTTTAATGGCCACATTTTCCCAAATGGCTAACGAGCTGATACTGCAGTCGAAACAATGCACGTGCAATATGTGGGCATACTAGGTAGTGGCTTTTACGCATCAAGATTGCAGCAGGATTGTATTACCTGGCACGAGTATAGCCAACTGAAACACATTGAATAAACAGGGTACAAGAAGTTGAGATCAGACTGCAGGTTTATTTGGAACCTATGGGCCGGAGCCTTCTTACACCATTCTTGCTGGCCAGTCTCAATAAAGAAGCGCCACGGGTTCTGCCAAGATGAGTGTAACTTAACTTCTTTAGCACACTCCTCTTTGGAAGCGTATGATGTGCTGCAAAAAAATAACAGAATGAAAGATAAATATCATGTGTATATTTGTGAAGAACATGTGATAATTTGATCATAGACGAAGAACGAAACGAAGAAAGGAGAAAGAAGAAGAGAAAAACGTGGAGGTTGGCTCGAGGAGCGCGAGGCACGAGCAGGAGCGAACAGGCGAGCAGCGGAGCCGATCGGCTGTCCAAGGAGCTCGGAGCGTTTCGTCTTCTGCCAGGCCTGACCCGGGGATCCAGACCTGGGGCCTGCCGGCCGTATCCTGTCCTGTTCTCCTGTCGTCCACGAAACTCGGAACGGTGGTTGGGCCCGGGAGTGCCACAGCGCCAGCCCTTCACTAGCACGAGCGTTCTGCACCGTGCTGAGCCCAGGCACGTCAGGGAGGCCTGACGCATCGGCCGTGGAAAGACAACCCGAGGCCTCTTGCCTCTACTGGGCCCCGTCCGGTGGCCTAGCCTTCCGCTGGGCTTACCGAGGCCCTACTGCACCAACCCTTTAAAACTCTGACTACCCGGAGCGTCTGCACCGGCTTCTCCATCCAACAACTTGGTGACTTTTTGACAATTTGTGTTTTGCCATCGTCCCACTTGCTCGTTCTACTCTAGTCCCGCCCATGTCTGTACATAAAAGTATTCGTTGTTAGCTTGGTCAGTCTGGTCGTCTATTTAGATTGCTGTTTCTGGATAAGCCACAGAATAGGTGGCCAGAAGACTTAAAGAAAAGAACCTCACAATTTTGGCGTCCACGGCAGGACCAGGCCGGCCAAGCAACATTTTCCCGCGGCTAGAGATTGGAGAAAAATGAGTGCACCAGAGTTGCTCCCCGTAGGGGAATGTATAGGTTTGCACAGAGTCGAGTTGCGCGAGTGGGTGGAGAAAGAATTGCAAAAGGCAAGAGAAGACAAAGCTACAGAACACGAAGAGAAGGCTGCAGAACGTGAAACGGCGAAGCAGCGCTTGGAGCAAGAAAACCAGAATTTGCAGCTACGAGTACGACTTGCGGAATCGGGAGAAAACGCCCCTAGTTCTGGAAGCGCTGAGCACGGTACCGTACCAGCTCCGTCTTTCCCAATTAGTCCTCATGGATTCATCCCACTGTTTAATGAGGAAAGCGACGATTTGGACGCGTATTGGAAGTGGTTTGAACATGTCGCCATTGGCCAAGGCTGGCCGAAAGAGAAGTGGGCCACGGCTTTGAGTCCGTGCCTCGGCGGAGAAGCTCTCAGAGTCTTTGGACGACTCTCTCCTGAGGACTCAATCAATTACGATGTAGCGAAACTTGCCTTACTTCGAGGGTTTCGGTTCACGGCTGAGGGCTACAGAGAGAAGTTTCGTGGAAGCAAGCCGCAAGATGTTGAGACAGCTTCCCAGTACACCACAAGGCTTTTAAGTTTTTTTGACCGCTGGGTTGAGATGCGTGGACGAGGTCGCACGTTTGAAGTGATTCGGGACATGATAGTGGCTGAGCAGTTTTTAAACAACTGTCACAATCGTTTAGTTCTCTTCTTGCGAGAACGTGATTGTAAAACGGTGGACGAGATTGCCGAGGCCGCCGATCACTTTCTTGAGGCTCAGCGACAGAATAACCTCCCGATTTTTAAAAATAGAGCTGAGCAGAATTCTGCGAAACCGCAGGACGCAGCTCCAAACCCAAAGACGAGAATTCGATGCTTCATCTGTGAAGAGATCGGACATGGGTAGGCGGATTGCCGTACAAAACCGAATCCCCCATATTGCACATTATGTCGCAAATCTGGGCATGAAACCCAGTTGTGTCGATAATCATCATCATCATCATCATCATCATCATCATCAGCCTGATTATACCCACTGCAGGGCGAAGGCCTCTCCCATATTTCTCCACTTAACCCGGTTCTGTGCTAGCTGCATCCACTTGACCCCTGCGAACTTCTTAATCTCATCCGCCCACCTAACTTTCTGCCGCCCCCTGCTACGCTTTCCTTCCCTTGGAATCCAGTTTGTTACCCTCAGCGACCATCGGTTATCCTCTCTTCGCACTACATGTCCTGCCCATGTCCATTTCTTCTTCTTAATTTCTACTAGAATGTCGGTAACTTGAGTTATTTCTCTGACCCACTCTGCACGCTTTCTATCTCTTAATGTTACCCCTACCATTTTTCGTTCCATAGCCCTCTGGGTTGTCCTCAACTTAAGTAGAACTCTCTTGGTTAGCCTCCACGTTTCAGCCCCATAGGTGAGTACAGGCAAGATGCAACTGTTCTATACTTTCCTCTTGAGCGATACCGGTAAGCTGCTAGTCATAATCTGCGAGTGCTTGCGAAATGCGCTCCATCCCAATCGTATTCTCCTTGTTATTTCCTTTTCGTGGTCCGGGTCTGCGGTTACTACCTGTCCTAAGTAGACATATTCGCCTACTACTTCCAGTATTTCGCTACCTAATGTAAACTGCTGTTCCTTCCCGAGGCTGTTGAACATTACCTTAGTCTTCTGCATATTGATTTTCAAGCCTACCTTTCTACTTTTTCTGTCTAGGTCATCAATCATTATTTGCAGTTCATCCCCCGAGTTGCTTAGCAAGGCAATGTCATCAGCAAATCGCAGATTACGGAGGTATTCTCCATCTACCCTTATCCCTAACTGCTCCCATTCCAAGTCTCTGAATACTTCCTCTAAACAAGCTGTGAATAGTACTGGGGAGATTGTGTCTCCTTGCCTAACACCTTTCTTTATGGGAATTTTGTTACTTTCTTTATGCAGAACTATGGTTGCTGTGCAGCCACTATATATATCTTCCAGCACTTTCACGTACGGCTCGTCTACCCCCTGATTTCGCAATGCCTGCATCACCGCCGAGGTTTCAACTGAGTCAAATGCTTTTTCGTAATCAATGAATGCTATGTATAAGGGCTGGTTATATTCCGAGCATTTTTCTATCACCTGGTTGATGGTATAGATATGATCGATAGTAGAGTACCGTTTCCGAAACCCTGCTTGATCCTTTGATTGATTGCAGTCTAAGGTTGTCCTGATTCTATTAGCGATTACCTTAGTAAATACCTTATACGTAACAGACAGTAAGCTGATTGGTCTGTAATTTTTAAGGTCCTTAGAGTCCCCTTTCTTGTGAATGAGGATGATGTTTGCATTCTTCCATGGTTCCGGTACCGTCGATGACATCAGGCACTGCGTATACAGGGTAGCCAGTTTCTCTAGCACGATATCCCCCCCGTCCTTTAGCAAATCTGTAGTTATCTGATCCTCTCCAGCTGATTTCCCCCTTTTCATAGTTTCTAATGCTTTCTTGACCTCGTCTTTCGTCACTGGTGGAACGTCTGACTGTTTTTCCCTACCGCCAATCTCATTACGGTTCTGACTACTTTGGCTGCTGTAGAGATCTGTATAGAACTCCTCGGCTACTTTGACTATCTTGTCCATATTAGTGATGACGTTGCCCGCCTTGTCCCTTATCGCATACATCTGGTTTTTGCCTATGCCCAATTTCTTCTTTACCGCTTTAAGGCTTCCCCCGTTCTTTAGAGCATGCTCAATTTTGTCCATGTTATACTTCCTTATATCGGCCACCTTGCGCTTATTGATTAGCTTTGATATCGCGGCCAATTCGATCTGGTCTGCTGGATTGGAAGCTTTCATACTCTGGCGTTTCTTAATCAAATCTTTCGTCTCCTTAGACAGCTTACCGCTATCCTCTCTAACTATCCTACCACCTACTTCTACCGCGCACTCAGTAATGATATCTCTGAAATTATTGTTCCTTGCCTCTAGGGTAATGTCGATACGGAAATTCAAATGACCGGGAGACGTCTGCTTGCTGCACGTCACCTCGAGATTCCCGCACTGGTCGTCAGCTGGGAAGAACATGTCTAGATGTTCGAAGGGACGATTCGGCTCTCAGATCAGATTATTAACAACATGCCAGTGAAGCATGGAGAAGTGTTCGGACAAGCAGTGCCGGTGCTGCGCGACACTGGTTCTAATGGCAACTTTGTGCGTCAGGCTTTGGTGCCCGAGGCTGCATATACCGGGGAGCGAGCATCTTTACGTTTAGCGGATGGCTCTGACATCGAAGCGCCTGAGGCGGAGGTTATTAACAAGTCGCCATACTTCACGGCAAAGCTATTGCTAGGTGCCTGCCGACGCCATCGTATGACGTAATTATCGGCAACGTTCCGGGTGCAAGCGTCCCATTCGCCGACGCTCCAACAGTCTTGACGGGCCAGAGAAGCATACCTGCCACTGATGATGGGTCCAGTGCTTCTTTCCAGGTTCTGGCGGCGAAAGTTTCAGGGATTGGTTTGGATGCCACTCAAACCGTACTCCACTTATCTCGCTCTGTTTTCCGCAAGAAACAAGAAGAAGACGCCAGCTTAGACGTGTGTTGTCGCAAGCTTAAGAAAACCTATCACGGAAAAGGGCAGACGGCCTACGCCTTCCATCTAAATGACGGCATTTTGTACCGGACCTATCAATTTTGTCCAGGAAAAACAAACAAGCGGTCATTGCGAAGGTTTTGCGCCGTCAGGTCCTCGTGCAGGCACATGGGAATGCACTTGTCGGCCACCAGGGTGTCAGAAAAACTACCGCAAAAGTGCTTGATGACTTTTACTGGCCAGGGGTGCAAGCTGACATTAAGCGATTTGTGAGGTCGTGCGATGTATGTCAGAGGACTGTCCCGAAAGGAAACCTGAGGAACGCTCCATTAGGACGCATGTCCATTAACACAAAAAGCTACGAAGAGCGCCAGCCAGTGAATTCCCTACAAACTTCATCCTTCGTAGTTCTTGATAACGTCGAGTCGAAAACTCCGTTGTCAATGTTCAGTGAAGAACCTTGGTCCCAGAGTGGACTGGGGAACCGAGACTCTATACAGAATAGTCAAGTGTTGAATCTAGAATAATACGGGAGACAATGTTAATCTCTGTGCTGTCTTCTGGAGGTGTCGTCGTACTGTTCATAGTATGTTTCTAAGAGTTTATTTCTTCTGACAAGTGTTGAGTGTTGATGTTACTTGTATTAGTACGAATATTTGTTTTTTATTTTGTGTGCGCGAGTGACTCAGACTCTCAGCAGACAATAGCAATGATGGGGCCACTCTGTGGGGTGTGCAGTGATGGGTGCAGCAGTGTTGTGGCGTGCCGTCGTCCTCCGAAAGAGTGCATCAGTGTCATGGCCCCAAGTTTTTTTTTCCCGAAAAAAAAACTTCTCAAAGGGGGGGCATATTTGTGAAGAACATGTGATAATTTGATCATAGACGAAGAAAGAAACGAAGAAAGGGGAAAGAATAAGAGAAAAACGTGGAGGTTGGCTCGAGGAGCGCGAGGCACGAGCAGGAGAGAACAGGCGAGCAGCGGAGCCGATTGGCTGTCCAAGGAGCTCGGAGCGGTTCGTCTTCTGCCAGGCTTGACCCGGGGATCCGGACCTGGGGCTTGCCGGCCGTATCCTGTCCTGTTCTCCTGTCGTCCACGAAACTCGGAACGGTGGTCGGGCCCGGGAGTGCCACAGCGCCAGCTCTTCACTAGCACGGGCGTTCGGCACCATGCTGAGCCCAGGCACGTCAGGGAGGCCTGACGCATCGGCCGTGGAAAGGCAACCCGAGGCCTCTTGCCTCTACTGGGCCCCGTCCGGTGGCCTAGCCTTCCGCTGGGCTTACCGAAGCCCTACTGCACCAACCCTTCAAAACTGACTACCCGGAGCGTCTGCACCGGCTTCTCCATCCAACAACTTGGTGACTTTTTAACAATTTGTGTTTTGCCATCGTCCCACTTGCTCGTTCTACTCTAGTCCCGTCCATGTCTGTACATAAAAGTATTCGTTGTTAGCTTGGTCAGTCTGGTCGTCTATTTAGATTGCTGTTTCTGAATAAACCACAGAATAAGGCGGCCAGAAGACTTAAAGAAAAGAACCTCACAATATTCTATTAAACCTTTATCAACGAATCCTATGCAAAGAAAATACTTGCGTATCCACAAAGCAAACATGATCATGCAAATAATAGCACATAAATAGCCGAAATAAACGTAGTTGCTCAATTTTTCTACCTTATGAATTTAAGTAGGCATAACCCCAAAAAGCATTCTTTTAGTGAACTGCACTATTATCCGCCATTAATGTATTTTGCTTCTGTCTACAAAGCCTCAGTGAAACAATTCGCGAATGGTGTGCGGGAATAGGCTTCGGTGCAGGGCAGGTATTTCTTGCTGTTTTCTTCTGCCTTAGCTCATACAGAGTGTGTTCGTGACCTGCGCTGTGTTGGTGGCTCAGGGACACATTGCGGAGAGGAGATAGAATTTGCCTTATGAGACTGCACATTTCTTTACAAAATATATACATCAATGTCGTCAGATGCGACAATACAACATCAAATGGGTGACCAATTAGAGCTGAGAGGTTAGCAGAATAAGGCCTTGGTCTTCTGCTACACTTTAGGCCGGAGCCCCTGCAGACCTCCGTAAGCCTAGCCTCCCTCCTCGGCTCTCGTCCGGACGCAACTGTCCGCCGGGCCCAACTGTCCAAACAACTCGCTTCTCGTTACAAAAATTTCGAGTCTAGTCCGTTGACCAATCAACAACTATTCACTCAATGGCCAAAAGCATACAATTTTTTTAAAATGTGCTGGCCAATCACTGTGCCACATATGCTCCTCTCCTACGCATGTTAAGAGAAATAAACAAAACACACACTAAGCGGAGAGTGGTTGGACATGCAAACACACACATCTGCGATTTACACTCTTCCCAAATCTTCCCCTCAGTTCACGTAAGAGAAGCCAAGCAGTCGCCAAGATAACCATCGCTGATGGTTGCACTTAAAAAAACACACAATAAACACACAATAGAAATAAACCTAAGGCCCAAACATTTCGATCGCTGCCATTGGTCAGTTGAGCACGTGCAGCGGTTTCAAAGGAACGTATGTCCAGGCATATTCCCGAGAAGACACCGACAGCACCTTCCTCCGTCGCGCATTCTCCCCAGCCCGTATTTCGCCGCGGGTCGGAGATTTATGGCCTCTGCGCCCTACCCAATAAAGGCGAGAAACCGACAGAGCAGTTAGCACCTGTACCACAACTGCGATGACGCAGCGATCACTAACTGCTCTGTTTTGCCTCCTTCGCGACACGGTCGTAGTGCAATTTTTCCGAGAGTCGGAACGGACCGAACCAACGGCGTCGGCCGGTTGCCATGTGCTCCTATACCACTTTTGAAGAGCAGCCGCCTGCGCGACGTCATAAATGAACTCGCGTTAAGCTGCCACTTGACCTTTGCCACCCCTTTCGGAATCTCCCCTTGCGACAGTATTTCCCCCGGTGAACACTTGTTTTGGAAAGAAGCCCGCCGAACTTAACTGCCTCTTTCTCTCTCTCCGTGAACTTGAAAAGCGAAAGAAATTGCGGCAATGAATGCATCATGTGGATTAGCCGATGAGTAGGTGGAACTGCCGACCAGCTACAGCCAGAGAGATGAGCGCATCACAGTTTCATTCCCAATGACTCTAACTGAGCACTGTTGTATACGAACGCGTTGGGACATGGACAGGACATTTAGTGTGAAGAGAGGATGATCAATGGTAGCTTATGGTAACCAACTGGATTCCAAGAAAAAAAAGCCGTAACAGGGGGAACAGAAAATTAGGTGGGCAGATGAGATAAGAAGTTCGCAGGGGTCAAGAAAATACAGATAGCCCAGGGCCGGGTTAGTTAGACGAATATATGAGCAGTCTTCGCCTTTCTGTGGGTATAGTAAGGGTATGATGATGACGATGAAGATAAATTATTCTAGGTTGAGCAGTCACATTTCGCTCGCGTGCTTTCAATTTTGACTTCTCTTCCTTGGTAACAGTCACTAGTATGTCAGCCTTTTGAGACAGCAGATTTGTATGTGCGGGGCTCCCTAGGCCTTTGGCTACATGACACCAGCGCATTGCAAGCAGCTTGTGCTCACCTGCGCCCTAGCCCATGCATGTCACTGCTGTTGAAATGAATAGCTGTCAATCGGTTCCGTTGGCATTGAAATGAACAGTTAAATCTGTTAAACGGAATTTTCTGGAAACGCTTCCCATTAAATTACTAGTAAGAGGCCCCCATGCAAAAGCCTAGTCCACTAAAGTCACTGATAAATTCATGTTCCCCATTGTTCTGGCAAAGCCGCCCGCTCCCCAGCCTTAGTGTGTACCCCACCGATGCATAACTGGCCGTCCCATCCCATCAAAGAACAAGACCCAACCTTGTTTGAAGAACGGATGCCAATCAGAAATAAAATAAATCTATATCCTCTGCACTATATTTTTTCTTGTGCCAATGTTTTGACCATGTCTCAGTGAGTTTCAACTTTTGAAGAGGTGAGCTTGGAAGTTTAAGATAATTTACCCTTCTTAAGCTCACTCTTATATTAGTGACCATACCAATTGATTCTGCATTACTTCGATCCTCACGAATTTCATTGTAAAAATGATAACATGTTAGTCTACAATTGCATATTTTTTCATTCCCCCGCAGCACTTATATTTTTCCAATTACTCATATTTTTATCCCTGTCAAGGCGGCCGGTTGCCGATGGAGGCGAAAAGCAAGGCACCTCTGTGCTATTCGTTGTCGGTTCATGTTAAAGAACCCCGGTGGTCGAAATTTCCGGTGCCCTCCAAATACGATGTCTCTCATAACGTTCGCCACTTTGGCTTGGTTTAGTTATTGGAGTTTAATATCTCAAACATATTTTGCAATATAACAGGTAGAAACTGCAGTGGGCAATGCTTTTTGCATAAGTATGTTTAATTGCTGATTTATTTTAGTGTGATAACTGAAGGATAACGTATTGTTGTTATCGTCACAAAACAGGTCTTTTCTGCCTCTTATTGGGACTTTTCAATTCAAACATACATTCTATGATTTATTCTATGATTTGGCTTCATTCAAGTGAACTTTCTACGTGCTTCATGTATACCATAGTTGAGCCGTTCGCACATTCGGGCCAGACGGCCAGCAGGCAACGTTAGGCTCCATCCTTGGCAAATGCAAGCTGTGGCTTTACGGCTTAGGCTGCTCCCAACCATGTAAATCACCACCAGTATTCATACTATAATACTGTGGCAGACACCCAAACTCTGGTTAACCTTAGTTGAATGGCTCAACGGCGGAAGCGTCTTTTGCCCGCTACAATATTCCCTTATCACGCTCTTTCAGTTTAAGGTGCTACGTTTATTGGGGACACTTAAGCTCATCCTTTACGAGTATGGTGCGAGAGCGTAAGCTACCAGCCCAAATATAAATGAGGAGGGTTAAATGCTGCTGAACTTAATGTGGAGCGAAAGCATTAGATGCCGGTGTCCGAGCGTTCTTCTTCTTCTCCTTCTTCGACTTCTTCGTGGCTGTCCAAGGTCAAACGTGGCCCTTCACGGGACGATGCGACGGGCCTGAAACCTGGCGCAGTATTGCTATCGCAATATGCAATTCCATATCATGCGCCTGAAATATGAAACTCCATATCATTCCATATGTCTACTTAGGACAGGTAGTAACCGCAGATCCGGACCATGAAAAGGAAATAACAAGAAGAATAAGATTGGGATGGAGCGCATTTGGCAAGCACTCGCAGATTATGACTAGCAGCTTACCAGTATCGCTCAAGACGAAAGTATACAACAGTTGCATCTTGCCTATACTCACCTGTGGGGCTGAAACGTGGAGGCTAACCAAGAGAGTTCTACTTATGTTGAGGACAACCCAGAGGGCTATGGAACGAAAAATGGTAGGGGCAACATTAAGAGATAGAAAGCGTGCAGTGTGGGTCAGAGAAATAACTCAAGTTACCGACATTCTAGTGGAAATTAAGAAGAAGAAATGGACATGGGCAGGGCATGTAGTGCGAAGAGAGGATAACCGATGGTCGCTGAGGGTAACAAACTGGATTCCAAGGGAAGGGAAGCGTAGCAGGGGGCGGCAGAAATTTAGGTGGGCGGATGAGATTAAGAAGTTCGCAGGGGTCAAGTGGATGCAGCTAGCACAGAACCGGGTTAAATGGAGAAATATGGGAGAGGCCTTTGCCCTGCAGTGGGTATAATCAGGCTGATGATGATGATGATGATCATGCGCCTGGCAGCTGCGGGTGCAAGTAAAAACGCCCCCGGAAAGAAAGGTCCCTGGAAGATACGGCCACGGCAAAAAACTCCCCGGAAGAAACGGGTCTTGAAGATACGCAACAAGGAAAAAAAACGTCCCCATGGCAAAAACTGGCCCTAAATATGATTTCTTCGGGAATTCACATGGAAATAAAATATGCAAATTTTATGACATTCGTTCTTGGTGTTAAGGTTAATGTAATCATCATTCGTAACCTGCGTTGGCTGGGCGCCCGAGATGTTCACAAGAACTGTGTAAAAGCATCGTGAAAAAGTCATCTTGGTTTTTTATACGGTGCGTATTTCCGAGCTCTCCAGCGAACTAAGTAATATCATAAAATAGGTCTAATTAGATTGCTAATACAGCCCACTAAGAAAAGTACCAGCGAATTGACGTGGGGTAGCCTCGGGTAACCGCACAAAGCAGAAAATATCAACAGCATTACCTCCCAATTTCTGGTAACCATCTTCAACCGTTCTTCTGCTGATGGTGTAGAATGGTGATAAGGTTGATGATGGTGTATGCAGGACAGGCTTCACCGGTCGTCCACCATAGCCACTCTAAAGGATTGGTCCAAGCTTCTGGCCCGGTAAAAGAGTAGAAAAAGACCCTGGCGCAAAAACGTAGCCCACACAAAAGAGAGAAACAAGGAGATAGGCGACAGCTTCCACTGGTTATTGCAGAAGACATGCGCAGGTATTTGTACCACCAAGCTATGCCCAGATTAAAAAGACGTACATTATCAAAGTCGAGGCTGACCACTGCGCAGTACCTTTACAAAGAAAGTCATACTGAACCGCATACAAATTCACTGACCTATCACTGACGAACAAGGCTGACGTTTTCGTTATATGAAAGGATTACAATAATAGCCTGGCCGCTTTGTACTTGCTCCTTCCTAGAATCGTCGCCTCTTTTAGTCGAGGCCCGCAATTGCACGTAATGACATGTCTGACCAAATTGGCATATTTTTCCTTATTGCTATAGATATTTTCGTCATGTTCTACTAGGCGATTGTTAAATGATCTGACAGTTTGACCTATACAGGACCTTCCACAGGTCTGGGGCATCACGTATAGGTACCATGCGCCCACCAGGAGCCTAAACCGGCGTCGCTGCGTTCAGCGCCAACTGTGGCGAGTTTGGTGCCCCGAGTGAGTGCTGTAGCAGGAGAGTTTAGCCACAATGGCAACGGGAGCCTGCGCGCCGCTGGTGATAACTGCTGGATTGCGGCCTGCCTTTGGGCTGACAAGTTTTGTTGTGTTTTTTTAGGTACGCCCATTGCTAACAGCATCAAACTGTTTGCATCTGGATATGATCACGATGTAAAAGAAATTTCGACAGAAAACGGCAGCCATGTGACGGGCTGCTGCACCGCACAGGCGTGCGTCTCTGCGGCCTCGAAATCCATCAAATTGATAGTATGTAATATTCGTTAGTTCGCTGTTGGCAAGTTTTACATGTTCCTTTTTCCGATTCGGCTGTTGCCGAAAAGGGACCTGGTACATGCCTCTTTATTTCAATTTGCGCTTCCAACAAAATGTTTGCTGCATATTATTGCGGGTATTGAACGCTGCCACTCTGTTCCGTCATCAGAGAAGCGAAAGAATAAAACACGAATAAACGGCGCCACTTGCCACAGTCCGCTGACAAATGAGCCCCGGGAAAAAGAAACAAGGATATTACGGCATACTGTTTGCAGTCAAAACTTTATGCAACATGTAAGAAGCAAGCATTCTTTTATGGTTATTATAAGAGCAACAAACGTATACTGTGAAAGTAATTGCGGGAAAATAAAGCTTACTTCCGAAGGCGAACAAGTTGAATAAAACGTAGGCGTCGTTCTTCCTCCCAGTGTCGAATCGGCAGGCGTAAAACTTTTTCCTTGGTGAAAACCAACGACACAACAATTTCATGAACTTTTCACAAGGTTCATTGCCGAAATGACCTCCCCGGCGTACCGCGGCAGGGTAGTCACCATACAGCCGCCGTGGCGAGATCGCGACACCTTCTCACTCTGGACGCGCGCGCCGCCGCTCGTAGCGCGTGCGTCGCTCTGGAGTTAAAATACAAGGCCATAAAATACCCAAAATAGCAGGATATAAATATCTCGGAGTATTGGCAAACGAAGGATTGTCGTACATTGGATAGTATGAGCAATCACTTGAGGCCAAAGGGCGAAGAAATGCCGGGGTAATGGTGCATAGGGCATTGTGGGGATACAAGAGGTATGAGGTCTTGACGTGTATTTGGAAAGGCATTATGTTGCCTAAAATCAGAGGTACAGTCGACATTAGAAAAATATCGGAGATCCGCGGACGATTAGCACTAGGTGCCCACTGCAAAATCACAAATGAGGCGGTACAGGGAGATATGGGCTGGGAATCTTTCGAAGTACGGGAAGCTCGGAGTAAAAGATTATATGAGGAACGCCTGAGGAAATTGTACAGTAACAGATGGGCAGTTACAGTGGAGGAAAAGAACTAGGAAACTTACCAGTAAGTATGCTGGTCGCAGGGACAAAGAAATAAATAGTGTTAAGCAACAGGTGAAAAACACAGAAACAAAAATTGGATAATTTCGATGGAAAAGAAAGAGAGTGTGAAATTTTACCGAAAGTAAAAAAGGCAGATCACAAAGGAAGCTTTCTTTGATAACTCAAGAGGCAGTGCCCTACATTTTGAAGCTAGACCATCATGGCTTAGAACACGCAGCTACAAAAAGACATTTAACAATGAATATGACGCATGTGTAATATGTGGCAACTCCAGTGAAACAATTGACCATATTATGCTTGAATGTGATGGTATCCATCCAGAAGTCGATGCAAGCGCAGTCTCTCTTCTTGAAGCTCCGGGGTATAGATACCAGTGGCCGGGTAAATAAACTGGTGATAGAAGCTGGTGATAGAAGCTAGCAAAAAATGGAAGCTTGGTGGCTTAAAAGCAGAAAAGTGACATAATGTTAGTAATGTAGAAATAAAAATTAAATAAATAAAGTTATGGTATAGATAACCAATCTGAAATAATAATTAAGATATAGAGAGAAAAATCAGCATGATAGCTATTGCTATACCACCCCGTTTCCAAGGGGACGCTCCTATATTGCATCCATCCATCCAATTGACAGTTGACAGCCGCCTGGTGCGGACGCGTGTTCCATCGCTCCTGCGATTGCACAAGGCTACCGGAAACGGAATGACTGGTGACAGCGGGAGCTTCCGAAAGCGTCAAATAGATGAGTTCTTTCTTTTATTCTCTTTATTTCGTTTTCAGCTAGTTACGTTAGGTGCAGCTTAAAAAATTGATTTTAGCTCTTTGTCTTAGAGGCCTAGTTTTCATGCCGGCAGCTAGGTTTCTTTTTCGGCGTTCATTCTTTAACTATTTTGTTAGATAAATATTCATTTTTCTAGGCATTTGCATTAGCAGAATTTAATTTCACGCGTGTTTTCAAGTCGTCTTTGTGTCTTTTCTTTGCTGTCCGTACATTCTGAGAATTCGTAGCAGAAATAGTTCAGTTGATATATGCTTAAGCTGTGCAATCAAAAGAACGTAAAGCTTACTCATGTGTGAGGCGCAGGTTTAAAGAAACGCGTTTTGACTCAGTAGAGGAAGCGGAAGGCAGTGATTTTTGCGCCGATGTTGCGTGCTGAGTGCGCGCCTAGGTAGATTTGAACTAGAAAAGAGCGGTTTAGTGGCTCGTGCGGAAGCCTCAGAAAATGATACAAGATTAGTAAGGGGCAGAAAAACAGAAACTGCTATTTGGATCTGCTATTTGCTAGCGCGATCCAGGCGGCAAGAAAGACTGAGGTGGAGTCTTGGTATGGCGTGTCACTTTGGCGGACTGGAAAGCAAGGCACGAGCGGGCCCGCTGGCGAAAGTCGGCGTTCAAGTTCGGCCAGACGTACCGCTCGGTGATGAGGCGCTGCGTGGCTCGAATGATAGAATGGCAGATGCCGTGGAGGGAATGGAAAATGGCGCGATGAAAGGGCTCCGGGCATAACGGTCGCGTTAGGGCCGATGATATGTCGCACCAGAGCGATCCGGGTATACACAGATGAGGCACGAGCTGCAGACGGAGGGCTCGGGGGTGGGCACGCAGGGCTTGCAGCTCAGGGTCGTCAAGCAGCGCCCGGCCCAGAGATTGCCAGTCCACAGCAGGTGAAGACACGCCGATGGTGGCAATGCGTGAAAGTGCGTCAGCTGCCTCGTTGTCGGTGCCTTTGATATGTTGAATATCGGTTGTGAACTCCGATATGTAGGGCAGCTGACGAAGTTCACTGGCGACGTACTTCGAAGAGTTCGTACGGAAAACATACACCAGAGACTTATGGTCCGTGAGAAAGTAAAATGGCTGACCCTCAAGAAGTGGCGATAGCTCTGGATGGTGGAGTAGATGGCAAGCAGCTTACGGCCAAATACGCTGCAATGAGTCTCGGCAGGCTGGAGCTTCCGAGAGAAGAAGCCCAGTGGGTGCGACTCGGAGTCGATCTGCTGCTGGAGAACCGCACCAATGGCCACGCTAGAAGCATCCACCTTGATGCGAGAGGGCGCAAAATTCCTAGGGTGGATGAGGACGACTGAATCGGCGAGGGCTTGTTTTTCAGCTGTGAAAGCGGCCTGAGCTTCGGGACACCAGGAAATCGCGGAGGATGAAGACTTAGTTGTCAGAAGTTGAAGAAGCTCGGCGCAGTGCTCAATAAAGCGTCGTTAAAAATTCACTAGGCCCAGCAACTCACGGGGCTTGCGTAGGTTAGTGGGTGCTGGAAAGTCTTTAACAGCCTGGACGTGAGAAGGCAATGGACGAATTCCCAGCGCAGAGATGTGGTGGCATATGAACTCGAGCTCAGAAGAGCCGAAAACACATTTCTGGGCATTGACGACGAAACCAAACTCTTCGAGGCGTTGAACGAGTTCCCGGAGGTGACGCTCATGATCCTGTAGAGAACGACTCGCGATGAGGATGTCGTCGATGTAGGCAAATACCGCCGGGATTCCACGCGTCACTTCAGCAATGAATGTTTGGAAAGTTTGAGTTGCGTTGCGTAGCCAAAATGGCATGCGTACATACTCAAACAGTCCGAAGGATATAGTGATGGCCGTCTTCAGAATATCGGCCGGCTCAATAGGGATTTTGTGATACGCCTTGACAAGGTCCACTTTACTAAAGACCTTGCAGCTTTCCAGATGCCCAGTTAAGTTTGGATGTGTGGAAGGGGATAGCGGTCGTGGACCGTGTGAGCGTTGAAAGCCCGGTAGTCGCCGCACGGACGCCAGTCACCCGGTTCTTTCTTGGGCACCAGATGGAGTGGTGAGGCTCAAGCGCAGGTTGAAGGGCGAATAATACCCAGCTGGAGCATGTGGTCGAACTCCCGTTTTGCAAAAGCCAGACGCTCACCGAAGAGGTGGCGCGGACGAGCTGCGACAGGTGGACCACGCGTGAGAATGTGGTGGGTTATACCGTTCTTGGGTGGCTGATGGAGATTACAAGACCTCGTGACCTCGAGAAAGGCTGCGAGGACTTGGCAGTGCGGGCATGACGGAATCAGAGTTCGGATGCCAGTGGAATCGACAGCCGATATAACGCCAGTGATGGAAAGGCGCGTCTTGCTGTCGATGAGACGATGGCGACGCATACTGACTCCAGATCAAAATGCATCAAGAAGTCGGATCCGAGGATGGGTTTATGTACATCAGCGACGATGAAGCCCCATCGAAATGCGCGCCGTAGGCCAATATCTAGAGTGAGGGATCATAAACCACACAATGCGATGGAGGTTGAGTTGGCCGCACGGAGAATAGGTCCATGTGACTTGGAAGCATGGTCGGTTTGGAGGATGGGAGTACTCTGACTTCGGCACCAGTGTCGACGAGGAAGTGCAGGCCAGAAATGCGGTCCATGACGACGGAAAGGCGGCCAGGTTTATGAGCGAAGTCACACGCCACCGTCAGTGATCTCGCACCGCGTTTCCCGACCAGTTGCATGGTAGAGTGCACTGGCGGGCGCGCTGCTGGAAAGTTCGGTGATATCAGCAGAGACGGGGACTGCGAGGACTGGACGAGTGCGGACCGCTCAGCGAAGACGAACGGTGGCAAGGTTTCGTAGAGAAGCCTTGCTGGGAATGAGAGGACGTCCGAAGGGCATCGATAGAAGTGGCCAGCTGATCGATCCGGGCCTCTAACCGTGAAATGACGGAGGTCTCCGGTGGAGAAGAGCGGAAGGAGAAGTCGCGTCGTGGACTCGATCAGCGAGCTGGGCGAAGCGGTCAAGGGTGAAATGCCCCGCAGCAGCCAAGAAGAGGCGGGTGGACTGCGGCAAGCGTTGAAGGAAGAGCTGCTTCAACAGTGCGCCATTCGAGTCGGCGTTGCTTTCGCCCAGAAGCTGCCGCATGCTAGTGAGCAGCTGGGAGGGGCGGCGGTCTCCAAGCTCTTCGTAGGTGAGCAGCTGCTGGGGTCGCGCACTCACGGACGCCGTGGTGTGGTCCAGAAGGCCCTGCTTTAGTCGCTGGTGCGGGGCATCGCACAAGGGTCCAGCGATAATGTCCGCCACCTCTTGACCCACTTTAGGAGGCAGGTTGGAAAGTAAATGACGAAACCGAGATGCCTCCGAGTTGATGTGGTGCAGATGGAAGATGACTTCCACTTGGGCGAATCAAATCTGCGGACACTTGGGCCAGAATGTTGGTAGACGGAGCTGGAGAGCTGCGACGGTCAGGCGGAAGGTCACCTGAGGGCGGTAGGTTGCTTTGGTCTGTCATTTCTTAGGCCAGAGTCAACACTGTTGCGGAATTGTAGGGTCGCAGCGGAGCATTAGAGCAAGACGACCAGCTTGGCAGGCTACTCATTCTGAACAGCCCGTGCCGTGCTTGCGCTCTGAGCACGCGCTGTACATCTATATTTTCCTCTAGTCGGATCGCTGACCTCAGCGCCTCCGCTTTATAGCGTCGGCGGGCGCTATAAACGGAAAGCGTGTAAAGAACGTAGTGACAGGTAATAAGGACATAAGAACGTTAAGCCTGGAGAAGCGCGTCAAAGTGGTTGAGGTAAACAGGGAAGTGCATAAAGGAGGTTTTGGCAGGACGTTTCAGTGAGATGGCATCCATTTGAGCAGAAGGGTGGCAGCAGAGATCGGCTGGCACTTGGCAGGCAGGGCTGTAGCTTTTTCAGGGAGTCCGCGAGGACTCCGTGCACAGGGGTAGTTGGAAGTGAATTAGAAGAAAGCGTAATAACGGAGGCGGAGCCTCATGCAAGGGCAAGGAGGAGGTCGAAAAAGAATTGTACAAAAAAGAGGTTTAACACTAGGATCAGCTACATAAACATGCAAGGAGGTAGAAAAAGACCGAAATGGCTAGAGATAAAACAGTAGTTGAAGGATGACAAAATGGGTGTGTACTCACAGCGAAACTGATCTCAGTTATCTAGAAGATCCGCCATTTATAGAAGGGTACGTCTGAGAAGGGTGCAAACAGAACGAGAACAGAAAAAAAAGGGGGGAGGAGTAGGTATGTTGATACACCAAGGAACAAATTGCAAAGAATAAAATCAACCTGCAAAGACATATTTGGGTATCAGGAACAATTCCCGCCATAACGACATGGCTTGGGGCCATTTATTTAGGAATAGGACACCAATACAGGCAAGGAAACAAGGATCTGATTGAATATCTCAATGACTATATAAGCGAGTTTGGAGACGGGCCTAATATTGTTCTACTGGGGGACATACACGGCTACAACGACGATCTGGATGGATACACGGATTGTAACAGGGAGCTAATGCTAGGTTTCTGGGAGCTATACGACCTAGTTATTGTAAATAGAGAAACAAAATGCGAGGGACAATTCACGTGGGAATTCAGCAACAGGCAGACGACCATTGACTACTGTCTAATGTCACAGAGAATTTATTGCAAGGTCACAAAAATGCAAATAGACGAAAAAAGGGCGTGTGGTCCGGAAAGTTATGATAAATGTATTACTCTGCAGATGGGGTCCTTGATTAAAAGAGAAATGTAATTTAGACAAAAGGTAAACGCAAAATTATACTGTCACGACTGAAGTCACAGGGACCCTGAAGGTACACGTTGCCGAGGACCAGGGAATAAGGTCGGCTTGTCGTTCCAATCCCAGAGTCACAGAGTCTAGCACCAGCGCGCTGCTCGTGCCAACAACAACCGCTTCGTCGTCGTCGGCACCAAACAAGGCTGTCGCGCGGGCCTAGGCACGTGGCAATACGACGATCAAATAGCGCAAATAGCAGCAGACACAGAGGAAGCAATAGAGAAAAGCCCCATGGAAGATGGATTATGCAGAGGTAGAACTACTCATGAGAAGAAAAATAATGAGGTTAAAGTAGCAAACCGCTGGAATGGAAACAGTAAGCCGTGGAGCTAGTGGAATACGGAAATCAGGAAGCCATGATCAACGACGGCCAGCTTCAAGGGAACACTGAAAGGAAAAAAAGGATAGGCATCTCCGAAGGAAGTAGAACAAAATTGGGAATCATATCGAAAAACGAAATTTGATGTACAGGCTCTTGTCCAAAGTAAAATAAAGAAGTCCACCGAACGTTGGATGGCTGACATACACGATGCCACTAGAGGCGGGCGAAGAAAAATCTTGAACCATCTAAGCTGGCTAAGGAAAAGAATCAAAGAAAGCTGGACCGGATTCAAGATAACGAGGTAAATTGTTTAAAGGGAGACAACGCAGTGAACTACATTACATCAATTATAGCCGAGTCATTTATTAGCGACGCTAGGGTAATCTCCTCAAATCAGGAAGCAACACAAGATAGCAGAATACAAAGCAGCTTATAACTGACCAATCTCTACTGAAAAAAAAGCAGAAAAAATATTTCTAAGAACACATCAACAGGAATAGATAAAATTTTGACCAAGCTGATTAATGAACTTCAGTTCAGTTCAGTTCACTTTATTTTCCTTTCAAGTGAAAGTGGAAGACGAGGCAAAAGGTGTGTAACCTGACAAGGCCTCGTCTCCCATGTGCAGCTCGCAACAGGCAACACGTTACGACGCATACAAAGGGAAATGTCCTGATTAACAATACAGCAAATTAAAAAAACAAAAAATAGATATACAAGTTACATAGGAACACACAATGCAGTTTACAGTATAACACCACCTTGGAGCGAAACAAACACATAAGAGAATATGCGACAGCGCGAAGATGAGAACAAAAATGCAATAAAAATATGGATCTGTATTTGACTGGAAATATCATGACGACATAGACTGTAAGGAAAAAAAAATCAAGAAAAACGAAAACTGATCATTTGGATTCAGATGGGTGCACCTATATTCAATAAATATATTCCGTGGTCTTTAGGAATGCTTTATATGCTGATTTGAAGGAATTAAATGGTAACGTAAGATCAATCCTGTGTTCATGAAGGTTTAGTAATTTTACTGCTTGATATTCAATATCCTGTTTGCCATAATTGGTTCTGGCTTTTTTTGTTTTATGTACAAGGGTTCGAAAGCTATAATGCGGAGATATATCTGTGTACCTTGTGTACAGCTTTCTTTTATGGATGATTTGCATCAGTTTAAAGTAATATACCTTGTTGGCTGGTAATAAATCATATTTTAGGAAGAGTGGCTGGGTTGGCAAGTCACTTATTTTACATTTGTAGTTTTCAAATAGACGTAGAATGCGCTTCTGCAGTACAAGCAGCCTATCGTAATTTCCTTTCGTCGTGGTACCCCAGACTAATATTGCATAAAGTAGACGCGAGTAAAATAATGTGTAATACAAAGTTTTTTTAAGCCAGAGAGGGATAAGAGGAGCTATACGGCTAATACAACCTACGGCACGGGAAAGATCGGTTAGAAGGTGATTAATATGCGGAGTCCAGGATAAATCTTCGTTAAACCAGACACCTAAAAATTTTTGTGTAGACACCTGATCAATATATTCCATTCTGTATTTAAGTGTAATGTTTTCTTTAGAAACTTTGTTAACTGGTTTGAATAGTATAAACTTTGTTTTGTGCGCGTTCAGCTGTAAACTATTGTTCTCGAGCCAGATAGACAGCTGGGATAGGTAAAGATTGGCTTCCTTTTCGATCCCCTGGACATTTTTGCCCGTGAAAAATATACTAGTGTCATCAGCAAAGATGGTTATTTCAGGTGTGTGTTTAACCTCAGTTATATCATTTATATACAACAAAAATAGTGTGGGACCTAGTATGGAACCTTGGGGTACTCCAAGTTTTATTTCTAGATTTTCCGAGCGCTCTCCATTGAGATTTACGAATTGGTGTCTGTCTGATAAATAGCTTTTAATAAGGTCTGATGCAACGCCTCGTATTCCATACCTGTGGAGCTTATAAAGCAAAGTTTCATGGTTAACTGAATCGAAGGCCTTTCTTAAATCAAGAAAGATTCCCAGAGTGTACATTCTTGTTTCAATATTTTTTATAATTAATGATTTTACTTTAAGCAGGGCCTCTTCGGGCGTCTTGTTCTTTTGAAACCCGAACTGAAAGGGTGAGATTATCTTGTGTTTCTGGATGAACCCAGTCAAACGATTATTTATAGCCTTTTCGTATACCTTTGAAAATACCGGTAAGACTGAAATTGGTCTGTAATTTGTGAACTCATTTGGTCCAAGAAGTAAGGAAACGTTGGTAAATCTTTGGAAACAGTCATAATGAATAAGCGAATTCCGGACAGCTGGGGGCAGAGTAAAAATCATTTGACTAATGAAGGGAAAGGAGAAAGGATGCACATAAAATCCTATAGGCCGATTGCCATAACATCTGTTTATACAGGTTGGCCATGCAGGCCGTAGAAATAAAGATGCAAGCTTGGGTAGAAAGTAACAAGATACTCGGAGAACTTCAGAGAGGCTTTTGAAGTGGTAGGCGTTTATATGATAGCCTGTTCGTGCTTACCCAATGCATCGAAATATCTAGAGCGGTAAACAGACCTTTGTATTTGTACTTTCTTGAAAAAACGGGGCGTACGACAATACAATACAATACAGGAAACTCTTGTGGAACATAATAAAGAAGGTATCAGTTATGAGATAATAGAGTTCCTACAGGAAATATACTGGAATAACAAAGTAGAAATTACATGGGAAGGGATCAGAAGTACAGACGATGTCAAAGGATGCAAAGGATTAAGACAAGGCTGTCCACTACCACCGCTGCTGTTAATGCTTTATATGATAAACCTGGAACGGAGGATACAAAACTGTAACCTAGGTTTTAGCCTGTCATATAAATTAGATGGGAAGGCGATAGAGCGGCGCCTCCCCGGTTTGATGTATGCAGATGATATTGGGCTGCTAGCAGAGAGTCAGGAAGAATGGCAAACTTTAGTTCAGTATTGCAGAGACGAAGGGGACGCTCTAGGCTTCAGTTTTAGCGCAGCTAGGTCGGGTCATATGACTTTCAACGCTTCTACTGATTGGAGTCTTAAAATACAACGCCATGAAATACCCAGAGTAGCAGAATATAAATATCTCTGGGGTATGGGTAAACGAAGGATTGGCACACATTGAAAAGCATGAGCATTCACTTAAGAAAAAAGGGCGAAGAAATGTCGTTATAATGAAGCATAGGGCATTGTTGGGATACTACAGGATGAGGTTTTGAGGGGTATTTTGAAAGGAATTATGGTGCTCGGGCTTACTTTCGGAAATGCGATTTTGTGCCTAAACTCAGACGTACAGTCGACATTAGAAATAAATCAGAGACCCGTCGGACAATAAGCACTCCGTGCCCACGGCAAAACCAAAAAAGAGGCGATACAGGGAGATGTGGGCTAGGCAGCTTTTGAAGTACGGGAAGCTCGGAGTAAAATATTATATCAAGAACGCCAAAGAACATTAGACAGTAACAGATGGGCAGCTAAAGTATTTAAATACCTATACTTAAAAAGCGTTGACTCACAATAGAGGAAAGGAACTTGGAAACTAACGAGCAAGTATGCTGGTCACAAGGACGAAGAAATGAAGAGCGTTAAGCAACAGGTGAAAACACAGAAGGTAAAAATTGGATACATTCGATGGAAAAGAAATAGAGTGTAAAACTATACCAAAGGTGGAAAATGAAGGTCAGGAATGAAGCTTTCGATGATAACTCAAGAGGTAATGCCCTACATTTTGGCCGGTTGAATGAACCTGCAATGGAAACTAGCAAAAAATGATTGGAAGATTGCTGGCTTAAAATTAGAAAAGTGACATAATGTTAGTAATGTACAAGCAAAAATTCAGTAAATAGAATAATGGTATAGTTACCCCTTCTAAAACCCTAATTAGGATATAGGGGGAAAATAAGCATGATAGCAACTGCTACCACCCCGTTTTAAAGGGGACGCTCCTATATTCCATCCATCCATCCATCCATCCATCCATCCATCCATCCATCCATCCATCCATCCATTCATCCATCCATCCATCCAGTTACATGCGCATATTGCCTATACTACTCCCTCAACAGATGAGATCAAAGTACGCTGATGTTCGATTGTGCACCTTGTCTGTTCAGCGCCACAAATCCGGTGTACAAGTTTACTCAACTTGCTAGGGGCTGGAAAAACCAGCGGTATTTTTTGCCTCTCAGCCACCTTCTACAGATTGTGTGACATCTTGTGTACACCAGGCATACGTTCAGCCTATACAGCGGTGCCCCGCCCCGCAGGACTTGTCGGTGCAGCGTTTTGTTTTTAAAGGGGGTTTCGGCGACGGCACTCAACACCACCGAGAGGAAACAAGCAGCCAAAAGGCGGCCTTGTATTATTTTCTAGACCAGAATGCATTCGGTGCGGACAGCGCTTTGAAAGCGAAGACTCAATGCAAAAGAGGCGATGACGCGCTTTATAGTTTCAGTGTTTCGTATTGAAAAGCAACAACTCCTTACTACTTCGGGGAAAGTAACCCAATCATAAATGGTCATCCTAAAATAGCAATGTGATGTCTAAATACTGCCGTATTCTCTCACTTGGGAGCTCAGTCGTAAAAACTAGGCCACAACCTTTGAGGTTAAAAACACTTAAAATACCGGACACATTATCTTCAACAGAATTGTCAAAATCACTAGACAAAATAATAGGATCATATTCAGATATGTGGCGCAAAAAACACAAACACAGGAGAAGATACACAACATACGCGCACGCCACATATCTGAATATGATCCAGCACCAACTAGCCCCTCAAGCCGTTATTTTGAAAATAGGATAATCATTTACTCATCTAAACATTTAAAAAACAGGTTCTGCCTTGTCCAAAGAAGCTAAAAAATGTCGCATAAAATAGGGGCGACACAGGAGCCAATACATATTCCTTGGTGCTGTTTATAAGGTGGTTGATTAAAAACGATAAAAGTGACCTTCAGATACTGCTCCAGTAAATTCATAACATTTTCAGGAGATGGTGGCACCCATTAAATTCACTTCACACGTACCTCTACGATTGTACAGACGTCAGCAGCTCAGCATGCGGGACGGAATAATATAAATCCTCAATGTCTACAGAAAAAGCAGATGTAATGTCTGGATGCGTTGTAAAAGAATCTATAACTTTTAACGAATCCTTAGCTCGAAAATGGTCTTCAAAATCTCGAAGGTTAAACGTTTTTTGCAAAACGCCGCTAATCTTTTCCGATAACATTCCCTGAACTAGGAAGGAGCTGTTGCTTTTCGATACGGGGCACTCCTAATCTCTTAAGTGCGCCATCGCCTCTTTATGCTTTGAGTTCTTGCTTTCAAAGTTCTGTCCGCATGCTGAAACGATCAGGGCAGTTTGTAGTGCTGCGTCATTGAGTGAACATGTGCAACTGCATTTTGTGGGAACAATATCTGATGTAAAAGCCGAACATCGAATCAACATGAAGTTCCTTGTGAAACTGAAGAAATCAGCCGCGAAAACATCTCAAATGGTAACCGAGGCTTATGGAGATGAAACTTTGTCTCGTGCAAGAGTGTTGGAAGGGAATAAGCGGTTCTCAGGCAGAAGGGACAGTCAGGAAAATGATGAACATGCTGGGTGTCCAAGGTCAGCGATTACAGACCAAAACATTGCCCAAAGTTCGTGATGTGATCCGTGCTGACCGAAGATTAACTGTCCGTGCAGTGGCGGAGTTGGTTAACTTTGATAGGGAAGCTTTTCGGCGCATTTTAACGAACGCATTACACATACCTACTGAAAACTCCTGTATAAAATCCATACAGGAAATCGTATACAGGTTTATTGTACAGAATCTATAACACAGGATTGTCAGGTAATTCAGGAAGTTCCTCTAATGCCCAGGAAAGTCCGGAATGAAACCGCATGGAGGTCTGATACGGGCATTTCTTGTATGGTGGATGACCCTCATTTCGCGAAAAAAAAAATGCGTCGCCAGGCTGGAAAAAGCATGCAAAATATAAAATAACACGACTACCTTTCAAAATAAATTAATATAATAATAAAAAAAGCTGAATGAAACAAGCCTGCAATCGAAAAATTCGTCTTCACGCTCTCGAGAACTACTCCACGAGGGGGTATGGTTGGAGTGGTTATGATTCAGTATATGTAGATAACTTTGCTCTTTCTACTTTGCATATTTTCCTTGCCTGTAGAATTTGTGTCCGTAATTTTCCGATCGCTCTTTAAACACCCTGAATATTTTTCCATGCTTTCACGAGGGTTCACAAATGTCCCGTATCTTTATAATGCGTCGCTTTATTGCAGGCAAACCTTATTATCATGATTTACTAGTGCTGATGTGTATTGTCATAGATAACGAACGCTTTTAAAGTTTCCTACATACACAGATATCCGGTGCCCTAATACTTGTAATACAGCTCGTTTACCCTTCATGTGCTACCAGCGGAGCTGCGACGTCAATGAATACACTTCCGACTGAGCGTTTTCAATATGTTAACATTAGAGAAAGCGTCGCCTAGTGTACGGCTACCTGCGCATCTTTCGAAGGTCACCGATATTTATTTTTTCTCGAGCATATTTTTGTCCTCGCTAGCGAAACGATACGTTCGGTCTTCCGTGCACCTTCGCGTTGAATGCGGCAGATCTTCAGTCGAAGATATGAAGATGTACCGCAAGATCGTACGAGCCTTACCAGCTGCAACGACTGTTGCACGCGCAAAAGCGACGCAATGCGCGTATATACTTACTAGCGCATACTTCGACGGTTTAATAATTTTGGGGTATTGGTGAAACAACGCTTGCTCTTTATATACCGAATAATTGTGTAATGTTTGGGTTTTTGCTTATATAGTGCGCTGGCGTGTCTGGCACGGTCATTCTCGTTGAGCTTCATCGATCGGCTCGGCTTCTGTTCAGAATCTGAAATACTCTGCCCGCCATCAGTTCCAGAAATGACAGGTTCGTCCGATTTCTGGTTAATTGAAGCAGGCCGAACCGGCATGAAATCTTGCGGAGACCTGACGCAGGAAATTCCTGTGTAGTCTGTGGTCCTCCTTTCAGTGAAGAAAAAAACCGAACGCCAGGCTGGAAAAAGCTGCACAGCTATTAAATAACGCAACATTTCAAAAAGGGAAAAAAGCACTCTAAAGCTGAACATTATACATTTACAAGTGTCATTCGAGCTTCGGTCTTTACGGTCACCAAGCACGCACACTAATAAAAAAAACATCACGATGGGACACTGTTACGGTAGTTATATTTCAGTTTATGTAGTCGACATTACACTTTCGTACATTTATTGTTTTTGGGAGTAGAATTTGTGGTCGTAATTCACCGATAGCCCTTTATACACGCTGAATTTTTTTCCTGGTTATCAAGGAGGGTTACCCTTGTCCCGCCTCTTTACAAATTATCGCTTTCTTGCAGGCAATGCTCAGAATGTTGCAATTTACTAGAACTGTGTTTTGTCACTGCCTTCGAACTTATGTAATTTTTGCTACATACATAAATATGCGGTGCACCACCACTTGTAGGTCTGCTTGTTGTAGCGTCACCTGCTGCCAGCGGAGCAGCGACGTCAGTGAATTCATTTTCGAATAAGTGCTTTGCATACGTAAACAATTGAGGAAGCGACGCCCGGTGCCCGGATAATCTGTGCATGTTTCGATGATCAGCGATGTGTTTCATTTATTCGCGAGCGTATTTTTATCCTCGCTTAAAACACTACGTTTTTGCTTGCCCTTTCGCGATGAAGGTGGCAGATTTTCAGTCGCAGATATGAAGATGCAATGCAAGATCATACAAGCTGCAGCAACTGTTGCACGCGCAAAAGCAACGCGATGCGCGTATGTACTTGTTAGCGCACACATCCACGACTTCATATCTTCTAGGTATTTGTGAATCAATGCGTACTCCACATATACAGAAAAGTTGTAACGTATATTATGTATGGTTTAATTCTTATTTGGAGCGCAGGCATGTTCCGATGTGGTCATTTTGGTTACCTCACGATGCGCCTGAATTGTGTTGAGAAGCGGAAGTACTCTGTCCCGTATCGGTTCCATTCCCGACGGGTTTGTTCTGTTTCAGTTAAACCGGAAATGACCTATGCTGCATATGAGCTCAATACAAGACTAGTGCGCCCTGTTTCATATTCATTCGGATTGGGATGTCTGGTTTGAGAGGCATACTGAAAAGTCTGTCCTGTATTAGCTTCATTTCGGACCGGACCGTGCAGATTAAGATTCATACCGGCAATGACGTGTCTGGTATAAACCTGTCTACGCTTGATACAGGACTGGTCACGCAGGTATGAAATTTATACGGGATAATACAGGACCGGGTAAAACCCATTTCGAGCGATACGGGATTTTTCACTATGGATGAGAAAGAATTGTGCGAAGGGAGTTCCAAAGGTCCTATCTGATGATCAAAAGAGTGTCGTAAAGACGTGTTTGGACATGTTACAACACATTGCAAATAAGCCAAATTTGTTGGAATCTGTTGTAACATGCGATGAGACATGAAATTTCACTTATGACCAAGAAAGTAAGCGCCAGTCAGTGCAGTGGAAGTCCCCAAGATCCCCAAAACTCAAAAGAGCACGCATATGGAAATTAAAATTAAAGGCAATGTTTATTGTCTTCTTCAACAATAAAGAAATTTTATTGATTGAATGGGTTCCCAGTGCTCAGACTGTTTATCAACACTACTACATTGAAGTACTAAAAAGACCGCAAAAAAATAGGAAAAAAAGGTCACAGTTGTGGAGTGATGAATGGCAGTTGCACCAGGACAATGCATCCGCTGACATAGCCCTATCTGTCAAGCAGCTTCTGACCAGGAAAAACATTACTGTGATAAAACATCCTCCTTATTCACTTGATTTGGTTCCATGCAACTTTTTTATTTCCTAAAGTTAAAGCTTGCTTAAAGGGAACCCAGTTTACCTCCGTTGAAATGGCTCAGGCAAAAACAGAGAATTTCCTGAAGGTTTGGTTTGGTTTTGTGTGGTTTAACGTCCCAAAGTGACTCAGACTATGAGAGACGCCGTAGTAGAGGACTCTGGAAATTTCTACCACCTGGGGTTCCCTTCCGACAACCTTGTTCCAGAACAGTTACCAGCAATGGCACCACCGAATGCAGAGGTGTGGGAAGGCGACTACTTTTAATGTGATAATGTCGCAGGGAACTGATACGGTAAGTACAATAATTTATTCGACCAGTCTGGCGTTTTGGTGTTCCACCTTATATTCTGGTACTTATTTGTGTTATTTATATAAGTCATGTTCTGTAACAGGGAACGGTTGTTTTAATTGTATGTTAACTGTGTTCTGTATTTATACGGGTGCGCACAGCCATGTCAGCTACACAAGACGCAAGCAAGATGTTTTCGATAGTGGATGCAATCGCCCGCCTGTTTCTATGATGTTCGAGATTCTTGTCGTTGCTTTCCGGAGCTCATCTCGAGAGTTATCTTTAGAAGATAAGCGCGGTCAAGAGCGGTGCGGTGATTCTGGTATTCAACGTCCTCGCGTGCACCTTGCTATGCTGAACACCGCTGCAGATGAGTTATTCACCCCTTTGTTGGGTCGAGTTCGTAAGTCACGAGTGGCATTTTGGCCTGCGACACATCTCTCCACGGCATCCGCAACTTTCGTCACTCTACCGCGGCATTATTTTTTCTGTGCAGTTCAAATACCAAGTCATTTGCTCTAGGCGGACAATAAACTTTCGTGCTGCTGTATCCATGCGAAGAAGTAGACAGCAAGAAATGAAGCAAAATAATTCCCGAGCTACTGCTTGATCAAAAACTGTAATAAATAACGAATAATCAGTTATCCAACTGCTCACATGCAGTGCGTTGAACTTATATGTACTATAGGTGATGATTAGGCTACTGTAAAGGTCGGCGTTTTATGCATGTGATATGCTGGAAACTTGCATTTTCTTATTTAAATGTCCGCTTCATGCAATGATTGAGCTAGTTTGGATGTGAGTAAATTACTTGTGCTGACGTTATATTTCAACCCCACACTACCGAAAAGTTGTTTGAAAAGAGTGGACGGTCAGGCGATGCTGTTCGTGATTCCAAACCTTCGAAGAAATTACGGGGCTGAAGAAGCCCCTGTTCTTGAAAGGTGTACCCCGTCGGTACTGAAATAAAAGTTTTTGACGTCTACTATATTGCTCCTAGTGTGCATTCTATGCTCACTGTCACCGACTGCATTTTTTGCCCCTTTTGACATGCGCCGTGCATTTGGCATATGCACACTGGAGCAAAACCCACTGGCGGGACCTATAACTGGTCATAGCTGGGACCAGATCAAATGAGTTATGGAATAATTCCCAGTTGGGACCAGCTGGCAGATGGTCCCAAGCGGAGCAAGCTGCCAGATGGTTCCAGTTGGTTCCAACTGGAACCATTTGCCAGCTGGTCCAAACTGGGAATTATTCCATAACCCAGTTAAACTGGTCCCGGCCGGACCTGGCTAGGACCTGTTTGAATTTTTGTATGTGGGAAACGCCTTGGCGATCACGGCAAAATATAAATAGCAATAAAGGTAAATATGCCAGTTTAGTCAGATGTGCCTACAGATGCAAGTGCGTTCCTCGACTAGAAGCGCCGAGTGTTCTAAGGAGGAGCAAGAAAAAAGAGGCCAGGCTCTTATAGGAAGTATTTCATAAAAGCAAAAGGCAGATTTATGCGCCAGTGATACGTTAGTGAATTTTTTTGGGCTGAGTATGATTTTCCTTGTAAAGGTACTGAGCGGTGATAAGCTACGACTTTCATAAAGCACGTCTTTTTAATGTGGGCATAGCCTCACGTTATAAATGCATGCGCATGTATTCTGCTATAAATAGTGTGATGTTGGGGCCTGTCCGTTGTCCCCTTGTTTCTGTCTTTGGTGCGCGTTAATTATTGCGGTAGGTCTTTTCCCAGTCTTTTAAAAGATGTTAAACCGGCAACATGCTTTATAAAAGCGAAGACGAGGCGCTGTCCCTCCATTACCGTTGCCACCATTTTTTTTTTGCTATAAAGGCCCGCATCAGTTCGATGTTCACGACAATTTCCAAGCCGACAGGCGAAACCGCTGTAATAAATTTAACCTTTACATACATCACTCATAATTGCTGCTCGCCACGGGGAAACGCCGTCTATGTCCTATAGCACAACACTTGAGCCACCGTTTTTTTTCCTGCTTTTTCCTACTTCGCAATTAGGGCGTTTTTCCCGGGGAAGTTTCTTCCGGGGCCATTTTTTTTTCGCAGATGTTTTCACTGGTCTCAGGCAGCTGCTTATGTTGAAAATTATTGCATAAGTTTGTCAGGTGTTCATTATCTTGGCTTGAAGTTGGGGCGGCTCTTTACGTCAGAACATCTTGACCTCAATCCACAATTTTTTGCTGTCGAAAGAATGAACATTATTATATATAGTGTGTTTGGAAACTAATGTTAGGTTGATTGGTTGGTTTATAAAAGAACACTGAAGAAGGTTTAAGGGCGAGCCTCAGTTTTCATGCTGAGCCAACAATTTCGATCTGAGGACGTTTCAGGGTTCGAATGCTTTTGCTTGTGACAAAAAGCCAGGCTGGGAAGACGAGGGGTAGAAAGAGGCAGAGCAAGGAGTGAGAGAAGGTTTCTTTGGGTATCAATTTCTATGAGCCTCTTTCATTGTACCCGGGTGGCCTAAAAATAAAATACAATAAAGATCTGTAGCAGTAGGAAAACTACAATGGGAGATATTGAATGCATTAGCTCCTGAAGCAGGTTGGATGTTGACACCTGTTTCTTGAAAGCAGGGCAGACTGGTGCTGCAAACGGACCAAGCTTTTAAGAATAGAGGAATTGAAAAGAAAACAATAGCAAAACAGTGCACTACATCTGCCAAACGTGAATTATCTGAAGGGAATGATTTAGGAAGAACAAAGCAAGCAGTGGTGATCAGAAAACATGTTTAGAAAAACACTTCCAGCTTTGCAGTTGTGCGAGTGGGGTCATATGAGTGCACAGATTGTGTGAATGCTGTATGAGATTGTTGTCCCTACTAGCTATAGTGCACAGGGCGTATACTTCAGGAATTTTAATTTTCGTTTCTAGATATTTGCACTTATCTATTAGAAAAAGCAATCCCATAAAGCATTCAATATACTCGTACAGTTTATTCACAGCCCATGCACACTCTCCCCTACCCCACAGCAGCAAGCAGCAAGTGGTTTTCTAAACAAGTTTCCTTCTCCTCATTGCTAAGTTTGGTTCCACTTGAATCATTTTCTTCAGATAACGTCACCCTTAGCAGTTATGTATTACATTCATTCGTAATTTTTTTCAGTTGTCCTTCCCTTCTCTGGAAAGCTCTTGGTATCTATCCCCCTGCTGCTGTATTGCTTGTCAGCTCCTTTGGATTACACGCCTATTTCCATTCAAGAAACAGGTGTCAGCCTCCAACCTGCTTTAGGTGCTCACTCATCACCTACCTCGCATTGCTGTTTTCCCTACAGCTGCCCCTTTTTATTTTATTTTGCAGGTCATGGGTCATCTGCTCCAGACTCATACTATGATCAATTTATGCGATGTCTTTAGACAATATGATAATAGAAGCTATCGACCATCAAAAGATAGTCTTTAGAACACGTATGATCTATGTATGACCTCCCTTCCGACAATTGGCCACCGTGATTGAATAGAATGTATTTACATAGGACGTATTTACACCTCCTATGATTAGCCTATTGATAGGGCATATGGACACTGTAATGACTGTGTTCCGATAATTGGCCACCGTTATTTTAAAGAATCGTGTTCATACAACGTATTAATATCTTCCGTTATGCTAACTATATTTCAAGTGTCCAATAATAATGTGTATTTTACTCACTGTTCACATGCGTGTAATATTTCGTGAAAAATTTGAGTGGTGACAGAAACAGATGCAAATTCATACCTTCATTTATTGCACAAACCCTTGACACAGAAACACTTGGTTTCCTATGGCAACGACATTGTCTGTTTGATGTGGCAGCCATATCAAATTTATCATGGTGCCACCTAGAAAAGAAATATACATGCTCAAAATTTCTCTACCAATTTCACACGCTTTGTGCTAGCATCACACACATCTCTCTTCACTCAGATGCCTCTTTTTCCTCAAAATATGCTAACAGGTTTCCAACCACTTTCTGTACAAACTAGTACCTGCAAAACACCCTCAGGAGATAGAGACTATTGCTGTGTTTAGTTGTATTCCTTTTGATCCTCGATATCTTTCGACATTAGTTTATCACAATAGGGGCTCAGGAAACAAAGGAGTGAAATTTACACGCCAGTATGCTTGGTCATCAAATAAACTCTCTCCTCTGCCATTTGCTACATCAAGCAAATACACATGTTGAGCGGCAACGCATCAGTATGTATACATACATTTTGGTGCATGCTATCAGCAAGTGATGCCACTATGCCTGTTTGCTCCCATTTTTCCTGAGTGATGCCTATGTTAGCCATAGCAGATAACACACACCTAAGTAATTACTGAAGGAGACCAGCTACACCAAGCACCTAGGTGAATACTTAAGAGCAATGATAGGGAATGATGAAGTATAATATAGTTGGCCTACAATATGCAGTCACACATATTTTTTACTACATATGCAGGTAACAAGTCTCAATAGTGTATTCCCAGAAAGTAAGGAAATAAGAAAGTGCCACTCATGCCCATCTTTTCCTTTCAAGAGCTTGTCACCAAGGTAAAATCTTTATCACATATGAAAGCAAAATTCAGAATACCTTTCTTTTATAAGAAGTCCACATGGATGCTGAAGAAACTATGCTGCTACGTCCCACTGCTACTTGTCCCGGAAGTCAGGTTGCCTTGTTACTTGTCGGCACAGACCACGGCAACAGGGTGTCTCCAGATATGGTCGAATGAAGCAACAAGAGGACTGCATGTACATATGAGAACACTAGTCAGAACAGCACGAAGAAAGATTTTTTGAATTAAAAATAAGTAAAAGTCAAATGCACAAGTAAAAGAAGCATAGGAGGAGTATTTCATATGGTTGCTGAGTGACAGCATGAAAAGCCCAGAATTGGAAACGCAATGCTCCACTGATGAAAATTACATAATCATAAAATACATAAATACATAATAATCTAGGTAATCTCAAGAATAGTGGCAAGTCTTATGTAGGCACTATCTTTTGGAGATACGTGGAAAGACAAGTCAGATGGGGTGGTAAAAAATGACTGGTTTGCTTTATGTGGTTTATCATCCCAAAGCAACCCAGGCTATGAGAGATGCTGTAGGGGAGGACTTCAGAGCGTTCGACGAGCTGGGGTTGTTTAACGTGCACTGACATCGCACAGGACATGAATGCCTTTTTGCTTCAATTTTGAGCTTACTGCTGAACTGGTCGTACTCAAAATAGGCTGGCGCTACCTTTATTTAAATTTAGACAAGGTCCTTTTGAGGATACAAGACTTGCATGCGTCCCAGACACATTCAGGGAGACACGTTGGCCCTGTACAAAGGCTTAAAACGTGGAGAGCTTGTCTCATTAAAACCCACCCGGCCCCGCATAATCACTTTTTGGTACCTAGTATTGCCTGCTTTGGCTCGTCAATAGTAGGCTACCTACAATAGGAGCTAAATTATTTCATCCTTAAAAAATTATGCAGCGTACTGCTGGAATATGCAGTCACACATAATTTTTGCTACATATGCAGTTAACAAGTCGTAATAGTGTATTCCCGAGAGTAAGAAATGAAGAAAGTGCCATTCATGTCCATCCTTTCCTTCAAGAGCTTGTCACCAAGGTAAAATCTTGATCACTTATGAAAGTCAAATATAGGAGAAATACCTGCCTTTTATAACAAATCCACATGGATGCTGAAGAAACCATACAGCTACGTCCCACTGCTACTTGTCCCACTGCTACTGCTACCGGAAGTCAGGTTGCCTAGTTTTCACTTGTCGGCACAGACCACAGCAACAGGGAGTCTCCAGATATGGCTCAATGAAGCATCAAGAGGACTGCATATGCATACGAGAACACTAGACAGAACAGCAGGAAGAAAGCTATTTTGAATAATAAGAAAAGGAAAAGTCAAATGCACATTAACAGAAACAAACAAGGAATACTTCATATGTTGCTGAGTAACAGCATAAAAAGAGAAGCACAGAATTAGAAATACAATGCTCCACAGAGGCAAACTACAGTAAAATGCTTGTGCACAAAATTCTCTTCTAGAGTGGAAGATTCAGTGATATATGCAAGGGGTTACGTTTATCTACTGTGCATGCATACGGTACTATAGGAATGCATTACTCTCTGGGAAGTCAACCTCCACACCACCAGGTATCAAACTATTTCAGAAGTTTCTGAAAGATTTCTATGCAATGACAGGAAGATCTTTCACTATCAAACAGAGTTGCAAACAGCACTAAAATCTAATGAGCCCATGTATGTTTCTCTTAAAAATGTGCGGACGAAGGAAATGTAGTTGCTGCTGCTTTTATTTATTTACTTGTAACTAATACTGCATCATTTCCAGCAATAGCACGTGTGAACACAATGCAAACAAACAATAGAGGTGAGCAAGCTTATCTAAAGATTTAGAATGACTTTTTGTAATAAAATGAACAGAAATCATTTAACTAGCCATGTACAGGAGACAATGCATGTACTAAAGCAGAGCTGCACAGATTTAAGAGCCTTAAAAGCTCCAGCAAAACACCCTTCTTGTCACTGTTGCCTTTACACAAACACCACAGGCTGGCCGAGAGCTAGTTTAAATACAATACCTTTAATTATCGCATTCAAACTGATCACTTCTTCAAATACATTGATAAACACAGGTACACATGGCTGAGCTTTTAAAACATCATCTGTTGGACAAAACCCTCATTATACTTTTGGATAGGTCTGATAATAAAGATCAGCATGGCGAACAGCCATTCGGCGCTTTCATGCGCTATGCAAGCTTAATAGCCTTATCATATCTTAAAGAACACTGTTTTAATTTTCAACACCTGAGAACCAAATTCCGTGGGGGTTTAAAGGGACATCTTTGAGCAAAGTTCACTGTAGGATATTGCCCCCCAAGAACCCAATCACAACAATCTATAAACACACGTTCGACAGCCTATGGCTTTCTGCACAAAATACAGTTCACACCCCATGGCAGAAAGATCTCTCTCTACCATCTATGTTTATCCAGGCAGAACCCAAACATGTAATTTAAAAAAGAAGATTTTTAGCAGGCTGTAAAGGCATTCGTTTTACATGTTAGGATGCATTATTATTTGATAAACACAAAGGGCCGCTACACTGATACTTCCCTACGTCTTGCAGCCCACCCCTTCTGTAACAAGCCCCCTCATGTTTGCAGAACTCAAAAACACACAAAACAATTAAACAAAAAATGTTCTCCAACAGATAAATATCAACATATTACTTTTATTATTGCTAGTAACTATTTGGCTCTAGGGTTAACGATGCATTTATTTAGGTTGTGAATAAAATGAGTTCGGAAGTTAATTGCAAATCTTGGTGTCTAGCAAGAAAATAAATATTTGTGTATATGTTGCTTTGAGCAAAGTAAATGTTCTCATTTAGTCACAGAAAAACAGAATACCACTTGAACGAACGTCACTTCGACGATGTATTCAGTTGTACGAACTTTATTAAATCCGCCCCCTGAAGCTCTATTGAACACTATGCAAACGCACTTCATTTTAACAAACTTCAGTTATTGCTCATTTCAGTTAAACGAACATTTTCCGCGGTGCTATCCTGTGTCTTCAAAGTCATACTGAGCGCTTAAAAAAGCACAGTCCGCCCTCTTTGTATCATATTTTTATGTTAAGAATCACTCTTCATTATCGCGTGAAGAAAAGTGGCCGTTATTTAGCTGTGAAGTGAATTGGATGTCAAAACTTGCTTGTAACTAGATGAATACATAGCTGTCTTTGCACGCTTAATTAGCTATACAGTCATAGCCAGTCAAAGCCAGATCTCCAGCCCTACTAGGCCCTTTAGCTCCAAGAATTGCGAATGTGTTCATTTTGGTTAACCATGATCTGCCTGGAGAAAATGAAAGCCTTTTCGCCTCAGCAGGCCGTTGTGATAGGCAAGATTCTCAGGAGCTTGCACAGTAATCGAGTTCAAAACCACTGTAGTCCTTTCAAAAGTGCTGCAAAAGGTTACGCATTCTTCACTTGCAAATCAGCGCAGTGACAAATAAATGGGCCCAGATAAGATTTGAACAACCTAAAAATCTGTGACATATTTTCTCTTTTTGGGCTCCAAGATTACCTCGGAAGGAGACTGCAGCCATGAAATTAGGAGACGCCTGCTTCTGGGAAAGAGAGCAATGGTTAGCCTTGACCACCTAGTTAAGAGCAGAGACATTAGTCTGCCAACCAAGATCCGTATAACTCGTACTATGGTGTTTCCAATTGTGATGTATGGATACGAGAGTTGGACTGTGAAGAAGGCTGACCGCCGAAGAATTGACTCGTTTGAATTGTGGTGCTGGCGGATAATCTTGAGAGTTCCTTGGATGGCCAGAAGATCAGATCAGTTGATATTGTCGACCATAAACCCTGACTGCTCATTGGAGGTTCAAATTCTAAAGTTAAAGCTCAGCTACTTTGGTCATCTGATGAGAAGAGAGGAGTCGCTGGAGAATGATTTGATGTTGGGAAAGGTTGAGGGTCGCCGGAGAAGGGGTAGGCACCAAACGCGATGGTTAGATGGCATCCTCGAGGCACTGCAGATGAAGTTATGTGATGTTAGGAAGATAGAGACCGGAAAGCGTGGCGTGACATAGTCTATAGGGTCACGAAGAGTCGGACACGACTGAACGACTGAACTGAGTATTTCTTGAAGCTAATGAAAACAATCTTCAACGCATTTATTTCAGTCCAATGAACTTTCATTTCAACAAACTTTTTCCTAAGGTCCCTTGAACTTTGTTCAAGTGAAGCATCACTGTATGCGTACATATGCTGAGGCAGTCTAAATAAACAGTAACTGAATGTCGGCATGAACATGCACACATATGCACAGTGCAGTCAGCTATATTATGGAACCATGTTTGTCACTGAGCTATTAAAACACAGGTTTACTCAATTTTGCCTCAACTAGAAATAGAAGGTACTACTGCAGTAAAACAGCTAAGTATATCTCCTGTGTTAAAGCTCTGAAGAGGCCAGAAAAAATTTTCTTTAGTGCAGACTATGAGCAAGATTCACCAACACGTCAGTCTTGCGCTAAATACACACAAGAATCATATAACAACACCGAGCTGGTTTCAAGCTTTGCTTTAATGAAGCCTGTTACACATCCGCCCTTTATACTCTCAAAAGAAAACAATAAATGCAAGAAAGCATGAACCAGTAAAAATTTTACAGTTATAAAGCAAACACATGATTGCAAAAAACATCAGCATGTGATACCTACCAATTCAATGTCTCCTTTATAGGAAGGATGCTTTAGGGCAGGGCACCCATGGCTGATAGAATAAGCTGCCTCAACAGATTCATGACGATGTCTGCTTCATATTCAAGCAGCACGCCCTCGATGGCAGATGAAATCTGCTGCAAAAGCAGTGTGACAATACAATTGCATTAGCTGGACTGCAAGCATTATTGCCAAACAAGCCGTAAACGCAATAAACGAAAGACTTCATTAAATCCATGCTTCTCAAAATCCATAACATACCATTACTTTCCCTATACTCCTAAAGAAAAGCTGTCTCAGAAAATGAATTTCTAGCAGCTCTAGGTCACATGCCATAAGTTACCAAAAAACTCGATCCTATCATCTGTTTCAATTCTGACCCTTGTCAGCAATTTCAAACATTAATAAACGAAGAACTTCCATAGTTGAAATTCACTTTTCAAAATATGCTGCTTCTCTGTGAAGCTTAAAGGTTCTTAGAAATTAAACAAAACAGAAGACTAAGTTGAAAGCTCTAACCACTCACTTCACAGCCAATTGTTAGCTTGACCCACATAACTTGCCACGCCTCCGTAAAAAAAAAAAAAGAGAACCGTTGGGAGTTAAATAAACAATACGTACTGACCTACTCAGGATACAAATATAACTATTACTGTGTTGGAGTCTGCGAATTGTTATGAATAAAATGATATATCACCCCCCCCCCCCCATCTGTGCTTACTCGAAAGGAAAGCTTAAAATACAGTATAATTTTACGCGCAAAAGTCGTTGCTTATGGACTATTCCAACAAACCTCGAATTACCGGCTCCATGTGCAAATAGCTCCGCAAAGAAACCCTATAAATAAAAAAGAGAGGTAGCGAGCGATCGCACACATCTGATGGAAGATAAAAATAGCGTCTACATCGCTTTTACGCAGTACAAGGCCTCTCTCAATATTTGAAGCTGGCAGTTATGGCTGAGAGGCAAAGCGGTTGTTTACGTTTGAATAATTGGTAATAACTCCGCAAAAACAAACGCCTTAACTATCTGAACTTTCTTGCAAAATGATCGGAAAGAGGCCGCGGACCATCGAGGATCACTTTTCAGAACTTAACTAGGTGCTAAAAAGGCTAAACGATGAAAAATCTTCCTAACACATTGGTCATGCTGTGTGCAGCAAATTAAAAAATGGGTAAACGCGTGTAAGTTAAAAACTGCTCAGTTCAGAAACAAACTTTTCTGTGAGTATGCGCAAAGGGTTTTTAAAAAAGGAATGAAAACGTTTGGCAACTTACATTGAAGATTTCTGGCAGAAAGAAGTATTTTTTTCCGTGCTCGACGTCGCCAAACAATAGTGTACTAGAATTCTAGTACAATGTAGCCAAACGCCGCCTCCCCGAGAAGTTTTTTTGCAGGTCTTCGGGGCACGACCACGTGACACAATCACGTGACGCATGCCTCTATTTTTGCAGGCACTCTGAGAACAATCACGCGACACATGGGTGCCGTAGCCAAGCCGTAGTCTCGGCGTCCGCTCACGCGAGTATCGTGGAGTTAGCTTTTTTTTTTTTTTTAATCGCGCTGCCGCGCTGCTCAGACGAAAGGCGGGAAGCGTGGAATGCCGAGCGAGCCCCGGTTCTGTGCGTTCGCAATCTTTTGCTTTCGTTCTTTTTCTTCCGGTGGTTTTGTGGGGTGGCTGGTATTCGAGGCGACGCAGAGACTCGGAGGGGCGAGCCCGCTTCTTCACAGCGCGCTGCATGGATCGTGTGTTTGCTTTCTTCATTGTAATGAAAACTTGAGGTCTGACCGTATGCGGGGCCACACATATTGAGTACCTGCGCATAAGTTATTTGCACGCACGCCCGCTCACACGCATGCAGATTTGCAGTGGCGGAAAAGATATAGCTCTCAAGACTGAGAGCATTATCCATTTATACTAAATAATCACAAAAAACTGATTGCTGATTTGGTTACTTTTACTCGGAGACAGCTTCGTGAATATTTTGTGAAACTTTGAAGCCATCTTTTTCGTTGTATTGATGACATCACTGCGGTATAACCATAAAATTGCGCTGTTATTCGGTAAACACATATCTATTTTCCTTTTTTTTACTTTTGATGCTGTTCATCTCTGTAATGCCTGCAATGTTTATGCCTGTAATGTGTTCCATGTAAACTCTCAAGCAGTGTGCAACTGCTTTCTGACTGAGGAGCCCCGCCCCCCTCCCCCGTCCTCGGATTTGAAATTAAGATTGATTGATTGAGTGAAAATTTGATTGATTGATTGAAGGGCGCGTAAATGTTAACGTAGCAGTCAAATCGCCAGCGCTACCTAGCTGCCGATCAGGCTAAAGCAGTCCATACCAAACGTTAAAAAAATAAACGAAAGGAAGAAAGCGTGCAACCTGCTCTGTGATTTGCCGAGGGCAGCTCCAAGCCGTCACAGGTTTGATACCATGCTGTCTACGTTGGCAAGCCTGCCCGCTTCTCCTTTCACACCTTCCGCACTTCAAGGGGGGGGGGGTGAAGAATGCGGGCGTGTGTGCGTGCTGCTGTGTGCTTTACTCGCAGGACGGCTAGACGCTCCCCCTCCTCCAGCTCGAAGGCGCGTGCTCCGATGGTCAAGCGCCTCCTTGCATCCTCCCCGCGCATTGGATTTGAGACACCTTGCAACCACCCTCTCGAGAGGGTGGCTGCAGCTAGAACTAGCATAACGTTCTTAATGGATCACAACACACGGAAGGATGAATATGTTCAGCTACAGCTGGTTCATATTCCGTGGTTCTGCATGTTAATTTCTGTTAATTGTGCCGTAAGGGCGCTTAATTTATGCACAGAGCAAGGTCAGTGCTGCGGACCGCAGGTTGCGCGGTGATTTAGTTCACCAGGATGAATGAGCGCGATGCGAAGGCAGAGAGCGAATATGCGTGTTTCTGCGGGCGCATTCTATGCCGTTATGTATGCTAGTTCGCCCGCACCGCCCCCTTCTCTGCGCCTTCCCTCTTCCGCTCTCTTCTCTTACCATTAGCGCGCCTCCCTTCTCTACCCTTGTCCTTAGCACGCACCTCACCCAGACACCACCTCCAGCAAAAACATAGCAAGCAAAAGTAGAACCTGTAGAGCACTCGCTCGGTTGACGCACATGCCCAAAGGCTGCTGTGTGGTCTCGGATAACCTCCGCGAGCGCAACATACGATGCGCGCGGTCAGGAACAGATGGCTGAGATATGGCCGCTGCCTTGCCGGGAGCTGTGGCGCAGAAGCGAATAAGACAATTGCTAACATATTGAGCGCGGCGATAGAAAATGTCGGCGACGCGGACGCCGATTTGTTTCCATAAGTGGTGGGCAGGGGCGTAGTGTGAACAGTGGGGTGGCTCGACGGCATCTGGGCGCACAGTTCTAATCCCGACCGTGTCGATAAAAGAAAAAAAAGAGAAGTTCATTTTTTTTTTCTGGTCAAAGTTTTGTCCTCGTCAGGGAAAAGCACTCTCCATTTTCCAGTAATTTCGGCGCGTGAAAAGGGAAGGAGGTGGAGGGGGGGGGGGGGAGCGCGTTAGGTATTTTACAGAACATGTGCATTTATACTCAATAGTTGTGTGTATGCCATCAAATAATGCTAAAGTCCCGCCCATACAGCTTCTGGGCTACGTGGATCCGAGCGTCCAGGGCGTGCGCCTCTTGGAGAGCATCGCGCGATGTAACCCGACAACACCACCCAGCGCACATTCACCATCGTAAAGTTGGCGGCGCGGTGGCTGACGCCGTGCTGTCCGCGTTTACCTTCCATTTGTGATGCTTTAGTCTTTAATGGTTCGAGCGAGCTCGATAACAGGACTCAGTGCGTCCTCAACAAGAGCGGTCGCTTGACGAAGAAATGCGCGATGAAGAGAGAGTGAAATTGTAACCAGTTAATTTTTTCAAAATATAAACTTATACGTCTTTATCAATGATTCTTGCAAAGCGGTCGTATCAATTGTCTTTTTCTATTTCTTTTTTAACAGATGTTACTAATAATAAAAATAAAAAAATTAATTCTAATATGATTTGCAATCAACAGCATGCACTCGGTCAGTTAATTGGGACTATATACTTTCGATCTGAACATTTTTTTCTGACATGCCAAATTGCTTCAATATATTGCAATAGCTGTGTATGAGTGGTATAACCAGACATAATTGTCAAGGGCGTTATACGGCATCGATAAAAAAAATTGCAAAAAGGGCCGAAAAAAGAAGTTCAAAAACTTTCGGAAGGTGTTTTGACCTCGAAACAGAGCCCTGGCTACGCCCCTGCTGTATATTGACAGGCGTATGTACAGAGAAGTATATTGGCCTAACAACTTGCTATGCACTAACTTTATATGAACTGATCTAAATACACAAAAGTAACCGTGTATGAACTTCGTATTTACACATGTCCATAGAGATTAAAAGTACGTACAATATTGATAGAGTCAATAAGGCGTTAATACAAATTCTAAAGACTGTTGACGACCATTTTTGTAAGGCAATACCCATGGAAACATTATTTGACTAATGGACAGTACGTGTACGCTCCCCTCAACAACAATCTGCAAGTGTTTATATAAACATGTTCTCTTCTGATCACAGGTGTTTTTCGTTTCACTTGAATCTTTTATGCCAGATACCGTCACCCTTGGCAGGTACGGATTACTCTGATGCTTTTTTTATTTGTCCTCTTCTACTTCAAGAAAGCTCTTGCTCTGTATTCCCCTGTGGTTGCAGTTCTTCATGGGGCCTTTTGGAATACCAGTCTAATCCCTTTCAACAAACAGGTGGCAGCCTTCAACCTGTTTTAGGTGCTGACTCTTCACCACATAAATTCATGCCAAAGTAAGACTCTTGTACTCCTTGACAGCAAGCGTACTCTCCCCCACCGTGAGCAAGCAGCAAGAGCTTTCGTAAACAAGTGTCTTCTCATCACTGGTTACTTTGGTTCCCCTCGAATCCTTTTCTTCAGATATTATCATCCTTGGCAGCTTTGGATTATTCTGACGTTACTGTTTCGCCAATTGTCCTTTTCTCCTAGAAACCTGTAACTATTCCCCTGCAGCTGTATTGCTTCTCAAGTCCCTTTGGAATACCCGTCTATACACTTTAAAACGAGAGTCAGACACCAATCTGCTTTAGGTGCTAACTCATCTAACTCGCATAGCAATTTTACCTCCTTCATCCAGTCCTTTTTTTTCATGGTCAGAGTTTACTTGTTCCAGGCTCATATAACTTCATACTGTCACAAAGCCCCGCCTTTACGGTCAAAAGAGGTGCGGGATCCCCTTTACGATTTCCCGTCGTTCCTCTATGAGGGTTGTGAACACATTTAAAAGTTAGGCCGGTCAACCCGTGAAGCACGTGTGTCGGTGTGTGATTGAGGAATAACTACAAATAGGGCACTTTCTTTTACAAACAATTGAAGGTTTATAAATAGCAGACCAAAATTACACTGATAATAATAGAGTACAATGAAAGAGAATACAACGCCATGACAAGATATTGATAAAGACGAAGAAATAAATGATAAGAGAAAAAAAAATAACCCGACAATGAACAAAACACTGTGATAAAAAATATGAAGACTATAAAGATAATAAAGCAGGTATTTCAGATATTATAAGTATGAGCAAAAGTTACATAAGAACACAGCGTAAAATACTACTAAGTCAGGTCAAAAGTTAACAAAGCGAAAATAATGTTCGATTGAACAACAGTCCGTGGCGAATGAAATTCTCACGTCTTTCTTGTTTGCTGAGGCGTCGAAGGCTGTGTTGCTCGGTAGCGGCGGCCGTACAGGTGCAGAGGACGATGCGTCGATCGCGGGCCCGAAGAACACAATACGCTTTCGGAGCACCGCGGAGTGGCCGGAAGTTTGAATCTTCCCAAACGCACTGGTGAGGGCGTGCTGCTGTCGGTTATTTTATACCCTCGGCCGACTATGCAGCAGCCGCGTCAAGGACAGGCGGTCGCTGCCCCATCGGCTTGTAGAATCTTGTCCAGAGGAGCGACGGAGTCCCGTGAATTTCGCTCTATATTCCAGCCATAAGCTCCCGCATCTTCCGCTGTATAATAGGTGAAGCAGCTTGTGACACTGCCCCCCACTGAAGAATATTGCCTCGGAATATTCTAGAACTCCACAAGCGCCGAGAACGATGTTATTACGCCCCTATAGAGGGGTGCAGTAGATTGGGTCCGTCCAGTGCACTGTAGATCGTTCGTCACTCACTACCGTTCATGACGCGCACCATATACGCACTGATCTGAACCCACACACACCACAACACTGTAGTTCTTCAGTCATGTATTGCGCACATGTCACAAGTCACGGATCACTGATAACAATCAAGTGCACATATATACAGGCACATCGTGTACGGTTTTCATTACACAATCAACACAATGCAGCTATGCAGTAGTGCAAGCTTAACAACTATTCCAGCCGGCTCATGTAATCTGCCCCCACGTTCTCGCTGCCTTTAATATACTCGACACGGAAGTTGTATTCCTGAAGCTTAATACTCCAGCGAAGAACGCGGCTGTTTGCAGATTTTGTTTCTTTTATGAACTTCAGAGGCTGGTGATCCGTCTGAACGAGAAACCTTCTCCCGTAGAGGAAGACTTGAAATTTCTCGATTCCCCAAACGAGCGCTAAAGCCTCTTTCTCAGTGGTTGAATAGGCTACCTCTCGAGGGAGCAACTTGCGGCTCGCATAGGCAACTGGGTGCAGGATTCCGTCATGCGATTGAAGCAGAACGGCTCCAACACCTCTATCAGAAGCATCTGTTCGCAGGACGAATTCCCGGTCAAAGTCTGGCAATTACAGAATTGGTGCCTCAGCCAGTTTTTCCCGCAAGTTCTTGAAAGCCCGTTCTTGCTCGGGGCCCCAGCTCACGACTGAAGGTTGACCTTTCCGTGTTAGATCTGACAGTGGGCAGGTTAGGTCAGCATAGTTCGGGATGAAATCACGGTAGTAACCCGTGAGTCCTAAGAAGGATCGGACCTGCTTCTTTGTTGTCGGCCGTGAAGCTTCTTGTATCTTCTGTAGGGTCTTGGTGAGGGGTGACAATTCTCCCGACGCAATTTGGTGGCCCAGGAATGCGACGGTTTCCATTCCGATCTCGCATTTCAGCGGTTTGATGGTGAGACCAGCCGCTTCAATTCGAGCAAAGACCTCGTACAATGTTTGGAGATGCTGTTCCCATGTCGCACTGGCAATGAGAACATCGTCGAAGTAGTACGCCACGTCGGGAATATCGGCCAGGTTGTTCCGCATCAGCTTCGTAAAAATGGCTGGCGCCGTCTTAATACCGAAGGGCATATATCGGAATTGAAAGCGCCCCGTGCCAACCGTGAAAGCAGTCATCGCCTTTGAATCGGGTGACAACGGTACTTGCGAATATCCCTTGGATAAGTCCAGCTTGGAAAAGAATTTCTTGCGGCCTACCGAGGCGATAAGGTCGTCCGCACGTGGTAAGGGCTCGGCGTCGTCTGCGATGACTTCGTTTAACTTCCGAAAGTCAATGCATAGCCGATGCGTCCCGTCGGCCTTGCGTACGGCGATCACAGGGGAATTGTAGGGCGACTCCAATGGCTCAATGATGTCTAATCGGAGCAAGTCGTCCACTTCTGATGCAATTGCCTGTCTCAAAGCGTACGGTAGCGGATATTGTTTTACATTTATCGGCCGGTCGCTCTGTAATTTCAGTTGGCACTCGATTAGCGTGGTCTTTCCCGGAAGGTCCGAAAATATACCTTCGTACTGTTGCAGAAGTTTCTTGGCTTCATTCTGCTGTACGTGGCTCAATCTCTCGGAAATGTGTACATCCCCGATAGACTGTGTCTGGGAGGGCTTAGGAAGCTCAGTCTCTCCAGCGTCTGTGTCTTCTTCTGCCGATATTACTGCACCGGCAGCTGCAACAATGGTGTCGTCTTTCCTTTGCTGGTATCTCTTCAGCATATTGATGTGGAATATTTTTGTGGCGTGGCCCAAATCCACTTCATAGTCGACATCGCCCCTGCGGCTGATGACCGAAAAGGGACCCTTCCATTGCATGAGCAGCTTATTGTGCTCTGTGGGAAGAAGAATAAGAACCTTCTCTCCCGGTTTGAGTGAGCGTTTGCGGCTCTTGATGTTGTAGTAGCGGCTGTAACGCTCTCCTGCGCGCTCTAGCCCTTCGTGGGCAAGTTTACAGGTATTTTCCAGTCTGTCCCGTAGAGCAAGCACATACTCGTACGTCGTTCGCAACTCGTTAGGGATGGTTGCATTCGTCCAAAGCTCTCTAAGTACAGCCAGGGGTCCACGCACATTTCGCCCATATAACAGTTCGAATGGGGAAAAGCCGAGGCTTTCTTGGGGCACTTCCCTGTATGCAAACAAAAGTGGAGCCAGGTAGCGATCCCAATCGGTTGGTCTCTCTTGACACATGCGCTTGAGCATTTGTTTAAGCGTGCCGTTAAACCGTTCGACTAGGCCGTTCGCTATCGGATGGTAGGGAGAGGTATGCAGCTGTTTCACTGACAACAGACGGCTAACCTCCTTCATTACTTCGGACGTAAAATTCGTGCCCCTGTCACTGAGGACCTCTCTGGGCACTCCTACACGGGAAAACATTTCGACAAGTGCTTCGGCTACCCTTTCGGTCTCGACGCTAGAAAGTGCGACTGCATCAGGGTACCGAGTGGCATAGTCCACCATGGTCAGGATGTACCGATTGCCTTGAGCGGACTTCGGGTTGAGTGGACCAACGATGTCGATCGCCACCCTCTGAAACGGTGTCTCAATGACGGGCACTCGAACCAAAGGCGCTCGTGTGGTGTGACCCTTCGGAGTTGTGCGTTGGCACAGATCGCAAGAGGCAACGAACCGCTTAGCGTCAGCCTGCATTGCTGGCCAGAAGAATTCTGTCTGAAGCTTCAGTAGGGTTTTCTTCGCGCCTTGGTGGCCTCCCATCAACCCATCATGTGCCAGCTTGAGAATAGCTGATCTGTACTTTTGGGGCACAACCACTTGAGTGTACTCCCCGCCCGACTCGGCGACGTATTTCCTTTGAAGGACGCCGTTAGCAATGAAAAACTGGTGGCTACCCTTTCCTTTCTTCGCTTGCGGCGGGCCTACGCGATCGAAACACGAGCGTAGGGTCGCGTCATTCTCTTGCTCTTGAACCAACTCTTCGCGGCATACACTAGGGAGGCCTTGCAGGACTTTAAGTTTTTTCAGCGTTTTATCCTTGCATGCCTGCGCTCTAGTCACTACCGGACAAGCTTCAGCGGCATCCGAAATGGGTGCGGGGCTCTCGGTGTCAGGCGCTAGCTCTTCAACTTTTACTGCAGTGGACTTCGTAGTCTCGCTTTCTGTTGTCTTGTGCCAGTTCGGATCGGGGTCGTCTGCTGGCCTAGCACCTTCCACATTTCCCAGCACCAAATCGTACAAGGGATTCTCCATACACTTAGCGAGAAGTCGTCCCTGAAAGTACGGGGTGTCGACATCGACCCAAGCTTCTGGGAGCATTAGGACTGAGCGGTCAAGTAGGTAAACTGGAGACTTCGTATCGGTGATATCTTCTTTCCGTACTAAGTCCTTTCTTACCACCACCGTGTTGCAGCCTGTGTCTCTCAGGACTCGGACTGTCTGGCCTCCGATCATGCCGGCTACGACAGGTAAGCATTCCCTGACGGCGCATTCTTTACTGGTGAACCCAGCGTTGATGACGGGGATCTTCCCTCCATCCTTAAGTTCGAGGTATCCGTTCTCAACACATACTGCAGCGGACTCCCGATTTTCTTCTCTCTGTTTCGGGGCCCCATTTGCCCAGCATCTCCAGCTTGGATGACCTGGTTTTCCGCATTTGTGGCATTTCTTGGGCGGTCCCGATCCGTCGGATGGGGCGGCCCGGCAATTTTCGGGGCGGTGTCCCGTGCGTGAACAAATAAAACATTTCTTTTCATCGCTGCTCTTCGCATCCGATGATTGAAGCAAAGTTTCCTTTCTCTCGGTCGTCTTGGAGACGGCGTTTTCTGCCTTATTCTACGGGGTGCTTCGCTTTCCGAAGTTTGACCAGCCATGGGCCTCCACATACTTTTCTGCCCTTGCTACTGTTTCAGAGAAAGATGTGTCCTTCTTTTCTTTCAAAAACATTTGTAGCGGAGTGGCGCAGTTAGAAAGGAACTGTTCCTTTAGAATCAGGTCAAAGAGATCTGCGTACTCTTTCTTTGTGTCCGACAGCTCTATCCATCTGTCTAGGAAGTTCTGAAGACGCGTCACGAACTGTGAACACGTTTCCTCGTTCCGGGGACTAGCAGACCTGAATTTTTCTCGGAACCCTTCCTCTGTCATACGGAAGCGAATCATGAGTGCCTGCCGGAGCTTGTTGTAGTCCAAGCACTCGGACGCAGACATGCGACTAAAAACGCTGAGCGCTTCGCCGCTTAAACATAGACTAAGGGCTGTAGCCCACTGGTCGCGAGGCCAATTCTGACTCTCAGCGACGCGCTCGAAACGCATGAGGTAAGCGTCAAGGTCGTCCCTGCCCTCATTAAAAACTGGCATCAGCTTGTGCGGGCTTATGCGTTCGGGCCGAGCAGCTTGACTCTCCCCCGTTTCTGCCCTTGTCTCTCCGGTGCTGTTAGCGTCAGTTGCCGGATTATTAGGTAGGTCTCGTCGGAGCATCAGTAACTCCTTTTCTTTTTCCATCTCCGCTATCCGGAGTTGGGCTTTCTGCGACTCTATTTTCTTTTCTTTCTCCATCTCCGCCATCCGGAGTTTAGATTCTAGTTCTGCCTCCTCTTTCCGCCGCGTACGTTCCTCATTGCGTTCTTCTCTGCGACGAGCTCGCTCCTGATCTACCCATTTGAGCAGCTCTTGACCCTCAAAGCCAAAAGTTCGGCCATACTCAACAAGCCGTTCTAACTCTGCATCAGCCATGTTAGGTGGAAAGCGTTATGCAGTGCTAGGATACAACACTAAAAAAATTGCACCTACTCCTCTCTCCCTCACCGACACTTGGTTGACCAGTCCTGTCGCGGACGCCAATTATGTCACAAACCCCCGCCTTTACGGTCAAAAGAGGTGCGGGATCCCCTTTACGATTTCCCGTCGTTCCTTTATGAGGGTTGTGAACACATTTAAAAGTTAGGCCGGTCAACCCGTGAAGCACTTGTGTCGGTGTGTGATTGAGGAATAAGTACAAATAGGGCACTTTCTTTTACAAACAATTGAAGGTTTATAAATAGCAGACCAAAATTACACTGATAATAATAGAGTACAATGAAAGAGAATACAACGCCACGACAAGATATTGATAAAGACGAAGAAATAAATGATAAGAGAAAAAAAATAACCCGACAATGAACAAAACACTGTGATAAAAAATATGAAGACTATAAAGATAATAAAGCAGGTATTTCAGATATAAGTATGAGCAAAAGTTACATAAGAACACAGCGTAAAATACTACTAAGTCAGGTCAAAAGTTAACAAAGCGAAAATAATCTCCGATTGAACAACAGTTCGTGGCGAATGAAATTCTCACGTCTTTCTTGTTTGCTGAGGCGTCGAAGGCTGTGTTGCTCGGTAGCGGCGGCCGTACAGGTGCAGAGGACGATGCGTCGATCGCGGGCCCGAAGAACACAATACGCTTTCGGAGCACCGCGGAGTGGCCGGAAGTTTGAATCATCCCAAACGTACTGGTGAGGGCGTGCTGCTGTCGGTTATTTTATACCCTCGGCCGACTATGCAGCAGCCGCGTCAAGGACAGGCGGTCGCTGCCCCATCGGCTTGTCGAATCTTGTCCAGAGGAGTGACGGAGTCCCGTGAATTTCGCTCTATATTCCAGCCATAAGCTCCCGCATCTTCCGCTGTATAATAGGTGAAGCAGCTTGTGACACATACCCAAGGAAATATTATTTCCTCCTGTCACGAAATCGGCGCACATTTTTATTAAGCCGGCGCGGCGCGAGGCCCGCGTGGCGTCGCATGGAAAGTTCGTAAAAAACCTCTTCCCAGCGCGATATTGCGCGTAGCTTTGTACGCGTCGCCGTCGCCCTCTTTTTTATCACTCAGCGATGATGGTCACTCATCAGTCTGGAAGTTGCCAGAGGTCTCCGGAACATTCTACGTGACCTAGCCAATGACGACGCGCGGCTCGCCGGGAGGAAAAGGGAGCGCTCTAAACAGCGAAGCTAAGTATGTGTGCGCGCTAGCTTTAGCGCGCCTTAACCGACAGACGTGGCGCGCCCTATTTACAGAAGCCGCGTCACTTGTGTAGTCAGTCAGTCAGTCAGTCAGTCAGTCAGTCAGTCAGTCAGTCAGTCACGAAACGCTTTAAGCCAGCGTGTCGAAAGACGTAAAGGTTCACTGTCACTGCTGAAGTTCACTTCTCAGACATCAATTCAGTCCCACGGCATGTCCGGAATTCCGGCTGTCTGACTGCGAGAAAAAAAAACGGGTGCGCGAGTCATGGTCGCGCCCGACGAGTGACAAATCCAGTTTCTTAAAAACACCGGATTATTCCGGATAAACAAAAAAGCAAAACAAAGAAACATAAGGCGCTACTGCGCTGAGAACAGGCTGTTCATGTGCGTGACAATCGAACACCAACGGAAAGCGGGAAGAATATCAGTGTCTTACCGCGGCGAAACCAAACACACTGCGGAGCGAATAAAACGAGCAATGGAGCCAAAGCACTAACGGCGACACAAGAAAGATTGCTCCTCGCGGTACAGCAACTCACAGGAATACACCTAGGCTGTTCCTGCAGGCACTGCTTCCATCGTCGTGTCGGCGTTCTTCTTTCAGTCGTCCGTGCACACCCTGCTGGCCCATGACGCTCGCCGCTTGCCCCGCGCCGGCCTCTCCGCCGGGGCAAGAAAGCCACGCGCCTCGCTTCCGACGCGCTTATCTACCCTCGTCTCTCGCCGCTAACATCACGCCCCCCAAGATTATCTGCTTGCTCATGCGCACTAGTGCTGCCCGTGCAAACACAATACAAATAGAAAGACGCGCGCGCGGTTTAAAACACCTAAAGGGGCTGCGGAGCCCCACATTCCCCCCCTGTCAAGACGGGACACCTCCCGAGATTTCTATAACGAAAAAAAGAAGGGCACTGGGAGGAGTACAAAAAAAATGCTAGTTCTGATGAGCTGCCCGCTTGAAGGAATCCGCTGGATCGGTGGCATTCATCAGGCGATGGTCCAGGTTGTTCACAACTGGTAGACCCGAGTGCCGTTACGTACTTTCGGGCCACTCGTAGTACTTTCTCAGGTCGGCGACGTTGACTGGTCCGATCTCCCGGCCACCCTGCACATGACGAAGCATTTAAGCCAGCCGCGAAAGACGCTTTATTACTACAAAATGACCAGTCCATCGAGGAGCGAGAGAGGCGGCAAATCATTTTATGGCATCACTTAGCGGGTGCGAGCGGCGGAGTACTTTAACCCCAACGTTGAACTACAAAGGACGCCTGCCCTAGTTGTACTGGCCGCAGTGCTACAGGCGGGCGAGGTCCAAGTTCTCCCTGGCCTCCTTTAGAGTTCGACCGAGACGAATGGAGAGATCCTGGGTGAACCTGGAATAACTGGGAGCCTGTAAATTAGAGTCATGGGTAAGGGCATGTTCAATGGGAAATCGAAGCTCACGGCCTAAAAGAATAGCTGCCGACGTAAAACCCATCGACCGGTTTACTGTAGTTCTTGTGGCGAAAGCCATCTCCCGCAGTCGCAAATCCCAATCTTTGTGACGTTCCGTGAAAGCCACGAGCATGTTTTTCAGGTTTCTGTTGACCCGCTCTGTGATGTTGGCCTGAGGATGGTAGGGCGTAGTCTTTTTGTGCTGCACGCCAAGAGCTTTGCAGGTGTCAGCAAATATCCTGCCCGTGAAATGCGTCGCATTATCAGTGATTACCTCCGCCGGGAAGCCGAACCGAGTGAATGCGTCTATGAGTTTATCCCAGACCACTTTTCAGTCCAGTTTACGCAGCGGGTATATTTCAACCCATTTAGAAAAATGATCAGTGACCACTAGCAAGTAGCGATTTCATTTCACAGATCTAGGATAAGGGCCCATTACGTTGCAGGCAACAATTTCCCACGGGTAGCGGCTCTCCACAGGTTGCAAGAGGCCCGGTGGTTTACCTCCCCTTGCCTTCGCTGTCTGGCATGTAAGACAAGTACGGACGTATGCCACGACATCCTTTCTCATGCGGGGCCAAGTCACGATGCGACCCAAGTCAGTCAGTCAGTCAGTCAGTCAGTCGGTCGGTCGGTCGGTCGGTCAGTCGGTCGGTCGGTCGGTCGGTCGGTCGGTCGGTCGGTCGGTCGGTCGGTCGGTCGGTCGTTCAGTCGGTCGGTCAGTCGGTCAGTCAGTCAGTCAGTCAGTCAGTCAGTCAGTCAGTCAGTCAGTCAGTCAGTCAGTCAGTCAGTCAGTCAGTCAGTCAGTCAGTCAGTCAGTCAGTCAGTCAGTCAGTCAGTCAGTCAGTCAGTCAGTCAGTCAGTCAGTCAGTCAGTGGTTCGGCGTGTTCGCAAGTGCGACAACTGGAATCCCCGGCATCACCTATGCTGGCAAGCCCACGGACCTGCGAGGGAGCGGCGCTCGTCTTGCATGGCGGCCACATCGTGACTCTCGAGGCGTCGGACTGCAACAGTGCCCGGTGAACAATTTGGTGTTTGTTTATGTGACTGTTCTGTTTGTTATGTGTTGTAAAGACTCTGTGTTATTGAATACCTCTGTAGTTGCATTCTTAGCGTTTGTATTCTGTTAACCTTTTATCTGTACACTTTAAGTGATCTTATGTGTTCCTCTGTATCGTCGTTTGCTGTGTATAAAGTGTGTTTTGTTTGTTACTTCTGACTAAACCCCTTACTCTGGCTTGAACCAGCGAAAACTGGGCACCAAACGGCCACTCCCTTCTGTCACTACAAGGTAGTTAAATTCCGGCTGAGCTTGCCACGCCGGTCGAGGTCATCTCCTTCGCGACCGGAACAGCTGCCCCACTCACTCTAAGGGTGTCTGGGAGTGTGCGCATCTTAAAGGGCGCATCGTTAACAATCCTCCACATTTATAACGGGTGACACCTTCCTTGCTCTGGTTCCTTCTCCTCCCCACCTAGCATTTCTTCCTCCGAAGCACAAGGGAATTTATATCCCTCCAGGATATAAATTCGGAATATATAATCGGAACATTCGCTTGGTTTGCGAATTGAGGCTGCTGCTTATCTCTTGTTCAGTGCTCTTTCATACTGTAAAAATATCTTACTTCTCTCATTCTGCCTTAGTTGGTTCATGGGGTTTAAAGTCTGAAAGTGGCTCATGCTGTGAATGTCTACCTACTGAGTCTACATCCTGAAATACTCCAAATGTATTCAGTATAATCGAATTTCTACTGGGAATGTTCAATCATTTTCGATTATATCCGCTAAACTGGCATGGTGTGATCCGTGTTAGTCGGGCCTGCCATGTATAAACAGGCTTGTGTAGTTACGCTGGACACCAGCTCTCTCATGAATACAAGGTGCAGCAATTTTCAAGGTCAAATCAGTGTTCAGCGGCACAAGCAGCCCCGCCATAACCACATCTGCAGTCGTAAATGTTGCTCACAGGGACATTGCAAGAATGGTACAGGAAACTTAATAGCTTGAAAACGGCATGCAGCCTGAGTTGAAAATGTCGCTTTGTTTCTATAGCCATGGCTAATACCGTACACTTACAATGCATACAGGAAGAAACTCTGAGGATCATTTTACTAGTATAGTGCAGCAACCAAAATAACACATCTTTCCTCGGTGGTTATTCCGTGCCATATGTAACAAAGTTAGTGGTTTGCTCTCTCCGATATTTTTATAATTTGATGCATTTACTACCGTCAAAAGCAATTTTCCTATTTAGGAGTAAAAAACCCCATCATGTGACAGCTTTGGAATTTTTCTGACAACTGAAATTATAATCATTGAAACCTGTGTGGCTATCCAACGAAGGGTACACAACAAAAGGAAAGAGATAATTATTTGTGACCATGCTGTGGGTACGGAAAAAACCCTGCCCCATCTCTTCAACTTTCCCTCATCACGATCCCTAGATCAACCCACTGGCTGTGGGATTGAGACAAAAGACACTCTCCTTTTGCTCAGCAGCCGTCTCTGCCGAGCAAAATGAAAGCTGTCAGGGAGTATAGGTGTGCATAAATATTATAGAAACCTTCTTTCTTCCACTAAGAGTTTTTGTAACAAAGGTATATTGCATTATTTGTATAATATGCGTGAAGAACTTGCTAGTACAGAATTATGTCACTTTAGCTTATTGTTTCAGTACAAGGTGTCACTTCTAAGCTTTTAGAAACTCAGCTCAAAATTTCTGAGCATTATGAAATCTTTAACCAGCACATTCACTACTCCAGGACGATGCAGATATGAGCTCGTTGGTTCATATCACAGGTGAAACACACTCAAGGAATACAATAAGGGTGCATAAAAACACACAAGGAATACAACAGGACACAAGGCTTACTAACAACTAATCTTTGTTGAAGGGTGCAGAGTACAAACTGAAAAGGAAGAGTTTGAAGTGCGGGGCGCTGACAAGAAAAATGCACCCAGTTGCCACGAGAAAATAGCTGAAGGCAATGCAACTTGATAAGAGCAGAATAAAATCAAGAACATGTATAAACGGAAGAGGTTAAAAGCTAAAACCACTGTATGATGAAACGTGGATAAAACACCAGCGCTGATATAACAACAAAGGCAGAGGGGGGTAGGGGCTGGAAGCACAAACAAGAACCAAATTATTCTAATACCAGGGCGCTAAAAACTTGTAGAACTGTCGGAGGTTTTTCATTTTTCACTGAATGCACAGAGGTGTTGCTTATGTTTGATTCAACGTATTCATTAACTGCCGCCGCTTCCACCACTTTTCGCATTGAATGCGTGCTCTTTCTAGCCAAGCAGGTCAGCAAGTGCACCAGCGAGCATATCCAGTGGCTTTCAATGCTTGCAGTGTTGAGATATATTCCCCTACCCCTGAAGCGTTTTAAAGTGTTCAGAGGTGAACAGTACTAAAACGAGCAGACATGCTTGGTTGAGAAGCGGCGTTGGGTTCAGGTTTCCCATCTCGTGTGGTAAAGTGTACATAGTACAGACTGGTAGGTGCTATAATGAACGAGCAATGAAGAGCGCAAGGTATGCCATCAATGGTTCGGGGAAGGAAGGCATCTGTCCCAATAATTATTCAATCAATCAATCAATGAGTATTTTCGCATACAATGTACAGCGAAAAAGGGTGACAGGAGAAAAAGCTGCTTTTATTGCAGCTTGACTGAGCAATAATGCAAGTATTGAGAGCCTCCCGGATCTGTGCCGTTGCTGTGCGTGTCTACATTCTTGGCTAGAAAGAGCGAGCAGTTAATGCAGGAATTGCTGGTAGCGGTGGCGAATAATGAGGTGATCCTTCATTAGCACTCTCTGTAGAACTCACTGAAATGAGAAATACCTCGGACAGTTCTAAGTGCTAGACTAAGTTGTTGTTTTTTTCGTCTCCAGCCACTCCCATCCACCTCCCTGTTTTGTTGTCATATCGGCGCTGGTTTTTCAGCCGTGTTTCTTCACGCATTGGTTTAAAATTTTATTATCTTCCAGGTTGGCCCTTTACACTACCCGTGTCCATGTTTTGTTGTTTTTATTCTGCTTGTATCCCGTGGCAATGACTTCACCTGTTTAATTGCGACGATTGAGTGCATTTTTGTGTTACCGCCCCACATTCCCTCATTCCCTCACCCTTTTACCTTTACATTCTTTTGCTCCCTTTAATCAAGATTAGTTGTTCGTCAGCCTTATGTCCTGCTGCCTTCCAAGTCAGGCTGTAGTTTCACATTTCATACGTACTACTCGAGCAGGGAATATCTCCCCTCAATTCCAATAATAATAAAGAATGCCAGATTTCCTAACATTGTCACGTACCGTGTGTTCAGATGAAAATTTCAAACTGAGGGGCTCGGTACAAAAAAGTTAAATGCACTTCAGGTGATAGCCTATTATTATAACTTGTCCTCAGCAATCTTTGCGTGATTTTTTTTTGTTTTACTCAAAGGAAACTAATTTTGAAGCCGCGCTCTGCATAACCACTCATTGTTGTCCCAAGCTGCCATTTCACAGCACAACACAGCCTTGGTACAGTTCTAATTGCTTTCTTTCAACACAATCTAATGTTCAGGCATTGCTACAAACTGAATTGCAACAAGCTACAGAATTAGATTTCTCATCCAAAAATGTAGTTCACTGTAATTTATTGCAATATTAAAATTTTTGGTTGAAATTGCAGATTTAAAATTAAACGGAATGGTTTGGCAATTCAACCAAAATCTCAAAATGCCCATACGTTTCAAGTGGATTTTTTAAAAGGCCAGGACTGACGCATTTCAAGCTGCAGAAATTAACTAAAAGAACAAAAAAAAACTACTTACTGATAATGTCAATACGCATGACGAAAAGTTGAGCTCGTATAAAATTGTTATAAAAAGCTTCGAGCGCAATAAAAATTTAGGTGGTCTGTATATTGATAACCAAATTCTAGTTTTGGATTTCTGTAAATTTTGACGGGCTCTTATATAATTATTGTTTTGCAGGGATGAAAAGAGAAATAGCTTATTTTGGTTCAGTAAAACGTTAGAAATTTTTTAACATCGGAGAAGGCAGAGGGCAAACTCCGGAATGTTTACAATGAAGTGACCTTTTATAAAACAAACACTGAGGCTGATTGCCACATGTTATACAGGGTGCAAGCAGCGCTTACTTAACGAAGCAGAGTTAGGAATATAGCAGTGTGCCAGTAGCCAGCTCCATTAGGCAGTTATTAAAAAAGTGCACATTGAGTTGCGCAAAAGGTGACAGCTACAAAACATGCAAGGAAGATGAAACTGAACGGTAATTATTAACCCACACCACTTAGATATCCATTTACTATGAAATGCAATCGCTACAATCCCCAAGCAAGTGTTGATAGATGCACCAAGCAATAGTAATGCTGCAACAGAATTAGGCACAATTATGCTAACAGAGTTGCTTGGTCAGATGCTGATGGCTTTCTTGCATGGGATGCCATAGTATCTGACCAAGAAAGCTGGCGACCACATGCAAGTCTGGAGAGATTGTGCTTTCCAAGTGGTTTTCTGGAGAATGGTCTCTCATTAGTTACAATGTTAAAAGCAGAAATAACTATTGTTCTTCATGATGTGTTCCTGCACGAGGGTCTTGCAATCCCACTGATATGAGTATATAAAAATCACCTCCATAACAAATTCCTCAAACCACTGGCAAGTTATTAGTTTCAATATTCTAATTTCCCAATGTACACTGCGTGGCAAGAAGGAAATATAGCCTAAATCAGTGCTTGTGTCCAAGATTTTTCCAACAATTGCAATTATGTGATCACAGATTACTCCATGCTGCATAGTGTCTGCTGCTTTAGCAAATTATGTGTCCGTGGTACTGGTGGTTTCGCTCTGTATGCTTAACCTACATATTGTCACGCCACTGACGACGATGAAGGATTGTGCTGCTGTGGCAAAAGAAGAGGAATAAGCTTTGGTGTCTGGCGGCTAATAGGCTTCACCTTGTCCCGCTGCGACAGCACTGTAAATGAACACCCTTTTTTTTCATATGATGCAACAACAGTAAAGCAGGAAGCTGCCACTTGTGCACAAAAACTAGCTTTGGAGATACGACCTACCGCTTCCTCGCGGGGTTCAAGTATGAAATAGCTTTAATGCGTCCTCCAGAATTGTGCTGCCGTCAGCATGCGTAACCAAACAATCGGCAGGGTAGGTTGAACTGATGGTAGCACTGCAAAACATTGGTCACTGGAGCTGAAAGTTCCACAGAAAGTGCGTTTGCTCACAATTTCTGCGGTGTGACATGACTTGACTTTCAGCGTTAAAGTGAGCATCCTCTTGATGGGTCCTTGTCGTCGTGTTTCATTTGCTTCCTTGGTTTACCATGCGCGCATAGAAAACACGTTGAAGTTTGCTTAGCAGCCTGACATGATATGTGACTACTCGTGTACATTTCAAGTTCGGCATCAAAGCTAAAGAAATAATGAAATTGAGAATCAGAAAGTTTGTCCTCAAAACGCTGAACTGTGACCAGCATATGTGTTTGTCATTTAACCTTACAGCAATCATGAACTCACATTTGCTCCTCATTTCCGTTAAGTATAGAAAACATAGTTTATATACCTTTGGTGAAGGCCGGCTCATTCATACGGATTCTTTGTGCTTCTAGATGTGGCTCGAGCTTGAATCCGCGATCTATTAAAATTTCATCACCTGGCAGTAAATAGTCCTGCACACCACACTTCCGAACAATGTACTTATCGGAGACCCTACCGCCAAATACGTCGGATGCAAATATGGTGAGACCATTGGAAGCAATGACGGTCAAAAACTAGACTGTTTGATCCTTTATATACGCTGTAGCTCTGCATCCAAACCATTAATATTATTGGCCTTTGCAGCCACGCCTCCGTGCAGTCAAATATGCACGTTGTGCGATCGTAGCCATTCTTGGCAAAGCTATCTGGCAGACTGTCGTGCACTGCTGACCGAGGCAACCACACCACTACGTCTTCCATTACTTTTGCCAAGTTTGACAACATACTTGGAAATATTGTTACAACGACGAAGTGTGTCCTGTTGCCTCGCGGAAGGAACAAGGTGATGACGAAAAAGTGGGACTGGTTTCGTGTTGCTGCTCGCTGCTATGCCAGTTCAAGCTGTGTTGTAAATCTACTGTAAATACATCGAATTTCCACGTAACATATTGGTGGAGGTGCAGCCGGTAATCCCGGTGTCAGCCTTCGCCAGACGGAACTCCGCAGCGGCCGCCTGCTTTCCTGCCCAAAGATGCCTCAAGATATCGTCCCAACATCAGTTTCACTAGTAGCGGCACTACGGACGCGGACGAGTGGATACGCAAGGACGAACTTGTCAGTACCTATAATCGCTTGGACCCCACCCTCATGCTAGCGAATGTTGTTTTCTACCTCGAGGGCACTGCGCTCGCCTGGTACGACACTCATGAAGACCAGCTGACCAGTTGGGATCCTTGCAAAGAGAAGCTCCGCGCACTTCTTGGAAAGCCCCTTGGTTGATAGCTGACAGCACAGCGAACTCTCAAGACCCGTCTCCAGACAGCTACCGAATCATACGTGGCCTACATCCAGGATGTCCTCGCCGTTTGCAACAAAGTAGATCGCATGTCGGAGTCCGCCAAAGTTGGTCATATCATGAAGGGCATCGCGGATGACGCGTTCAACCTGACTTGTGTACAAAGACTGCAACGCAGTTGATGCCATCATCAAAGAATGCCGCCGTTTTGAAGACGCCAAAAGCCGTCGCACAGCACACTCATTTGCCCGCCTTCCAAATACTGCTCCAACTTCTTCATGTCAAGATTTGCCGTCCCAGCACCAGCCAACGTCGACCGAAAACGAACTAGAGGCCATCGTTCCCGCTATGCCGCCACATTTGGCCGATGGCCACCGCCCGGACGTTCCCCTAATTCCGGCCGTTGTCCGCCAAGAGCTCGCTTACCTTGGGACTCAACTCCGTTGCTGCCGTCAGCCCGCCCCCTGTCGCCGACATTCGCTCAGTTTATCTTGGTCGACCTCCTTATGCCACCGACGTTCGCACAAGTTATCCTGGCCGACTTGCATATAACCCCGACGTTCGCAACCTTCATTCTGGCCGACCTGCCTATGTTGCCCAGCGTAGACGTAATCCAGACGAATGGCGCACATCCGATAACCAACCTATTTGTTTTACTTGCTTCTGCGTCGGCCATATCGCCCGTTTTTGCCGAAATCGTTGGTTGCAGCAACAAAGGTCCCGCCTGCCACCCTCCTCTAACTACGATGAGCAATCTCGTCCCTTCTCACCTCGTCACGACCCTTCAATCCCAGCCGCTGATACCGAGTCTTCACGCCTCAACCGATCACCCCACCCCCCCCTTCCCACCGTCAATCCCGTTCGCCCCAATGTCGTCGCTTTTCATCTTCCAGCACATGTGGCCGCTCTCCGACGGAAAACTAGGCGCTGCAGCATCTAGAGATGATGCTGCAGTAAGGACCACGATCTGAAGTCCTCTTTTAGCTCTTCGTGCGCACCGTAATTTGTTCATCGTGCTCGTGGATGGCACAGCCGTTCAAGCCCTCATTGATACCGGTGCGGAGATTTCTGTCATGAGCCCAGAACTCCGCTCTCGCTTGCGAACAATGCTGACCCCTGCCGCTGTACAGGTTGTGCGTGTTGCAGATGGAGCAACGTCTCTGCCTCTGGCTTGTGCTCTGCTCGCGTAACGATTTCTGGCCGCCATACTACCGTCCTCTTCAAAGTTCTGCAGCACTGTCCTCACGACATAATTCTTGGCCTCGACTTTTTCTGACCATGCAGCCATCACACACTGTGCTACCACATTTGTTGAACTTGACCTGCCCTCTCCTTTCGACCAACGCTCTCCTGTTCTGCACCGCCTTACTAGTGTCGACTTTGTCCGCCTGCCACCTGAAGCCGGAACTTATGTTCTGCTCTGTACCCTCTATTCACAATGGACACTATATCGTTACCCCCAGCCTTTATGCTTCCCTAACCCGACGCGCTGCCCTTGATCATACCGTCGTCAGAGTGACCGCGAACCAAACACGCCTCCTTGTTGTGAACTTTGCGTCGCAAATCCAGCCCTTCCGGCAAGGCATTTCGCTCGCCACTTTGTGTCATGTAAAGGAATGTGATCTCTCTGCTGTGACCACCGGTTTACCGCCATCCTCTGTCTGCTCTTTATGTGAAGTTTCCAACCTCCAAGACTACACTGAGATGATCACTCCGGACCTTTCTCCTCCACAAGCTCTCTGTCATCTGCTGGCATCTTTCAGAGACATTCTTTATTTTGATCAGCGCCCATTATCTCGAACTGCTCTTCTGCAACATCGCATACATACCGGCGATGATGCTCCCATTCATCGCCATCCTTATCGCGTATCCGGTGCTGAACGCCACATAATCCAAAAGGAGGTTGACAAGATACTCGCTCAAAACGTCATCGAACCCTCGACGAGCTTGTGGGCGTCCCCAGTCGTTCCGGTTAAAACGAAAGACAGCAGCTGGCGCTTTTGCGTCGATTATCGCTATCTCGACAGTATCACTAAAAAATGTGTACCCTCTTCCCAGAATCGGTGATGCCCTAGATTGGCTCCGGGGAGCTAAATACTTTTCTTCTATTGGTTTACGGTCCGGGTGTTGGCAGACCGCTGTTGACGAGTAAGACCGTGAAAAAAACAGCCTTTATCACGCCAGACGGCTTGTACCACTTTAAAGTCATGCCGTTTGATCTCTGCAATGCACCAGCGACCTTTGAACTAATGATGGATTCCCTTCTTCGCGGATTTATATGGACAACCTGCCTGTGCTACCGCGACGACATCGTCGTTATCTCGCTGATCTTTTCTTCGCACCTTGAACGCCTTACCAGTATACTCAATGTATTCCGTACAGCCGGCCTCCAGCTCAATTTATCGAAATGCCAGTTTGGTCGGAGCCAACTCACTATTCTTGGATATATGGTTGACGCCTCCGGACTACAACCTGATCCGGCTAAAAATCAAGCCGTCAAAGACTTTCTGCGTCGCCATCTTCGACAGATGTGTGCGGCTTTGTCGGCCTCTGTTCTTACTTGCGCCGCTTTATCGAAGATTTTGCCCGTATCGCTCGTCCTCTCACCGACCTACTTAAGAAAGACATCGCTTTCACGTGGGGCCCTGACCAGCAAGGTGAGCTTACTGACGTCTCCCCCCGTCTTGGCTCATTTCGGTCCCTCAGCTTCCACTGAAGTTCGAACAGACACCTGCGGATATGGGAAAGGTGCAATGCTGGTTCAACACCAACATGGCAATGATCGCGTCATCGCATATGCTTGCCACCTTCTCTCCAACGCGGAAAGCAATTATTCGATTACTGAGCGCGGGTGTCACGCCCTTGTATAAGCTGTAGATAAATTCCGACCTTACTTATTCGGCCATTCATTCTCAGTTGTCACTGACCACCACGCGCTTTGTGGGTTGTCTTCCCTGAGAGATACCTCTGGCCGTCATGGTCGCTGGGCTTTGCGCCTTCAAGAATACTCCTACAATGTCGTTTACAAGTCAGGTCGCCTTCATCAAAATGCCGATTGTTTGTCTCGCTATCCTGTAGAACCCCCTGATCTCGGTCACGCAGAGGCAATTCCCTGTGTCTTCGCCCTCTCCAATTTAGCCAACATAGCAGGCGAGCAGCGGAATGACCCAACTTTAAGAGCCATCACTGAAGGCCTGGCATCTGGAAGGCCAGATTCTTCTCTGCAGCTTTTTGTTTTACAGGATGTTATCCTCTACCGCCGTGACTTTCATAATGATGGTTCTCCCCTCCTGTTGGTGATACCCAAAACGCTCCGCTGCTCTGCTATTGAAGAACCTTACAACCTGCCCACAGCTGGCCATCCCGGTGTGTCTCGCACTTCCGACCGGGTTCAGTGTCATTTTTTTTTTTGCCGGGACTATACCGCAGCATCCGGCACTACATCGCAGCCTGCGACACGTGTCAGCGGAGGAAAAAAACCATCGCGGTCACCAGCTGGCCTTCTCCAACCTATTCAAGAGCCCTTGGACCCATTTTGTCGTGTTGGGCTTGACCTTCTTGGCCCCTTCCCGACATCACGGTCGCGTCACAAATGGACCGTAGTGGCAACCGATTATGCAATACGTTTTGCTATCACACGAGCTTTACCGACGAGCTGCGCTAGGATGTCGCTGACTTTCTTCTACATAGCGTCATTCTCCATCACGGCGCTCCTCATCAATGAATTACCGACCGCGGTCGTAACTTTTTGTCCCGAGTTGTTGAAGACATCCTGCGTTCATGTTGTACTAAGCATAAGCTCGCGACTGCGTACCAGCCCCAAAACAACGGCCTTACCGAGCGCTTCAACCGCACTTACGGACATGTTATCTATGTATGTATCACCTGATCACCACGACTGGACATCGCACTGCTATGTGTGACCTTTGCTTACAATTATTCTAAGCACATGACGGCTTATTCACCCTTCTTCCTGCTCTTTGGCAGGCACCCCACTTTACCTTTGGACACGCTGGTTCCGCCTGCTGGCGGCCCCATAACTACCTACTCACGTGACGCCATTGCGCAAGCCACTGAAGAGCGCCAAATAGCCCGTAGTCGCCTCCTCGCCTCTCAGAGGTCTCAGAAGTCTGCCTACGATAGGCGACATCGCCACGTAACCTATGGCCCTGGGTCCTTGGTTCTTTTGTGGTCTCCTGCTCGCCGCATTGGTCTCTCAGAGAATCGTTTGTCCCCCTACAGTGACCTTTATCGTGTGGTGCGCCAAGTCACCGATATGACGTATGAACTTGCCCCTCTTGTGCCCGCAGCCTCTTCCTCTCGCCCCACTACTGAAATTGTCCATGTTTGGTACCTGAAGCCATATGAACTCATGTATTATTGCCACTTTAGCGCCGGGATGACGCTTACACTGCCGGGGGGTGGGGGGGAGGGGACACGTTACAGGATGACGACGACGAAGTGTGTCCTTCTCTTGCCTTGCGGAAGGGACAAGGTGCTGATAACGAAGTGGGACTGGTTCAGTGTTGCTGCTCCCTGCTATGCCAGTTCAAAATGTGCTGTAAATATACTGTAAATACATCGAGTTGCCACGTAACCATATTGTTGACACTGTTGAGACTGAAATGTTGAATTTGCTTGCAATGTCTTCATAAATGAGACCAAGTCTGAGCCTCATACGTATAAGCAACAGCTGTTGTTCTAAGCCCGACTACTGCTGCGGTTGTGCCATTGGCCGTCAACAATAGAACTAGTTTCTTAAAAGCGCAGTATAGAAATGCACATAACATACTGTGGTGTTAAGTATTGAAAAAAATGCTTGTCAAGGAAAGAGGGATGTTTGCACCGTGTTTTTTTGTAAGCATATGTGTGGTCTGGTTCCACCCATTCCCACTGTGTGGAGTTGCCTTTCATCTCCCTCTGCAATAATAAACAAACATGTATCCTGTTTGGAAATTACGTTTACCTGCAAATTACTTTTTCTCTTTCCACTCGTGACATACTGCAGTTTCCTTTATCAAGAGCCACCTAATGCAACAAAACAGCAAAACCTCAAGCATATCTGCTACTGCGCTGTTCCGGCACAAAGCAAGCCGCTGTAGGTTGGCTTAGTTGTTGGAAAAGTGCAGTTTGCACGAGCATTGCTTCAAAGCTAGTGTCCGGGTGAGATGAGGCAGCATCAGCTTTCGGAGAGAGTTGCTAGAAGAAAGGCTAAACAGCAAGCATTGTGTCAGAAATAAGCGTTTGCAATATGCTAATATGCAGTTTAATTCTGCAGAACAAGTTTAAGTGGCATCCATTCTTGAAGACATGCAGTAGTAAATGTGTTGTTGCGATTTCAAGTGAATTGCGAATAGATTTATAACTAGAAAGTAGGCTTCCAGAGGCAAACTACTTGCTTGCAGACAGCCACAAGAGTGGCAATATAGGCTCCAGGCTTACAGCATGCTGTCTACCTTTTATGTTTGCATGCATGCTTACATCTAGTTCACTGCTGGCAGAAGAGTCATCTTGAACATTGCAGGTTACCTGTGAAAGAAAGTGCATTAGGCAACTACAACTTGGCCACAAAGGAATCATCAGATAATGCATAATTATACTCTCTTCATTGCTTGAAGGCAGGCTGAACGAGTCATGTTCAATACAAACAGCCTGTTAACAGAGAAGAGCATTTGCAGTGTTTGTGTTTGCTGTCTGTACATCTGCTCACTCCTGTAGAGCGGCTCACAGTTGTGAAATGATAATGAATGTGTATTTCTTTAATTCTGCTGTAGTGTCAGCTGACCTGTGTCAGATTAGTCAGTTGAGGTATCACTGAGGATTTTGTTTTTTAAAATACGAAGAAAACAAAGTGAGTTTCACTACTTCCTTGTACAGACTCAACAGTCTGACCTTACACTTGGCATGTGGTGGACCTTGGTCATTGCGCATCAGGAGTCTGCGGTCGTAAATCACCTGAAACGATTACAACATAACACGCTCCTGTAATTCACATGCGGAGATAGTCAAGTTATGAGTCTATAATTTTGCGTTCTTGCCAGCGCTTTAAGTTCAATCTGTGGACAACCAGCACATTTTGCACCAGTGCCGATAACATGTCTGGTTATCGCGTTAAAAAGCGTGCAAAAAAAGTGTACGCGCTGTCATGTATATAAATGTAGCAACATAAACATCTCTGCCGCGAAATGAGCAAATTCCATGTATTCAGTTCAGTTCAGTTTAGTCGTTCAGTCGCGTCCGACTCTTCGTGACCCCATGGACCATACCACACCTCGCTTTCCGGTCTCTCACTATCTTTCGAACATAACATGCATTACTACACTCAAAACAAAGAGAACTGCCGCCTCGTAGATGCCTTTCGCACGTAGCCAAGACTTACCATCAGTGGTGGGTTTTGCTCCGTTCGCTTGCCATCGACGAAATGCAGGGAACAGACGCGCGGGTTTGTATTCGGGAAACTTTCTTTCCGTGGACAAGCGAAGTCCACTGACGACTCAACTGGGGGTCGACTGGAAAGCGGAGCAATATAAACATGTCACACCAGTAATGAGACCTGGGCGCAGCATGCTTAGCGCAAGCACTGTAGGTGAATATTTTCCTTTTGCGCTGGTTGTTTCCACAACACACGACTACCCAATGCTGACCGGATGAAGTTCCAGCCGTGAACGGCATCGCAGCATTCGTTTTACTAGGTCTGGAAAACTGGAAGAGGTGGCACAAGCACGCTTCAAACCACGAACAGAGGGCAAGACACGGTGACTGATGGCGATGTAACAGCTCACTACCAGTCGGCAACCATGGGAAGCCGGAAAAGTACTCGGTTCGAGAGTACTCCCCCTTCCCCGCCACCCTCAGTAAAATCGTTTATAGCCTCCTTGCGCATGCGTAGTATCGCGCAGCACATCTGTGGTAAACACGCGGATGCAACGAAAGGTCCGGCGATGGAGTCGGCGGCGGCGACGGCTGCGGCAGCGGCGAGTCCAATCTCATCGCACCATCAGCCCGGCTGATTATACCGCGAAGCGTTGGGCCGGATACCACGGGCGGCCCTTACCGTGTTGTTACTCGCTTTGGCCCGTAACGTACCATATCAAAGACCTGCCCAAGCCTCACCCACGCGATGTGCACATTTTTCGATAGCATGTTTCCAACATAAGTTGGGATCAGCAGGTGCGTCGGCGACATATCGCTTTAACTATTGGGTCGTGCTTATCAGTACCCTTAACCCAAACAAATGCAAACTTATTTCGTTTCGCCGTAAACATCAACCGTTCTTTTTCTCTTACAGGCTTGCTAATATTTCAATAGACCTCATCCACTCATATAAATGCCTGGGTATCATTTTAAGCCATGACGTATCTTGGCGCGAACGCGTTACTAATATAATTTCTTTGCGGTAATAAAACCCTAGGATTTCTCAAGCGTAATTTACGTCATGCATCTACAGATGTAAGATAAACTCGCCTATACCCTTTTTTCCACGAGCCGCGTCAGACTGGAACGACTTTTACCACTCCGTGGCTGCCATCAACTGCCCATCATCCTTCAACGCCAGCAATGAAATGTGTATATCATGTGAAAATCTCTGAAAAAGTGTAACATTCAATGTTTATTTACCCAAACCCTTATGTAATACCCCGAAGGGGCCTTTAAGGTTAATAAATGAAATGAAAAAATGGCGTCAGCATTCCATCAATCGAGCATATCTCTGCAGACGCAGCAGGGCCGTGGGCGGATCAGGTCAAGAAGTGCGCAGGTGTCAGCGGTGTGCAGATAGCACAAGACCGGGTTATTGGGAGGAATATTGCCGCCAAACTTTCAAACTTGTACTTGTTGTTTTTTAGCAGCCGCCGGCATGCGCTTCTCACTCTGATTCTGGCTCGCTTATGAGTTCTGTATTATTTGTTTCTTAATGCTCCATGTCATGGGGTGCATCTATATCAGTTTCGTTGTCGCGCAAGATGCACCGAGATCTGTTTCGAAGATTCCGATCACTCGCGTATGTTTCTACAATGCTCCATGTAGTGCTAGTAGTAGTTTGCGACGTTATCTGAATTGTTCAGAGCAGCCTTTAAATTGAGCTTTGACGAGTGCGACGGGCATTTTTTGTTCGACGACCGACGAGCACGTTTGTTGCTATCGCCGCCGCCGAGTTGCTTAGTTCTTTTCCGGGCGCACGTCAGAAGCTCTGTGGCAAACCTGGCGACTTTCTACACATATTACTAACTTGCCCCTAATTCCCTCATCCTTCTTCACCACAGGTGGCCCTAGATTACTGGGAGAAGCTACTCACCAGTACCTCCTATAAGGACCAGCGCACGATCATTACATGCGCTCTCGCTTGGAGAGCCCTCCAAGGGCTTTCTTTTGCTTTGTAAGAGGGCCCTCTGTACATGGAGGGGGCTCTAAAATGCCATGGGGCAACGTCCCCACCCTCTGTGGTAATGCCAGTAAATGCTTCTACCACCACCACCAGCCCAATAAAGAGTTTCTTCAGTGCAATCACCGATTATTCATTTGTGTCATCGACCTTGTCACCACCACATGACAACATGGCAGATGCCTTTTCTCTGCACTGGCTATAGTCCTTCTGATTATGATGACGTTAATTAACAAGGCAATGTTATCAGCGAAACCAAACTGCTGAGTTATTCTCCGTCAAACCAGATGCTATAACGGCTCCCAGGAGGACAAGGAAAAACTATTTCACGAGCCAGTTTGGACCCTTCAAGGGCCTAGGGCCACCGCACGGCCCTCACGTTACGCGCATGTGTCCAGGTCACGTAGGGCCATGGCACTGGCACCCCTGTCCACACAGCGAAGTTGGTTGTGCAGGTCCTGCGACGTAAGGAGGGCCTCCCATTCCTCCCATGATCCGATGACGGGCTGTCCCTGCGGGGAGGATCGGCAGGGCAGCCGAAAAGAATGTGGTCTAAGGTGGCGTGCAACTCTCCACAGAGAGTGCACTCAGGGGAAACGGGTCGGTAGTAGGATAGGCGTTGAGGGTTGAGAAGTCGCGCGAGCCAAAGCTCTCCATAAACACTATGGGACTGCAGAGCATGTCCGCTGGGTGGACGCCGCATGTGGTTCAGACCGTTCGGTAGCTGTGGCCTACAATCCAGCAGCCCCCCCACTGACTCACTTCATAGACCCTCCTTGTAACTCGGAAGAAACAGAGGAAGTGGCTATAGCCTTAGCAATCGCCCAAACAGATGCGGCTTACATACTTAGCGACTCCAAAACAGCCATACTTAACTTTGCCCGCGGACGCGTCCATCCTCCCGCGTGGCAAATATTGAGAATATGCACCCTGAATTCTGACAGGCGTATTGAACTTATATGGGTGCCGGCTCACTCTGGCAATCCCAGAAATGAGGCCGCCGATAATATAACTGCTTCCATTCCATGTCTTTAAAGATGCCCTCTAAACAAGCTCTAAATATCTCTAGGGAGATAGGTTTTCGGCGCCCGTGAGCTGTGCGATGTCAGCGCACGTTAAAGATCCCCAGGTGGTCGAAATTGCTCCGTAGCCCTCCATTACAGCTCCTCTTTCGGTCTTCCTACTTTAATTGCCACCTTCCTTCCTTCCTTACGGCATGGGTCAGGTGTCCACAGAAACAATTGTGACAGATACTGCGCCTTTCTTTTCCTGTGAACCAATTATTATTATTATATTAGATCGGCTTTCCTTGCGTAATGCCCTTTTTAATTGGAATTTTTTTACTTATTTATACAAAAGTTTAATGCGCAGTAACTGTAGATATCTTCCAGTACTTTTACCTGATGCTCAGCTACACACCTATCTCGCAATGACGTATGACTGCTGAGGTCTCGACTGAACCAAATGCTCCCTCGTAGCCAATGATCGCATTGTATATGGGCTAGTTATATTTCGAGCACATTATGTCCCCTGATCGCTAGTGCGGAGATGATCGATGGCACAGTACCCTTTCTGAAAACTTTCCTGATCTTAAAAGTTTCCTGACTCTTTGATTGATTAAAGTGTATAGTTGTCCTGGTGCTATTATCTATTGCCTTAGCGAATGTCTTACGGGTAATGGAGTAAGCTGATTGCAGTAATTTTCTAGCCCTTCCGCTTTCTTATGGATTAAGATAAATTTGGCATTCTTCTATGATTGCTGTTTATTCGTTATTATCAGGCACTACGTATACTGGTTTGCCAGTTTTTCAAGCACATTGGCGGCTTCGTTTCGATGGAGGCGAAACGAAGAGGCGTCGTGTGCTGTGCGATGTCAGCTCCCCAGATTTTCGAACCTGACCTCGGCGGCTGCGTTTCGATGGAGGTGAAACGAAGAGGCGTCGTGTGCTGTGCGATGTCAGCGCACGTTAAAGATCCCCAGGTGGTCGAAATTACTCCGTAGCCCTCCACTACGGCTCCTCTTTCTCTCTTTCCACTTTCACTCCCACCTTCCTCCTTTCCCTTACGGAACTGTTCAGGTGTCCACAAAATCAAGTGAGACAGTTACCGCGCCTTTCCCTTCCTATAAATAAATCAGGTCAGGTCAAGCACATTGTCCGTGTTTTATAAAATGCGTAGTTACCTTACACTCCCCAACTGCATCATTGCACTCGTCACCTTACCATCCTGTGGTTACTGTATTGAACGCTTCCGCTAACCTCTGCATCATTCACATTTCTAGTGTTAGAACATAGTATGCTGCAGATTTCGTTCTGAGTGTCCGCGCTAAGGCTTTTTCATTTCCAGTTCGGGTTCTCCGTTTGCCGAAGATACTCATTACTAATAAGTTGTTTCGTGCAACGAACGAAACTGATACCTCGCCCTTGTATTCCTTAGCCAAATGCAATAGTTGTCCAATGCCTTGTCTCCAGCTTTTACTTTGCCTACCTTGGCATTGTGGTTGCCCTCCTGTATTGTTTATTGTGTTTTTGAGTTCCCCAATACCAATTCTACATCACCGTAGAAGCTTTCTACCACCTGGTTATCATGGCTAGATGTAGACACATACAACCGCCTGGCATATATATGTTATTTGGCTTAATAACGATGTATGCCACATTATTGCTATAGAACTTCTATATGTCACGCACTATATCCTTATCGGCAAGTAACCCTACTCTTAGTTCGCATTTCTCTGGTAGACCTCAATAACACAGTACGGCCGAGAGGGAGTGGCGCCAGAACGATATCGGCATCCTGTCCCTGGCGCGGGAGCTCGAGGACCGCAATGCACCCTTCAGGAACTTGAGCGGTCCCGCAAGCAGTCGCAGCTGGAGCTGGACAACCTGGTGAACTCGTAAGGCATGGATAACAGAAATGTGCATGAGTTGAAGAAAGTCAAGACCTCCCTGGAGAACCAGCTGGCTGCGCAGAAGACGAGCTTGGAGGAGCTGGAGTATGAGCTGTAGCTGGCCGGGGACACCAAGCTGTGACTGGACGTCACCCTGCAGGCACTCATTCCCAAGCACTAGTTCTACCTGCAGGAACGCGAGGAGCAGGTCTAGAAGCGGCAGGCCTGCTCCAAGCAGGCGCGGGATCTGGAGGAGTGGCTGGATGAGGAAAGGAAGCAATGTGCGGCAGCCTTGACGCTTCGCAAGAAGCTCCTGGCAGAACTCTACGAGGCCGACCGGCAGATTTATTCGGCGAACAAGGCTAAGGAGGAGGCCATGAGGGCGCACGAGCGAAGAGCCGAAGCCCAAGTGAAGGAGTAGAGCTCGGATATGGAGACGCTGAAGGCCAGACATGTGAAGGAAATCCAGGAAGAGAGGTTGTTCGCCAAGCGTGAGCAGAAGGAGTGGGAGCTGCTGGAGCGTTTGTTACCTATACGGAAGGTGGATGGTGGTCTGGCCAACTCGGAGTGGCTGGTGTGCTTTGAGAGGGAGCTGCTTTAATAGATCAAGAAGACACAGCTACAGCATGGTATGGCGACCACCTTGCACAGAGGAACGATTTCTTCACTACAGATGTGAAGCGCCTGCAGCAGCTCACCTAGATGATCACTCCGATGGAGAGATGTATGTCTAGAGAGTAAACATCTAACAGTTAGCATTGTCAATTACTATTTCGAGTACTGATTTCGCCCGGGCCCACCGAATTGGTATTGCAGACCCTGCCAAAACGCGACCAATAATGATAAAAGTTTCCAACTACAAAACAAAAGAAATGCTGCTAAACGCTCAGTCAAACTGGAAGATTCAGACGTTTCCATGTCTGAAGACTTTAGTCCATCTACAAGGCATACTAGAAAAAAAACTTGGGGAATTTGTAAAGAAAACTGCGCCTAACACGCGCTTTAAACTGAGGCACGCAAGGTTATTCTTAAACAAGAAATGCTACACCTATTGTGCTGAAAATGATAAAGTTTGTGAACAAACTAGCGTGCGGGCTACTACTTCACGTGTAGGTTCTAGTGCCGCGGCCTACACCGTGGCCGCGGCCCGTTTTGATGGCTGGGCGCTTCCGTCCACGTACGCGGCCGATCTCTGGAATTTCAGTACTATTCACCAATACACGCAGTGTTGTGCAACATCGTGAGGACCTTTCCTGTGCCGCCGATACCACATCGTCCTACATTATTGTCCTAACGGAAACAATGCTGAATAATTGTGTTAGAAGCACGGAAATCCTCGCTACCGAAAAGCGGTACTCCATATTTTGCTGTGATCGCGCTGTCGCACGAGGTGGCGGTGTTCTGATTGCCTTCTCGGACCATCTTTCTTTCTTTCTTTCTTTCTTTCTTTCTTTCTTTCTTTCTTTCTTTCTTTCTTTCTTTCTTTCTTTCTTTCTTTCTTTCTTTCTTTCTTTCTTTCTTTCTTTCTTTCTTTCTTTCTTTCTTTCTTTCTTTCTTTCCTTCTTTCTTTCTTTCTTTCCCTCTTTTCCTTTCTTTATTTATTCAATACTGCGAACCTTGTACAGGTCCAAGCAGGGGGCAACATGGCAACAAAACAATAATAACAAAGGTAATAAACATCAAAGTGTGGAGAAAGGCAATAATGAATCATTCCAGTCGGTTACTGTGCGAGAAAAGAATGAAAACTTGAATAAATCAGTTCGTGCGAGTTACAACGTCAGCGAGTCAGGATGATGGTGGCGCGTATGCCTCGATTATAAAAGCGACAGATATGGTGAAGGGCTAATAGCTACGTCTCGATTTCAAAGCGCGGAACAAAATTGCAAGCGTAAAATTTTTCATCGTTGTTAAAGACATTGGATACCATTGATCAGCATTAATGTAGAGGGTGAGTCATACGGAGAAAATTTAGAATAAATAAACCTCACAGCTTTTCTTTGTACCTTTTCTAAACGGGTGATATTGTGTTTAGTCAACGGGTTCCAAACAACGCATGCATATTCAAGTTTCGGTCTAATAAGTGAATTGTAAGCAAGTAGGTTTACGCTCGAGGGAGAATTTTTAAGCTTACGTCTTAAAATATAGTTTACGTAAAGCGGAATAGCAGATGTTATTTATATGTCAATTACATGACAAAGTATTTGTACGCGTGACCCCAAATACTTGTACTTGGCCTCTTCCAACAAAGGTGAAGAACCTAGCCTGTAGATAAAAGAGCGCGGAGCTTTTCTGCGAGCGAAGCGAACGACGGTCTTATCGTCTTATAGGAGTGGCTGGAGACGCAAAAAAGAGCCAACGTAGTCTAGCAATAGGGAGCTAAACATTTGCAGAACTGTCCGAGGTAGTTCTCATTTCAGTGAGTTTTACAGAGACTGCTAATGAAGGATCACCTCATTATTCCCCACCGGTACCAGAACTTCCCGCATTAACTGCTCGCTCTTTAAAGCCAAGACTGTATACACGCACAGCTGCGGCACAGATCTGGGAGGCTCTCAATACTTGCATTACTGCTCAGTCGAGCTGCAATAAAAGCAGAGTTTTCTCCTGTCACCCTTTTTCGCTGTACATTGTATGCGCAAATACTCATTGATTGATTGATTGATTGATTGATTGATTGATTGATTGATTATTTATTGGGACAGATGCCTTCCTTCCCCGAACCATTGATGGCATACCTTGCGCTATCCATTGCTCGTTCATTATAGCACCTACCAGTCTGTCCTACGTACACTTTACCACACGAGATGGGAAACCTGAACCCAACGCCACTTCTCAACCAAGCATCTCTGCTCGTTTTAGTACTGTTCACCTCTGAACACGTTAAAACGCTTCAGGGGTAGGGAAATATATCTCAACACTGCAAGCATTGAAAGCCACTGGATATGCTCGCTGGTGCACTTGCTGACCTGCTTGGATAGAAAGAGCACGCATTCAATGCGAAAAGTGCTGGAAGAGGCGGCAGTTATTGAATATGTTGAATAAACACAAGCAACACCTCTGTGCATTCAGTGAAAAATGAAATACCTGCGACAGTTCTACAAGTTTTTAGCGCCTGCTATTAGATTAATTTGGTTCTTGCTTGTGCTTCCAGCCCCCCCCCCCCCCCCCTCCGCCTTTGTTGTTATCTCGGCGCTGGTGTTTTATCCACGATTCATCATACATTGGTTTTAGCTTTGAACTTCTTCCTGGTCGGCCCGTTACACTACCTACGTTCATACATGTTCTTGCTTGGATTCTGCTCTTATCAAGTTGCATTGCCTTCAGCTATTTTATCGTGGTAACTGGGTGCATTTTTTGTGTCAGTGCCCAACACTTCAAACTCTTCCTTTTCAGTTTGTACTTCTCTGCACCCTTGAACAAAGATTAGTTGTTAGTAAGCCTTGTGTCCTGTTGTATTCCTTGTGTGTGTTTTTTTGCACCCTTATTGTATTCCTTGTGTGTGTTTCACCTGCGATATGAACCAACGAGCTCATATCTGCATCGTCCTGGAGTAGTGAATGTGCTGGTTAAAGATTTCATAATGCTCAGAAGTTATGAGCTGAGTTTCTAAAAGCTTAAAAGTGACACCGTTTACTGAAACAATAAGCTAAAGTGACATAATTCTGTACTGGCAAGTTCTTCACGCATAATATACAATAATGCAATATACCTTTGTTACAAAAATTCTTAGTGGAAGAAAGAAGGTTTCTATAATATTTATGCACACCTATACTCTCTGACAGCTTTGATTTTGCTCGGCAGAGACGGCTGCTGCGCAAAAGGAGAGTGGCTTTTGTCTCAATCCCACAGCCAGTGGGTTGTTCTAGGGATCGTGATGAGGGAAAGTTGAAGAGATGGGGCAGGGTTTTTTCTGTACCCACAGTATGGTGACAAATACTTATCTCTTTCCTTTTGTTGGTACCCTTCGTTGGATAGCCACACAGGTTTCAATGATTATAATCATACAGTTGTCAGAAAAATTCCAAAGCTGTCACATGATGGGATTTTTTACTCCTTAATAGGAATATTGTTTCGACGGTAGTAAATGCATCAAATTATAAAAATCTCGTAGAGGGCAAACAACTAACTTTGGTACATTTGGCACGGAATAACCACCGAGAAAGATGTGTTATTTTGGTTGCTGCACTATACTAGCAAAATGATCCTCTGAGTTTCTTCCTGTATGCATTGTAAGTGTACGGTATTAGCCATGGCTATAGAAACAGAGCGAAATTTTCAACTCAGGGTGCATGCCGGTTTCGAGCTATCATGTTTCCTGTATCATTCTTGCAATGTCCCTTGAGCAACCTTTATGACTGCAGATGTGGTTATGGCGGGGCTGCTTGTGCCGCTGAACACTGATTTTACCTTGAAAATTGCTGCACCTTGTATTCATGAAAGAGCTGGTGTCCAGCGTAACTACTCAAGCCTGTTGATACTTGTCAGGCCCGACTAACACGGGGCACACGCTGCCAGTTTAGCGGATATAATCGAAAATGATTGAACATTCCCAGTAGAAATTCGATTATACTGAATACATTTGGAGTATTTCAGGATATAGACTTAGTACTTGGACATGCACAGCATGAGCCACTTTCAGAATTTAAACCCCATGAACCAACTAAGGCAGAATGAGAGAAATAAGATATCTTTACAGTATGAAAGGGCACTGAACAAGGGTTAAGCAGCAGCCTCAATTCGCAAATCAAGCCAATGTTCCAACAAGGGGCCTTGTCCTTGTCTGGGGATCCCCATTATCCTGGAGTGATATAAATTCCCTTGTGCTTGAGAGGAAGAAATGCTAGGTGGGGAGGAGAAGGAACCAGGGCAAGGAAAGTGTCACCCGTTATGATTATGGATGATTATTAACGATGCGCCGTTAAAGGTGAGCACACTCCCAGACACCCTTAGAGTGAGTGGGGGCAGTTGTCCCGGTCGCAAAGGAGATGCCCTTGACCTGCGTGGAAAGCTGAGCCGGAATTTAACTACCTTGTAGTGACAGAAGGGGGTGGCCGTTTGGTGCCCAGTTTTCGCTGGTTCAAGCCAGAGTAAGGGGTTGAGTCAGAAGTTACAAACAAAACACACTTTATACACAGCAAGGGACGATACAGAGGAACACATAAGATCACTTAAAGTGTACAGACGAAAGGTTAACAGAATGCAAACGCTAAGCATGCAACTACGGAGGTATTCAATAACACAGAGTCTTTACAACACAGAACAAACACAACAGTCACATAAACAAAAACCAAATTGTTCAACCGGCACTGTTGCAGTCCGACGCCTCGAGAGTCACGATGTGGCTGCCATGCAAGACGAGCGCCGCTCCCTCGCAGGTCCGTGGGCTTGCCACCAGAGGTGATGCCCGGGATTCCAGTTGTCGCACTTGCGAACACTAGGAACCACTGACTGACGGATTGACTGACTGACTACACAAGTGGCGCGGCCTCTGTAGAAAGGGCGCGCCACGTCTATCGTTTAAGGTGCGCTAAACCTAGCGCGCACACATACTTAGCTTCGCTGTTTAGAGCGCACCCTTTTCCTCCCGGCGAGCCGCGCGTCGTCATTGGCTGGGTCACGTAGAATGTTCTGGAGACCTCTCGCAACTTCCAGATGATGAGTGACCATCATCGCCGAGTGATGAGAAGAAGGGCGACGGCGACGCGTACAAAGCTACGCGCTCTCTCGCGCGAGGAAGGAGTTTTTTCACGAACTTTCCATGCGACGCCACGCGGGCCTCGCGCCGCGCCGGCTTAATAGAAATGTGCGCCGATTTCGTGACAGGAGGAAATAATATTTCCTTGGGTATGAAGTTATATGAGCCTGGAACAGGCGAACTCTGACCATGAAAAAAAAGGACTGGAAGAAGGAGGTAAAACTGCTATGTGAGTTAGATGAGTTAGCACCTAAAGCAGATTAGAGTCTGGCACTCGTTTTTAAAGTGTATAGACGGGTATTCGAAAGGGACTTGACAAGCAATACAGCTACAGGGGAATAGTTACAAACAGGTTTCCAGGAGAAAAGGACAGTTGGCGAAAGAGTAACAAGTCAGAGTAATCCAAAGCTGCCAAGGATGACAATATCTGAAGAAAAGGATTCAAGGGGAACCAAAGTAACCAGTGATGAGAAGACACTTGTTTACGAAAGCTCTGGCTGCCTGCTCACGGTAGAGGAGAGTACGCGTGCTGTCAAGGAGTGCAAGAGCGTTGCTTTGGCATGAATTTATGTGGGGAAGAGTCAGCACCTAAAACAGGTTGAAGGCTGACACCTGTTTGTTGAAAGGGATTAGACGGGTATTCCAAAAGGCCCCGTGAAAAACTGCAACCACAGGGAAATACTTACCAAGAGCTTTCTTGAAGTAGAAGAGGACAATTGAAAAAAAAAAGCATCAGAGTAATCTGTACCTGCCAAGGGTGACGGTATCTGGAGTAAAACATTCAAGTGAAACCAAAATAACCTGCGATGAGAAGGGAACATGTTTATAGAAACACTTGCAGATTGTTGTTGAGGGGAGCGTACACGTACTGTCCAGTAGTAAAATTATGTTTCCAGGGGTATAAACCTATATGAGTCTGGAACAGATGACTCATGACCTGCAAAATAAAATAAAAAGGGGCAGCCGCAGAGAAAACAGCAATGCGAGGTAGGTGATGAGTCAGCACCTAAAGCAGGTTGGAGGCTGACACCTGTTTCTTGAATGGAAATAGGCGGGTAATCCAAAGGAGCTGACAAGCAATACAGCAGCAGGGGGATAGATACCAAGAGCTTTCCAGAGAAGAAGGGAAGGACAATCGAAAAAAAATTACGAATGAGTGTAATACATAGCTGCTAAGGGTGACGTTATCTGAAGAAAAGAATTCAAGTGGAACCAACGTTAGCAATGACGTGAAGGAAACATGCTTAGAAAACCATTTCCCGCTTGCTGTTGTGGGGTAGGGGAGAGTGTGCATGGGCTGTGAATAAACTGTACGAGTATATTGAATGCTTTATGGGATTGCTTTTTCTAATAGATAAGTGCAAATATCTAGAAACGAAAACTAAAATTCCTGAAATATACGCCCTGTGCACTATAGCTAGTAGGGACAACAATCTCATACAGCATTATTTACACAGTCTAATCACAAAATGTGTGCACTCACGTGACCCCCTCGCACAACCGCAAAGCTGGAAGTGTTTTTCTAAACTTGTTTTCTGGTCACCAGTGCTTGCGTTTGTTCTTCCTAAATCATTTCCTTGAGATAATGGCATGTTTGGCAGATGTAGTGCACTCCTTTACTATTGTTTTCTTTTCAATTCCCCTATTCTTAAAAGCTCGGTCCGTTTACAGTACCAGTCTGCCCATTTTCAGAAAACAGGTGTCAACATCCAACCTGCTTCACGTGCTAATGCATTCCATATCTCCCATTGTAGTCTTCCTGCTGCTACAAATCTTTATTGTATTTTATTTTTAGGCCACCCGGGTACAACGAAAGAGGCTCATAGAAATTGATACCCAAGGAAACATTCTCTCACTCCTTGCTCTGCCTTTTTCTACCCCTCCTCTTCCCTGCCTGGCTTTTTGTCACAAGCAAAAGCGTTCGAACCCTGAAACGTCCTCAGCTCGAAATTGTTGGCTCGGCATGAAAACTGAGGCTTGCCCTTAAACCTTCTTCAGTGTTCTTTTATAAACCAACCAACCAACTTAACATTAGTTTCCAAACACACTATAAATAAAAATGTTCATTCTTTCAAGAACAAACAAATTGTGGATTGAGGTCAAGATGTTCTCACATACAGAGCCGCACCAACTTCAAACCAAGGTAATGGACACCTTCTTACGAACCTATGCAATACTTTTCAACATAAGCAGCTACCTGGAACTAGTGAAAACATTCCCGAAAAAAATATCCCCGGAAGAAACCTCCCCGTGAAAAACGCCCTCATTGCGAAGTAGAAAAAAGCAGGAAAAAAAAAACGGTGGCTCAAGTGTTGCGCTATAGGACATAGACGGCGTTTCCCCGTGGCAAGCAGCAATGATGAATGATTTATGTAAAGGTTAAATTTATTACAGCGGTTTCGCCTGTCCGCTTGGAATTGGCCGTGAACATCGAACTGATGCTGGCCTTTATAGCAAAAAAAAAAAAATGATGGCAACGGTAATGGAGGGACAGCGCCTCGTCTTCGCTTTTATAAAGCATGTTGCCGGTTTAACATCTTTTAAAAGACTGGGAAAAGACCTGCCGCAATAATTAACGCACACCAAAGAGAGAAACAAGGGGACAACGGGCAGGCCCCAACATCACACTATTTATTGCAGAATACATGCGCATGCATTTATAACGTGAGGCTATGCCGACATTAAAAAGACGTGCATTATGAAAGTCGTAGCTTATCACCGCTCAGTACTTTTACAAAGAAAATCATACTCAGCCGCAAAACAATTCACTGACGCATAAATCTGCCTTTTCCTTTTATGAAAAACTTCCTATAATAGCCTGGCCTCTTTTTTCTTGCTCCTCCCTCGAACACTCGGCGCTTCTAGTCGAGGAACGCACTTGCATCTGTAGGCACGTCTGACTAAACTGGCATATTTACCTTTATTGCTATTTATATTTTGCTGTGCTCGCCAAGGCGTTTCCCACATAAAAAAATTAAACAGGTCCTAGCCAGTCCCAGCCGGGACCAGTTTAACTGGGTTATGGAATAATTCCCAGTTTGGACCAGCTGGAAAATGGTTCCAGTTAGGACCAACTGGAACCATCTAGCAGCTTGTTCCGCTTGGGACCATCTGCCAGCTGGTCCCAACTGGGAATTATTCCATAACTCAGTTGATCTGGTCCCAGCTGGGACCAGTTATAGGTCCCGCCAGTGAGTTTTGCTCCAGTGTGCATATGCCAAATGCACGGCGTGGGGACTTCCACTACACTTAATGGCGCTTACTTTCTTGGTCATAAGTGAAATTCAATGTCTCATCGCATGTGACAACAGATTCCAACAAATTTCGCTTATTGGCAATATGTTGTAACATGTCCACACACATGTCTTTACAACACTGTTTTGATCATCAGACAGGACTTTTAGAACAACCTTCGCACAATTCTTCCTCATCGCTAGTGAAAAATCCCGTATCGCTCCAAACGGGTTTAACCGGTCCTGTATTATCCCTTATAAATTTCATATCTGCATGATCAGTCCGGAATGAAGCGTAAACAGGTTTATACCAGACACGTCATTGCCGGTATGAATCTTAATCTGCACGGTCTGGTCCGCTATGGAGCTAATACAGGACAGACCAATAAAGTATGCATCTCAAACCGGACATGCCAGCAGGAATGAATATGAAACAGGGCGGACCAATCTTGTATTGAGGTCATATGCAGCATAGGTCATTTCTGGTTTAATTGAAACCGGACAAACCCGTCGTGAATGGAACCGATACGGGACAGAGTACTTCCGCCTCTCAACACAATTCAGGCGCATCATGAGGTCAACCAAAATGACCTCATCGGAACATGCCTGCGCTCCAAATAAGAATTAAACCATACATAATATACGTTACAACTTTTCTGTATATGTGGAGTACGCATTTATTCACAAATACCTAGAAGATATGAAGTCGTGGATGTGTGCGCTAGCAAGTACATACGCGCATCGCGTTGCTTTTGCGCGTGCAACAGTTGCTGCAGCTTGTATGATCTTGCATTGCATCTTCATATCTGCGACTGAAAATCTGCCACCTTCATCGCGAAAGGGCAAGCAAAAACGTAGTGTTTTAAGCGAGGATAAAAATACTCTCGCGAATAAATGAAACACATCGCTGATCATCGAAACATGCACAGATTATCCGGGCACCGGGCGTCGCTTCCTCAATTGTTTACGTATGCAAAGCACTTATTCGAAAATGAATTCACTGACGTCGCTGCTCCGCTGGCAGCAGGTGACGCTACAACAAGCAGACCTACAAGTGGTGGTGCACCGCATATTTATGTATGTAGCAAAAATTACATATGTTCGAAGGCAGTGACAAAACACAGCTCTAGTAAATTGCAACATTCTGAGCATTGCCTGCAAGAAAGCGATAATTTGTAAAGAGGCGGGACAAGGGTAACCCTCCTTGATAACCAGGAAAAAAATTCAGCGTGTATAAAGGGCGATCGGTGAATTACGACCACAAATTCTACTCCCAAAAACAATAAATGTACGAAAGTGTAATGTCGACTACATAAACTGAAATATAACTACCGTAACAGTGTCCCATCGTGATGTTTTTTTATTAGTGTGCGTGCTTGGTGACCGTAAAGACCGAAGCTCGAATGACGCTTGTAAATGTATAATGTTCAGCATTAGAGTGCTTTTTTCCCTTTTTCAGATTTGCTTTATTTAATAGCTGTGCAGCTTTTTCCAGCCTGGCGTTCGGTTTTTTTCTTCACTGAAAGGAGGACCACGGACTACACAGGAATTTCCTGCATCAGGTCTCCGCAAGATTTCATGCCGGTTCGGCCTGCTTCAATTAACCAGAAATCGGACGAACCTGTCATTTCTGGAACTGATGGCGGGCAGAGTATTTCAGATTCTGAACAGAAGCCGAGCCGATCGATGAAGCTCAACGAGAATGACCATGCCAGACACGCCAGTGCACTATATAAGCAAAAAACCAAACATATTACACAATTATTCGGTATATAAAGAGCAAGCGTTGTTTTACCAATACCCCAAAACTATTAAACCGTCGAAGTATGCGCTAGTAAGTATATACGCGCATTGCGTCGCTTTTGCGCGTGCGACAGTCGTTGCAGCTGGTATGGTTCGTACGATCTTGCGGTACATCTTCATATCTTCGACTGAAGATCTGCCGCATTCAACGCGAAGGTGCACTGAAGAACGAACGTATCGTTTCGCTAGCGAGGACAAAAATATGCTCGAGGAAAAATAAATATCGGTGACCTTCGAAAGATGCGCAGGTAGCCGCACACTAGGCGACGCTTTCTCTAATGTTAACATATTGAAAACGCTCAGTCGGAAGTGTATTCATTGACGTCGCAGCTCCGCTGGTAGCACATGAAGGGTAAACGAGCTGTATTACAAGTATTAGGGCACCGGATATCTGTGTATGTAGGAAACTTTAAAAGCGTTCGTTATCTATGACAATACACATCAGCACTAGTAAATCATGATAATAAGGTTTGCCTGAAATAAAGCGACGCATTATAAAGATACGGGACATTTGTGAACCCTCGTGGAAGCATGGAAAAATATTCAGGGTGTTTAAAGAGCGATCGGAAAATTACGGACACAAATTCTACAGGCAAGGAAAATATGCATAGTAGAAAGAGCAAAGTTATCTACATATACTGAGTCATAACCACTCCAACCATACCCCCTCGTGGAGTAGTTATCGAGAGCGTGAAGACGAATGTTTCGATTGCAGGCTTGTTTCATTCAGCTTTTTTATTATTATTTTAATTTATTTTGAAAGGTAGTCGTGTTATTTTATATTTTGCATGCTTTTTCCAGCCTGGCGACGCCTTTTTTTTTCGCGAAACGAGGGTCATTCACCATACAAGAAATACCCGTATCAGACCTCCATGCGGTTTCATTCCGGACTTTCCTGGGCATTAGAGGAACTTCCTGAATTACCTGACAATCCTGTGTTATAGATTCTGTACAATAAACCTGTATACGATTTCCTGTATGGATTTTATACAGGAGTTTTCAGTAGGTATGTGTAATGCGTTCGTTAAAATGCGCCGAAAAGCTTCCCTATCAAAGTTAACCAACTCCGCCACTGCACGGACACTTAATCTTCGGTCAGCACGGATCACATCACGAACTTTAGGCAATGTTTTGGTCTGTAATCGCTGACTTTGGACACCCAGCACGTTCATCATTTTCCTGACTGTCCCTTCTGCCTGAGAACCGCTTATTCCCTTCCAACACTCGTGCACGAGACAAAGTTTTATCTCCATAAGCCTCGGTTACCATTTGAGATGTTTCCGCGGCTGATTTCTTCAGTTTCACAAGGAACTTCATGTTGATTCGGTGTTCGGATTTGACATCAGACATTGTTCCCAAAAATGCAGTTGCACATGTTCACTCAATAACGCAGCACTACAAACTGGCCGGATCGGTTCAGCATGCGGACACGACTTTGAAAGCGAGGACTCAAAGCATAAAGAGGCGATTGCGTACTTAACAGTTTCAGAGTGCCCCGTGTCGAAAAGCAACAACTCCTTCCTAGTTCAGGGAATGTTATAGGAAAATGTTAGTGGCGTTTTGCAAAGAAAGCTTAATCTTCTATATTTCGAAGACCATTTTCGAGCTAAGGATTCGTTAAAGGTTATAGATTCTTTTACAACGCATCCAGAAAAACATCTGCTATTTCTGAAGACATTGAGGATTTATATTATTCCGTACCGCATGCTGAGCTGCTGTCGTCTGTACAATCGTACAGGTACGTGTGAAGTGAATTTAATGGGTGCCACCATCTCTTGAAAATGTTTTGAATTTACTGGAGCAGTATCTGAAGGTCACTCTCATCGTTTTTAATCAACAACCTTATATACAGCACAAAGAAATATGCATTGGCTCCTGTGTCGCCCTATTTTATGCGACATTTTTTTAGCTTTTTTGGACAAGGCGGAACCTGTTTTTTAAATGTTTAGATAAGTAAATGATTATCCTATTAGTTTGTCTAGTGATTTTGACAATTCTGTTGAAGATAATGTGTCCAGTATTTTAAGTGTTTTTAACATCAAAGGTTGCGGCCTAGGTTTTACGACTGAGCTCCCAAGTGAGAGAATACGGCAGTATTTACACATCACATTGGTATTATAGGATGACCATTATGATTGGGTTACTTTCCCCGAAGTAGTAAGGAGTTGTTGCTTTTCAATATGACACACTCAAACTATAAAGCGCGTCATCGCCTCTTTTGCATTGAGTCCTCGCTTTCAAAGTGCTGTCCGCACCGAATGCATTCTGGTCTAGAAAATCATATTTGCCGCCTTTTGGCTGCTTGTTTCCTCTCGGTGGTGTTGAGTCCCGTCGCCGAAACCCCCCTCCAAAAAACAAAACGCTGCACCAGTCCGACAAGTCCTGCAGGGCGGGGCACCGCGGTAAAAGCTGAACGTATGCCTAGTGTACACAAGATGTCACACAATCTGTACAAGGTGGCTGACAGGCAAAAAATACCGCTGGTTTTTCCAGCTCCTAGCAAGTTGAGTAAACTTTTACACCGGAGTTGTGGCGCTGAACACCCAGGGTGCACAAGAGAACATCAGCGTACTTTGATCTCATCTGTAGAGGGAGTAGTATAGGCAACATGAGTAAGTAACTAGATTAATGGATGGATGGAATATAGGAGGTCCCCTTTGAAACGGGGTGGTAGCAGTTGCTATCATGCTCATTTTTCCCCCTATATCTTAATTAGCGTTTTGGTTTGGTTAACTGGATCATGGAAAAAGCAAGAGAGTTCCAGAAACCCATTTACTTCTGCTTTATTGATTATGCGAAAACGTTTGACTGCGTAGATCACAGCAGATTGTGGCAAGCTCTCCAAGAGATGGGAGTTCCAATTCACCTCATCTGTCTCCTCAGGAACCTTTATGAAGGGCAAGAGGCCACAGTCAGAACTCGGCATGGTCTTACTGATTGGTTTCCGATTGAGAAAGGGGTGAGGCAAGGCTGCATACTGTCGCCCTGCCTATTTAACCTATATGCAGAATGCATCATGAGGAAGGCCGGTCTGGACGAGTCTTCAGCTGGAGTGAAGATTGCTGGAAAACGTATCAACAACCTTAGATATGCGGATGATACTACTTTAATGGCAGAAAGTGAAGTGGAACTCAAGAGACTTCTGATGCGCGTACAAGAAGAGAGTGAGAAGTTTGGGCTTAAACTGAACATTAAAAAGACGAAGATCATGGCGTCTTGCCCTATCAAGTCGTGGAGCATCAATGGACAAGAAGTGGAAGCTGTGACAGATTTTCTGTTCTTGGGCGCCAAGATTACCTCGGAAGGAGACTGCAGCCATGAAATTAGGAGACGCCTGCTTCTGGGAAAGAGAGCAATTGTTAGCCTTGACCGCCTAGTAAGGAGCAGAGACATTAGTCTACCAACCAAGATCCGTATAACCCGTGCTATGGTCTTTCCAGTTGTGATGTATGGATGCGAGAGTTGGACTGTTAAAAAGGCTGACCGCCGAAGAATTGACGCGTTTGAATTGTGGTGCTGGCGAAGACTCTTAAGAGTTCCTTGGACTGCCAGAAGATCAAATCAGTCGATATTGTCGACCATAAACCCTGACTGCTCATTGGAGGGTCAAATTCTAAAGTTAAAGCTCAGCTACTTTGGTCATCTGATGAGAACAGAGGAGTTGCTGGAGAAAGATTTGATGTTGGGAAAGGTTGAGGGTCGCCGGAGAAGGGGTAGGCAGCGAACGCGATGGTTAGATGGCATTCTCGAGGCATTGCAGATGAAGCTATGTGATGTTAAGAAGATAGTGAGAGACCGGAAAGCGTGGCGTGACATGGTCCGTAGGGTCACGAAGAGTCGGACACGACTGAACGCCTGAACTGAACTGAACTGTACCATCATTCTATTTACTGAATTTTTGCTTCTACTTTACTAACATTATGTCACTTTTCTACTTTTAAGCCAGCAATCTTCCAATCATTGTTTGCTAGCTTCCACCGCAGGTTCATTCAACCGGCCAAAATGTAGGGCATTGCCTCTTGAGTCATCATCGGAAGCTTCATTCCTGACCTGCATTTTCCACCCTTGGTGAAGTTTTACACTCTGTTTCTTTTCCATCGAATGTACCCAATTTTTACCTTCTGTTTTCACGTGTTGCTTAACGCTCTTCATTTCTTCGTCCTTGCGACCAGCATACTTAGTTATTTTCCAAGTTCGTTTCCTCTATTGTGAGTCAACGCTTTTTAGGTATAGGTTGCAAGAGGACCGCGTGCAAGAGGACCGGGGTTAAAATCCCAGTGCCGCGCAATTCTGCACCGGATGAAAAAAAAAATCCGCGTGTCGATGGAATTGCATATCAAGGTTTGGGGTGCGACCTGATGCTGGTGAACAACTCCGGCAACGCACTTCCGCACCAGAACAGGAGTTGGCCACCCTGGTGCAGTAACTGGCCGCAACCTCCTATGACAAGCTCCATGAAACCCCGGCCCTCAGTCACCAGCGGCTGCGGAACAACTGACCACGGCGGCGGTCAGACCTGTGAAGCAGCAGGGGGTGCTAAGAAAGCCTGGCTCCGCTGGACAGGCCGTCATTGGAAACTGACCCTGGCAACGTTTAATGCTAGAACCCTAGCTAGTGAAGCTAGTTTAGCAGTGCTGTTAGAGGAACTAGAGGGCATGAAATGGGATGTCATAGGGCTTAGTGAGGTTAGATGCCAAATGAGGCATATACTGTACTGAAGGATAGGCATGTACTGTGTTATCGAGGTTTATCAGAGAGGCGACAACTAGGAGTAGGTTTCCTTGTCAATACGCATATCATCATCATCATCATCATCATCAGCCAGATTATACCCACTGCAGGGCGAAGGCCTCTCCCATATTTCTCCACTTAACCCGTTTCTGTGCTAGCTGCATCCACTTGACCCCTGCGAACTTCATAATCTCATCCGCCCACCTAACTTTCTGCCGCCCCTTGCTACGCTTTCCTTCCATTGGAATCCAGTTTTTTACCCTCAGCGACCATCGGTTATCCTCTCTTCGCACTACATGTCCTGCCCATGTCCATTTCTTCTTCTTAATTTCCACTAGAATGTCGGTAACTTGAGTTATTTCTCTGACCCACTCTGCACGCTTTCTATCTCTTAATGTTACCCCTACCTTTTTTCGTTCCATAGCCCTCTGGGTTGTCCTCAACTTAAGTAGAACTCTCTTGGTTAGCCTCCACGTTTCAGCCCCATAGGTGAGTACAGGCACGATGCAACTGTTGTATACTTTGCTCTTGAGCGATACCGGTAAGCTGCTAGTCATAATCTGCGAGTGCTTGCCAAATGCGCTCCATCCCAATCTTATTTTTCTTGTTATGTTCTTTTCATCGTCCGGATCTGCGGTTACTACCTGCCCTAAGTACACACATTCGGCTACTACTTCCAGTATTTCGCTACCAAATGTAAACAGATGTTCCTTCCCGAGGCTGTTGAACATTACCTTAGTCTTCTGCATATTGATTTTCAAGCCTACCTTTCTACTTTTCCTGCCTAGGTCATCAATCATTATTTGCAGTTGATCTCCCGAGTTGTTTATATAGCTGGTAATATAGATGACGTCTATAGTATCAATGAGAGGAATGTAGGCATCGTAATTAGGCTTAATAAGCGGTATAAACTGAAGGTTGTACAGGCCTATGCACTTACATGTAGTTATGATGACCAGGCAGTTGAAAGCTTCTATGAAGATGTATAATCGGCAATGCGAGAAGTAAAGACGCAGTATACTGTTCTATATTCAAACCCATTCGCAGCACGAATAAAACAACGACAGGAAGAAAACACACACGACAGGACGAATGCTGCACTTCCAACTAAAGTTTATTATGAAAAAACCAAGCTTAAGTACAGAGCTACTATCACCTTCTGACAGTCAAACATGTATGTCTAAAAAAGCCACTTCATTATCATGTAGATAGAGGGATGGGGTGCTGACACATTGATCGCCTGCTTTTCTGATGTGATATGCCTCAATAATTTCTCTTTCTACCTGATCCCTTCCCCGCCCAAGAAACTTAGTTTTCCGAAAAATGGGTTTGCACTTACAGTCTCGGCAGTGAATTGCGAGACTGCTGCCTTTTCCTTCTTTCACCTGATCGTGGTGTTCTTTTGGTCTCTGATTAAAACAGCGTCCAGTTTGACCTATGTACACACGATTACAGGTGAGTGGAACGCTGTACACTATCTTAGTAGTGCACCGAGTGAACCAAAGGTGGTGCTTGATCGAACAAATCGGCTTTTCTTTTCTCACCATCATAGGACAAATTTTTGAAAGCTTACTCGGCGCAGAAAAGACCACGTTTACATCATATCTTTTGGCAACTTTCTTGAGATTGTGAGATAGATAGTGTACAGCATTCCACTCACATGTAATCGTGTGTACATAGGTCAAACTGGACGCTGTTTTAATCAGAGAGCAAAAGAACACCACGATCAGGTGAAAGAAGGAAAAGGAGCAATCTCGCAATTCACTGCCGAGACTGTAAGTGCAAACCCATTTTTCGGAAAACTAAGTTTCTTGGGCGGGGAAGGGATCAGGTAGAAAGAGAAATTATTGAGGCATATCACATCAGAAAAGCAGGCGACCAATGTGTCAGCACCCCACCCCTCTATCTACACGATAATGAAGTGGCCTTTTTAGACACACATGTTTGATTGTCAAAAGGTGATAGTAGCTCTGTACTTAAGCCTGGTTTTTTCATAATAAACTTTAGTTGGAAGCGCAGCATTCGTCCTGTCGTGTGTGTTTTCTTCCTGTCGTTGTTTTATTCGTGCTGCGAATGGGTGTGAATATGGATAATTACCAACTGGCCCAAACATCGGCGTTATTATACTGTTCTAATGGGCGACTTCAATGCCAAGGTAGGGAAAAAACAGGCAGGAGACAAGGCAGTAGGTGATTATGGCATTGGTTCTAGGAATAGCAGGGGGGGGTTACTAGTTGAGTTTGCAGAGCGCAATAACTTACGAATCTTCTTCAGCAAACGGAAGAACCGGAAGTGGACATGAAAAAGTCCTAACGGAGAGACTAAAAATCAAATCGACTTCATAATGTGTTCAACCCCCGCCATTATGCAAGATGTAGAGGTAATCGGGAAAGTTCGATGCAGTGACCACAGGATAGTGCGGTCCCGAATTAGCCTAAATCTGAAGAAGGAACGCAACATATTAGTAAGAAAGAAACCCATCAACGAATTAGCGGTGAGGGGGAGGGCAGAAGTGTTCAGGATCTCGCTACAGAATAGTTATTCAGCTCTAACTGAGGATGGCGAGATTACCCTAGAGGCAAGGAACAATAATTTCAGAGATATCATTACTGAGTGCGCGGTAGAACTAGGCGGTAGGATAGTTAGAGAGGATACCGGTAAGCTGTCTAAGGAGACGAAAGATTTGATTAGGAAACGCCAGAATATGAAAGCTTCCAATCCAACAGACCAGATCGAATTGGCCGAGATATCAAAGCTAATCAATAAGCGCAAGGTGGCCGATAAAAGGAAGTATAACATGGAGACAATTGGGCATGCTGTAAAGAACGGGGGAAGCCTTAAAGCTGTAAAGAAATTGGGAATAGGCAAAAACCAGATGTATGCGATAAGGGACAAGGCGAGCAACGTCATCACTAATATGGAAAAGATAGTCAAAGTAGCCGAGGAGTTCTATACAGATCTCTACAGTAGCCAAAGTGGTCAGGACCGTAATGAGATTGGCGATAGTGAAAAACAGTCAGACGTTCCACCAGTGACGAAGGACGAGGTCAAGAAGGCACTAGAAACTATGAAAAGGGGGAAATCAGCTGGAGAGGATCAGATAACTACAGATTTATGAAGGACGGGGGGGATATCATGCTAGAAAAACTGGCCACCCTGTATACGCAGTGCCCTGTGTCATCGACGGTACCGGAACCATAGAAGAATGCAAACATTATCCTCATTCATAAAAAAGGGGACTCTAAGGACCTTAAAAATTACAAACCAATCAGCTTACTGTCTGTTAAGTATAAGGTGTCTACTAAGGTAATCGATAATAGAATCAGGGCAACCTTAGACTGCAATCAAGCAAAGGATCAAGCAGGGTTTCGGAAACGGTACTCTACTATCGATCATATCCATACCATCGATCAGGGGATAGAAAAATGCTCGGAATTTAACCAGCCCTTATACATAGCATTCATTGATTACGAAAGAGCATTGATACAGTTGAAATCTCGGAGGTAATTCAGGCATTGCGAAATCAGGGGGTAGACGAGCCGTACGTGAAAGTGCTGGAAGATATATATAGTGGCTGCACAGCAACCATAGTTCTGCATAAAGAAAGTAACAAAATTCCCATAAAGAAAGTTCTTAGGCAAGGAGACATAATCTCCCCAGTACTATTCACAGCTTGTTTAGAGGAAGGATTCAGAAACTTGGAATGGGAGCAGTTAGGGATAAGGGTAGATGGAGAATACCTCAGTAATCTGCGATTTGCTGATGACATTGCCTTGCTAAGCAACTCGGGGGATGAACTGCAATTAATGATTGATGACCTAGACAGGAAAAGTAGAAAGGTAGGCTTGAAAATCAATATGCAGAAGACTAAGGTAATGTTCAACAGCCTCGGGAAGGAACATCTGTTTACATTTGGTAGCGAAATACTGGAAGTAGTCGGCGCATTTGGCAAGCACTCGCAGATTATGACTGGCAGCTTACCGGTATCGCTCAAGAGGAACGTATACAACAGTTGCATCTTACCTGTACTCACCTATGGGGCTTAAACATGGAGGCTAACCAAGAGAGTTCTACTTAAGTTGAGAACTACCCAGAGAGCTATGGAACGCGAACAATGGTAGGCGTAACATTAAGAGATTGAAAGCGTGCACAGTGGGTCAGAGAAATAACTCAAGTTAACGACATTCCAGTAGAAATTAAGAAGAAATGGACATGGGCAGGACATGTAGTGCGAAGAGAGGATAACCGATGGTCGCTGAGGGTAACAAACTGGATTCCAAGGGATGGAAAGCGTAGCAGGTGGCGGCAGAAAGTTAGGTAGGCGGATGAGATTAAGAAGTTCGCAGGGGACAAGTGGATGCAGCTAGAACAGAACCGGGTTAAGGGGAGAAATATGGGAGAGGCCTTCGCCCTGCAGTGGGTATAATCAGGCTCATGATGATGATGATGATTAGGTATAGGTATTTAAATACTTTAGCTGCCCATCTGTTACTGTCTAATTTTCTCAGGCGTTCCTCATATCATATTTTACTCTCAGCTTCCCGTACTTCAAAAGATGCCCAGCCAACATCTCCCTATATCGCCTCGTTGGTGGTTTTGCCGTGGGCACGCAGTGCTTATTGTCCGACGGGTCTCTGATTTATTTTTAATGCCGACTGGACGTCTGAGTTTAGGCACAAAATCGCATTTTCGAAAGTAACCCTGAGCAGCATATTCCATTTCAAAATACCCCTCAATACTTCATACCTGTTGTATCCCAACAATTCCCTATGCTTGATTATAACGGCATTTCTTCGCCCTTTTTTCTTGATGCTTTTCAATGCGTGCCAATCCTTCGTTTGCCCATACCCCAGAGATATTTATATTCTGCTACTCTGGGTATTTCATGGCGTTGTATTTTAAGACTCCGATCAGTTGAAGCGTTGAAAATCATATGACCCGACCTAACTGCGCTAAAACTGAACCCTAGAGCGTCCCCTTCGTCTCCGCAATACTGAACTAGAGTTTTCAATTCTTCCTGACTCTCTGTAGCAGCCTAATATCGTCTGCATACGTCAAACCGGGGAGGAGCTACTCTACCGCCTTTCCATCTAATTTATATGACAGGCTAAAACCTAGGTTACTGTTTTGTATCCTCCGTTCCAGGTTTATCATACAAAGCATGAACAGCAGTGGTGATAGAGGACAGCCTTGTCTTAATCCTTTGCATCCTTCGACATCTTCCGTACTTATTATCCCTTCCCATGTAATTTCTACTTTGTTATCCCAGTATATTTCCTTTAGGAACTTTATTATCTCATAACTGATACCTTCTTCTGTTAATATGTTCCACAAGAGTTTCCTGTATTGTATTGTATTGTCGTACGCCCCGTTTTTGTCCAGGAAGGACAAATGCGAAGGTCTGTTTACCGCTCTAGATATTTCGATGCATTGGGTAAGCACGAACAGGCTATCATATAAACGCCTACCACTTCAAAAGCCGTTCTGAAGTTCTCCCAGTATCTTGTTACTTTCTACCGAAGCTTGCATCTTTAATTCCACGGCCTGCATGGCCAACCTGTATAAACAGATGTTATGGCAATCGGAATATAGGATTTTATGTGCATTCTTTCTCCTTTCCCTTTATTAGTCAAATTATTTTTACTCTGTCCCCAGCTGCCCAGAGTTCGCTTATTCGTTATGACTGTTTCCAAAAATTTTAACAACATTTCCTTACTTCTTGGACCAAGTTCATTAATCAGCTTGGTCAAAATATTATCTATTCCTGTGGATGTGTTCTTAGAAATATTTTTCTGCCTTTTTTCAGTTTAGATTGGTCAGTTATAAGCTCCTTTGTATTCTGCTATCTTGGTTTGCTTAATGATTTGCGGAGATTGCCGTATCGTCGCTCTTAAATGACTGGGCTATAATTGATGTAATGTAGTTCACTGCGTTGTCTCCCTTTAAACAATTTACCTCGTTATCTTGAATCCGGTCCAGCTTTCTTTGATTCTCTTTACCTAGCGAGCTTAGATGGTTCAAGAATTTTCTTCGCCCGCCTTTAGTGGCATCGTGTATGTCAGCCATCCACCGTGCGGTGGACTGCTTTATTTTACTTTGGACAAGAGCCTGTACATCACGTTTCTTTTATCGATATGATTCCCAATTTTGTTCTATTTTCTTCGGAGATGCCTGTGCTTTTTTGCCTTTCGGTGTTCCCTTGAAGCTGGCCGTCGTTGATCAATGGCTTCCCTGATTTCCGTATTCCTCTAGCTTCATGGCTTACGGTTTCCATTCCAGCGGTTTGCTTCTTTAACCTCATTAATTTTTCTTCTCATGAGTAGTTCGACCTGTTCATAATCCGTCTTCCATGGGGCTTTTCTCTATTGCTTCCTCTGTGTCTGCTGCTATTTGCGCTATTTGATTGTCGTATAATTTTGCGTTTACCTTTTGTCTAAGTTTCATTTCTCTTTTCATCAAGGACCCCATCTGCAGACTAATACATTTATCATCACTTTCCGGACCACACGCACTTTCTTCGTCTATTTGCATTATTGTGACCTTGCAATAGGTTCCCTGTGACATTAGACAGTAGTCAATGGTCGTCTGCCTGTTGGGGAATTCCCACGTGAATTGCCCCTCGCATTTTTTCTCTATTTACAATACCTAGGTCGTGTCGCTCCCAGAAAACTAGCATTAGCTTCCTGTTACAAACCGTGTATCCATCCAGATCGTCGTTGTAGCCGTTCATGTCCCCGAGTAGAATAATATTAGGCCCGTCTCCAAACTCGCTTATATCGTCACTGAGATATTCAATGAGATCCTTGTTTTCTTGCCTGTATTGGTGTCCTGTTTCTACATAAATTGCATCTAGCCATGTCGTTATGCCGGTAATCTTTCCTGTTACCCAAATATGTATTTTCAAGTTGATTGTATTCTTTGCAATTTGTTCCTTGGTGTATCAACATACCTACTCCTCCCCCCTTTTTTTTCTGTTCACGTTCCGTTTGCACCCTTCTCAGACGTACCGTTCTATAAATGGCGGATCTTCTAGATCACTGAGATGAGTTTCGCAGAGAGTACACACCCATTTTGTCATCCTTCAACTGCTGTTCTATCTCTAGCCTTTTCGGTCTTTTTCTACCACCTGGCATGTTTATATAGCTGATCCTAGTGTTGAACCTCTTTTTTGTACATTTCTTTCTCGACCTCCTCCTTGCCCTTGCGTGGGGCACCGCCTCCGTTATTACGCTTCCTTCTAATTCACTTCCAACTACCCCTTCGCACGGAGTCCTCGCGGACCCCCTGAAAAAGCAGCAGCCCTGCCTGCCAGGTGCCAGCCGATCTCTGCTGCCACCCTTCTGCTCAAATGGATGCCATCTCACTGAAACGCCCTGCCAAAACCTGCTTTTGCACTTTCCTGTTTACCTCAACCACTTCAAAGCGCTTCTCCAGGCTTAACGTTCTTATGTCCTTATTACCTGTCACCACGTTCTTTACACGCTTTCCGTTTATAGCGCCCGCCGACGCTATAAAGCGGAGCGCTGAGGTCAGCGATCAGACTAGAGGAAAATAAAAATGTACAGCGCCTGCTCGGAGCGCAAGCACGGCACGGGCTGTTCAGAATGAGAAGCATGCCAAGCTGGTCGTCTTGCTCTAATGCTCCGCTGCGACCCTGCAAATTCGCAACAGTGGCGACTCCGGCCTAAGAAATGAAAGACTCCAGCAACCTACCGCCCTCATGCGACCTTCCGCCTGACGAAACCTTGCACCAACGGGACGTCGCAGCTCTCCAGCTCCGTCCACTAACATTCTGACCCAAGTGTCCGCAGTTTTGGTTCGCCCAAGTGGAAACCATCTTCCATCTGCACCACATCAACTCGGAGGCATCTAGGTTTCGTCATTTACTTTCCAACCTGCCTCCTGAAGTGGCTCAAGAGGTGGCGGACATTATCGCTGGACCCTTGTGCGATGCTGCGCACCAGCGACTAAAGCAGGGCCTTCTGGACCGCACCACGGCGTCCGTGAGTGCACCACTCCAGCAGCTGCTCACCCACGAAGAGCTTGGAGACCGCCGCCCCTCCCAGCTGCTAACTAGCATGCGGCAGCTCCCGGGCGAAAGCAACGCCGACTCGAATGGCGCGCTGTTGAGGCAGCTCTTCCTTCAACGCTTGCCGCAGTCCACCCGCCTCATCTTGGCTGCTGCGGGGGATTTCACCCTTGACCGCCTCGCCCAGCTCGCTCACGAGTCCACGTAACTGTCCTCTCTTCTTTACCGGAGACATCCCTCATTTCACGGTTAGAGGCCCGGATCGATCAGCTGGCCACTTCTATCGATGCCCTTCAGACGTCCTCTCATGCCCAGCACGGCTTCTCCTCGAAACCTCGGCACCGTTCGTCTTCGCTGAGCGGTCCGCACTCGCCCAGTCCTCGCAGTCCGCTTCTCTGGTATCACCGAACTTTCCAGCAGCGCGCCCGCCAGTGCACTCTACCATGCAACTGGTCGGGAAACGCGGTGCGAGATCACTGACGGCGGCGTGTGACTTCGCTCATAAACCTGGCCGCCTTTTCGTCGTCATGGACCGCATTTCTGGCCTGCACTTCCTCGTCGACACTGGTGCCGAAGTCAGCGTTCTGGCGACCTCCAAACCAACCGTGCTTCCAAGTCACATGGACCTATTCTCCCTGCGGCCAACTCAACCTCCATCGCAATGTGTGGTTTACGATCCCTCGCTCTAGATATTGGCCTGCGGCGCGCATTTCAAGGGGTCTTCATCGTCGCTGATGTACATCAACCCATCCTCGGATCCGACTTCTTGATGAATTTTGATCTGGAAGTCAGCATGCGTCGCTATTGTCGCATCGACAGCAAGACGCGCTTTTCCATCACTGGCGTTATATCGGCTGTCGCTTCCACTGGCATCCGAACTCTGTTTCCGTCATGCCCGTACTGCCAACTCCTCGCAGCCTTTCTCGATGTCATGAGGTCTTGTAATCTCCATCAGCCACCCAAGAACGGTATTACCCACCACATTGTCACGCGTGGTCCACCTGTCGCAGCCCGTCCGCGCGACCTCTTCGGTGAGCGTCTGGCTATTGCAAAACTTGAGTTCGACCACATGCTCCAGCTGGGTATTATCCACCCTTCATCCGGCGCTTGAGCCTCACCACTCCATCTGGTGCCCAAGAAAAAACCGGGTGACTGGCGTCCGTGCGGCGACTACCGGGCTTTTAACGCTCACACGGTCCATGATAGCTATCCCCTTCCACACATCCAAGACTTCACTGGGCATCTGGAAAGCTGCAAGATCTTCCAAACATTCATTGCTGAAGTGACGCGTGGAATCCCGGCGGTATTTGCCTATATCGACGAGATCCTCGTCGCGAGTCGTTCTCTACAGGATCATGAGCGTCACCTCCGGGAACTCTTTCAACGCCTCGAAGAGTTTGGTTTCGTCGTCAATGCCCAGAAATGTGTTTTCGGCTCTTGTGAGCTCGAGTTCTTATGCCACCACATCTCTGCGCTGGGAATTCGTCCATTGCCTTCTCAAGTCCAGGCTGTTAAGGACTTTCCAGCACCCACTAACCTACGCAAGCCCCGTGAATTGTTGGGCCTAGTGAATTTTTAACGACGCTTTATTCCGCACTGCGCCGAACTTCTTCAACCCCTGCCTGACCTTCTCCGCACCACTAAGTCTTCATCCTCCTCGATTTCCTGGTCTCCCGAAGCTCAGGCCGCTTTCAAAGCTGCAAAACAAGCTCTCGCCGATTCAATCGTCCTCATCCACCCTAGGACTTCTGCGCCCTCTCGCATCATCTTGGATGCTTCTAGCGTGGCCATTGGTGCGGTTCTCCAGCAGCAGATCGACTCCGAGTCGCACCCAGTGGGTTTCTTCAATCGGAAGCTCCAACCTGCCGAGACTCATTGCAGCGTATTTGGCCGTGAGCTGCTTGCCATATACTCCACCATCCAGAACTATCGCCACTTCTTGAGGGTCAGCCATTTTACTTTCTCACGGACCATAAGCCTCTGGTGTATGTTTTCCGTACGAACTCTTCGAAGTACGTCGCCAGTGAACTTCGTCAGCTGGCCTACATATCGGAGTTCACAACCGATATTCAACATTTCAAAGGCACCGACAACGAGGCAGCTGACGCACTTTCACGCATTACCACCATCGGCGTGTCTTCACCTGCTGTGGACTGCTAATCTCTGGGCCGGGCGCTGCTTGACGACCCTGAGCTGCAAGCCCTGCGTGCCCACCCCCGAACCCTCCGTCTGCAGCTCGTGCCTCATCTGTCTGCACCCGGATCGCTCTGGTGCGACATATCATCGGCCCTAACGCGACCTTTATGCCCGGAGTCCTTTCGTCGTGCCATTTTCCATTCCCTCCCCGGAGTCTGCCATTCTATCATTCGAGCCACGCAGCGCCTCGTCACCGAGCGGTACGTCTGGCTGAACTTGAACGCCGACTTTCGCCAGCGGGCCCGCTCGTGCCTTGCTTTCCAGTCCGCCAAAGTGACACGCCATACCAAGACTCCACCTCAGTCTTTCTTGCCGCCTGGATCGTGCTTTGACCAAATTCATCTTGACCTGGTTGAACCGCTTCACCCCTCTCAGGGCTACAAGAATATTCTGACGATGCTTGACCGCTTCACACGTTGGCCCGAAGCCGTGGCAATTCCGGACATTACTGCGCGAACAAGTGCCAGAGCTTTCGTTTCAGTGTGGGTTTCCCGCTTCGGCTGCCCCGGCATCGTTACCATGGATCGCTGCCGCTAGTTCGAATTTGCCCTCTTCACTTCGCTCACATGGCTACTCGGCACTAAACACCGGCGCACCACATCATACCATCCCTGTGCCAACGGCATGGTCAAGCGGCTTCATTGCCAGCTCAAGGCTGCCCTCACTGCGCACCTGGATCGCGAGCACTGGGTCGACCACCTCTCAACGGTACTCCTAAGCCTACGTGCCGGCCTGCGTCGTGACCTTCGCTGTTCGGCGGCCGAACTCGTCTTCGGTGCATCCCTGCGGCTTCCCGGATACTTGTTCTTACCTTCGGCTCCCTCGTCCCAGCCCCTGCAATACCTTCATCGCCTATGAGACTGTCTTCAGCATCTGCGCACAGTGCCACCCCGCTCATCTGCCCATCAAGTCTTTATGCACCCAGAACCTTGCTTCCTCGACGCATGTGTTTCCCAGGCGAGACGCTGTAAAGGCGCCTCTTACACCTTCATACGACGGCCCGTACCGCGTCCTCAAAAAGACAACAAAGTCAGCGACAATCCTGCTCGATGGTCGTGAAGAAGTCGTCTCTCTAGATCGCCTAAAACCTGCGTACCTTGAGACAACTCCAAGGAGCTACCCTCAGATGTTTCTGGCTTATCTGCAGACCTGCTTGCCGCCGTGGCAACCCCATCTCTGCCACGTCGGCGCGTATAATTCGCCGTTCCGTCTAGGCGGGGGGCCCTATAGCGCCCGCCGACGCTATAAAGCGGAGGCGCTGAGGTCAGCGATCAGGTTAGAGGAAAATAAAGATGTACAACGCGCGGTCGGAGCGCAAGCACGGCACGGCTGTTCAGAATGAGAAGCCTGCCAAGCTGTTCGTCTTGCTTTTGTGCTCCGCTGCGACCCTGCAAATTCGCAACACGTTCATTCCTAGCACCTCCGGTACTGTACATACAAGTATCTGCGCTTGCTGGGCTATCATCCTGATATCGTCAACTTCCTTGGCTAAACTTTCCACCACTCCTACAGCGTCACAATTTAGGACATCGTTCAGTCCCGCGGCTACTATCACCATAGTGCACTGTGCGGAATTTTTCGACAGCCTATTTTTACTCTCTTTTCGCACTGCCCTCATTGACATCCCTGGGAAGTTTCCAACTAAAACTCGCTTATCACCCTTTACACATTCCATATCTTGCTTTCACCTACTCATGTTGGAATCTCCTGCGATAAGCACCTGGGCATTCTCTCTCTCCCTCGCAACTGTTGGCTCTTGCTTGCGGTTATCTGTGTCCTTCTCTCCGGAATATTTTTTCTTCCTTACTTCTTCCTTTTTTTCCGACTTCTTAGCAGAGGCTTCAAAACAACGCTGTCGGTCCGACTCCGCTTTGCCTACTTACGCCTTCTATGCCAGTGCTGGTCTAGGCCACGTGGCCCGCACTGGAATGACCGTCCTCCTTTTTTCAAAGGGCAATGTCGGCCATTCTTTTTCCAAATAGCAGTTTCTAATTTTCTGCCCCTTACTAATCTTATATCATTTTCTTGGGCTTCCGCACGAGCCATTAAACCGCTGTTTTCTAGTTCAAGTCTATCTAGAAGCGCACTCAGACCGCAACACCGAAACAAAAATCACTGCCTCCCGCTTCCTCTACTGAGTCAAAACGCGTTTCTTTAAACTTGCGCCTCACACATGAGTACGCTTTACCTTCTTTTGATTGCACAGCTTAAGCATATATCATCTGAACGATTTCTGCTACGAAATCTCAGAATATACAGACAGCAAAGAAAAGACACAAAAACGACTTGAAAACACACGTTGAATTAAACTCTGCTAGCGCCAATGCCTAGAAAAAGGAATATTTATCTAACAAAATAGTTAAAGAATGAACGCCGAAAAAGAAACCTAGCTGCCGGCATGAAAACTAGGGCGCAAGGACAAAGAGCTAAAATCTATTTTTTAAGCTGCACCTAACGTAACTAGCTGAAAACGAAATAAAGAGAATAAAAGAAAGAACTGATCTATTTGACGCTTTCGGAAGCTCCCGCTGTCGCCAGTCCCTCCGTTTCCGGTAGCCTTGTGCAATCGGAGGAGCGATGGGACACGCGCCCGCACCAGGCGGCTGTCAACTGTCAGTTGTATGGATGGATGCAATATAGTAGCGTCCCCTTGGAAACGGGGTGGTATAGCAGTAGATATCATGTTCATTTTTCTCTCTATTACTTAATTATTATTTCAGATTAGTTACCTATACCATAATTCTATTTATTGAATTTTTATTTCTACATTACTCACATTATGTCACTTTTCTGCTTTTAAACCGCCAATCTTCCGTTATTTGCTAGCTTCCACCGCCAGTTTATTTACCCGGCCACTGGTGTCTCTATACCCCAGAGCTTCAGGAAGAGTGACTGCGCCTGCATCGACTTCTGGATGTATATCATTACATTCAAGTATAATATGATCAATTGTTTCACTGGAGTTGCCACATACCGCACATGCGTCATATTCATTGTTAAATGTCTTTTTGTAGCTGCGTGTTCTAAGCCATGCTGGTCTAACTTCAAAAAGTAGGCCACTGCCTCTTGAGTTATCAAAGAAAGCTTCCTTTGTGATCTGCCTTTTCCACTTTCGGTATAATTCCACACTCGCTTTCTTTTCCATCGAGTTTATCCAATTTTTGCCTTCTGTGTTTTTCACCTGTTGCTTTACACTTTTTATTTCTTTGTCCCTGCGACCAGCATACTTACTGGTTAGTTTCCTAGTTCTTTTCCTCCACTGCGACTGAACGCTCTTTAGGTATAGGTATTTAAATACTTTAGCTGCCCATCTGTTACTGTCCAATTTCCTCAGGCGTTCCTCATATAATATTTTACTCTGAGCTTCCCGTACTTCGAAAGATTCCCAGCCCATATCTCCCTGTACCGCCTCATTTGTGGTTTTGCCGTGGGCACCTAGTGCTAATCGTCCGCGGCTCTTCGATATTTTTCTAATGTCGACTGTACCTCTGATTTTAGGCAACATAATGCCTTTCCAAATACCCCTCAAAACCTCATACCTGTTGTATCCCCACAATGCCCTATGCATCATTATCCCGGCATTTCTTCGCCCTTTGACCTTAAGTGATTGCTCATACTTTCCAATGTATGCCAATCCTTCGCTTGCCAATACTCCGACATATTTATATCCTGCTATTTTGGGTATTTCATGGCTTTGTATTTTAACTCCAGAGCGACGCGCGCGCTACGAGCGGCGGCGCGCGCGTCCAGAGTGAGAAAGTGGCGCGATCTCGCCACAGCGGCTCTATGGTGACTACCCTGCCGCGGTACGCCGGGGAGGTCATTTCGGCAATGAACCTTGTGAAAAGTTCATGAAATTGTTGTGTCGTTGGTTTTCACCAAGGAAAAAGTTTTACGCCTGCCGATTCGACACTGGGAGGAGGAACGACGCCTACGTTTTATTCAACTTGTTCGCCCTCGGAAGTAAGCTTTATTTTCCCGCAATTACTTTCACAGTATACGTTTGTTGCTCTTATAATAACCATAAAAGGATGCTTGCTTCTTACATGTTGCATAAAGTTTTGACTGCAAACAGTATGCCGTAATATCCTTGTTTCTTTTTCCCGGGGCTCATTTGTCAGCGGACTGTGGCAAGTGGCGCCGCTTATTCGTGTTTTATTCTTTCGCTTCTCTGATGACGGAACAGAGTGGCAGCGTTAAATACACGCAATAATATGCAGCAAACATTTTGTTGGAAACGCAAATGCAAATAAAGAGGCATGTACGAGGTCCCTTTTCGGCAACAGCCGAATCGGAAAAAGGAACATGTAAATCTTGCCAACAGTGAACTAACGAATATTACATACTATCAATCTGATGGATTTCGAGGCCGCAGAGAGGCACGCCTGTGCGGTGCAGCAACCCGTCACATCGCTGCGGTTTTCTGTCGAAAATTATTTTGCATGGTGAACATGTCCAGATGCAAACAGGTTGATGCCTTTAGCAATGGGAGTAACTAAAAAAAAACAACAAAACTTGTCAGCCCAAAGGCAGGCCGCAATCCAGCAGCTATCACCAGTGGCGCGCAGGCTCCCATTGCCTTTGTGGCTAAACTCGCCTGCTACAGCACTCACTTAGGGCACCAAACTCGCCACAGTTGGCGCTGAACGCAGCGACGCCGGTTTAGGCTCCTGGCGGGCGCATGGTACCCATACGTGATGCCCCAGACCTGTGGAAGGTCCTGTATAGGTCAAATTGGCAATCATTTAACAAGCGCTTAGTAGAACATGACGAAAATATCTATAGAAATAAGGAAAAATATGTCAATTTGGTCAGACATATCATCACGTGCAATTGCGGGCCTCGACTCAAAGAGGCGACGATGCTAGGAAGGAGCAAGTACAAAGCGCCCAGGCTATTATTGTAATCCTTTCATATAACGAAGAAGTCAGCCTTGTAACGTCAGTGATACGTCAGTGAATTTGTATGCGCTTCAGTATGACTTTCTTTGTAAAGGTACTGCGTGGTGGTAAGTCACGACTTTGATAATGCACGTCTTTTTAATCTGGGGGTATAAATGCCTGCATATGTCTTCTGCAATGAGCAGTTGGAAGCTGGCGCCTATCTCCTTGTTTCTCTCTTTTGTGTGGGTTACTTTTTTGCGCCAGGGTCTTTTTCTAGTCTTCGCTTTGTTTGCAGGGAAGGGGTGAGCTGACCACAGGCGGAGTTACCGGGCCAGAAGCTTGGACCAATGCATTAGAGTGGCTATGGCGGGCGACCGCTGAAGCCTGTCCTGCATACGCCATCATCACCCTTATCACCATTCTACACCATTACCAGAAGAACGGTTGAAGATGGTTACCATAAGGTGGGAGGTAATTCTGTTGATATTTCCTGCTTTGTGCGGTTACCCGAGGCTAGCCCACGTCAATTCGCTGGTACTTTTCTTAGTGGGCTGTATTAGCAATCTAATTAGACCTACTTTATGATATTACTTAGTGAGCTGGAGAGCTCGGAACCACGCACCGTGTAAAAACCAAGATGACTTTTTCACGATGCTTTTATGCAGTTCTTGTAAACATCTCGGGCGCCCAGCCACCGCAGGTTGCGAATGATTGTTACATTAACCTTAACACCAAGAACGAATGGCATAAAATTTAAATATTTTATTTCCATGTGAATTCCCGAAGAAATCATATTTAGGGCCAGTTTTTGCCATGGGGACGTTTTTTCCTTGTTGCGTATCTTCAAGACCCGTTTCTTCCGGGGACCTTTCTTTCCGGGGGCGTTTATACTTGCACCCGCAGCTGCCAGGCGCATGATATGGAATTTCATATTGCGATAGCAATACTGCGCCAGGTTTCAGGCCCGTCGCATCGTCCCGAGAAGGGCCACGTTTGACCTTGGACAGCCACGAAGAAGTCGAAGAAGGAGAAGAAGAAGAACGCTCGGACACCGGCATCTAATGCTTTCGCTCCACATTCGGTTCAGCAGCATTTAACCCTCCTCATTTATATTTGGGCTGGTAGCTTACGCTCTCGCGCCATACTCGTAAAGGATGAGCTTAGGTGTCCCCAATAAACGTAGCACCTTAAACTGATAGGGCGTGATAAGGGAATATTGTAGCGGGCAAAAGACGCTTCCGCCGTTGAGCCATTCAACTAAGGTTAACCAGAGTTTGGGTGTCTACCACAGTATTATAGTATGAATACTGGTGGTGATTCACATGGTTGGGAGCAGCCTAAGCTGTAAAGCCACAGCTTGCACTTGCCAAGGATGGAGCCTAACGTTGCCTGCTGGCCGTCTGGCCCGAATGTGCGAACGGCTCAGCTATGGTATACATGAAGCACGTAGAAAGTTCACTTGAATGAAGCGAAACCATAGAATATATCATAGAATGTATGTTTGAAATGAAAAGTCCCAAATAAGATGTAGAAAAGACCTGTTTTCTGACGATATCAACAGTACTTTATCTTTCAGTTATGACATTAAAATAAATCAGCAATTAAACACACTTATGCAAAAAGCATTGTCCACTGCATTTTCTACCATTTATATTGTCACGAAGACAGGGATATATGGGTATCGGCAATAGGGGCAGATACACACAGTCAAGACAGAGGTTCCCGGGAAACGGTAATACGAAGGCACAAGCTCAAGTGTCCACAGTCCTAGCTAGCCGTAACGCGCGAGAGTCTCTAACTTCTTCGTCGTTCAAGCGCTACCTCGAACCGTCAGGTGGCATTATTCGCCCCCTCCCCCCCCCCCCCTCGAAAAAAACCCGCAAGCTCACGGAAAAAAAAAAAAACACGACTTTCAGCGGGTAAAATATGGCTTCATGCGAAGCACATGCACCAGGTCAGACGAGCACTGACGACTAGAACTCGGTACAGTTCCGTCTGGAATAACCTCGTACGTAACTTCTGAGAGGCGACGCAACACTCTGTAGGGTCCAAAGTAACGATTGGGAAGTTTTGCTGACAGGCCTGGGCGCCGGACAGGTCTCCACACCAGACTTTGTCACCAGGCTGGAACACGACATAGCTATGGCGGTCGTTATATCGGCGTGTATCTGTTGCTTGCTGTGTTGTAATGTGATTACGGGCGAGTTGGCGAGCTTCCTGAGCGTAGTTGGTGAATTCTTCTGCGTCAGCGGTAAGCAGCTGGTCGTCAGCCACACATGGCAGCATATCGTCGAGCATGGTCTGTACATCGCGTCCGTATACTATCCTAAACGGAGGGAATCGAGTAGTTTCTTGGACGGCCGTGTTATATGCAAATGTGACATAAGGCAATATCTCGTCCTATGTTTTATGCCGGACATCCACATACATGGCGAGCATGTCCGCTATTGTTTTGTTTAGTCGCTCAGTGAGGCCATTAGACTGAGGATGGTAGGCAATAGTCTTTCGGTGATGTGTGTGGCTTAGTTGGAAAACTTTTTCAAGAAGACGCGCTGTAAATGCCTTGCCACGATCAGTGATGACGTATGAAGGGGCGCCATGGTGGAGGACAATCTGCGTCATGAAAAATTGTGCCACTTCGGAGGATGTTGCACTTGGCACCGCCATAGTTTCCGCGTAACGTGTCAGATAATCTGTAGCCACGATAATCCACTCATTGCCAGCTGACGTTAGAGGAAAAGGGCCAAGGAAGTCCATACCAATTTGGTCGAATGGTACTAGCGGTGGGGGAATAGGCTGAGGAAACCCGCTGCTTCACCGGCGGTGTCTTGCGTCGCTGGCACTCGCGGCAACCTCTAACATATCGATGAACGGCGGCGGTACGTTTGGGCCAGTAGTAGGCCTGGCGCACTCTGGTAAGAGTGCGTGCAAAGCCCATGTGTCCAGCGGTGGGTTCATCATGGCAAGCATGAAGGATTTCGTAGCGGAGATCTGCAGGGATGACTAAACAATAGGCTCGCTCACTGTTGCCGGCGCTTTTCTTGTAGAGGATTCCGTCGCGCGTACAGAAGGATCAAAATTTCTTAGCAAACAGTCGAGATACTGTAGAATCGAAACCCTCCAGATGATCGATCACAGTTTTGAGGTCTGGATCAGCCCGTTGCCGGGCCTTTAAATCAGAGAAACTGATAATGCCAAGAAAATGGGCATCTTCATCCGTACTGTCATGAGCCAACTCCACAGGTGATCGAGACAGTCTGTCAGCATCTTCATGTTTACGTCCGGATTTATAAACGATAGAGTAATCAAACTCCCGCATACGAAGGCTCCACCGTTCAAGACGTCCTGATGGATCTCGAAGACTAGCTAGCCAACACAAAGCATGATGGTCTGTCACAACTTTAAATTTACGGCCGAGAGGTAAGGTCGGAATTTCATTGTGGCCCAAACGACGGCGAGACACTCCTTTTCAGAAGTTGAATAGTTTGATTCTGCCCGAGAAAGGGTGCGGCTGGCATAGGCGATCACTTTTTCCTCGCCTTGCTGGTGCTGGACCAAAACAGCATCCAGACCGACGTTGCTGGCGTCGGTGTGAATTTCGGTGGCAGCGTCCTCTTCGAAGTGTGCAAGAACGGGAGGGTTGTGCAGCTGTTGGCGCAGCTCGGTGAATGCCTCCTGCTGCTCGGAAGATCAGACATACGGGACGTCATCACGTGTCAGGCGCGTCAAAGGTTCTGCAATCTTGTCAAAATCGGCAATGAAACGGCGATAGTATGCGCACAGGCACACGAAACGTCGGAATGCTTACTTCGTGGTAGGGATGGGAAAATTGGCTACAGCGGCTATTTTATCAGGAACAGGCCGGACACCGTCAGCGCTAACCACATTACCGAGAAATTTTAGCTGCTGATATCCAAAGTGACATTTTTCCGGTTTGAGTGTCAAATCGGCCGAGCGAAGAGCGTCACTACCGTTCGCAGCCGCTTAAGATGTTGGTCAAACGTTTCCGAAAACACGATGACGTCGTCCAAATAAACCAAACAGGTTTTCCATTTAAGACCAGCCAGTACGGTGTCCATCATTCTCTGGAACGTCGCTGGCGCTGAACACAGACCGAAAGGCAATACTTTAAATTCATATAAGCCATCGGGTGTCACAAAGGCAGTCTTTTCCCGATCGCGCTCATCCACTTCTATCCGCCAATAACCACTTTTTAAATCAATGGAGGAAAAGAACTTGGCGTTGCGAAGTCGATCGAGTGAATCGTCGATACGGGGCAACGGAAATACATCTTTTTTTGTAATGTCATTCAGTTTCCTGTAATCAACGCAAAAACGCAGCGCGCCATCCTTTTTCTTAACCAACACCACTGGCGACGACCACGGACTTTTAGACGTCTGAATAACATCATCATTAAGCATTTCCTGGACTTGTGTCCGAATTGCCTCACGTTCTTTGGCAGAAATACGGTACGGCTGCTGTCGAATAGGTCGGGCATCGTCAGACGTTAAGATGCGATTCTTGGGGATAGAAGTTTGCCGGAAATTCGATGATGAGGTAAAGCACGGGGCGTTCTCCAGCAGTAAGGCACGCAGGTCGCGTTGTTGGCAGACAGAAAGGTCACTGCTAACATCGATGTGGTCTAGAACACTGGGAGTATCAATAATGTCAGACGCAGAACATTCAGAAACTTCCTTTACCAGTTCGCCGAAAGCGAAGGCAGTAGAGCGATACAAGTGGCGAGATTCATTCGTGAAGTTCGTGACGAGAAGCTCAGAGTGAGCATTGCTGAGAATAATTAAGCTTCGAGCTGCACAGATGCCATGAGAAAATAAAAGCGAACGGTTGCCTTCAGCTATTATCGGCCCATCACGAAGCCCTTCGCACACAACACTCACAAACACGCTGGAGCTGGGAGGCACTGAAACACACTCGGCTGAAACCCGTAGGGCGCACGTACGTTGGCCATCGGTGCTGCTGGCAGCCGCTTTGTCCGTTGAGAACGAGACCATTCGCTGTCAGATATCGATGATGGCGCCATATTCCCGCAGGAAATCCACAACGAGAATCAAATCAAGAGCTCATTCCCGGAGAACGACGCAGCTGACAACGAACGTTGACGTACGAATCTGGATTCTAGCCGTGCACTGCCCATAGGAGTAATTACATGCACCCCATCCGTGCGTATTTGCGTGCCACACCATGGTGTCATAACCTTCCTAAGGTTCGCTGCCAGTTTCCTACTCAAAATCAAAAAGTCTGCTCCGGTATCCGCTAAAGCGCTGGCATTATGACCATCGATGTACACAGGGATGTCCAGCGATAGCCGGTCTCGTGAACCAAATGCTGTCGTTTCTGCTCTAAAATCCATATCTGTTCTCATTGGGGGGACTTCTTTGTGCTTACATTTAGCGGCCCCGCCCCCGGTGGTCGCTCTACTCAGTTTTCCTGGTGGGGGCTTGGCGAACAACCAGGCGGTGCTAGCGGGAAGTCACCAGTTGTTAAAGGGGATTTCCGACGTGGGGATGGAGGCCTGGATTGTCGGCGCGCCATCCGGAGGCTTGCTTGTGCGAGGTTGTCTCCAATGTCACGAGGTAGTTGTCCGAACGTGCGTCTAGGTGCGTTGGTGTAAAAACCCTCCGGTTCGGGTTCCCGATAAGGGCACCACCGGAAAATGTGACCAGGTTCCCCACAGTGGTAGCAAAGGCGGCGGCTCCGAAGGGGCCCGCCAGACGTCCGTTCGTCGAATGTTTGATCGCGGTGGCCGCACATACCGCGTTGGCTGCTGTGCAGGAATGTATTGCGTTGGCTGCTGGACGGCATGCACTGGGTTAGTGGTAACGTAGACAACGGAGCTTGGACGGGAACTAGGCGTCGGAGAATGTCAGCGTAAGTCGGACGAGAATAATCAGAAACAGGGGTACTTTGAGCTTCAGCAACATGCAGAGATGGCTGCGTGACTTGCTGAATCTCTCCGCGGATCATACGTGCGAGAGAATCACCCCTGGGTTGGAACGTGCCACAAACCTTCTGCAGTTCCTCGCGTACAATTTCACGAATAAGATGTCGGAGGTGTTTAGTATTGCTTACAGCTGTAAGAGGCTCGGCAGCAGTCGTAGCGAGGATTGGGCTGTCGTAGACCGCCGAGCGGCGCTGGTGTAGGATCTTTTTCATGGTGACCGCCTCTGTTAAAAATGAGGTAACTTTAGTTGGTGGGCTACGTACAAGACCAGCAAAAAGCTGTTCTTTAACCCCATGCATCAGGTGGCGCAGCTTTCTGCCTTCAGACATGTTGGGATCCGCATGTCGAAATAGTTTCGTCATCTCCTCAACGTACATCATGACGGACTCGTTTGGCATCTGTTTCTGAGATTGTAGAGCACGTTCTGATCGTTCGCGCCTATCCAGGCTGACATACGCCTCTATGATAAGACGGTGGAACTGAGACCATGATGTTATTGTGCCTTCTCGGTTCTCATACCATGTCAAAACATGTTCTTCCAGGCAGAAAATGGCGTTCCGTAGCTTTAAGTTGTCGTCCCACTGATTAAAGAATGCGACTCGTTCGAACTGAGTTAGCCTATCCTCAATGTCTTCATGCGCAGTGCCATCGAACAATTTCGGCACTCGGGGGTTTTGAAAGTAAACAGAAGTGCCTTGCATGACCGACGTAGTGCTTTGCGTGGCTGGCCGGAGGCTCGTTGTTGAATTGGACTCCAAGGGCCCGTGTTCGGGAGGAAGGCCCAGGTTTCCGGCTGACGCGATGAACTGGCGTGTCCACAGGCAAAAGCTCCGTGTTGGTTCGCGGAGGGGTGTGCGACATTGAGAGGACAATTACCCGGCACCTCCACCAAAACTGTCGGGAAGACAGGGATTTATGGGTATCGGCAACAGGGGCAGATACACAGTCAAGACCGAGGTTCCCGGGAAACGGTAACATGAAGACACAAGCTCAAGAGTCCACAGTACCAGCTAGCCGAAGCGGGCTAGTCTCTAACTTCTTCGTCTTCCAAGCGCTACCTCGAACCGTCAGGTGGCAATATTGCAAAATATGTTTGGCTTGGTTTAGTTATTGGAGTTTAATATCCCAAAGTGGCGAACGTTATGAGAGACATCGTATTTGGAGGGCACCGGGGTTCTTTAACATGAACCGACAACGAATAGCACAGAGGTGCCTTGCTTTTCGCCTCCATCGGCAACCGGCCGCCTTGACAGGAATAAAAATATGAGGAATTGAAAAAATATAAGTGCTGCGGGGGAATGAAAAAATATGCAATTGTAGACTAACATATTATCATTTTTACAATGAAATTCGTGAGGATCGAAGTAATGCAGGATCAATTGGTATGGTCACTAATATAAGAGTGAGCTTCAGAAGGGTAAATTATCTTAAACTTCCAAGCTCACCTCTTCAAAAGTTGAAACTCAATAAGACATGGTCACAATATTGGCACAAGAAAAAATAGAGTGCAGTGGATATGGATTTATTTTATTTCTGATTGGCATCAATGCTGCAATGTTCTTTGATGGGATGGGACTGCCAATTAGGCATCGGTGGGGTACACACTAAGGCTGGGGAGCGGGCGGCTTTGCCAGAACAATGGGGTACATGAATTTATCAGTGACTTTAGTGGAGTAGGCTTTTGCATGGGGGCCTCTTACTAGTAATTTAATGGGAAGCGTTTCCTGAAAATTCCGTTTAACAGATTTAACTGTTCATTTCAATGCCAAAGGAACCGATTGACAGCCATTCATTTCAACAGCAGTGACATGCATGGGCTAGGGCGCAGGTGAGCACAAGCTGCTTGCAATGCGCTGGTGTCATGTAGCCAAGGCCTAGGGAGCACCGCACATACAAATCTGCGGTCTCAAAAGGCTGACATACTAGTGACTTGTATGAAGGAAAAGAAGTCAAAATTGAAGGCACGCGAGCGAAATGTGACTGCTCCACCTAGAATAAGTTATCTTCATCGTCATCATCATAACCTGACTATACCCACAGAAGGGCGAAGACATCTCATATATTCCTCTAACTAACCAGGTCCCGAGCTATCTGCATTCTCTTGACCCCTGCGAACTTCTTATCCCATCCGCCCACCTAATTTTCTGTTGCCCCCTGTTACGGCTTTTTTTTTCTGGGAATCCAGTTTGTTAGCAGAGGCGACCATTGGTTATCCTCTCTTCACAATAAATGTCCTGCCCATGCCCCAACGCTTTCTAATATAACAGTACTCAGTGAGAGTCATTGGGAATGAAGCTGTGCTGCGTTCATCTCTCTGGCTGTAGCTGGTCGGCGGTTCCACCTACTCATCGGCTAATCCACATGATGCATTCATTGCCGCATTTTCTTTAGCTTTTCAAGTTCACAGAGAGAAAGAGGCAGTTAAGTTCGGCGGACTTCTCTTAGAAACAAGTGTTCACCGCGGGAAATACTGTCGCAGGGGAGATTCCGAAAGGAGCGGCAAAGGTCAAGTGGCAGCTTAACGCGAGTTCATTTATGATGTCGCGCCGGCTGCTGCTCTTCAAAAGAGGTGTAGGAGCACATGGCAACAACCGACGCCGTCGGTTCGGTCCGTTCCGACTCTCGGAAAAATCGCGCTACGACCGTGCCGCGAAGGAGGCAAAACAGAGCAGTTAGAGAGCGCTGCGTCATCGCAGTTGTGGGACAGGTGCTAACTGCTCTGTCGGTTTCTCGCCTTTATTGGAGAGGGCGTCGAGGCCATAAATCTCCGACCCGCGGCGAAACACGGGCTGGGGAGAATGCGCGACAGAGGAAGCTGCTGTCTGTGTCTCCTTGGGAGTCTGGACATACGTCCCTTTCAAACCGCTGCACGTGCTCAACTGACCAAGGGCAGCGTTCGAAATGTTTGGGCCTTAAGTTTATTTCTGTTGTGTGTAATTGTGTGTTTTTTTTTGTTTTTTTTTTTGAAGCGCAACCATCAGCGCTGGTTATCTTGGCGACTGCTTGGCGCCTCTTACGTGAACTGTGGGGAAGATTTGGGAAGAGTGTAAATCGCAGATGTGTGTGTTTGCATCTCCAACCACTCGCTCCTTAGTGTGTGTTTTGTTTATTTCCCTTAACATGCGTAGGAGAGGAGCATATGTGGCACAGTGATTGGCCAGCACATTTTAAAAACATTGTATGCTTTTGGATATTGAGTGAATAGTCGTTGATTGGTCAACAGACTAGACTCGAAATTTTGGTAACGAGAAGCGAGTGGTTTGGACAGTTGGGCCCGGCGGACAGTTGCGTCCGTATGAGAGTCGAGTGCAGACGGGTTGTCCAAGGAGGGAGGCAGGCTAGGCTGACGAAGGTCTCCAGGGGCTCCGGCCTAAAGTGCAGCAGAACACCAAGGCCTTATTCTGCTAACCACTGAGCTCTAATCGGTCACCCATTTAATGTTGTATCGTCGCATCTGACGACATTGATGTATATATATTGTAAAGAAATGTGTAATCTCCTAAGGAAAATTTTCATCTCCACACCGCAATGTGTCGCTGAGCCACGAACACAGCGCTCGTTGCGAACACACTCTGTATGAGCGAAGGCAGACGAAAACAGCAAGAAATACCTGCCCTACAGCGAAGCCTATTCCCACGCGCCATTCGCGAATTGTTGAACTGAGGCATTGTAGACGGAAGCAAAATTCATGGATGGCGGATAATAGTGCGGTTCACTAAAAGAATGCTTTTTAGGGATATGCCTACTAAAATGCATAAGGTAGAAAAATAGAGCAACTATGTTTATTTTGGCTATTTATGCGTTAGTATTTGCATTACGATATTTGCTTTGTGGATACACAAGTATTTTCTGCGCATAGCATTCGTTGATAAAGGTTTAATAGAGAATATACACAGAATATTTATCTTTCATTCTTTTTTTTTTTTGCAGCACATCATACGCTTCCCAAGAGGAATGTGCTAAAGAAGTTAAGTTTCACTCATCTTGGCAGAACTCGTGGCGCTTCTTTATTGAGACTGGCCAGTGAGGATGGTGTAAGAAGGCACCGGCACATAGGTTGCAAATAACCCTGCAGTCTGATCTCAACTTTCTGTACTCTGTTTATTCAATGTGTTTCAGTTGGCTATACTCTTGCCAGGTAATACAATCGTGCTGCAATCTTGAAGCATAAAAGCCACTACCTAGTTTGCCCACATATTGCACGTGCATTGTTTCGACTGCAGTATCAGTAAGAAAGAAACCCATCAACGAATTAGTGGTGAAGGGGAGGGCAGAAGAATTCAGGATCTCGCTGTAGAATAGATATTCAGCTCTAACCGAGGATGGCGACCTTACCCTAGAAGCAATGAACAATAATTTCAGAGATATCATTACTGAGTGTGCGGTAAAAGTAGGCGGTAGGATAGTTGGAGAGGATACCGGTAAGCTCTCTAAGGAGACGAAAGATTTGAAAAGAAACGCCAGAGTATGAAAGCTTTCAATCTAACAGACCAGATCGAATTGGCCGAGATATCAAAGCTAATCAATAAGCGCAAGGTAGCCGATATAAGAAAGTATAACATGGAGGAAATTGAGCATGCTGTAAAGAACGGGGGAAGAAGAAGAAATTGGGCATAGGCAAAAACCAGATGTATGCGATAAGGGACAAGGCGGGCAACGTCATCACAAATATGGACAAGATAGTCAAAGTAGCCGAGCAGTTTGATACAGATCTCTACAGTAGCCAAAGTAGTCAGGACCGTAACGAGATTAGCGGCAAGGAAAAACAGTCAGACGTTACACTAGTGACGAAGGACGAGGTCAAGAAAGCATTATAAACTATGAAAAGGGGAAAATCGGCTGGAGAGGATCAGATAACTACAGGTTTGCTAAAGAACGGGGGGATATCGTGCTAGAAAAACTGGCCACCCTGTATACGCAGTGCCCTGTGTCATCGACGGTACCGGAACCATGGAAGAATGCAAACATTATCCTCATTCATAAGAAAGGGGACTCTAAGGACCTTAAAAATTACAGGCCAAACAGCCTACTGTCTGTTACGTATAAGGTATTTACTATGGTAATCGCTAATAAAATCAGGACAACCTTAGTCTTCAATCAAGCAAAGGATCAAGCAGAGTTTCGGAAACGGTACTCTACTATCGATCATATCCATTCCATCAATCAGGTGATAGAAAAATGCTTGGAATATAACCAGTCCTTGTACATAGCATTCATTGATTACGAAAAAGCATTTGACTAAGTTGAAACCTCGGCGGTGATGCAGGCATTGCGAAATCAGGGGGTAGACGAGCCGTACGTGAAAGTGCTGAAAGATTAAGGGCTGCACAGCAACCATAGTTCTGCATAAAGAAAGTAACAAAATTCCCATAAAAATATTGTTAGGCAAGGAGACACAATCTCCCCAGTACTATTCACAGCTTGCTTAGAGGAAGTATTCAGAGACTTGGAATGGGAGCAGTTAGGATAAGGGTAGATGGATAGTACCTCAGTAATCTGCGATTTGCTGATGACATTGCGTTGCTAAGCAACTCGTGGGATGAACTGCAAATAATGATTGATGACTTTGGCAGGAAAAGTAGAAAGGTAGGCTTGAATACCAATATGCAGAAGACTAAGGTAATGTTCAACAGCCTCGGGAAGGAACAGCAGTTTACATTAGGTAGCGAAGTACTGGAAGTAGTAGGCGAGTATGTCTACTTAGGACAGGTAGTAGCCGCAGATCCTGACCATGAAAAAGAAATAACAAGAAGAATAAGATTGAAATGGAGCGCATTTGGCAAGCACTCGCAGATTATGACTAGAGGCTTACCGGTATCGCTAAAGGGGAAAGTATACAACAGTTGCATCTTACCTGTACTCACCTAGGCGCTGAAACGGGGAGGCTAACAAAGAGAGTGCTACTTAAGTTGAGGACCACCCAGAGGGCTATGGAACGAAAAATGGTAGGGGTAACATGCAGAGATAGGAAGCGTGCAGAGTGAGTCAGAGAAATAACTCAAGTTACCTATGTTCTAGTGGAAATTAAGAAGAAGAAATGGACATGGGCAGGACATGTAGTGCGAAGAAAGGGTAACCGATGGTCGCTTAGGGTAACAAACTGGATTCCAAGGGAAGGAAAGCGTAGCAGGGGGCGGCGGAAAGTTAGGTGGGCGGATGAGATTAAGAAGTTCGCAGGGGTCACGTGGATACAGCTAGCACAGAACCGGGTTAAGTGGAGAAATATGGGAGGGGCCTTCGCCCTGCAGTGGGTATAGTCAGGGTGATGATTATGATGATGAAAAGGCCGACACTAAAACTTTTTTATTTTTTTCACTATGTGAAGGGAAATGTGAGTAATCGACTGGACACACTTGCCAACTACCGCTTATATGTATAGAACACATATGGGTTCTCCCCAGCCGTTTTTACATAACTAATCGCCCTATAATTGTTCGTGAGCGAAAAGCAAACAGTTAGAATGGATATACATGCAAAATACCTCAAGAGAGGTTTATTTTTTTCTATTGGGAACATTTGCCCCGGTTCGTTTTCTTTGCAAAATATACAGCTACAGTAGCATATACGTTTGATTGCTTCAAGCGCGAGCTCTTTATTGTACTCAGCACAGCCCAATTTGGAACATCTACACTTCACTGGCAGGTTGAAAAATCTGAAGTCGAAGACGCGCTCAATTTTATGGTGGTTAAACGAACTTTGAATGAATCCTGCAGCGAACAAAATGCATTTGAAAGGTATCCAGATGGGTAAAAAAGGTCGCGTGAGTCATTTGTTTTAGTAGGCTGTGACCAAGCTCCCAGCATATAGCGCAGTCTTTGTTAGTGGTGAGAAATCGAGTATAGGATTCAAAGGTAGTCTTTCGCCGCCTGTTAAGAGCTGCGTATCCCAGCATGCATTAAAATAAGCTTTTGATTAAATTTATAATGGCGCTCTTCAAGCGGAAGCCAATTAAACGTGGCCTGTGCGCGTCTAGCCTTGTGTCGTTCCTGTTTCGAGGATATTTTTTTTTTTTTATTTTCTATGTGCACCAAAACAGGGCTATAACAATTTTCTGGGTGAAATTGTTACAGGTTTCTTGACCATGTAAGAAAAATAGCTAAAATTAAAACATTTCTGGAAAAAACAAGTTACTGGTACAGTATAAACGTAGCGCATTGGTTTTAAATGTGTCAAGTAGGCGCATGCATCTCGGTTTATAAAGTTGTTCGCTACAAGAAACGTTTTGTTGATTGAAAAGAGAGTGATATTCCCTGATTAATGCACAGTTTCCAAGTGTCTCCATCCTTACATTTTGATACTGATATCTTTACGATAGTTCTGTTTCATGCTCCGCTGGTAGCCTGTTTTTACACATGCTTTCTCTTTCCCGGACTTTATTTGTTCCTGAAAGCTAGGTTGCTTCATTTCAATTATTGCCTTTCATTTTGCTCAATTTTTTTGTCCTATTTTAGTTCTAAGCTTCTTCTCTTTCGTACATTTACCGTGCCACATGCTTTCAACCATCTGTTCACTTTCTCGGCTGCCCTGCCAGCGCCTTCCACCAACACCTTCTCCCTCCCAGGTCAGTGAAACGTTTTTCTCCTACGCAGCTTTTACTTCCGCCTTTCTTGACACACTGTGCTCTGTTATTCATTATCATTATCTCACTATTTCATTACATGCTGTACGTTTTATATGTGCCAAATGTTTTGTTGTAATCACCACTCCCCTCTGTAATGTTTTACCTTGAAGGTACCAATAAAATAAATAAATCTTGTTTACTTCAAAATGTGGGGTTGGTTAGCACTCTCTCTGTCTCTATTTCTATTAATCTATAGTCGTTTGTTCGTTGGAATAAATGTCGAAATTTTGCGCCTACAGATGACGTACTCTAGTCAATGTTACTTGCATTAAAACAATGGAACATGCGTCTTGGACTGCTTTGAAAATGGGACTATTGATGGCCACCTTAATTTATTCAGCTCTCGAAGGAACTCGCATTATAATTATTTCAGCAACCTGTCTTCTCACTGCTCTTTAAAAAAAAAATCACGGATATTTCAAAACAAGATGTGGGCGCTTTGAGAATGCGAAAGCAAGCTATGCATGAGGCAAACTGTGAATGAAGCGTGCTAGACCAAGTCTGAATTCTTATGTCGCCTTCAAGTTGTTTTCTTCGGAACCCAACTCTTTTCATGTTGCTTATCCGTGGTGCTGTTGACGAGAAAAAATGAAAAATATATTAAATGGTTGCAAACAAAAATGATCCAATTTAGCTGATATATTTGTAAAAAGTTGTAGCTAACAGCTCGAAACAAAGCACGTGCGAACAAGAACGCACACTGCACGCGGCACACGGCCGGGAAGCTGAATGACACCCCAGTTTCAAGTAGCGCCCTCTGCTTTGCGGCACCTGCGTCACAGCAAAAGCGGCCCCATGCTCCCATGCGTTTGCAGCTCGGTCGTCACACTGCGCATCTTTTATAGCATTATAGAAACGCTTCCCTTTTCCCTGCAAGACTTTGGCCTGAATAGCGTCATGCCATCGAATCAGGAAATCGGAATTAGTAAAGCAGGTTTTGTTTGCCGCAAAATATTCCTAAGAAACCGAGAGGCAGACATTTCTGTAGCCTTCTCCTATAGCGTTTCTGAGAAACGAACAATGTTTTATTCAGTACAAGTCTGCTTCCTAAAGGAAGAAAGAAAATTCCCCAAGTTATGCAAAATATTTGACATAAAATAAATATAGGAGGTGGTCGCTTATTGCTTGAGCCGTACAGGTTACTATATGTAAAGTTTTCTAACGAGGCTGGCTAACAGTAGCCTCTAATTTAAACTTTCTTATTCATCTGCAAATGATATGTTTTCTGCGTCATGCGCAAATGACCTTTTGCTTGGCGGCTATATCACCTAATACATAACAAAATATTAGAATATCCTCTTCGACTTACCTTGCGCCGCAATATGCTAGTGTCTCAAATATGGAATTTAGGATAAACGCAGAACAATGTGGCAGATAAATTTGCCCGTTTGGGAGAATAAAAAAGAAGGAATAATATTCCCGCGTGAGATATTTTCATATGCGCTTTTTGCGGCTAATGAAGTCGTTAAATTTATGTTACTGCTGTATTATGCGCGTATTCTTGCGTATTAGACAAAGACTGCCAAGCTTCACGCATAATGTCTTGATGAACAACCGGAATGATAATTTTATGTAGCCTTGACTTTTGCATGACGCTCAGTGGAGAAAAAAGGTCAATCTGCTTGTGTGTTCGTAGATGAGATTTGGTCAACCGTGACCATAGCAGAATATAGAGTCGATGAGCTGAAGGCCTGATTTTTGACAAGATCACCACTTCCAGCTTGACTGGGCTCCTACTACAGCTTTTAAAACGCCCAGGAGTGAAAACAAGCAGCTTCCAATAGTTAACAAAAATGCGAATTTTGTACAATACATTTAATAAAGTGATCAGCAACTCGCCATAACTATTTTATTTCAAAAAGAACCGCACAAATGTCGTAGCTTTTATCCGAATGTGGGGTCCTGCACCTTGTTGCGGCACATGCACCTACATGCTTCATTGACTTATTCAATACAAGTGTCAAGGCTGCCCTGGAAACTGGTATAATCCTACGACTTGCATAAGGTATTTTGGATGCTTCATGTTCAATACACATGTGGACTTACGAACAAAGGGCATTTCTAAATTTTGTAGAAAGTTTAATGTTTGCTAAAAAAATATCTTAAGCTCACCAATGTGGAGGTCAAAATTGATCGCGTGCTGAAGTTATCTCTAAATGCCCTTGAATCAGCGATAAAATATAGACTTTCTTTAACAGGACCCCAATTGCGTCATCCTAGATGATGCACGCTCATGTGCTACATGGTCTTCCATGCATATATCCCCGCCGTAGCGGTGCAGTGGTTAGAGTGCTCAGTTGCTGCGCCCAAGTATAAGGAAATACGGCCGCAGTTTGTAGATAAGGGGAACAAGAAGGCTTCCTTGTGTGGCGCTAGGAATGTCAATGCCGCTGAACCAATCTCATGAGGTCGAAATTTCCGGAGACCTATACTACTGCGTATTTCACAGCCTGAGTCGATTTCGGAGGTTCAGCCGCGAAAGCCAAACCAGACTAGTTTTCCATCCTTCGCGGTACTAATTCAAGTCCTATTATAGTATGTGAACTGCAGCAACAATACGTTCGCTAAGGATGTTAGTCGTTTTTGTAATTTGAAATAAAGAACTTAGGGAAAAAATTTTTAATAAGAAAAACCCGTTAATAAATGTTGGCAGAAGGAAGTGAGACCTGTGTTCAATATGAATAGTTTCTACAGCAAAGTGGTAATTTTTCAAGCCGGAGGTAAATTTGTCTTCTTTTGCGCAGCGTGGAACTCAACATACCAAAAAATGTCAAATTCTGGAAGTTGAGAGCCCTATGAACAACCATTGAATATCCTTATATCATTAGGATTTCTCAAAAAACAGAAAAATGTTCTGAAAAGCAACATTGCAGATGCATTGCAATTTCTTTTTGAGTTCGCACTACAAGCCCTCTATGACCAAATGTCTAAAAAGATCCGAAGCCACGTTCAAGATTACATTTACACGGTCTCTGCTCCTACCCCTGCGTGGATGTATAAGACCGGTCTGCGAACATTTGTACTGTGTTCCACGTGAACTGTATGTGGGGATATATATTGGTGGCCCCGGGTTATGTTATGGAGTAAGGAGGAAGAAGAGGGCATTGGCGTGGGCAGGAGCGCGCGCGCTAGGCCCGCTCCCAGAGTCATTAAATGTCATCGCACGACCATCGAGCAACTTCTTTCTGTCCTCTGTTCTCCTGCTGTCATGGCTTGCCGCCACGTAACATTTGCTTGGAGGTGCGGCGTACGACCGTCATCCCCATCCTCGCCTTGGAGAATCGAAACCACCGAGGGCCTAGGGACATCGCCGAGCAGCATCGCCCCAGCCCTTCAAGCCCAGACCCGACCAACTACCACTGCCCAGCCCCCAGCCCAGACCTGAAGACAAGGAGAACAGGCAGATAAATCAGATCCGAGAAGAAGGACCCGAAGGAACCGATGGACACGAACACGCAACCCCCGCCTAAGCTGCCCGACGTGACTTCGTGCCATCTGTCCCATGGACTCTGGTGACGGATGGTTGACAGCTCTAGGGGAGGCCGATCACCCACGCATCAGAAATCGTACCGGCAGGCCGTTCTATTCTTATTTCTTCCATTTCCTCAAGCATCCAGACACGCCCATCATCATGCCATGCAATAATCATCGGTAAACTTCCTCGTCTACAATCGGGACGATCACTCTGTGGCCCCGGGTTATGTTACGGACGAAGGAAGAAAAAGAGGGCAGTGGCGTGGGCAGGAGAGCGCGCGCTAGGCCCGCTCAGATTCATTAAATGTCATCGCACGACCATCGAGCATCTTCGTTCTGTCCTCTGTTCTCCTGCTGTCATCGCTTGCCGCCACGTAACATTATTATGTGCTGTGCAGGGTACAGGGAGGAAACGAGTGTGTTGTTCGCTTCCCTCAGGAAAACAGGTGACCCCCCTCTCCCCCCCGTTCAGGACATTTTCTGCCCGTGCGGAAACCGGTCTTGCAGAAAGGAGGTTTCACGCCTTCTTTTAACTTTCCTGTTGGACTTTGATCTGGAATCCAGAGGATGATGGACTAATGACTATTATCTATTACGCATATTATGTGTAACTGATTTGTTAACACTATTTTATAAGTTGCACTACGCTGATCAACTGTCGGCAGAACTCCCAAGGCTAATCCCACCTGTTGTCAACAACAACCTCAGCCTCAGCTGAAGGCCGTAATGGATAGCTGACCGTGTCATCGCAAAACTATAGCCCCTACTGCAAAAAAAGGGTTGTGTTTTGCGCGCATATCGTCAAGTTTGCAAACATGGTCAGCCCTTAAAAATGGATCTTATGTTTTTGTGCTAGAACGTCTATCGGAAGTTGATCAGTGGCTTTTTTATAATAGTATTGCGTGCTGCAGCAAAATATTGAAAACCGGTTGAGGCATGCTATCAGAACAAAGGTTCTGAAATGTATGTTTAGCTCCACTCTTATTTCCCTAATCCTATATACCGAACGAAAGGGGATGCCATTCAGCTGGCGAGCAGAGGGTCTGATAATACACCTTTCCGCGACCATGTTCCGTGCCGAGAAATGGCGTTAGAATGAGGTATGTATGCGGACCGGCCTACCTCAGGGATTAAACGGCTACAATTACGAATGGATTTCCACCGTTCATCCAGAAATGGCATGACACGGTTTGTGAACACGCAACCCGAGGCTGCTCTTGTCTCTTGTGCGAGTAGTGATTTACACACTAAAATTGTTAAGAGCAGCCAAGGGCTCCAAACTTTGTGAGCCTTGCAATAAATATATAACCGTCCTTGCCTTTTTTTTGCTTGCCGGCGCCTTCCTCGCATTGTGCATGAAATCTTTCAGTGAAAGACATACTCCGTCACATTCTTCAATCATGGCACATTGTGCGCTCGTGCGATGGGGAAAATTGTCGGTGTCCCGTTGTCATACTCACTAATATCCTTCAAAATAATCTGTTCCCTTTTTCAGGGACAACTCGACTAGCGGCCGCAGCTGCGGCGGCGGACCATGCCGACAAGGGACGAAGTACTATAAACAACAGACTGCATTTGTGAGAGAAATTTTGAGGCCAGCATTATGTCCAAAAATGGACAGCCGAGTACAAGGGGCACGTGCTGCAAAGCGTGCCGCGCAGGGCGTTTTTGCTGCATAACATTACGCCAGGCTTTCGAGCCGTCAGCGTGACTGCGCCATGATCTTACAGCAGATGGGGGTCACATTGAGAGCAGCAGTTGATGACGTCATCAGTGATGTCACACCTTAACTATTATTAGTAATAGTTACGCGGAATGACTAGCTAGTCACAAACCATTAGCCATTATTTATGACTAACATTGTCGCGGTTATTCACGGATATTTCTGTGACATTATCACATGATGACGTCATTGCCTGTGACACCATGATCAGATTTACCGCCATCATGATGTTACATCCGGAAATGTACCCAGGTAGTACAGAATATGGAGCACTAGTATGTTCGATGTAGGCAAGCAGCGCTGGGGCAACCATCATAAAACCTGCATCGATCCCCTATGGGGCCAAAGTGGGCATGCCCCATTTGGGCTTGCCCCTGTTCCTGCTGCATGGTGTGATGTCATACTGAGAGGCATTACTGTGCGCGCCCGTCCTTTTCCTTTCCCTCACCCACCTCACAAGGACGTCATGTGACCGTTCTAGCTGTGCATATATATTGGAGGGCGAAACTTTAAAAGGAGGTCATTCTTGGTCACGATACCACAAGCTTCTGTCTGCTTATCTGACATGGTGGCAGCGGTGGGATCAAACTCGACCCCGACGTAGTACCGCTGCAGCCTCGTCAACCGGCGAGCGACCAGCAACTGCATCCAAGCGTTCCAGCAACTGAATCAAAGCGTTCCGGAGGCAAGCGACAAGCAACGCTTCGGAATGGCGGGAATCAAGCCTCCGAGACCTTTGGACTTCCATAACGCCGTGGACGGGCCTGCCTGGATGGATGAATTTGGTTACTACAGGTTCGCGTCTGGACTACACGAGAAGCCAACGAAGTTCGAGTAAGGACTCTTCTCTATACAATAGGCAGATAATCGCGGGAGATTCTTCGATTGTTAAGCGTCACAGACGAAGAAATGAAGGACCTCAGCTGCATAAAGTCGAAGCTTCATAGCTACTTCGTCCACACCAAGAATACAGTCTACGAGAGTGCTCGCTTTAATCAACGCCGCCAGCAGCTGGGCGAAACAGTTATCGAGTTCGCAACCGATTTTAACAGGCTAGCAGACAGATGCGAGTTTAAGGACCTGAAGGAACGCCTAATTAGAGACGGTTCGTAGTCGGTCTACGAGACGACGCGTTATCGGAAGAACTACAGATGGATCCGAATCTCACGCTGAACATTTCTTTGGCAAAAGCGCGTACGAGCGAAGCGGTGAAGAAAGCTGAGCTAAAAGAGGACGACAGTGCGATCCCAAACGCTTGCGTCGCCGCGATAAAGTCTAAGAAAATGGCGTGTAGAAACACGTTTACACGCAGACAGACGACTGCTAACCGCCAAAACAGCTGTAGTTTCTGCGCCAGACCATCTCATCCGAGGAGCAGTTGCCCAGCGCAACAAGAAAGGTGTGGTTCTGTCGAAAGTTAGGCCACTTTGAAAAAGCTTGCCGAAGAAAGAAGCAAGCAGACGGGAATCTCGATGGCTTTTCCGAACCCGCTAAGTATTTTCTCGGCACGGTCGAGCAGTCACAGAAAAGCGCTTCTGCACACTTGTGAACCAATGATGCCCTCTGAAACAGCAAAGCTCCCATGGAAAAAACTGGAGTTGATTTATTCGAGATGAAAGGAGCTGTCTATGTTGTCATTGTCGATTATCACTCCAGGTATCCTGAGCTGGCCCTGCTGGATCGAGGAACATCACCGGAGATGGTCATCCAACACCTGAAGAGCATATTCGCCAGGCACGGGATTGCGAAAACTATGATACCAGACAATGGACCGCAGTTCTTGTCGCTTGCTTTCATTAATTTTTCAAGACATTACTTACAGCTTCAAACATGTCACAAGTCCTCGTTACCTACAGGCTAACGGAGAAGTTGAGTGCATGGTAGGGACACTAAAAAGGCTCCTTAAGAAGACGAAGAAACCCTACATTGCCTTCTGAACTATAGAAATTCACCGGGCCCAGCCGGCTACAGTCCAGCTCAACTGCTCATGAGTCGTCGCTTACGATAAAGAGTACCATGCATGCCAGCTGCACTAAAACCTCGAGTAGTAAGCGCCTCTTGGAAAACGCAAGGCGAAAACTACAGGCATAAGCAAAAGCTGTATTTTGACAGACATCATGCTTCTAAACCTCTTCCCAGGTTGTCCGCAGGGGACCATATGTTGCTGCAAGACAGATATGCTGCAGGCACAGGCCTTCTACTTGCCTCGACACCCAGGTCGTACTGGATCCAGAGTCAAGGGAGAACCCTACGTCGACACAGACGTCATCTGTTCCTCCTCCAAAAGGGAGAATAAACCAGGCCCTCACCGGACGACCAGGGTGAACAAGCCAGTCAGCCTACGGAAGCAAACGACAAGGGTGTGAAACAAACAGTTTCAAATTCGCATGGCAAGACCATCTAGCAAAGCAGTTGTACAACAACGAAGAGAATTCGTACCCGAAGAGACACCTTCAAGCCCAGTACAAATAACACCACGATACGGGCGCGTCGTATGACAGCCGAAAAGCCTCGGCTTTGATGACTAAATTGAAATGTACTTTTTTCTTACACACAGTGCTTGCAAACAGGGGAAGATGTGGCGTCATCCTGAGACGCACTGTACGCGCCCGTCTTTTCCCTTTCCTGTCTTTCACCCAGCTCTCACGGAACTTATGTGACCGTTCTGGCTGTGTATATATATCGGATGGCGAAACATTAAAAGCAGGTCATTCTTGGTCAGGATACCACGAGCGTCGGTCTGCTTATCTGAAAGCGGCGTTGCAAGGGCTAATGCGGAGCACATTCCTGCTTCCAGACCACAAGGGTCCCTTTTCGGATATTTGAGGGCAATCCATCCCAAATAAGGGCTCTTTATGGGAAAGCCTTCATAGATCTGAAATGACGCTGCCGCCATTAAATCTTTGTGGGACCTGCATCTGCCGTAGTGGGGCAAAACAAACGGACATGCCCACATGCTGCCCCAATCGTCCCCTTATTGGTTACTTTAGGGCAGATGAAATTTGAATAAGAGCTTCATTTGGGCAAGCCCTCGTGATGCCAAAATGAGGCAGCCTTAGCTAAACCGCTTTAGGTCCCACATCGACAGCAATGGGGCTGGAAGACAGGCGTGCCCGCATGGTAACAAAATTGGTTCCATGTGGGGAATTTGAAGGCATGTGCAATAGCAAGTGGGCTTTAGGTTCAAAAACATCACCCAGCCCAATTGGGGCTGCCCACACAAAACCGCTGTAGGTCCCACATCGGCCGTAATGGGGCTAGAAGGCCTTCGTGCAACTGGGCAACCATTCTTTCAAACCTTTATTTTCATTAGATGTTGCCCTAACCTACTATTATTGACGATTTGTATAATAGTTGCTGCCATATTAGTCGGTTAGAAATATTACATGGCTTTAGTTCTCGCACTCATGCAAAGTGCTCTAAAAATACTAAAACATACTGATTGCTAGCTATTGCTCCTTATGTGGTTGCTGCGGGCAGCAAGAAAAATCTCTGTACAATATTACTGTCCAAAACACACACCTCTATAGCGTGAACAAGATGTACATGAAGTCATTTAGGCTAGAATAATGTTATGAACTATTGTAAAATTTAATATTGTGGCTGCTTAGAAAGGGCAGACATGTATAAAATATATGCTTATGTGCACAGATATTGATTCGCTGAGCTTGAACTAGTGCTTCCCATCAATTACCTGCGTCGAACCCCTATGAGAATAATGTAGGCAAGCCCAAGTGCGGCTTGCGCTATAGAAGCCGTATCGGTCCTATGTCATTATCTGAGGGGCCAACCGAAATAGAAAAGTAAGGTCCATCGAGAGCGGCTGCCCTAATCTGTCCAAAGTTGGACCATCAGGGGTAGTTGGCAGGATGTGCCCTTTTGGTAATGTGGGAAAAAAGTGGGCAGCTCCGCAAGGGCTGCCTGCATCGGTCCCTGCTGGGGCCCATTGGTGTTTTGTCGACAGCCCCCTTCAGGCCATTGCCGGCCCCTCTTGCAGCACCCGTATTGAACCCACTAGGCCTGTCCTGCATTGCCTAAATAGGACCCACCGAGAGCTCCTCCCCCCTTCAGAGCCCAGTATTGTGATAGCTGGGTATATTAACCGTAAGTGACATCACCATGAAGTCTCATCCGATCATGGCGTCGCCAGACAATTTACGCATATACAAAGCTGACTCCACCATGTGTCCGATCCAGGCCTCCATGCGGAAGCTTTCATTTGGCGCTTAGTCGAATGCCACACCACACAGCATACAGAAGCAGACGCAGTACAGTAGGCACCAGTGATGTTTCAAAATGGTTTACAGGAAAGAAAAGGCGCAGTACCTGTCAAAAAAGTTGGCAAGCAGCAAACATTAGCCACTAGTCAAGTTAGTAGTAGCCAGAAGTCACAACTGCGGCGGTCTCGCAGTGCGCATGCCAAGCGTCCGCACGGCGCCTTTAAAAAAAAAAGCTGAAACCATTTAACCATTGAGTAAACTGCTGTGCAAAAGCCATGTCTACTGTCAAGCCGAACCCAATCATAGCCATGCCGATCTAGTATCGCGTAACTCTAGATTTACCCACAAGCTATTTCACAGCTAATGTTTTGACTGTCTGCCTGCTTCACGCTGCATTTATAAAGCAGAGACCGACCCAACGAAGAAAGCCGCGATTTTTAATTGAGTGCCACAAGAAGGTAGACGGAGCTGCTCATCAAATATATTTAAGGCATGTAGAGTTAGAGAAGTCGAAGGTGAATCCGACTGCGTCTCACCATCAGCGGAGATTCAGCATTCAGAACGTTTTCCAAAACCATTAAATTTCTTGGTCACCTTTATCAATACTGATACTTTCACGAACTTGAACGAAATGAAGACAAACTAGTTATTTTTTCCCACTAAGACTATTACCTCCTATTGTCGTCGGTTTCCTGTCATGCAGCGTCTGCAGTCGAATTACCTCATGGGATTTGATACGGTAATGTGCTCATGGGGCGCCGTATACCCAGAGCGCTGGATTACCAGCAATGACGGTCCCCTTCATCCTCCATTGCCTCCACCTCACCACACCATCTACTGTTGCCATGTTTGAAACATTACTCGTTTCAGGATTTCCTGCTGAGAGAATACGCGAGATATCTACTCGAATAATTAGCCGAATGTTTATGAGCATGTCCTGAGCATATACTTTCTACCACAGTACATCTAGAGTGGCAGCGGTAGCGTAGAGGGAGAGCATCCACCTCGCAAGTAAAAGGACCGTTGTTAGAAATTCGTTCAGGGAAAAACTGAAAAACGCGTTGCCGCGCAAGTCTCCACCGGATTAAAAAAACCGCGTCTCGATGGAATTCCATAAAAGCAGGTTTGGGGTACGACCTGACACCGGAAAACACATTCGGCAACGCACGCCCTCACCAGAAGAGAAGTTAGCCACCTGGTACAGTAATTGGCCACAACCTCACATGATTAGCCCTACAAGGCGCCGGCCCTCAGTCAGCAACGGCTGCGCACCAAATGATCAGGGCGGTGGTCAGACCTGTGACGCCGCGGGGGGTGCTTAGAATGCCTTGCTCTGGGGACTGGACGCCGTTGGCAAACTGACCCAGGCAACGTTTTATGCAAGAACCCTAGCTAGTGAGGCTAGTTTGGCAGTAATCTTAGAGGAACTAGAGGGCATGCAATGAGATATCATAGGGTTTATTGAGGTGAGGAGTCGAAATGAGGCATGCACGGTACTGAATGGCGAGCATTTACAGTGTTGTTGAGGTTAACCGGAGAGACGAGAACTAGGAGTATATTTCATTGTCAATAGGGAGGTTGCTGGTAATATAGAATAATTCCATTGCATTATGAGAGCATAGCCGTCATCGTAATTATGGTAAATGAGCGGTTTAAGCTGAAGGTTCCACAAGCATATGCAACTACATGTAATCCTGATGTCCAGGCAGTAGCAAGCTTCAGTGAAGATGTAGAATTGGCAATGGGGAGTGTCAAGGCACATTATACTATATTGATAAGCGACTTCAACGCAAAGATAGGTAGGAATGTTTGTTTGGTTTTCGGGGTTTAACGTCTTAAAGCAACTCAGGCTATGAGAGACGTCGTTGTGGAAGACTCGGGAAATTTAGACCGTCTAGGGTTCTTTAACGTGCACTGACATCGTACAGCACACGGGCGCCTTGCTTTTCGCCGCCATCGAAAAGCGGCTGCCAAGGCCGGAGATCAAGCCCGCGCACTTGGGAACAGTAGTCGAGCGCCATAAACACGGCGCCACCCCGGCGGGGTTCATGTAGAAAGCAAGCTGGAGATCACGCGGTGGGCAAATATGGCATTGGATTTAGAAATACCAAGTTGGAGCTACTAGTTCAGTTAGATGAACGAAAAATTACGAATCATGAATACCTTCTTCAGCAGACGGAAGAACCGGAACTGGGTTTGGAAACGCCCTAACAGGGAGACTACGATTAAATTGATTACATGCTGTATACTACCTTCGGCATTATGAAGGATGCATAGGTGATATGAAAGGTGCGGTGCAATGACCACGGTATGGTAAGGTGCCGAATTAATCTGGATTTTAAGAGGGTGCGAAACAGATTAGTGATTAAGGAGTATATCAGCAAACTCGCGGCAAGGAGAAAAGTAGAATTCAGACTCTCGCTGCAGAATAGATACTCTGTGCTAACCGAGGAAGCCGAACTTAGCTTAGAAGCAGTGACGAATAATTTCAGAGACATTACTTGATGTAAAATTGTTAGAACGATATCGGCAAAATGACTGAGGAGACGAAAGGTGGATTAAGAAGCGCCAAAGTAGGACAGCCTCCAACACAACAGACCATACAGAACTGGTAGAGATATTAAAGCATACCAATAAGTTCAATGTTGCCGATACAAGGAAGTACATAACACGAACAAAATTTAGAATTCTCTATACAGCGTAGGGTCGTAGCCTGAAAGCAGTAAAGAGAAAATTAAACTAACGGCCGGGGGGGGGGGGGGCGTGTTGTTGCATAATGGAATTGAACGGAGGAGCAACGCGGAAACGGACAGAGACAAGAAAGGGAGGCTACATGAGCATATGGTGTCCGTTTATTGTCTGTGTCCGTTTCCGTATTGCGCCGCCGTGCAATTCCATTAGGAAATTAGATTTGGGAAAAATCAGCTGGATGCAATGAGGGACAAGGCGGGGAATGCCATTACTAACATGGACAAGACAGTCGAGGTAGCCTATATAAAGAGCACTGAACAGGGGTAGAGGGGGAGATCCTCAGTTCGCAGGTCTAGCCGACGTTTCGGCAAGTCCACTTGTCTAAATGTTGGCTAGACCCGAAAACTGAGGCCTCTCCACTCTACCCTTGTTTAGTGTTCTTTATTACCGTGTAATCATTTTCTGAGTTTTCTGTGTATTACCGTGTAGAATCGGCAATGCGAAAAGTAAAGACCCAGTATACTGTACTAATGGGCGACTTCAATGCCAAGGTAGGGAAAAAGCACGCTGAAGACCAGACAGTAGGTGACTATGGCATTGGTTCTAGGAATAGCAGGGGGGAGTTACTATTTGAGTTTGCAGAGCGCAATAACTTAAGAATCATGCCTACCTTCTTCAGCAAACGGAAGAACCGGAAATGGACATGGAGATAGTCTTAACGGGAAGATTAAAAATGAAATTGACTTCATAATGTGTTCAACCCCCGCATTATGCAAGATGAAGATTTAATCGGGAAAGTGCGAGGCAGTGACCACAGGATGGTGAGGTCCCGAATTAGCCCAAATCTGAAGAAGGCACGCAGCAAATTAGTAAGAAAGACACCCATCAACGAATTAGCGGTGAGGGGGAGGGCAGAATAGTTCAGGATTTCGCTACAGAATAGATATTCCGCTCTAAACGAGGATGGCGGCATTACCCTAGAAGCAATTAACAATAATTTCAGAGATATCATTACTCAATGTGCGGTAGAAGTAGGTGGTAGGATAGTTAGAGAGGATACCGGTAAGCGGTCTAAGGAGACGGAAGATTTGATTAAGAACCGCCAGAGTATGAAAGCTTCCAATCCAACAGACCAGATTGAATTGGCCGAAATATCAACGCTAATCAATAAGCGCAAGGTGGCCGATATAAGGAAGTATAACATGAAAAAATTGAGGATGCTGTAAAAAAAGGGGGAAGCCTTAAATCGGTAAACAAGAAATTGGGCATAGGCAAAAACCAAAAAATAAAGGACAATGAGGACAACGCCATCACGAATATGGACAAGACAGTCAAAGTAGCCGAGGAATTCTATACAGATCTCTACAGTAGCCAAAGCAGTCAGGACCGTAAGGAGATTGGCGATAGGGAAAAACAGTCAGACGTTCTAACAGTTACGAAGGACGAGGTCAAGAAAGCATTAGAAACTATGAAAAGGGGGAAATCAGCTGGAGAGGATCAGATAACTACAAATTTGCTGAAGGACGGGGGGAAATCGTGTTAGAAAAGCTAGCCACCCTGTATACTCAGTGCCTGATGTCATCGACGGTACCGGAACCATGGAAGAATGCAAACATTATCCTCATTCATAAGAAAGGGGACTCTAAGGACCCTAAAAATTACAGACAAATCAGCTTACTGTCTGTTACGTATAAAATATTTACTAAGGTAATCGCTAATAGAACCAGGACAACCTTAGACTTCAATCAAGCAAAGGATCGAACAGGTTTTCGGAAACGGTACTCTACTATCGATCATGTTCATACCATCAATCAGGTGATAGAAAAATGCTCGGAATACAACCAGCCCTTATACATAGCATTCATTGATTACGAAAAAGCATTTGACTCAGTTGGATCCTGGGCGGTGATGCAGGCATTGCGAAATCAAGGTGTTGACAAGCCGTACGTGAAAGTGCTAGAAGATATAGTGGTTGCACAGCAACCATAGTTCTGCATAAAGAAAGTAACAAAATTCAAATAAAGAAAGGTGTTAGGCAAGGAGACACAATCTCCCCAGTACTATTCACAGCTTGCTTAGAAGAAGTATTCAGAGACTTGGAATGGGAGCAGTTAGGAATAAGGATAGATGGATAGTACCTGCGTAATCTGCGATTTGCTGATGACTGCCTTGCTAAGCAACTCGGGGCATGAACTGCAAATAATGATTGGTGACCTAGACAGGAAAAGTAGAAATGTAGGCTTGAAAATCAATATGCAGAAGACTAAGATAATGTTTAACAGCTTCGGAAAGGAACAGCAGTTTACGTTAGATAGCGAAGTACTGGAAGTAGTAGGCGAATACGTCTACTTAGGACAGGTAGTAACCGCAGATCCGGACCATGAAAAGGAAATAACAAGAAGAATAAGATTGGGATGGAGCGCATTTGGCAAGCACTCGCAGATTATGACTAGCAGCTTACCGGTATCGCTCAAGGGGAAAGTATCTAACAGTTGCATCTTACCTGTATTCACCTATGGGGCTGAAACGTGGAGGCTAACCAAGAGAGCTCTACTTAAGTGGAGGACAATTCAGAGGGCTATGGAACGAAAAATGATAGGGGTAACATTAAGAGATAGGAAGCGTGCAGAGTGGGCAGAGAAATAACTCAGGTTACCGACATTCTAGTGGAATTGAAAAAGAAGAAATGGGCATGGGCAGGACATGTAGTGCGAAGAGAGGATAGCCGATGGTCGCTTAGGGTAACAAACTGGATTCCAATGGAAGGAAAGCGTAGCAGGGGGCAGCAGAAAGTTAGGTGGGCGGATGAGGTTAAGAAGTTCGCAGGGGTCAAGTGGATGCAGCTAGCACAGAACCGGGTTAAGTGGAGAAATATGGGAGAGGCCTTCGCCCTGCAGTGAGTATAGTCAAGTTGATGATGATGATGATGAATCATTTTCTTCCTCTTGTTTTATCAATGTAGCCGAGGAGTTCTATACGGACTTCTACAGTAGCCATAGTAGTAAGGGCAAGAATGAAAAGGCTGTAGTGAAGAGCATTAAGAAGTTCGGCCAGTAACGAAGACTGTGGTTAATAATATTTATAAGCTATGAAGAAGGGAAACAGCTGCGGAGGATTAGGTAACTTGAGGGTTGCGGCTTTCAAAGGAACGCGGCTCTTCTTATCAATTCATACCTACAACACCGTATCCAAATAGTTACTATAGATTCTTACATTTCTGATTCAATGCAACTGTCTTCTGGTGTCCTGCAAGGCAGCTTTTGAGGCCCTATTCTCTTGAATATATAAGTAATTGACATTTTGGCTATAAGCTCCGGCAATAACTATATAATGTACAACACAACAGCAGATGATACAAGCATATTTGTAATCAGTAGTATAGGCAAAGATCTCCTTCACAAATTAAAACATACGCTGGATAAATCAAATCAATGGGTTCGTGTAAACGGTTTAAAAATAAAAACTGTCGAAACAAAAGCATTGTTCTTCTGAAGCAAAAATGAAACTGTTATAGACGATCAACTAATTTTACTAAACTTAATGCTGATCGAACTCGTGCCAATGTTCAAGGCGCTAGGTGTCATCTTTGAGGAGAATGTTTCCTTAATGCTGCTGGAAGTAAGCAATCTCAGATAATATTGCTCGTTTACCGTCATCACAACATAATTTCGCAAAATATTATTAGGCAGCGAAGGAGGCAGAACGAGGAAGTGCGAAAAAGAGGCTCGCATAAGGAAGGATCAGGAAGAGGAAGCTCGCCAATGTTCAGAGAACGCACCAGCTAAAGTGAAGACATCTCAGTACAATGCGGCGGCGGCTGCTCGAACGATTACCACTGATCCTCCTCGACCTTGTTGGAACAGAGGACTCGCGGGAATGCGACATCTTAATTCTCTTGAACTTGCTCAGGAAGGCGACGAATGACAGCAAGCAGCTGCACCAGTTTGGCAGCACTACCGCGAGCCATGGACATTTTCTGGAAAGGCTGGAGAAGACGTGGACGAGTGGCTCAGCAATTATCAGCGGTTTAGCAAAAACAATCACTGAGATACCACGGTCAAGCTGGCAAACGTTTTCTTCTTGGTCGCCACAGCCCTGGCATTGTTTGAGAACCATGCAGCGTCCTTAACGAGCTGGGACCGCTTTGAAGAGGAGATTCAGAATTGTTTCGGGGATACCGCGGCAGAATGAAAATGCGCTGAGCAGACTTTGCTCCGGTGAGTGCAAGTGCGTGGAAAAACGTGCACAACGTATATTGAAGACCTGCTGAAACGCTGTAAAGCGGTTCATCCCCGAATGTCTGAAGCAGACAGAGTTGACAACTTTATAATCACAACGATAACTTCGGTTCTGCCACAGCCGTTATTAAACAATGCCGCACGTTCAAAGCTCTTAAGCTGCGACGCATTACCCCTTAGTTGGCCGCTTGACTAATGTCACCACTGTCGCAAGCATTGATTCCCATGACCCTCCTAATTTACCCGACATGATTTGACAAACTGTTTTGTGATGGACTCTCCCGGAATCAAGATGCTATGACTCGCAGTGCCGTTCGCTGTAATAGCTGCTTCCTGCAGGCAGCCCCGATTCAGCACTCTTCTTCTTGGGGCCCTACCAGCCACAATCTTCTTGGCCATGAACACTAGGAACGACTCGTACAACCCTGCTCCACTAACTGGTTGCTACTACAACGTGCTACCTCCTCCGCAACGACGCCAGCGACTGGGCATTGCGGATCGCATCGATCATGTCCCAGAGGTTTATAATCCGGACCGTCCTCGTGAACCACCAGTTTGCAACCTCTGTGGTATGTTCCGCCGCATACCCCGATTCTACCGACGCCGGAGCCAGGCTCCCCGCTACCAACGCCAATGGTCGAGTCTTCGACATGCAAATCCAGAGTCCCCGTTACCAACGCCAATGGTCGAGTCTTCGACATGCAAATCCAGAACAATATTCAGGGTGACCCCTCCTCCTTGCCGCTCCCGACATTCGCCCTCTCCCCGTCGTTCTTCGCCGCCACGGGAAAACTAGCGTGTGCGGCCGATGGAGTTGCGGCCGCCAGGTCATTGATGTTTTCAATTCCTCTACCGGTTGTTATGTTAAACAACATCCTGGAAGTGTTAGTGGACGATGTTTGTGTTATGGCCTTAATGAATACTGGTGCTACGGAGTCTATAATGAGTTTAGATTTTAAGAACCGCCTCGGCCGTTAAATTATGTGTGATTGGAATAAAGCTGCCTTATTTTAAGGCGTAGAGGGAGGATTGTTGGTTCCGCTCGGTATTTTGTATGTAATTGTGGCGGTCGCTGGACACGTGTTTGGAACTGAATTTACTGTGCGCCCTCGCTCTACGCACGACATCATTCTTTGATTTTTACAACAGTTTGGCGCAATTTTCGACTTCAGCAGTGGTGGGATATCAATAAGCCCTAGCCTTCCATCGGTCCCATGAGAAGAATCGCCGCGGGCTGCCCAAGCGTTTTCTGTCTTCGAAGATAGTATCGTTCCGGAGATGTCTGCCATATTCGTCCCAGTTGTGCCCTCGGGCGCGGTTCCCAATGCTTTCGATGCTCTGGTGTAACCCAATTTTCTTGCCTGCGCGAAAAAAAAATGTGTTGATGTCCCGCAGCGTTGTTCGAGTCAACGAGGGAGAGCCACGCTTTGGACTGTCAGCCATTCCAACGAGCCTGCCGCATTGACGCGTGGTTTGAAACTCGCCAAATTTGAAGAAAAACGCCTTTCTATGCACATCGCCACGTTCAGTGATGGCGTTGCTCGTCCTGATCTTACCTATTTCAAGTTCCATTCCATGATAAACGAATCGCTACCCACCAACGGCGGCCGAATATTGATGTACGTTCTTATGAAACATGCGGACGTGTGCGACTTTGCTCGTGATCAGCCACCACTTATTAGACCTTCCCACACCCATGACCTGACCCTCACTGGGTCTGCCCACCCCATCAGAGAGGCGCCATACCGTATCTCACTTTCAGAACGTAAGATAATTGACGAACAGGTACGCGATATGATGCAAAGAGGAATTATTCAGGAATCATCTTCCCCGAGGGGCCGCCCTTGTGATTCTCGTGAAAACGAAAGATGTACATATCGCTTTCGTGTGGACTATCGCCGCCTAAATACTGTCATAAAGACAGATGTTTATCCGCAACCGCGCGTTGATGATACCATTGACTGCATCCTTTCAGCGTCCTACTTTTCCTTTGATGATTTACGGTCAGGATACTGACAGATACCAATATATCAGAAAGGCAAAGAGAAGACAGAATTCGTGACTCCAGATGGGGTATATAAATTTGATATATATTTTGTAACGAGGATTCTTAACCTGGGGATCCGAGAGAGAGATCTCGCTGAAGCGTCAGTCCGAGGCTTCTTCTTCAACAACACGATCTCGTGCCGTGCGCTCGCGGTGCGCATGCCTCCGAAACTCAGCTTCCTCTTTACAATTACTTTGTTTGCTTTCGAGCCGTGGCCTAGTGGTTAGAGCGCCCGTCTCGGCTGCGGGAGGTGGTCAGTTCGAAACCCACCGCCGGACACCCACCGATATTTATTGCCCCAGGGTATTAGTAGGGTATGAGATGAAGGATGAATAAATGATTAAATGAATGGAAAAACGTTGGCTTTATTTATGAAGTCCAGAAGTGAGCGATGATGAGGTCTCTGCGTCCTAGTGACGTAGGAGGCAGGATTGGTCGCTGAAAGGCCAGCTATTCTCAGGTGCCGAATTCATGTTAGCTTGAGTGCTGGGCAGTCCCACAGCAAGTGGTGGATGTCGGCCTCGACATCTTTGTTGTTACAGATCGGGCATCCTGGGCGAGGATATAAGTGTTGGAAGTATGACAACGTCACAGTTAGAGCTGGTGTAAGGGCAACACCGACCCGGATCCTCCTAAGCGCAACCTCCTCTGCACGGGTGAGACGGCGGGGAAGGGATATCGCACACTGAGGAATAAGTGTACGTGTGCGGCACCAGAGGTGCTCCATTCTTGACAGCAGGAGGGTAGCGTCGTCGACTTCGAGAAGCCGTGGGGTTGATGCGTCTTGGTTCACGAGGCGGGTTGCAAAATCAGCTTGACTTTGGGAAGGCAGCAGATCTCGTGGGACCCACTCAATGCGTATTAATTGTGGGATGCGCGCCGCAAGCTGGTAGATGTGCTGGTAAATTTTAGGGCAGCGGCTGACACGTCGGAGTAGACGTACTGCTTGAAGTGCGTCAGTGCGGATAACAACGTGGCCTCTAGGGAGCATGGTTATAGAAGTCACGGAGCAGAGTGCCTCCTGAAATGCCGCAAGCTCAGCGCAGAAAGATGTAAGTGCTTCCGAAATCTGAAACATAGTTGTCTGATTCAGGCTAGGTCTCCGTGGACAGTAGATTGCCGTTTTGGGTTCACAGCCTTGCAGGCTTCCATCTACGTACACTACTATGGAATCTTGATGCAGGTGAGTATCTTGCTCTTCAAATTTCTGGCGTAGCAACGATGCCAAGTTGGCAGAGGTCGGTCTGCGGATGTCAGTTGGCTTGTTGTCCCCTAACTGTATAAATTTTCAGGGAGGGAGAACTGGCGCAGGTGGCTGAAGAATAATGTGTGACGTTGCATACGCCCTCAGGGCTTGCGTGGAATATGACAAAGTGGCCTTGAGTCTGCGAGCATCACGGCGCTGCTGTACCAGTTCATCGATGGTGTTGAGCTGCGCATTCTCCTGTAACGCTACGACAGGTGTGATTCGTGGAAGGCGTGTTATGGTCCTCATAGCTTCTCGATTTACGGCTTCAAAGCGATCCCATTGTGCCCTTGTAAGATGCTGGAACTGGGCCTGATAAACAATACGTGGCTGCAGAACCGCCCTCACTAACTGGCCTGCAACAGAAGAGCGAGCGCCACCCGTTTTAGGTGCAATTCTTCTTATTAAACTCCAAGTTTGAAGTGCTCGCTTTTTTGCCTGAGAAAGCCAAGCAGTCGCTGATCCTGATTGGTGAATTGTTAAGTCCAGAATTTTCAGGCTCGAACTTTCTTTTTTTGGGGTGCCTGACAGAGAGAGACGATTTGGATTTCAGGTAAGTTTACGGCGTCCGCAGCGGGTGGTGACTGACGTGTATGAAGTTTTACACACAGAAAGTTAAAAGCCAATGGAGGATGCGTAATCAGAGGTTACGTCTAATGCTGACTGAATGGCGGCCTCTTGAGTGAGAAGATTATGGTGAGTGCTGCATACCGTGATATCATCTGCGTATTGCAAAAACTTAATTTCAGGGATATCATGTAAGCGCCACGCCAATGGGATGAAAGTAATATAGAACAACGTCGGAGACAATACTGATCCCTGGGGCACGCCACGCAGTGAAATGAATGAACCAACAGTGTCACCGCTGAGGCGTATTGCAAATTTTCTTCCGTCCAAAAATGATGCGACAAAAGTGCGTACTCTCGGAGGGAGATGAAGCATGTCAATGGCATTTAGGATTGCAGCATGACTGATGTTGTCATATGCCTTTTCAACGTCCATTGCTAATATGATACGTACATTGCGGCTGCGGGTAGGTGATAGAACCGCTGATGCCAAGACAGCCAACTTGTCCTCTATACCTATGTATGGACGAAACCCAATTTGAGCAGGGTGATAAAAACCACGCTGTTCAAGCCACCAAGAAAGTCGTGTGGCTAGCATTTTCTCTCCGAGCTTGCAAAGCGTTGATGTTAAGGAGATTGGTCGTAAGTTGGCGAGGTCCGTTGGAGTCTTCCCAGGTTTGATAATAGGGATCACGACAGCGGTTTTCCAGCTCTCGGGTACGACACCATCAAGCCACACTTTGTTTTTGGTGTCTAGTATTGAGGAAGCGCAGCAGTACTGAGGTTCTTGTAAACCTCATACTGAATTTTGTCCAGGCCGGGAGCTGTTTTCCGTTTCGCATCGTCAATAGAGGGTTTACAAAAGTACGTCTGGCAACCGTGAGCGGCACCCTGATCCCGCGCTGGCCGCCATATTTTGTTCGCTCTATCCGTTCGCTTTGTGTCCGTCCGTCAGCGCTCGCCGTTCTGTTCTCGCTTTTCACGTTTTAACCTAGTGTGCTGTGTTTGGACCTCTGTTCGGTCCCTGGCGGTTTCTGTTAGAGACGCCTTGAAGCGTATTTTGACAGCCGAGACGTGGCGGGGCCCATCGGCTGTGCTGCCGAGCGCAGTTAAAAATTGCTCTACGAGTCGTTGATGAATTCATATTTCCCTGCATTGCATTCTTTTCGCCCCTCCTGCTAGGGCCCAGTTAGGGCCTGCAGTATTTGGTAAATAAAATAAATAAATAAATAAATAAATAAAAGAGCTAAAATATAACACGCGAAGAAAAAAAACATCGTGCGTGTGTGTGTATGAGAGACACTATCGCAATATCTTTAACGGCGGAGCTTACGTGACCCCCTAATTTTTGTATAACGATATGATATAATATAAATCTGATTTTATGAACACAGCCAGTTGCACAAAGCACAAACACTTCGCAGTAATGTGAGTTGACTTTTCAAATTTTTTTTTCGTTTCAGTCGAGTTCTTCCTCCCCCGAGTTCCTCGAAGCTTCCAAAGTCGCCGCTTTCGTATGAGATTACGGCTTCAAATGTTTGCTTTCTGACAGAGGGAATAAACAAGAAATCGAGATATTTAAAAATTCCAGTGAATTTTAGGTAGCTGTGAATTAGGGAACCATCGGGTGACTCGAAAAAACACAAAAGTGAAGCGCACGCTTCGTTATTTTATCGGCCGCGCTGGCAGGTATGAAACCTGAGCTGCACGCTCTGGACGTGGACCGGTCGAAACGGGCTGTACGTGAGCATGTTACAACACACTAGTGGGATGTCATCTTTTCCTACTTTTTTAGATGCCGCGGGTTTGGCAGCCGCTTGCTTTTGCAGCGTGAAACACGCACTTCGGGCGCGCTAGACAACCGTATTGCTCTCTGCACAAAACACTACCATTTCGTACGACTGTAAAAAGTAGTTTCGGTAATCATGCCCGCGTGTCTTAAATCAAATACACAATGGTAAATGTAACCTACGTACAGAATGTTTCAAAGACCGTATTTACACAATAGCATTCGTTACACATGCATTGCTCCTTCTCCCGTGTCCTCCTTCGCAGCACAAGTTTATCCTTCAAGTTCACAAGGCTCCATAGCGCGCAAAACAATTAACCTTGCTGTTTTAGGTGATAGCACATTCTGTGAGCTAGCTCTCAGTCAGAGGGACGTGCAGTAATGCTTTACGTGATGCAAGTGACCCTTGTAAATCTGATTAGGACTGCAAACGAACGGTCGCATACACGCGTATACCTTGATTCCGTGCGCGACTATGACGGTGCGCTGGCTGCAGAAGGGCACGCAAAAACATGCTGGCATCCTTCCGAATAGAGCTTGGAGCTAACAGCGACTGCTGTGATGTTAAAAAATGAAACAATCGCTTGTGAGCATTTCAATGCACCTTTCGGTGCATGTACGGCTTCTACGAAGGCGCACGTTGACAGCGTACTCGACGGGAGGCGCGGGCGGACTGAGCAAAACATGGCCGCCGCGCACAGTTTCTGTTTTTTTCACTAGATGGCGCTAACTTTTGTAAAGCCTCTATTGCAGCCAGCAGCTGGCACATCGAAAAGGGGCTCGCAATTCCATCTGCGTCGGCAGCAGATGGTAGTTTCCATGCGTCTGCAGGGATGCCTGCCAAATTAAGATTTACAGCTGAAGGAGGCAGTATATCGTATTTTGGGAAAAATTTTCGAGCAGCTTCTTTGGCGAAATTGCCCTGCGACAAATTAGCCGCAAAGCATGCTGTTGCTGCTGCGTCAGTAGAACGACGACCGTGTTCCATTGCACGAAACGTTCGCCAGAGTGAGGCAGTAGATGATTTATCAGAAAATTGTTCACACCATGCATGCCACTGGCGTCGCGAGAGATCGCGTTCATATCTCCGAGCCTTCGCAGTAAGATAATTCAGTAGTGTACGTGCCTGCCCTGAAGTAGAGTCTCGCGTAGCAGCCAGCTCAGCTTGACGGCGAGCTGCCCAGAAGTTAAGCAGGCCGAGATCTGGTGCCGGTCGACCTACATCAATCCAGGTAGTAGTCGTAGCGCTGTTTAGTGCTCTCTGTACTATGGCCAACAAGGAGTGATGGCGAATCTGAAGACATACTGTCGAGACATGAGCGAAAGCTGTCCCAGTTTATCACAGAACATTTGCGGCGTAAAGGGCGGAGACGGGAGGTATGGAGACCGATGAGGATAGGGTGGTGATCACTTCCCCAGCGGTCCGGCTCCATGTGCCTTGAGAGAGTTTCTGCGCCCAACCACCACGTCAAGTCTGGAGCATAGGCAGCACTACGTATGTGACGCACAGGCCGTGTTGCTGTCCCAGGGTGATTAAGCAGAACAAACAGGGCATCAGTGAAGGCGTTCCGCACACGCCTACCAGGAGGGCTTGCCGTCGGATACCCCCAATCCGGGTGAGGGGCGTTAAAGTCGCCTGCGACTAAAATTGGACACCCGGGGTATTGCCGACGAACACTTAATAACCAGCCAAGATTAATACGGGAAGAGGCGCCTCCAGCTGGTCGAACGTAATATGAAGCAAGAACAACGGCTCCTTTCAGAAATTTCGAAGTAACTGCTACTACCTCTTGGTATGACATGCACCAGTTTTCGAGAGAAAGGCGTACATCAGGAATACGTGTTTCAACATATACCGCCGCTTTTCCCGGGGGAAAAGCAGTCTGCACGCGACGATCGGTCATTGAAGAAGACACGTAGCCGCTGAAGCCCGGAATAGATGGCATGCCGTTCGTCTCTTGAAGTACATAGCCCACACCCGAAGCTTGTTAAATCGCAGTCGGGTCTTGAGCTCGGCCACCTTCGTGGAAATGCCTCTACAGTTCCACTGTAGTATACCAGGACGACCGGATTACGCCATTTTTGTGTGCTAGTCCTAGCATTTTTGTGTGCCAGCGCTTGGACATGACACAAAAATGCTAGGACTAGCACACAAAAATGGCGAAATCCGGTCGTCCTGGTGTACTACAGTGGAACTGTAGAGGCATTTCCACGAAGGTGGCCGAGCTCAAGACCCGACTGCGATTTAACAAGCTTCGGGTACGGGCTATGTTACCTTGTGCTTTTGAGCTGTGTTATGCGCACTGTCAGTAAATGGCTTATCTATGTTTTCAGTTATTTAGCCAGTTTCTTCTCATCCTTTCTCTTTGACCCTGTTGGGCAGTAATGCATTAACACTGTTATTGCTGTTTTATCGGTCTAGTTTGCATTGTTTTTATGTCAGAGAGCTGTTCTGCCATTCTTGCCTGATGCCACTATGGGGGCGTCGGGCTCTTTCAAGGTGTTAATGAGACGCCTTTCTCCTCGCGCTTCCTGTGTGATATACACATTGTATGTGATGTGATGCAAGTAAACTTGAATTCAATTCAATTCAACTACAGATTTATTCAAGAACGAAGGGGATACCTTGCTAGAAACCTGGTCACCCTGTCAATGCAATGCCTGATGACATCAAAAGTACCGGATTATGGAAGAAATTTAAAATTCTCTGAAATGCTGAGATTGGGGACACTAAGCACTTGGCAAATTACAGACCAATCAGGTTACTATCAGTTACATACAAGGTGTTTACCAAGGTAATCGCTAATAGGATTAGGACAAATAGACGTTAATCAGCCAAAGGATCAAGCACCATTTCAGAAAGGGTACTCTACTACCAATCATTTCTACACTATAAACCGGGTGATAGAAAAGGGCTCGGAAAATATACAGTCCCTATACAGAGCATTCTTTGACTACGAGAAAGCATTTGATTTCGTAGAAACCTCAGCGGTCATGCCGGCATGGCGAGATCAGGGTGTAGGTGAGCCATATGTGAGAGTACTGGATGATATATATAGTGGCTGTACAGCAACCACCGCTCTTCATAAAGAAATGATGAAATTCAAATTAATAATTGTATTAGGCAAGTAGAGACAATCTCCCCAGTGCTGTTTATAGCTTGCTTAGAAAGTGTACTTGAAGGCATGGAATGGGAGCAGTTAGGCATTAGGGTGGAAGGAGAATATTTCAATATTCCTCGATTCGTTGATGAAATTGCCTTGTTAAGTAACTCAGGGGACCGACCGTAACTAAAGATAAATAATCTCGACAAGAAAAGCTGAAAGAAGGGCCTAAACATTAATATGCAGACGACTAAAGTAATGCTGAAAAGTCCGGGAAAAGAACAGCAGTTTAAAATGGTTAGCGAAGCATTTGCAGTGATAGCCGAAGGTGTCTACTTAGGCAGGTAGTGACAGCTAATCCGGACACCGAAAGGGAAATAACAAGGAGAATAAGTTTGGGTGGAGCGCACGTGGAAGGTACTCAAATATTATGACAAGCAGCTTACCGGTATCACTCAAGAGGAAAGTATATAATACTTACACCAGGGGCTGAAACATGAAGGTTAACGAAACGTGTTCTACTTATGTTGAGAACAATGCAGAAGGCCATGGAGAGGAACATGGTGGGTGTAACAATAAGAGATAAGAAACGCGCAGAGTGGGCCAGAGAAGTAACTAAAGTTACTGAAATTCGAGTCCAACTTAAGAACAAGAAATGGGCATAGATAAGACATGTAGTTCGAAGAGAGGATAACCGATGGTCTCTAAGAGTAAACAATTGCATTACAAGGAAAGATAAGCGTAGTACGGGGCGGCAGAAAATTAGGTGGGTGGTTGAGATTAAGAAATTCAGAGGGGTGAAGTGGAGGCAGCTCTCACAGGACCAGATTATTTAGAAGAAAATAGGAGAGGCCTTCGCTCTGCCGTGGCTATGGCTGGTCTGATGATGACGATGATGATCTCTAGAGAGATCTATTATAAAAAGCGCTGGCACACACATCATCATGACTCAAAAATCTGAACTCGCAATACTCTTAAAAAATTAATTTCCTGGGTAATGTTTTTGATTAATTCGATAGTTCAAGACGATTGCCTGCGTTTGAGCACGAACGGAGTAGAGAGGGAACTTTTCACAAACCGTTAACAAATTCGTGCGATAGATATGGTACCAAGTATCTGATAGTTTAGTGAACACATCCAACAAGATGATTTGAAGCTCTTCAGACAGTGTATCTAAAGAAACTGAGAAAAAAGAAGTCTAGGGCGCACTTTTGATCCCAAAACAGCGATGAGGCGAAAGCCTCAATCGCATGGTGGTCCGAAGATCTGCACTACGGCACCTCTTTCTCTTTGTTTCCACTCCCACCTTAGCTATGACGCGGTAGCGTGAGCTAGCAGTCAACATAAAATTCCCGCTTTAACGGAAACGCATAAACGCGCCTGCCCGGACTAGGGATAACGTGAATGCTAGGGTTTTGGCTGGCTGATTGCGATATCACTTTCTATACGCTAACAGAGGCTCGAGATGGCAGCTCCTGCGAAACCTAATGTCCGGAAGCCCTACATCCAGATAGTGCTCGGCTATGTCAGTTGCCAGCTACCGCCTCCTAAGACTTCCTTCTCCTCCTTCTTTTTCTCCGTCTTCTTGTTCTAGCCTTTGGATGTAACAAACGGACTGTCACCACGAGTATGAGCGCTTAAAGCTTTTGCCTTAGCATGTATTCTATGCACTGACAACTTAAATTACAGCAAGTAATGTTTATTACTAACATTGCTTTAATGCGGGGAGCTCAATCTTTTTAAAAATTTTGGCGCCTATAGAAAATAGCATCATTAATGAAATGGCGCAAAATACCTATTTTAACAAGCTCACATAACAAGCAATATACATTCACATTCTTGAATTTCAAGGAGTGTATATAGAACAGACTTCTGCAACCAAATTTCTAGGTGTTACTTTTCACGAAAATTTACTATGAAATGCGCACATCGACGCACTCAGAACCGTTCTTGCTCCAGCCATAGGTATCTTAAACAGGCTAAGAAGTTATCTACCAGTTGCTATGAAACGAAAGGCGTATTACTCTCTTATACATTCAAGCCTTAGCTGTGCTCCCTTGTGTGGCAAACCACAACTAAAACAAATACAAATGCCCTATTATAAATGCAAAAAAGAGCAATACGTGCTATCGGTTACTTGGAGTTGTCCGATAGTTGTGCGCAGGCCTACGTTAAATTGTAATGTATACTAGAAGTTCGTAAGCTATATACATACAGACTATGCCTTGAAGTGTTTCGCCAATACCGGTTCGATAAAACAGGCTTTCGAACAAAATACCACGAAAAAACAAGTGCATATGATTTAAGAAAAAACCTCATAAAGCCCCGAGCCCGGACCAACTACGGATATCAAAGATTAAGCTACCAGATACCGGATTTATTGAACTACTATCCAATCATTCTGGATCTATTAACCGAATCCCGTTCACTAAAAAATTTTAAGAAAAAGGTGAAATCATTGTTCGTAAAGGAGTAATACAGTTTTATAAGGGACAAATGGGCTCTCAATGTGCCGTAATTTTTTTTTTCTACTTTATATATGTACGTTTTTTTTTTAGTGTGTTTTCATATCCATGTCGGTTGGCTGTAAACTTGTTTACTCAACATTTGTGTGGATGTAGAAACTTCTGTCCTGTAAAAGAACAAATTTTATCTGTGTTTGACCTGTGCTTGAGTGTCGACCGCTGCTTGCCTCAGGGTGGCGTGACCTAGTCAGGCAGCTTTTTTTCCCGGCCTTTAGTCACGTCCCCCTAAGACAATAGTTGTGTTTTATTGTCTTGAATAAAAAAAAAACGGCCCACAATTTAAAAACCAATACATTTACATTTGCGCTTTTAAAACATAAGAGAGCACTTCCGCATATACCACGCATCTTTTCTGGTTTCAGTGTACAGAAAAATAGGTGTACATTTTATTAGATCCAGCTCGTCCCGCTGAGAAGCCACGCTTATTTTTAGGAACATTGCAGATTTACAGAAAGAGGAAAATATATATTTCTGTAGAAATTCAACTTTTTAATAAGACGTCTATTCGTAAAACATGACGGCTTATTTCAATGTACATATAGACAGGTGAAGAAAACTATTTACTTTTTTATAAGTGTTTTCGAGCATTTTCCTGGGAAAGTTTCTTGACGAGAATTCCAACATTGACCCACCTTAGTATCAGTGCCTACATTCTCAAGAGCAACAAATTGCTGAGGCGGCTGGCAGCTATGGGCAATCAGGATGTCTTACTAAAAATATTGTAACACTCTTGTCTCTATGTACCACAACCTTTCTGAACCCAATATATGGTGCATATGAAAAAAGGTGGCACTTCCACTCCCACTCCCTTCTTATCTAACTACCCCCGATTTCCTCATCTTCATTTATCACATGGACTGTAACATTTGCCTCCCTTTCGCAAACGAAGCCTTCGGGCGAGTCAGGTGTTTCTTCAAACGGGCGACATGTGTTACCTCCGTTTTTTCCGAACGTCGGCCACTGGCCGTAAGGCGTGCAATCCGGTAGTTAAGTTCGCCGAATCGTTCTAACCTCACATATGGTTCAGTGTAGCGTGTCAGCATTTTCTGGTGTAAGCCGCGCTTTCTCATTGGTTTCCAAAGTCAGACTCGGTCACCGGGGAAGTAGATGATCTGGCAATAGTGGTCGTCATAGCGAGCTTGCGATCGTTCTTGTGTTGCCATTGTCCTCAGTCGGGCTATTCTCCGCGCTTCTTCGGCCAAGCAAAGAGTTTCGGCTAAGCACGGGTACTATTCAGTGGAAAATTGGAGGATGGTGTCGAGGGTGTGTCGAGGGGAGCGGGCGTACAGGAGGAAGAATGGACTGTATCCTGTGGTCTCATGTCTGGCAGTGTTGAAGGTGTATGTGATGAACGGAAGAACACAGTCCCAGTTTTTATGGTCCGTTGCGACGTACAGGTGCGGACATAAGTAAATGGAGCACGCTTTTCTGTTGAAATTAAAATCACGCCTTCGATATTGGAGAGAAACAATATTTATCCAAATAAAAAGGCACTGGCATCTACTACCGGTTCACACGTACCACGACTGCCGTTTCAATTATGCAGCGCGTGAGAATTTTTAGAAGCAAATAGCGTGCTCTGTTTACTGTTGTCCGCAGGGGTACATTGAAAGCATATTCGTGAGAGTTCTGTTGGTGCGTTCAGTTAAACCATTTGTCTCAGGCTGATAAGGTGTCGAATGTCAGAAATCAGATTCACATAAACGGAGAAGTTCTTCAATTACATCGGCAGGAAACTGGCGACCTCTGTCACTAATTACAACTCTCGGGGGACAATGTCGCAATATGACTGAATGCAGCATAAATATGGAAATTTGGTATGCTGTAGCGGCTGGAAGAGCGGCTGTCTCACTAAGATGGTCCACACATACAACAGTAAGATACAGTAAGATGGTCCACACATACAATTCAACTCCAACGTTCTGAAAAGAAGCCTTGGGTGGCGCTACAGGGTGAAGCATTCCGGGTGAAACACCAGTAGGACCTTTGTGACCCTGGCACTGAGTTCAGCTGGCAACATACTGGTCAATTGTTTCGCGCATCCGCGGCCAGTAAAATCGCTCCTGAGTGCGGTGAAAAATTCTCGAAGATCCCACGTGTCCCGAAGTTGGATCATCATGCATGACGCGTAAAATAGAAAGACGGAGGCTTTGAGGTACTACCTGAAGGAACTGATGGCCAATGTCTGAGTAAACTTTCTTGTAGAGCAGCCTATCACGGAGACAAAACTGGTTGTTCGAGGCTCGGTCCTGAGCAGAATTCAAGAACAGCTCCAGGTGCTGATCATTGTGTTGCTTTGTTTGAAAGCTGTGAGTATCGGGAAATTTCGGACATAAAGCAGCGACGTAGTGGTCAAAGTTGTCCGCGTCGCATTCCGTCGTGGCAAGTGGCAACCGGGAGAGGCAGTCCGCATCTGCGTGCTGTCGGCCAATTTTGTATGAAATGCTGTAGTCGTATTCTTGTAAGCGAAGTGACCAGCGGGCCAGGCGACCAGACGGGTCACGGAGGTTGAGTAGCCTGCACAGGGAGTGGTGACCAGTTACTAATACGAAAGACCGTCCGTATAGGTAGCAGCAAAACAACCGCGAGACATTCCTGTTCGGTGATGGTGTAGTTGAGAGTCCGACTGGCGTAAGCAATCACATGTTCACGGTCGGTCGTCATAGCGCTGAACGAGGATGGCACCGATACCTATGCCACTTGCACCCGTATGTACTTCAGTTGGAGCAGAAGGGTTGAAGTGCCTTAAGATAGGATGTGATGATAGGAGGAACTTCAGTTGTCGGAAAGAGGAATCGCATTCAGATGTCCACTAGAATGAAGCGTCTGATGTAGTAGGCACGTGAGCGGGTAGGCGGCATCTGCAAAACCAGGTATAAAGCGTCGGAAATATGAGCAAAGGTCAATAAAACTTCGAAGCTCCTTCACATTCCGAGGTTGCTGAAATGCGGCAACGGCTACGGTCTTCTGAGGATCAGGCCAGACGCCGTCACCATTGACAAGGTGACCAAGCACCAACGCCTGTCGCTCATCAAAACGGCACTTCTTTGAGTTGAGAACAAGTCCAGCTTGGTGCAAGCAGTTTAGCACGAGGACTAGGCGGTCGTTGTGCTCTTTGAACGTCCGGCCAAAGATGACTACGTCGTCCAGATAGCACATGCAGGCCTCCCATTTCAGACCATGTAGTATTGAATCCATGAATCTTTCAAATGTTGCGAGCGCATTGCACAAGCCGAAAGGCATGACATTAAATTCAAGCAGTCCATCAGGAGTGATGAAAGCCGTCTTCTCCTTGTCTGCTGGGTGCATTGGAATTTGCCAGAGTACTGACCGCAGGTCGACAGATGAAAAGTATGATGCAGAATACAAGCAGTCAATGGCGTCATCAATGCGGGGAAGCGGGTAGACATCCTTTATGTGACTGAATTCAAGCGGCGGTAATCTACACAAAATCGCCATGTGCCATCTTTCTTGCGCACAACAATTACTGGAGCCGCCCAGGGACTGCACGATTCTTGAATGACACCCTGGTCCAACATTTCACGTACTTGCTCATTGATGACCTTGCGCTCGGACGGCGCCGCACGATACGGTTTTTGGTTGATTGGATGTGCATACCCGGTGTCAATTCGATAATTGGTGCGAGACCCGGGCAAGGAGCGCGAACTGATGGGCTTCGAGAAGACAAAAAACGGATAAATACTTCGACAGCAGTTTTTGCAAAGCATCGTGCTCTGCGACGTTCAGAGAAATACTAATCATACCACGCAGTTGCGCATTCACTTGGGATGGTGCGACATTCCGCTGAGGGGCGTCCGTAACCAATGCCGCTGATATTTGCATGTCTGAATTGTAAGAGCCAAGCTCATTCCAGCTGCTAAAAGAACTGGCTGCGTGGAGCAAATAATAGTCCACAATAGCGTGCAGCCTATGGTTACCGACACCAAACAATTAGGAACCAGGAGATATTTCTTCGCGCAGTTCGTATAGTTAGGTGTCATGGTCGCATCAAACGTTTCTATCGCACGATGAGAGCCCAAAACCGGAATGTACTGCATAGACATCGGAGGCACAACAGTATGGTCCGACACGCACAGCACATCTTCACAAACAAGAAGTTCCTCGAAGACCTCAGGCGGTAGGCAGCTGTCAACACTGATCTCACCCGTGCGGCACTATATGGTTGTGTCACACATGCGCAGAAAATCTATACCATCATGTGTGGAGTGGGGTAGCATGGCAAATTCCGGAGAAAACACACTCCAAGAGAAACCTTTGCACTGCACACTTCAACGGGATACAATAAATCGCCGCTAACGCTATGAAAATTTGCATTTCTGTCCCAAGGAAACATCACTTTTGGTCCCAATAAGTTTTTAAATGTTAAACTCATAATCGATATTGTCACACCAGTGTCCACTAATGCCATTGTAGAAGTACCGTCAACCGACAAAGAGATCTTATTTTTGAGCATAGTCACGGAAGAAGGTATTTGTGCGAATAGTGAGCTTTCACCGGCGGTCTCACCTCCATCGGCCACGGGGCCTAGTTTTTCGTACGAGGGGACTGGGAACGACGCCGCAGGGATGGCGAGCGGCGGTCACGAAGAACGGATGTTTGAGTCCGACTCCGGTCGGAAGCAGGGGAGTGGTTGCCCACGCCACCGCGCTGAAACTGGTCGTGTGGAGGAGACTACCAGTACCAACGGGAGTCAACTGGGTGATCACTGGTCTGGTCTACATACGTTGGTAGGCCATACCACGATGTTTGACGACGGCATCATTGCTTGAAATGTGGCCCGGGGTACCACACCGGTAACAGACAGTACTGGGCCGAAGAAGGGGTTGGTCCTGAAAGGATTCGATGTCATGCGGTCGATAAAAACCAGGATCGCGTTGATCTGTGAACCGGAGTGCTCGCCTAGGGCTTCGCGGACGAAGGTCGTTAGGCTGATCAAGATGTCTAGAAGAAACACAGCTTGTGAAATGTGGTCGCAAGCATTCTTCGAAATAGGCAGGGTGTGCTGCGTGAACAGAAGAAAGCTCAGGCTACGATTGTAGATTGTAGGCAGGTGCAGACGCAAAAGATGGGCGGTAGGACAGTGGTGAAGTGTGCCGTCAGTGGGAATCGAGCAGGAGTAACTCTTCAGGAATGATCTGCCGGATAGTTGAAGTCAGGTCCGGAGGAACATGCTCGTCAACACTGGCGACAGTTGTCACAAAGCAAGCCTTCCAAACAGGAGTTACTCGACGGGACTTTAGTGCTTCCAATGTGCGGGTGTGACGGAGGTCAGCGGAGACTGTCGAGATATCATCTTTGTCGATGAGAAAGTTGTAGACATCAGCCGCAATGCTCTTCAAAAGATGGCCAACTTTGTCCTCCTGGGACATGCTAGAAACGATGATCATGCGCCAATTTGAGGACCGCTCCGGTAAAGGTAGTGCAGGTCTCACCAGGTAGTTGACACGATGGGCAAGTGTCTGCTCGACCTGCTTCTTGCGCGCTGACGAACCGCCGAAACACTGTTTAAGTTCGGTGACAAAGCGGTCTGATGTCGGTAGCGTGTCCTCATAGTTTTCAAACCAGACAAGGGCGGTGTCGAGGAGGAAGAAAACGACGTTATCGAGCTGAGTGGCGAAGTCCCAGCGGTTGTAAGGGCTTACCCGTTGGTAGTGGCAAAGCCAGTTGTCAACGTCCTCCCCCACTAGGCCAGCGAAAGGACGAGGCTCTTGGTAAGGTTAGTAAACGCTGTAACTCGCCTGATTTGAAGTGGCAAGAAGCACTGGGCTAGGCTCAGTCGGCGGCGGCATTTTAACTGAACGGCGAGAAGCACTGGGCGGCGGCATCAGTGGCGGGAGTCCAGCAAGGCGGCGGCTACGAGGAGGCTCCAGGGGTGTGTCGATGGCGAAATGACATGGGATCGAAACCGCAATCTCCACCAATAATGTAACACTCTTGTCTCTATGTACCCCAAATTTTCTGAGCCCAAGATATGGCGCACGCGAAACAGGCGGCACTTTCCCTCCCACTCCCTTCTACTTCGTCTAATTACCCCCGAGTTCCTCATCTTCATTTATCACATGGACTGTAACAATATATTGTTTTTGTCTCAACGTTCACTGCTTAGTATCAGATTAATAATCACAACAGACCTGAACAGCAATAATTATAGAGGTCAGTTGGTTTACCAGCTGGTACTACCTGACTTTCAACTGATACCTAGATAGAACCCGCTGATTTCATTTGACCACCAAATGCGACCTGCGACACTCACTTACGCTACCTAAGCTCCCGAAAGGTCGAAAATTCATCTTTGTAACCGGCTGAATGGACTTACTGCCTAGCTTAAGCAAGCTCGTGAGCACCTACGAACCTTTTTAGGAACCAACCTTGATAAGAAGCTTTTCAAAGTTGGCTTCCGGGAATACAGTCGAGTGCAATTTAAGAGCGTCAAACTGCAAATTAGTTGCCCAACTCAAAATTAAATTTGCCGACGCTACAATGAAGATTGCTTTTTCTGTATGTCGGGCTCCTCATGTCGCCCATAGGCTTAAACTTCCTTCAAGAACTTTATGTTCTACCATTTCTTTTGTCACAAAAGTCGAAAGTATTTAAGTAGGGAGAGTTTAATGCGAATTAGACACGTGAAGATTTGCTGAATTTAACCTACATATATGGCCATAATGCTTTCTTCTTCATGGAAGTTAAGGGCGATGCAGGGTTAAGGCCGAAATATGAACTGCTGCACCAATTTTGATAGCGTTTTAGGGATGGCTTATCTTCCTCTTACAAGAACATTTTCTAAGCTCCATCACCTTACCACAAATTTAGAAAAGATGTAGATGTCATAATCACAAATAAATAAGTCAGGTTAGAAAAACTAACACTTCATAACTCATGAAAATGCACGAACCAATTATGATTAGATAATTTCTAGTTTATTGAGAAGAATAGTAGTAATAGTAGTATATTTATGACAGTTTTGTGAAAATTTGAGCACTTAAAAAAAAGAACTTCATTTATTTCAGTTTCTCATTATGTCTCATAAATTTGAAACTTCTTTTTATAGAGACAAGTTACGAAACTCCAGACTACATTATCTTGTTTACGACAAGATTTTAGTCCAGAAAGGATCATGAAAGCAAACTTTATCGAAAGAATTTGAAAATTCTCTTGCAAATGGTTGTAGTCTTCGAAAAAGTGTAAATAGAAGAAAATTTGTTAAAGAGATTTTAGGACATCCTATTAAAATTTAGGGCCTAAATTATTAAATAAATTTGGCCGTGTGCATACGATAGGCCATGCTTTACAATACGACACTGCTCTGTGGCAATTACTTGGGGTTGACTCTAATTTCCATTCTTTTCCTTGCTTGCTTGATACTTTCCTTTTCATCTAGGCTCCATATCTGTGTCCAGATTTTCCAGTCTTTTGTTTAGCGAGGCTCGCAGTCGTGCGGAAATAGCGTTCAAAAGCTACATGCTTCATTTACTGAATCGATGCTTCTATTTCTGTTAATCAGCCAAATTTTTACAGCCCGAAATTTGCCTTTCTTTATAAACATATTAGGATTTATCAGTGAGTAAGGTAAAAGATACAACGATGTTCGGCTTTAAGTAGAAAAATTTGAAATCCTCAATAGTCCCTAATCACATTTAGAATTCCTTAACATCTAGACGATGGACAACACGCAGAACAAATATCAGGGCATAATTTATCACATATACAGAACGTTATTACCGTGAATACTGAATTATATTGTTATGGCGAGGCTGCTGACCACAGAGAAAAGCGAGATGATAACTGATGACCACGAAATGATTTTGATGAATCGCGAATGACGTAGCGCGGGCTCTCTTTCGCGCGCCGTTGCTGTCTTCTTCCTCCTCCGTAACAATATACCCGTGGCCGCCGAACGATCAACCGGATTGTCGACGAAGAGGTGTGTAGACCTCGATGATATCCATGAGCGTGACGGGATGGTTGAAATAAAAGAAGGAAAAAGACAATGACTTACCACTACAGTGATTAACAATAAAGACTGCCCAGGAGGATTTCGGACCACAGGTCGCCATGTTTCGTCGATGGCCGAGGCCCAGGCACGTACCGCATGGCACGATCAGGGGCGATGTGCTTATGTGTGGAGTCGTCTTGATCATATGGTCGTTTGGATCTGTCATCGTACCTTGTGGTCATTTGGATGGCGTGTCGGGTCAGTGAATGCATTTTATTGCGTCTCTCCGCAGTGTCTTGTGGTCAGGGCGAGGGACTCGGCGGTGGAACGGTGAGCTCGGGTCGGGCACGGCAGGCTGGCGTTTTCCAATCGATGTGGCCCAGGAACTTGCCGACAATGCCAAAAACAGATGCAGGTGCCAAAGCTCCGGGCTAGGATGAGGAGAGACGAATTACCGAGCGCCTCCAACTAAAACTGTTACGAGGCGGCAAGGCGATGAACACACAGAGCAGAGAGATCACTGATGACCTTGAGATGACAAGTGAATCGCGGAAGAGCTAGCGCTAGCGCTCCTTTCCGTGCCACTGCGAGGCTCTTCCTCGTCCGTGACAATATTTTTTACCTTATTCTGAGACAGTCCTTTTGTATCGGACCCAAATGGAAACAGAAACACCCTTTTCATCTTTTATTCGGTCAAGTGACCTAATCCTCATATGTTAATAATGCTTCACCCTGACTAGACAGTATTCCGCCAACATAAAACCTTGTAGAATTTACCTTTTCTATATTTGGTTCTTTTTAGCTGTCTGTCGTAGTCTCGATAGCAGATATTGTTAAAAACGTAAACTCTTACTTCTCACGTTTTGCACTTTAGGTGGGTTTGTCCTGCGCTCCAAATTTCTTGCCAGCTTAGCAGTCGAAGACGCCATCCGTATTAAAGTCTGAGATTCGGGCCGGTGCTAATCGGTTCGTTGGGTTAATACACACAGGATTGCTACTCGAGTTGAGCTTTAAAACGTGTGAAGTAGTAGTACCGACGACTTTCGGTCATTACAACCTTAACGGATGTGTAACTTCCGGCGGCCGCGGCGATAAATTGTTAAACTGCTTTACAGGAAAAGAAAGGCGCATATATCTGTTACGCTTCTCGGTCGACACCCGACCCGCGCACTAACGGAAGGGAGGAGGTGGGGGTCAAAGAAAAAAGAGAAAAAGAGGTGTCGTAGTGGAAGGCTCTGGTATAATTTCGACCACCTGAGGATCTATAACATGCATTAACACCACACAGCACAAGGTAGCTTTTGCGTTTCGCCACCATAGAAACGCGTCCGCTACATGCACGATCGAACCCGGGTACTCCCTTTAACTAACTGAGCGCCTTAACCGATCAGCCACCGTGGCAGTTATGGTTGGCAAACAACCAGCAGCAAGGATGATACAAAACTAATTGTCGTCACGTGCTCAACGTGTTGATACACTAATTCGGAACCTAGGACTCAAATTCAAATGTGCCTACCAACCAATAATGAACCACCTAGGAAGGCTAACGCTCTTAAACTGAACGCCGATCGGTGGTGGCTTGGAATTTATATATTGATATAAATATGTCATTACGTTAAACCTATTACCCCAAGGATGGTGTTAAAGAGACCGGAGTGGTGGTTAACGATCAGTTACGTTCGTAACCTCAAAATTTCAATTTTAAATCGACGCTCATTTTAACGCGACAGCGTTAAGGGTCACGTGTCTCAGAGAACGCGGTGTAGGGGTTGTGGGTGTAACGAAAAAATCGGAAGACGGTAAAGAAGCGAAAATTTAGCAGAAATCCGCGCAGACGAACATGATTCCTTAGCAGTGGAAGGCGAGCACGCAGCCACGTCGACAGAGAACTGCGTTGCTTCTTTTGAAATAAAGGTTGACCGAATGTATCCATTCCTGAACATTTTAGGCTAATATTTAGTTCTGTCATTGTAAATAAACTTATTACGAAAGGAATAGTTAAGTTACCAGCAAAAAAAAAAAAATCCGCTTTTGCTACCTGCAATGCGGCGCGCACTGGGAAATTCCCTCGATCGTGTGGCACTTCCGGAACAGATAGCGTGAACCACCGCCCCATTCAAGGCCTTATAAAATCATCAACTGTCTTCAAAGCATTATATACTTTCTGGACAGCGGAAAAAAAATAGGCTAGCGATTTTAAACACGAATTATTAAACAAACAGGGGTTATATCTAATTATTATTAACCAAACAGTGGTTATCAGTGGGTGCAGCGGTGGCGTAGTGGTAGAACATTCGCCTCGCATGCAAGAGGACCAGGATTCAAATCTCAATGGCACGCAGTTCTCCACCGGATATAACAAAAAAAAAATTCACGTGTTGATGGAATTGCATAAACAGGTTAGGGGTGCGATCTGATACCGGTGAACACCTCCGGAAACGCACTCCCTCCCCAGAACTGGAGTTGGCCACCCTGGTGCAGTAATTGGCCCCAAACTCTTATGATTAGTTCCATAAAACCCCGGCCCTCAGCCACTAGCGGCTGCGAAACAACTGACCACGGCAGCGGTCAGACCTGTGACGAAGCAGGGGGTGCTAAGAACTTCTGGCTCCGCTGGATAGGCCGCCATTGGAAAATTACCCTGGCAACGTTTAACGCTAGAACCCTAGCTAGTGAAGCTAGTTTAGCAGTGTTGTTACAGGAACTAGAGGGTATGAAATGGGATGCCATAGGGATTAGTGAGGTTAGGAGGCGGAATGAGGCATATACTGTACCGAAGGATGGGCATGTACTGCGTTATCGAGGCTTACCGGAGAGGCGACAACTAGGAGTACTTTTCCTTGTCAATAAGTATATAGCGCGTAATATAGATGAATTATATAGTATTAACAAGAGGGTGGCAGGCATCGTAATTAGGCCTAATAAGCGGTATAAACTGAAGGTTCTAGAGGCCTATGCACCTACATGTAGTTATGATTACCAGGCAGTTAAAAATTTCTACAAAGGTGTAGAATCAGCAATGCGAAAAGTAAAGACCCAGTATACTGTACTAATGGGCGACTTCAATGCCAAGGTAGGGAAAAAGCAGGCAGGAGACCAGGCAGTAGGCGACTATGGCATTGGTCCTAGGAATAGCAGGGGGGAGTTACTAGTTGAGTTTGCAGAGCGCAATAACGTAAGAATCATGAATACCTTTTTCAGCAAACGGAAGAACCGGAAATGGATATGGAAAAGTCCTAACGGCGTGACTAGAAATGAAATTGACTTCATGCTGTGTTCAACCCCCGCCATTATGTAAGATGCAGAGGTAATCGGGAAAGTGCGATGCAGTGACCGCGGGATGGTGACGTCCCGAATTAGACTAAATGTGAAGAAGGAACGCAACAGATTAGTAAGAAAGAAATCCATCAACGAATTAGCGGTGAGGGGGAGGGCAGAAGAGTTCAGGATTTCGCTACAGAATAAATATTCAGCTCTAACCAAGGACGAGGACATTACTCTAGAAGCAAAAAACAATAATTTCACAGATATCATTACTGAATGCGCTGTAGAAGTAGGCGGTAGGATAGTTAGAGAGGATACCGGTAAGCTGTCTAAGGAGACATAAGATTTGATTAAGAAACGCCAGAGTATGAAAGCTTCCAATCCAACAGACCAGATCGGATTGGCCGAGATATCAAAGCTAATCAACAAGCAAAAGCTGGCCGATATACGGAAGTAAAACATGGATAAAATTGAGCATGCTGTAAAGAACGGGAGAAGCCTTAAAGCAGTAAAGAAGAAATTGAGTATAGGCAAAATTGAGATGTATGCGATAAGGGACAAGGCGGGCAACGTCATCACGAATATGGAGAACACAGTCAAAGTAGTCGAGGAGTTCTATACAGATCTCTACAGTAGCCAAAGTAGTCAGGACCGTAATGAGATTGGCTTTAGGGAAAAATGGTCAGACGTTCTACCAGCGACGAAGGACGAGGCCAAGAAAGCATTAGAAACTATGAAAAAGGAGAACTCAGCTGGAGAAGATCAGATAACTACAGATTTGTTGAAGGACGGGGGGGGGGGGGATACTGTGCTAGAAAAACTGGCCATCCTGTATACGCAGTGCCTGATGTCATTGATGGTACCGGAACCATGGAAGAATGCGAACATTATCCTTATTCATAAGAATGGGGACTCTAAGGACCTTAAAATTACAAACCAATCAGCTCACTGTCTGTTACGTATAAGGCATGTACAAAGGTAATTGCTAATAGAATCAGGACAACCTTAGACTGCAATCAAGCAAAGAATCAAGCAGGTTTTCGGAAACGGTACTCTACTATCGATCATATCCATACCATCAATCAGGTGATTGAAAAATGCTCAGAATATAACCAGATCTTATACATAGCATTTATTGATTATGAAAAAGCATTTGACTCAGTTGAAACCTCGGCGGTGATGCAGGCACTGCGAAATCAGGGGGTAGACGAGCCGTACGTGAAAAGGCTGAAAGATATATTTAGTGGCTGCACAGCAACCATAGTTCCGCATAAAGAAAGTAACAAAATTCCCATAAATAGAGGAGTTAGGCAAGGAGACACAATCTCCCCAGTACTATTCACAGCTTGCTTAGAGGAAGTATTCAGAGACTTGGAGTGGGAGCAGTTAGGGATAAGGGTAGATGGAGAATACCTCAGTAATCTGCGATTTGCAGATGACATTGCCTTGCTAAGCAACTCGGGGGATGAACTCCAAATAATGATTGATGACCTAGACAGGAAAAGTAGAAAGCTGGCTTGAAAATCTATATGCAAAAGACAAAGGTAATGTTCAACAGCCTCGGGAAGGAACAGCAGTTTGCATTAGGTAGCGACGTACAGGAAGTAGTAAGCGAATATGTCTGCTTAGGACAGGTAGTAACCGCAGATCCGGACCATGAAAAGGAAATAACAAGAATAATAAGATTGGGATGGAGCGCATTTGGCAAGCACTCGCAGATTGTGGCTAGCAGCTTACCAGTATCGCTCAAGAGGAAAGTATACAATAGTTGCATCTTACCTGTACTCACCTATGGGGTTGAAACGTGGAGGCTAACCAAGAGGTTTCTGCTTAAGTTGAGGACAACTCAGAGGGCTATGGAACGAAAAATGATAGGGGTAACATTAAGAGATAGGAAGCGTGCAGAGTGGTTCAGAGAAATAACTCAAGTTACCGACATTCTCGCGGAAATTAAGAAGGCGAAATGGACATGTGCAAGACATGTAGTGCAAAGAGAGGATAACCGATGGCCGCTTAGGGTAACAAACTGGATTGCAAGGGAAAGAAAGCGTAGCAGGTGGCGGCAGAAAGTTATTTGGGCGGATGAGGTTAAGACGTTCGCAGGTTTCAAGGTGATGCAGCTAGCACTGAACTGGGTTAAGTGGAGAAATATGGGAGAGGCCTTCGCCCTGCAGTGGGTATAGTCAGGCTGATGATGATGATGATGATGGTTATCTGATCGGTGGTTCAAATCAAAGCAGGCGTGAAATTTCCCCCTGTACTAAATACAAAAAGGTCAAGTATGTCATGAGAAGTATGTTATTTGTGAGGTTGAAGAGCATGAGAAGGCGATTTGAGCGTGGCCCGATAACACTATTGCGTTGATATCTTAAAAGCGAAGCTACAGCGTCTTCCAACTTTGGCAGGGGAGTTGCACAATCTATCTTTGCGGGTCTGAAAAGATCAACTTTTGCGTTTTCAGGGGATGCGAATCTGGCGAATACTAGTCGTAGACATATGCGGGTCTTATCATATGGTTCGTCGAGGCAAGATGTGTGTAGAACAAGACGGCGATCGACAGCAACTTATGTTATTGCATTTCACCGCCTATGGGCAGTGGCTACAATTTGTTTGCGCTCCTCGCACTACATGCACTGCTGATGCCCTGCCTACTACACTACTACTACTACCTAATAAATAGTGAGCGCGTTTACACACTAAACAAACAGTACGCGAACTGAACAGAGAACCTCGTGAACTCCAATGCCATACCGTTTGCTTTTCCGCGGTGCTCTGGTGAAGTTAACCGGAGCTCCAAATCCACTATTCTAGTGGTGTATAAAAGCACAACGTGAGCCATTTCAGATGGACCAAAGACGAAGTCATATACTGTCTCCAGTAAGCACACGCCAGTGGAAAGAGTTCCTTGAGCATTTAGCTTTATTAGGTTCGTATTCGAAGCGGCAAGGTTTGCTTTCCGCGAGAGGAGCATTTCACAGCCAGCGGCTTACAGTTCATGCTGCACCGAGCTAGGCGGACGCTGCAATGCTGCGTAGAGGCAGTTAGGCCTTTATTGTTAAACTCTGAAGTCATACAAATAGAATAAAAATGTGGAAGAAAGCGCGCATCGAATAAGGTTATTACAGGGAAAAAATAAATAAAAATAAAAAAGGGCCAGACGCACACTCAAGAGCAATAAAAAAACATCTTTATGCAAAAAGCAAAATAGCACAATTTTACAGGTGGGAAAAGTGGGCAGACAGGCGCCATTAAAACAAATGAAGGCTAGATAGAGGCAACGTGTCCAGAAGCTTGATGTGTCCTTCTAGGTGGCCAGGAAGAGGGAATACGCGGGGGAAAGAAAAGTAGTATGGAGGAGGATGAAAGATTATTGTGTAGAATACCGAAGAATGGTATTAAAGCGAAAAAAAAAGATTTAATAAAAAAAATCGGCGAGAGAACAGTTAAGCTGTAAAAGTAACATGTGGGAACAGGGCACAGGATGCGTAACCAGATAAACAAGGAAACAAAAAAGTTACCATAGCAGAAGCAAATGTTACCAATGAGGAGATAAATAAATAAAGGAACTGGTTCATCTAACAGCAATAACAGCAAATATATTAGGAACAAGGATCAAATAAAAGAATACTATGAGTACACGCAAAGCGAGCAAACACTTTGTTCATATGTCAGGAGCTGGGCCTCCGCCCACTAAGATTGGTTATTGGGGATCCATGACGACATACGACATGAAGCAGACTGGCACGTAGACATAAGAACCATCGGGGCGGGATTGGAGGTGACTGACGGGTGGGAGTGTAGAAAAATGCAAGCAACAGTACGAATAAGCAGAGCACGCGAACGAGGGGAAGAAAGTAAAGAACGAAGTTTAAAAGAGTGTGTTGCGGGGTGAATCAGTCAGACATATCTTCAAAATATGCTGCGAACACAAAAACAATGATGTGAAGGAACACACAACAAGCGAAGACTCGCGACTTAGCTCATAAGAAAGGAAACACATCTTATGTATGTACCTTCAAGCTTCATACCATAAATCATGCGCAGTTCGGAAATCTGTCTTCTGTTTATTAAAGTTGCTCGAATGATCACATATACAATCATCCCTACGCTTACTGATAAAAAGAGCCTCGGCTAGGTCACGTCTGACCTTAACTGTGCTTATCTTAAACATGTTTTTTTTTCGTTAGGAAAGGTAGGCGTTGCTTGCCACGTGTAGATTCAGGACAAGCGGCGCTGTGCACGGCTAAATTGTACCGTGTCTTAGCTTTCAAAAAAAGCTGGTGTTCCCTTAAGCGGTCATTTAAATATCAGCCCGTCTGACCACTGTATGCCATTCCACAGATTAGGGTAAACTTATACAAAACCCCCGTTCGACACCTGGCATGATGCTTCAAGCAGTCTTGCGTACGTTTTCCTTCAGACATGCCAAGCGGACATAATGAGGGCAATTTGCACGACGCAGAAAGCACCACCAGCATATCGTATTGCTTCGCCACATTCTTCAAATTGTGAGAAGCCCTGCGAAGGTAGAGCAGCATCGCTGGCCTTCCTGTCCCTGACCGGCCACCCTCCTGGCACGGTCTGGCTTTCATCTTCCCTAGGAGCTCCTCTGCGATATTGGCAATGACAGTAATCGGGAAACTAGGTTTCGCCAGCCTATTCGACTGATTAGTTAGGCTCGAATGTAGCAGGTGCACGCGTGACTTAGCCAAGGTGCTTTAGATAGAATACGTTGCAGTTGCCCGTTTCACAGTCTCTGAAAGGGCCGATCCAATGTGGCGATGTTTGTTGTACTCGCCACGAGCCCCTGTTACCGTTTTTATTCGCACATCGTCGTCTTATTGAAATTTCATCTGGGCCGTTCAATCATTTGACCCCGGTAATTACTCCAATTGGGCGAATGCGGCAGAAACCACGAGCGTAATATTGGGCAGCTTTCCCAGGCGGCGTGAAACAGAGGTGGTGCTGCGTAGAGGAAGCACCTCTTGCTATAGACAGAGACTGCAGCCGGGCCAGACAAGCTGGCGAGGCCATCGAACAACATGAAGGCAGATTATATGTTTGCCGATAATCTTACCAAGCGGAGAAACCAGCAAAGAAAGAAACGCAAGAAGCGACTGCGGCGCCGACCGATGAGTAATGCTCTTGATTGGGTAAACAAAAAAGCTTAACCCCAACCATTTTTTCACGCAGCCCGACAATTTAAGCAAGGCTGCTTCAAGGCCGTAAATTTTCATGCGGTCTATGTCTACAGGATTGCGACCTCACGTTTAGCGACATTCATGGATTCTTGCTATTACCGCGCAATTCTTAGGTGTCCGAACTGCAGTGGGGATGCACACGCCTTGTTTAGTTATTAAGTTTTCATAAAGCAGCAGCCAATGTAATAACATAAATGTGGTCCGAAAACTCTCGAAGCACCCACGATGACTCAGCTAGTGTTCGAAGACGATGTCCTTGCTTTACGAGTTCCAAACAGTCATCTGGAAATACATCCCCACTAGCGTGATCACGGCTCCTCGCTTCGGGTGTGAATCTCTTTGCTGTACTGATAAGGGAGGTCCAGTCTCGCGGTTTGCTGATGCTTGTTTAGCGCTTCTTCCGTTGCGTTCTTTCTCCGGTAAGAAGCAAAGGGTTGAATGTTTCGTTCCACTGTAGTTGTAAAATTTTCCCCAGAGCAAGACAGCCGATTCGTTGGATCCTCAGAAAGGTAATCGGGGCTATTCAGCCCTCTCCACATGCCCTGTTTTCCGCCACCATTCTAAGCGTAACTTTAGGGCTGCTCCTTCCTTTAACCAGCCTTTCAACTGCCTCACAACACTGAACGGCCAGTTTTATTTCCTTTGTTAGCCAGTCAGGGCCAACAAGGTAAACGAACAAAACGCAAGAAGCTTCAAGACTCCAATTTCAACCTTCCAACAATATGTTTACACTACCCGTCTCAAACCAGTTTCGAAGTAAATTTGATCTCAAACAGGTAGGACCTACAACTGTGCTTTGAATCTGTGAACGGGGACTTGTCGATGCTGCCACTGGTTCCAAAACCTCCTTAGTGGTTCTGAAAAGCACGTGTCTGTATCATACGTCAGCGTCACATAAAAGCTCTTTGTCCAAAAAAAAAAATGAAGTAAAAGGTTCATCACAATGTGTTACCTGTTCGCAGTGGTCATAAAACGAAGGATTGTCCTTACCCTTTAGTGGGTTTCGGGCATACCCTTGGTGGCTTTACGAGTTAAGCGACCGAAATCTCATTGGTCTTCTCTTTATGCGTTAGCAGTTATTAAAGCTGAGTGAGTATGCACGTTGTTAACAGCTCACCAGCTTTCTTTACTGTCTTCTAGCAAACATGAAGTGACGCCGTCGGAAGTTTGGATGCTATGTAGAATGCGAGGTTTTATTAAAAAAAAAAAATAGACTTGCGGCCAGGAACGAGGCTGTTTGGCGTTCCTTCATATATGTAATAATTTTTATGTTCCAATTCTTGAATATGTTGCTATTGATACAGTTATCGTTTTAATATTTTACCGCATCTGGCCAACGAGATATAATTTTTTCTTAAAACAACTGGTGTAAGATTTGAAGAGTAAGGCCCCTCAGCTCCTATACAGTGACGAGTTCCTTGCAGTTTAATGTAGGTAACACCAAAACATTGTTTTACATGTTCGTGCTAAAATTGCGAAAGTTCGCAGCCCTTTTATATTTAAAATGAGAATCCGTACGCGTGATTCAGGTCACAAACTAAAAAAATATCTAAAAGTGATTGAACCCATACAGTGCAGGAGCTGTACAAACCACTCGTTAGCTAGTTTTATGATGGAGTACACCTGTACATTCAAACAGCTCGTAAAGAAATTGTCGCACTCAAGAGAGTACGAGTCTTTCTCAGGTATGCCAGACTTCCTTGGAGTACAGCCTCTCACTCATAAATGACAATGCGCTTTCGAAGAAAATAATTGTTTTACCCAGCGAATGCATACCTTCTATTAGAAGTTGTTTTTTCATCGTATCTTTGCGTGCATAGCGGTCATAAAACGTATGCTATATTTTGAACGGTTACAGCGACCCGTAAAATTTTCGTCACATCTAAATTTACCACGCTGGTAAGCAGTACGGACTACCTTTCCACTGTGATGTCTGTGGCAAAATTATATCTACCTTTTGATTATATTGATAGTAAAAATACATCTGTCAACCATGGCCTTGGGCACCTGACCCTGGCCGTACCCCATGCCTTGTTTATACATTCTACTGCAGTATATATTAGTATTATATAATGATTGTTGCACTCGTCATTAGGTTTAGCGTACGCATTGGTCTTTCCTGCGACATTCTCTACAAATACCCTACAAATTGTGCATAACACCACTGCTGCTGAAGCAGAGTTATGCAATCTTTACGCAACACTGACGTTCATTGTGAAACTACACAGTCTCAAATCTTACCTATGCAATAAAGACCATGAGCAGCGATTACAAAAATAAATAATTGAACTCAAGAGGCACCATGTGCTAAGTTGACTCCTACCTGCCAACTGGAAAGGTTTCACTTGGACGCTCTGGGTCAAATACTCTTGACGAGAGAAGATCCGGATATAGTCATATACGTACACAGAGGAACGGTGAGAAAGTTAATGCTGCGTACTCTCAGGCAACACGGTACTACTGACGTCATTTTAAGGATTGAATAGATGTAAGGTTACAACTTGTGTAAAATAGCTCAGAATTTTTTAACGTGAACTTTTCAAATACATTAATGGGCACCAGTGTTACTAATTACATGAATACAATAAACAATAACCTAAATGAGGGCATACAGGTGTTCCGGATTGTTGGGCCTCGCTGCTGAGCATTGAATGTCCTCGGCGGTATTCCATTAAAAGCACTAACTCGCGGGGTTGTTTTCTGACAATATAACCTTGCGCGCCATGCTGGCGCAGTGTCTAGACGCTAGACTGCTGTACCAAAGGATTTGGGTTCGAATCTCAGCACGGCAACCGCTTTTCGATGGAGGCAAAAAGCAAGGCGCCCATTTTCTCTGCGATGTCAGTGCACGCTAAAGGACCCCAGATGTTCGAAATATACGGAGCCCTCCCCTACGACGCATCTCGTAGCCTGGGTAGCTTTGGGACCTAAAACCGAACAAACCAAACCAAGCCATGACAGTAGAACACGAATATGCTGAGTGTTTGCTCTCACTCTGCAAGTTGCTTCATTGTGTATGAGACAGACATGACTGATTTCCAGCCCTGCAGCGACCCATCTATGACGTATACCGACTGTTTTGAGACCTCCGCTGTCGAGGTAAGCTCATCTTTCTGACATCAAGACCCACATTTCCACTGGGTCTACGCCCGCTCTGTGGTCTTCGCAAAACAAAATGCGCAGCATGTGCTTATGCCAATTTTTATTCTCGCCGAAGACCATGCGCCAATTGTCGCGCTTGTGCGTAGTGACCGCCATTTCATCCAGTTCAGGTTTTTCCGACAGAAGCTCCACGTTTGCTTTCAGATGCTCTCAGGTTCCCCTTAAAGATCCATGGAGTAGGGTATATGAATGTGAGCTGAGGTGACCTTTACAATGCCGACATAGCATCCGTGTGGGATAAACAAAAAAGCCAAGTTTGGTCTTGCCCGCTTATGTCCTAAAAACTTCTCACACAAGTAATACAGCAGATTCCACGCAGAAAGTAGTTGCTGGAGTGTTTCGGAAAAACCGGTTTATTAACCGCTTTTTCGAGACCTATGGCTCAAGGTCGCGAAGAGCGGCTGGGCGGGGGTTGCGTGTACATGTCCTGTTCCTTTGGGTCCTTTGGGTCTTTCGGGTTCTTCGGCTCGGATCTGGTTGGTCTGTCTGTTCTCCTTGTCTTCAGATCCGGGCTGGGGGCTGGGCGGTGGTAGTTGGTCGTGTATGGGTAGGAAGGGCTGGCGCGAAGCTGCTCGGTGATGTCCCAGTACCCTTAGTCGATGGTCCCGGCTTACAGATGGCGTCGATGCTCCAAGGCGAGGATGGGGATGACACACCCAGCACCTCCACCAAAATGTTAAGTGGTGACAAGCAAATAGACGGCACAAAATGGCGACGGGATGAACGATGATTTAATGTCTGGCCTAGCGCGAGGGCTCCTCTCGCGCCCCTGCCGATATTTCTCGCAACACTTTTACTGCAGTGCCTGAAAGTCTTCAAAGTACATCCGTTGAGCGTCAACACACTTTTCCCAACTGTTTTTTCAATACTAGAAGGTTCTTCGGTAATCGGATTCCAGGTCTTCAACGGTTCTCGTGCAAGCTTCTTCGACGGCGCTTAGGAACCTATGACGGTGTTCCTTGTCCTAAAAGATGTAACTTGTGGGAAAAGGGGAGTAGTCTGCTGATGCCAAGTTGGAACTGTAATGAGGTCGAGGTATATTCGCAATGCTGTTTATCGCCAGGTGTAATTTCTGGATTTGATGCATGTGTGACTAGCTGCATTGTGGTGATGCTTTTTTTCTCATCAATTCAATATATTCGAACGGGTTTGAAATAGAGCTTGCGGATTACCAATTTTTCACTGCCAGTACTTTGTACTGTAATCTTATCAATGCCAGTTTGTTCCGCCACAATTATCACACTTAAATGATGGTGTGCATTCTGTAATTCATGCACACGTAGCACGTCACCATCGACAAGTACCACATTATTTGATACATGTTTCTATTTTTTCTTGGGTACAATATTTAAATAAGGTCAGAAAACTCCTCGTCCTCTTTTTTTTTTATGTCAAGCCACCATTTCTAGCTCTATTGAAATTTCTTTTTTTTAATTCATATCACAACACTACATTAATGTTATGATGGTATTCCGTGCATGAATTGCAGCCTTTTACACAACTGTTAGCGTCGTTTGTTTAAGAACACCTACTCATAATTCAATCCCCTTTCACATAACACGCCATTAAAGACATTACATCATTAGCTATATAAAACTTCTCAAGGTCAGTGGGCAGGGGACATGAGAAAGTGCGAAGTGATCGGCAGAGTGTATGAAATTGGGATATCGTCATAGCCCACTTGGCAGCGCGCGGTTGGCAAGCTACATGGCCGAGCTCTTATTAATTGCTAAGGCCTGCAAAGTAAAAATACCAACTGGCACGACTGATATGGCAGGCATCAGCAGGCAGGTTGCATGCCCGATCGCTGCCTGTTCGCTGGGATGTAGGACGTCATGGCATGACGCGACATAGTGAACGCATCGCGCGCCACTTTCCAGATGCGTTCCTCACGTGATAGGGTAGCGACTGGTGCAGGCTAAATGGATCGACAGCCGTCAGTAGGGTGTTAGAAACAACAAAAATAATTAGGAGGACCATAAAGTTGTGGCTGTCTCGGTTTATCATGAAAATGTCAACTATTTACCTGTGACATGAAAATTGTTCTGAGGTCAGTTCAGAGAAGATTGGACTAAGGAATTTGTTTAGTCCTGCTATTGTTACTGCCATATTTTACGCTTTATCGAAGCAATGTAATAATGTTTTGACGTATTTTAGGTATGCTTTTAAATCAAAACTCGTCTTGCCTAGCGATCACCTCTCCCAATAGTAAACAAGTGAACGTGGTAAAACTTAGGTAATGAAGGCGTTTGAATGGAAGCTGCTCCAGGGCCTGCTCTAAATATAAGGGGTATTAGGTTATTACATACATTTTTTTAAATAGCATTTAGGACGGTAAAGAACAACTTAGGATTCGTCAATACAATTCTTCCTTTATTGTGCTGGACTGCGCGTCGAAATAAAAAACCGTTTCAGATCGGGGATAGCAATTTAATGATCGGCTATTTTCAAGCCACAAAATGCATTTGATGGCACTCAGTGTAAAGGTTACCAAATTTCCTGATACTGTTTAGTATTTTCTACGGAACTGTCGAACGCGAACAGTAGAAAATTCACAGAGTGGACGCCGAGAAGACAAGTACAGGCGCTAACATCTACTTTATTCTTCATGGCAACAAGGCATATATAGACTTGAGGCCACCCTGTCATCTTTTCTGTGGATGGTCTACTGTTGACGCTCTTCTTCTCCATAGAAAATTATGAACCAATCAGGCCCAACCGAAACTTTATTGGAGAGGTCGGTAGTCATCCTGGACACTAGACAATCTGAGATCAAGGGGGGTAGATACAAGCATTTAAGAATAATATGGTAGCATCTTTTGGTAGGAACAACATCAGCATGCTGGAGGCTACCACGGTGAAAGATAAAGAAAAAGCAAAATACAAAGAAGAAAATAAACGCAATAACGAAAACAACTGAAGCTGCCAATTTAAATTATAACTAAAATGCAAAAAAAGGCTTATTTCTGAAAATGCAGTTCTGGACTACAGTGCCACGCATCATTTCTTGTACCTTCATCCACATTTTTTATGCTTTTTTCAAAAAGCATAGACAGCACAGATTAACCATGTAAATGATCTTACTTTCGCAGCTGTTTCTCAACACGGGATATGAAGATTGTCTCGCTATGTTGGAAATTGGCTCGAAAGCAAATTATTGTTCAAATTTAAATTATACTAAAAACCTTCGGTATGCATATTGTCGCCTGCTTTCACTGCCATATACTTTATACCATCATCATTTTTTTTCTGAAATTATTGGCGCTATATTGTCAATATATTCAGCAGCTGTGAAATGTGCTACAAAAAAGTTCTCAAATTAACGTCACTACGAAAAAGCTGCGATGCAGTGAGAATCTGCTTCCATAATTTCGAGGTTATTTTGTCCAAGTTTACTATAAAAGCACATCTTTACCGTCGCCTTCTTGTCTTTTGCCAAGGTGCTTCAACCACGATCTTTGCATTAGGTGAGCTTCTCCCTGTATTCAAGTTATCAATTTGATAATTCCACGTTGTGGGTGTTTCATTGTTAGGGATGGGGAACAATAGGCCTTGACTTCTAAGAACATAGCTTATTTTGGAAATAAATTATTTATATTTTTGTTATAACCATGTTGTTCTATGTCAGATTACCACATCACTAAGATACTTCGAAGCCTGCTGAGGTTACCTGTAAAATATTGTGGAACAGTGAACAGAGAGTTCACAAATCACATCATCATATATAATGAATACGTATCTCTTGCTATTATCACATATACTTGTACATATTAGGTTTTCTGTATACGAGAGATACTTTTCTTTAATTTGTGAATGCTGCTTGCACACTGGGATGGAGAATGTTGTCAAAATAGAATGCAAGGTTTCGCTGATTGTTTACCTAAATTGCTTCAAGCAACGCTTTATAGTATTTAAAAGGAAATATTGCACTGTAGAATACAATTTCATAAATATCGGGTCTGAGGTAAGTTTTCACTATGTTTCCATCGGTATTGGAGACTGAAACATGGGGTACTGAAAATTGCCTCTGAATGTGTCTTGCTTTGCCTAGGATTAGTTGGTGTACCTTGGCAAAGCTTTATTTGTTTTTTCAGGGGCATTTTCCCCAGAAAACGCTGACGATACAGACCTTATGCATCATTGGAGTTGCGTTAGGCTGAACCTAGACTGTAGAAAACCTCAAAAAGCTCATAAAAGAACATGGACCAATAAATTCTTCTTAGTCCACACTGATACGACCGTGCCAAGCATTCTTCTCGGCTTCTTTGAGGTGTTTCTTAAATCCCCGTTTTACGAATGCGTTAATAAATTGCCTTGATCGCAGACATTATCAATACAGGAAATTATTATCATGATCTCCTCTACGTTATGCATATTCACAGGCTAGCTTGTCTAATTAGACTACATGCAACTTGCGCCCTAGTTTCAACCGAGAAGAACATGAAACGTGGCCTAGTAAACCGCGATATTGGGAAGCTATCTTTCATTGTTTATAGGCAACCTACGCACACAGGAGGTTACCTTAACTTAAAATCAGTCCATCCAGCTTCACATAAGAGATCAGTCGCTGCCACCTTATTAAATAGAAGTAAGCGCATTTGCAGCTCTCTCGAAGACGAGGGAAATGACATTGATGTGGTGCGGCAAGGATTATAGAGCAAACGACTACCCGCCATCTTTTCTGGCTTCTGTCGAAAGAGCTGTGTCGATTGGCGTGTGAAAGTGCAGCGTCTTCTTCGGCCCTGAAACGTCCCGCTCTTCCCTACACCCGTGGCATCAGCGAGGCGTTGTCAGGCATCCTGCGCGCCTTCAGTGTTCACATTGCACACGTTCCGACAAGAAAACTGCGACATGCTTTAGTGAACGTAAAAGGCGTTCTTCCGAAAGAAAAATATCCCGGCGTGGTTTGAAGCTACCCCTTCGACGACTGCGACTTTGTTTACATAGGCGACACTGGTAATTTTGAAAGACGCCTAAAAGATCATAAAAATTACGTCCAAAAATAGATTCCAGTGCTATCGCCGAACACGTCCCATCAAAACAGCACCTTATCGACTGCAGCAAGGCGCATGTTCTTGCAACTTAATGAAAAAAAAAAAAAAACTCGCCTTCACCTGGAATTGCTGAACATACAAACGACCAGTCACACCTTGAACCGTATCTGTGGCATTCTGACAACTGCTTACGCATGTGCCCTGCGCCCCCTTTTTAAGCATAGAAAAGCTCGTGCCTTCGCTTCTCGGTTTTTACTGTGAACAAAGCTTCCGTATGGAGGCGAAATGTCTTGTTATTTTTTGTGTTTTTGGTCGGCGACAACAATGTCATGTTTAAATTATCAAGCTGCGTCTTGCGACAACGAGCATCAACAAACGTAGAGCACAAAAGCGACCAGTGGGCTACAACCACAGTCAGAGGGCCGCAAGCCGGCGGCTTAAAAAAAAACAAATAAATATTCGAAGCACGTTAATTTCTCCAGTTGGTATAAATTTCGGGGACCCTTCACTACCGCGTCTCTCATGGCTTGAGGCGCTTTGGGAAATTAAACCCCATAAACCAAACCAAATAAGGATTTAAATGGCTCGTGGCATTTCTATCCCCTTAAAGGGAAGCTGAGACACGTCTCGCGAAGACAAGTTATATGTGGCATTTTATATTGTCTGTCCTCTAAACAAGACTACCATCCTTAAATGCGCCAAAAAATGAACGCCAACGGGAGCGTCTTACAAAAAAACGAGCACAGCGGGTCAGTGCTCCTATCTAACGCCGAAGTTGTGCATGAATGGCCGAGCCCATGATGACGTCATGCTCGGTATCTCCGGCCGGCGCTAGCGGTATTGCTGCTTGCGCTTTCCTTCAGGTGCCTGGATAGCTGCATTTAAACTGCTATTGATTATTCGAATGATGTAAGACCGCTTTGACACTTACCGTACGCGTTCGAACAACCAGCTGTTACAAAAAACGACGATACCAACGATGCTGTCGAGTACATAGACGGCAATTCATCACATTTCAACACAAAATCGAGTTCATCACAGCGAAAGTGAATTCATCCCATCGCGAGTCGGAAATCGCCACCTGAGTGTGAAAAGCGCACGAGCTGGTCCGATTTAACGACTGCCTTTTACCACTAAATCATCTACAAACAGAAACGCATCGAATATCCATTGTATAGGATGCTATCTTAGTCCGCTGCGCGTTTATACAACCTTTGAGTATCGCCCAATGGCGCAGCAATGAGCGCACGCGTAGTGCCGCTGAAGCTCGTCCCGACCTCGCAGCTCAGTATTAATGTTGTGCTCGAGGCAGCGCCGAGAATGATCCGTTTCCGGCCACAGCATCAGATCGGACAAGTTCGCAAAACCTGAACCCTCGAATTCTGCGAGCGTACGGCAACGGGGCCTGAAATGAGCGCGGCGAACGGAAGATAAGGCGGGTACTACTCCCGGGTTATCGCTAGGCCTATATGGTTTCGTGCCGACGTTACTGAAGACGACGTATTCGGGCTGAGCAGGATGTAGTAAATGGCCTACATATAGAACGGCCTCAGTCTTATTGCAGTAAGATAGAAAGTTGGGCGAGTTGACGAGTTACTCTCAGTCCTTTGTCTCACAACGAAATGACGATAAGATAAGTTACAGCGCCGCTTAGCAGAGTAGCTAGAAGAGCGGACGAGCTGCGGCGCACCCGCTGCTGCTGCTACACAGCTGCGCAGAGAAACTTGTTTGTGTCTCAGTTATCACCCCTACGAGCATTTTGGTTCAGGTCAGCGATCCTCAGTAATATTGTGTGACATTCATTTATCCCTGGGCATATTGTTAAAGATATCAACAAATCTCAGCACGCTCTGTTTGACGCTCGTGCAAGGGATCCACGCACGGCTTGTGGGAGATGCTGTCGGCACGGTATTTGAAGACCGCATGGCATTTCGGACACTGCGTTATAAATGACTATTGCAAATAGAGCTTCGATTCCAGACAGTACACACCGTGGTACTAAATAATTAAAATCTATTTTCTTGCTATTCGGAACAATTGAGCACAAAGGTAATTTACCATATCATATATGATACTTAGCCTCGATGTAAAAGCGGCGTCATTGTCACTCGTCGTCCCTAGCGGAGGACCTTCCTTTTTTCACTTTAAAGCAACCTTACCTTAAAAGGCTGCTACAGGGACTTGGGAATGTTCGATGCTCATAGTTGAAGCCTGACAATGCTAATCATGAGGAGTACGACGATAGAGATTGGAGAGTCATCTTGATGATGCGCGCTCTAGCCCTGCGCATCTCGTCGTCGATTTCCAGTGGTCGTTCGCAAGGGCAGGGTCGTGGGGCGTAGATGGCAAAACAGCGCAGGCACTTGCGTCTGTTCGGGCAGTGGAGGAGGATGTGGCCGGTCTCACCACAGTGGAGGCATAGTGAGTGGGTGTTCGCAGTCCTCCAGGATAAGCGCGTCCTGGGGCTTGAGAGTCGTTCCCAGGCTTGGCGGATGGCCCCAAGGACCAACGTTCGCAGGCAGTTTGTTCTTGTCATGGGGAGCTTGGAGGGTTGCATCGGGGTGCAGGACAGCGTACTGCAGTGGCGTAGCTAAAGGCTTGGCCTAGGGCTTCAGCTGTAATCGACGGTGACAGAGCCAAACGCATGCTGAAATGGAAAATTCTTCGCCGATGACTTCCACAACAATCCTTTTCTGGGTCTGGTGGGAAGATAGCACGAGTTGTAATTCTTCGTGGAAGATATCGTGGATATGTCCAAAAACCTTATCTCCGCATTTAGGTGAGGCACATAATGGTTTGTGCGGAAGACTTAGTGGCCAATTCTACTGGCGGACTTGGGCGTCTAATTTTTTCTCAATGCTATCTGGTTCTTGGATGAATTCCGCCAACGTTTTTGACGGTTGGCGTGGGAAACTGGCAAAAGCTAATCTTTTTCACCGGGCATCAGGAAGTTCACATTATTCTCCTAGATCATGTTGAGATCGGCGCAGTGAAATAGATGTTTCTTCTCATCAACATAAGACAGGCCAGACTCATTCGGGAGTGGAATTCTGAAAAGAAGCTTGTGCTGAACTCTTTTTTTTTTTTTACTACAATTGAAAGGTCGTAAAAACTTCGCCTTAATTGTCTGCTAATCGTTCAAGAATGTATCATGATTTCCGAACCAGATAAGCCCAGATCAATGATGGGCAAAGGGCCTGAGCTTCGCTTTGTACGTTAGTGTACGTTCAAAAAGGTGGAACCAGTCTTCCGCATCCCCATCCGGTCGTTTTTGGAAGCATGGGCGCTCACGGGGCTGGACGAAAGACAAAGGTGCTTTCCATTCGGCAGGTGCAATCTTCAGACATGCGCCTTGATGTCGGGATTCAGCACACCCACCAATAGTGACGTGGTGGTGGCAATGCTGTGTGAACCAAGGAGCAGACAATCGTAGTAACATTATTTGATAGACTGAAGTGCGCCCTAAAATAACTAAGGAACTCGACGGCGGTGATAGCGGCAAACGTGCTTGATATTTATTAAGTTACTATTTCCCGTCGGACCCCTCAACGCTTAATTTAAATGCAGCGACGAAACATGTAGCTAAAGGAGAAAATGTTACTGGCATAATCTGCAACATTGTAGAAACACACTTGAGTGGTCGCAATTATTAAAGGTAGATCTCGCGCATTTGAGGAAGAAATAGATAAAGCTGCTTCTGGTGACAACACGCATGAACAAAGAGTGAACAACTGGTTTCCGCGCTGCGGGATTCCGTTCTCTCAACGGTAGGGTCCTCTGAGTAGCGTAACCTAACGGCAGACAGCGTAGATATTGTAGTGTTGAATACGAGCAAATGTAAAGCCTGACGTACTCGTTTCTTAGTGGTAAAATGGATCGACACTACTCACCTGTCAACTGAGCGAATAAAACATCTGTTCGAATCTTTTAGATGCAATTTTCTATCTGAAATGTACTTTAACCGCAACGTTAAAATAAGCTACCCAAATCTTTTCTGGGGGGTGTTCTCCTATAGGTTGCCATATGGGACGTATTTAATTCTTATTACCTGCAAAACCAGCCATGAACTTAGCCATGTGGTGATGGCATGACAACGGTAACAACTTCACCGTAATCATTTCATGTCTTCAGTAAGAATATGTTACCTTTAGGTTGCGTTCAAAGGCACCCCTCTGTAACAATCATCGTTTAACACGCTAAAAGGGAACCAGTGAGGAGAAAGAAGTTGCGGGGTCCTACTGTTTAGGAAACGGAATTACACTTCCGGGCTACAATCACAGTGATAATGGCGCGTGCCGGCGGCTGTCAAGAGAGATCCAATATATATCTGAATGGTTTTAGGCAATAAGTATTTGAGTTATGTTGAGTCCTATCTGCGCTCCATGTCCGCCTTGCTGTTAAAGTTTCCTGTGTGTGTCTGAAGGAATTATATCTACTAGTGATGAAACTTGAACTGCGTAAACGTCAAGAGATACCCCTATTTACAAACATGAAGAGCCAACATCAGAAAGAAAGCAAAATCTGAATGTTGAAGACAGATGGGCTACGACTAATTTATCAGCCTGTTAGCAACGAAATAAAACCAGGCTCAGTTGTCTGAAGAGTTCAAATGATGCGAAGCTGCCATATCGGTTACATACAAGTGTATACTTTGAATGGACCATTTCATTCACCTGTGAATCTTTTTACCTGTCGACAATCTGGTTCTATTTGAAGGAGAGACAACCATTAGACAGTTAGATCGGCAATGTTTTGCGCCTCATGGACTAGAGAGCAGGGTAAGGACACTATTGTTGCTCTCAGGTCCATATAGTTATGTTCCTTTACACTGTTTTTTTTTTCGCATCTGTTTGTCCAGTGCACTCGCAACCGTAATTCATAATTTATCACAAGTAAACAAACGCTTCTGGTTACTGTCATAATATCGTGTGGCATGTATTTGTAATAACCTTACTTTGGGTGAGGAAATCAATTTGAATTTCGTTTTCAGATAATAAAACTTCGTCTGGTTAAAGTATAGAAATAAGAAAGCGCCATTTCTAACCAAGTTTGAATACAGTACGGAAACTGCTCAGCACATTTTCACAATCGCTCTGCTTCACTTCTTCACAGCCTCCTATAACACTGCCTGCTTCATGCCGTGTCTTCACGCTTGTGTCAATTAAGGCAGATCTCTAAATTGATGCTTAGGTGACCTTACTACGAAAACAAAAATTTTGCCACCTCGAAGCGCGGACATCAAGGGCTGTTCCAAATTTTCGTTGTAAATGTTCGGTGTTGCTGGTCCAAATACTTGAACACTTCCGTAGACAAAGGAACCGCTATTTGGTTGTCTGTACTTCATGATTCCTTGACCTCGTACTTATTATTATTCCACAATTTAACGTTCAACTATTCAGTTCTCACCTTGCTTTTACCTTTTTCAGGGTATACGTTATAATACTGATCTTCGCATGAAACCATGAACCTCTTTTTAATTTCTGCAGCAATAATAGCGATACATTTTGTTCCTTCACAAGCAGAAGATCTCGATAAAAAAGGTATGTGAAAAAAAAATTGTTCTACTTTAAAAATGTTTCTAGGGGTAGTCGCTACTATTTCAATTCCTATCTTGAAAAGAAAAATGGCTGACTTTAAATAATATATTAACAATAAATATTTTTCCTTTCTAATGCAAAATCTTTGTACAAATAAGTCTAAATGATAATTGCATGGTAAACAAGGTAGTTTAATTTTTGTTAAAACGTTTTATGAAAAGTTTGCGATGGAACTAGAAACTGCTAGAGATCAACAGCCGCAGTAGCATACATGGAAAGTAATGCTACAAACGTTAGGAAAACACAGTTTGTGGTAGCTATATGTGAAATTTACGTTCTATGTATGTGCAGACCACTGTTTCCCTAAAGAAGTAACTTAACTTCAGGTAAAATTCCATAACAGGCTCACTTTTTGCAAGCAACGCTTTGCTTAGGCAAAATAAATAATTACAGAAATACTAGTAATGTTTTCTTCTCATATTGAAGATTTATTTTTGTCGCACGCCTTCAATAAATCTATGGTATTGGGAACTGCTCAATAACTAACCCCCCTTAACACCTTTCTGTCCTAGGCTATTTGGTCTGTGATAGTTATGAGTGTCAAGAAAGAGGTAAGTATTTTACGGTCTTTATTGAAATAAACATTTTCTAGTGTAGGCCACAACTGCACAGCTATAACCAGTGGCATGGGGGCTGGGTATTGTATGTTTTCATTCAATCAACGTGACTACGAACAGGGACAGTGGTGTAGGCTCCAGAGAGCTCTGCGCTTCAAGCGAACGTTACGCTGTGAGAATGAAAGCATGAATTACACAATAGGCGGAGAAGGATACACTCTGGGATCCTTGCTCATTTTACACCGAGCTCAATATTTTGCCGCCAGTGTAAATAAATATGACAGATGTACAGACTAATATATCAATCTCATTTTTCTGTGAACGAATTAAAAAAAATTAGAAACAGAGGGCATTTTAAATGTTTTCTAAATAGCTTTATTTTGTGCGCATTTACATGGAATTGCATGAACCTTTCAAGGCTATATAATTTTTCGCAATTTCAAAACACAGTCCTAGGAGCGAGCAAACGCTAAAATGGCACATAATAGCCCAAGGGCGATAAAGTATTAAGCAAAAAATGGCAATAGCCGCGCGCAACACCCAATTTATATTTCTAGAGCAAGGGTTATCGAAATAGAAAATTTATTTTGTTAACTGTCTGTAAAAAGCCTGTTTCAGTGTTTGGATCTTTCATGTAATAAATAAAATACTGGTCAGGATTGTCCTCCGACCGACATTGTCCATCTACCACTTCTTTTCTAATCTTTTCGCAGCTAAATATTTTTAAAGAAACAATAGTTGCATCTGTACCCGGCATTATTCTCGCATTTAAAAGAAAACTGTTCCAAGCTGAAATAAACTGCTGCCCAATTAACTTATTTCTCCGCGTGCAAAATGTGTCGCGAAATTGTCAAATTTATTTGGTTTTTCGTACGAGGTATGGGTCTAAGGTGCGTCATCCAGCAAAGAGTAGCAAAAATTTAGACTGAAGGTCTTACTGCAACTCACCTCGCTGCTTCGAAATGCATGTAAAAATATCTGCAGATGTCAGACAGGTAATTCTAGGTTTGAGTGAGTTGCAAACTTGAAGAGCAAGGAAAATCGCACACAGAAGCCAACATCGCTCTGGTTTATGTTTAATGTAGGAGCCACAGTCACCACTATCATTTTTAGTCTTGGTCGTATCTTTTATGTCACCTTCCATTTCTTGTAGATATTCTTTGATATCTTACACATACAATGGAGATGGAGTATTGAAATCGTCCTCCCGAAATAACATTTTTGTGGTAAATAAGACGATGAAGAGCGTGTAATTAGGTGTATATTTATTAAACACTCCTCGATAACTAAATATTTCCATGTCAATGTTGAGTTCTACTGAATTTAGTGTGCCACGTCATAACCGACTAGGAAAACCGCTACTATTCATATCTTCGATATCTTCATTTTATAGCAGTAAACACCCTATTCGATGATAAGTTCAGTTATTCCTATATGAGCGACCGCAGCTATGGTACAAAGGGATATTTGCGAAATTCCCCGCTATTATATTAAGGCACCGAGCGGCACATTTTTTCTAAGTTGCCTCTTAAACGTACTAGAGCTAAGTAAATCAGTTTTTCGCGGTTTGTTAAGAAATGCACGAACCCCAATTCTGCCATGTTCCTTTAGAGTGCCATTTTCTTTTAACGTATTCAATAAATACCTGGTTTCAGCAAAGCTCATCGAAGAATTTCGCGACAGTACCGTTAAACCATGCGAGGATTTCTACTCCCACTCCTGCGGCGGGTGGTTAAAGAGGAATAAAGCCCGCAATTCTAATGGGTACGGAATTCCGGAGATGCTCCAAGGAACGCTATCAGAAAAAATGAAAAGTGAGTTGCATTTTCTTATTCACTTATTGATATCAGTTTAAAAATCTTTTGTTTCTTTTTCACCGGCTAATCCATCAGGTTTATCGGCTCTAAAAATTTTGTGCGTGTTTGCAAATCTCTATCTGTGTTGTCGTCGTAGTTTTTCTTTAAAGCGCGAGTAAATCTTCACATAAGGTGTTCTCAGAGGGGCCTTAGTACTTACGCTCTATCCGTTTAGAAAGTCTAAGGTACAAAACATACTTATATTTTGCTAAAACTTGAAATAAAAATGCTCAGCAGGAACGAAATATTGTGTCAATGTAAAGTCAGCAGAGGAAATCACGATATTAATCTTAGATATTGTACAATCCAAATTAGAAATGAAATTTATCGTTTGCACATAACACTATTTCTGATATTACCACAGATTCAGGCCACATAAATGACAATTCTGCCCAATCTCTATGGAGAAGCCTGAATTGTCAGAGCTTAGGATTGCGGTGTCATCAGCTTATAGTAGGTAATTGTTGGGTGTAAGAAGGGAGATCATTAATGTAAAATAAAACAAGAAGCGGTCCTAGGATGGAACCTTGCGGGAGGCCTATATTAGTTCTTTTTACTTCTGAGTAAGTGCCTCCAATACTAAAAACATGACATCTATACTGTAGGTAATAACGAAGTAAGAATAACAGTGGTTGACGACTGGGCGAGTAGGTAGGCAATTATTTTAAACCAGCCCCAAAACACGACACAGAGAATAGAAGCGAGCAAGACGAGGCTGGACTACAACTGAAGATTTATTGAAGGCAAGAGGACAACGAAGACTCGCACTGAGATGCGCGCGCAAAATACCCAAACCAGTGAAATGGTAGAAAGACATCAAAGTGAAAGTCAAAGTTTGATTTGTTTCTGCTGTAATAGGTTTTTTTTTAGAGGTACTGGGCGATCTAGAAGCCCATTAGGAACAGTCCGCGTACGAGTAGGTCCTGAGCACACACTGATAGCGACGTCACTGGGGACAGCGCACGAAAGCTTCTTCATTTTAGAGTGTAGAGTTTTCTCTTTACAAGGACACCCAGGGGGAAAAGGAGCCACCCTGGCTACTTACGGCGTATCCAAAATGGCAGGGTCGTAATATTGTTTAAGGCGCTGGACGGTGGATAGTTTCGCGGCCGCGTCGACGGAGATGAGGTGTGGGCGTTAGGGGTTTCACAATGTAACTGACAAGAGAAATGCGCTCCAAGACACGATAGGGGCCGTGATACCTGGAAGTAAATTTCGAAGATAGTCCGAGATTACCTGGCGGAATCCAGAGCCACACAAGACTGCCAGAAGAGAATTGCGGTGCCGTCTGATGATTGTCGCGATGGGATTTCTGGTGGAACTGCGTGTCAGTTGTGAGAGACCGGCAATTTGGCGGCATTCCTCTGCGTGTCGGGCAGCTTCAGAAGCAGCAGTATATTCAGATGCGTCTGGTTGGTACGGAAGAGTTGTATCTAGTGGAGCAAAAGGGTATTGGCCGTAAAAAGATGGAACGGAGAGAAACCGGTAGTTGACTGTGTAGCAGTATTGTATGCGTACGTCTTATATAGAAGGAGGAGATTCCAGTCAGAGGGGTCAGAGGAAATGTACTTAGAAACCATGTCACCAAGAGTACGGTTAAAGCTTTCGGTGAGTTCATTAGTCTGCGGATGATAGACGGTAGAGGTTCAATGAAGTATAGCACTTGTTTAGTAGCGCGTTAACAACGTCAGGTAAAAAGACGCGTCCTCTGTCACTGAGTAGTTCACGAGGTGCACCATGGCGTTGGACGAATTGCTGCAAGAGGAATGAGACTACGTCTGACGCTGTGGAAGATGGAAGGGCAGCGGTTTCTGCATATCTCGTCGGGTGGTCAACCGCGATTATGGCTCAACGATTTCCAGCGGTTGTGTGGGAGCGGGCCGTATAAATCATTACCGACGCTATCAAAGACCGCGATCGACAAGGTAACGCTGCAATGCGCCAGCAGAGAGATGAGTAGGGGACTTGCGACGTTAACAGAAAAGGCATGACCGAACAAATGTGAGGACAACGTTGTACATGCCCCTCCAGTAGTATCGTAAGCGTAGGCGATGGTATGTCTTGAACACTCCCCCATAGCCGCATTATGGGTCAGCGTGAAAGCAGTAGCAGACTCTCAAGCGTAGGTGGCGGAGAATGACTGGCAACCATCTGCGGCCATCAGCACTGCAGCAGCGTCGATAAAGAAGGTTGTGGCTGATGGCAATGTGTGATGCATGGCGGCGAAGTGCACATGATGGAGAACCAGTCTATGCATCTGAGAGGAGCTCGATAAGAGAAGCGACATAGGGGTCCCTCCGCTGCGCAGAAGGCATGTCACTTATGCGAAGTGACATTGCCAAGGCGTTCAAGGTAGAGACTGGCGACGTCAGTTGGAATTGGGCAGCGAGAAAGGACATCGGCTTCTTGATGCTTGCGGCCAGATTGGTAGACTACGTTTACATCAAATACCTGTAGACCAAGAGCTCACCTAGCAAGACGGTCGGATGGGTCTTTCAAGGAGGAAATCCAGCACAGGGCATGCTGGTCGGCCTCAACTTCAAAAGAGTGGCCATAAATGTAAGGGCGGAAGTTGTTCAGAGGTCAAACTACTGCGAAACATTGTTTTTCAGTGACTGAGTAATTTGACTATGCCTTCGCGAGCGTTCGACTTGTATAGGCGACGGCGTATTCAGCAAATTCAAGTTTCTGCTGAGCAAGTACAGCGCCCCGAGACCAGCACCACTGGCGTCGGTGTATTTCAGTAGGAGCCGTCGGGTCGCAGTAAAGCAGTACTGGCGGTGTCGTGAGAATGTAGCGCAACCTATATAAGGCAACATCACAATGCGGTCACCAGAGCGAAAAGTCTCAAAAGCCCGACAGAAGCTGCGTCAAAAGGGCAGCAATAGAGGCGAAGTTTCGAATGAACCGATGAAAGTAAGTGCAAAAGCCTAGGGAGCTGCGAAGGTCTTTGATAGATCTCTGCTTGATAAAGGTAGCGACCGAACGAAGAAACCCCTTTCTTGGAGACAACGTGCCCTAAAATGGTCGGAACGAGCGGCAAAACGACCATTGTTTAGTTTGAGCGACAAGCCGGCATCAGAAAGGCAGATCAAAACGTGCTTCAGGCGGTAGAGATGAGAGGCGAAGTCAGGAGAAAAGACGACGATGTCCTAGAGATAGCAGAGGCAGGTCGTTCAATTCACTCCACGCGAAATAGTTTCCATAATTCTCTCAAATTTCGCAGGAGCATTGCAAACTCCGAAAGGCATAACAGTAAATTCGTACAGGCCGTCTAGAGTAACAACAGCGGTTTTAGAGCGGGCGGCCGCTTCCATCTGGAACGTAATCATAGCGGAGGGGGGGGGGAGAATTCAGCCCCTTGCAAGCAGTCCAGTGCGTCATCTATGCGCGGAAGAGGAGAGATGTCTTTGTTTATAATCTTATTAAGTCGGCGGTAATATACACAGAATCGTATGAAACCATCTTTCTTTTTACCGAGCATAACATGCGATGTCCAACGGCTGTTTGAGGGTTGAATGACTCCGTTATGTAGTATCTGGTCTACATGGTCTTCAATAACTTGGCGCTCTGTTTCAGAGACATGGTAGGGCCACTGTCTCAGTGGTACATGGTCTCCAGTGCTGATCTGATCAGTGACAGTGAAACTTTGGCGCAGGGAACTTGATGGGAGTCAAAGGAGGAGCTTAACTTTTGAAGGAGTGCAAGAAGTTGTTCTCACTGAAGCTTATGAAGACTGGCGTCGAGGGAGTTGCTGAACAGCTCTGTGGAAGAGGGAGGTGACAAAGTTTTAGATCGGAGCTCAGCCATAGCGAGGCGTGGCACGTCGTCAGTCTTATCATGGAGAAGGGATACGATGGGTTGAAGGCTCCCAAGACATTCACCCTGGCGCAAAGCAGTGGGGTAGTTGAACTGGTTAGCGAGCCAGAGCGCAGAGGAGCCAGCGGAAATAGTGAGTAAAGCATAGGGCAACGGAAGGCACTTTCGACGCAGAAACGTATGTGCTGGTGTGTATAGGACAGTTTTATCGCACACAGGGTCGCAAGTGATATTTACAAGCAGGGACGAAAAAAGGAATGTCGATGTCTTCGGCAACGAGGGCTTTCGCGCATTGACCAGAAGGAGCGTTGTGTGACACGAACTCGGGCAGCGCAAAAAATCCGACTTCAGCGCTAGTACAATCGATTATAGCGGCGTAATGCGACAGGAAATCACAACCCAAAATTACAGTGTGTGACCGACTTGGCAGCACGAAGACCTCAATTATATAATGGCAATTCTCGATCACTACTCGAGCGGTGCACCATGCTAAAGCATTGATTTTCTGAGCGCTGAGCATTCGCAACGAAAGTCCTGCAATTGGCGTCTCCATGTTTTTTACCGAGCGACAAATTTTTGCGTCCAGTACTGAAACCTCAGCACCAGTGATTAGGGCCATGACTGAAACACCTTCGACGAAAATTTCAATGAGATTGGCTGGCGATAGGTGAGGACTTGGATAGTTCGACGGGTCGTAATTCTCGCCTCAGGAACTGCGGCCGCTTGTTTTCCTCCCGTGAATCATTTGATCGACGTTGCATCGGAGAGATAGAGTGGTGTCGCGGGGACGGTGAACGATGGTCGGTATTGGCTCAGCGGTCTGGTGAAAAATGATGGATTGCTGGAGGCTCATTAGGCGCGGAATACTGAGGCACCGAATACCAAGTACCCAGACCTTGGGTAGGTGGTGCTGACACTGGGAGGCGGTCTCAGCAACAGCGGGAAATGTGCCCAGCCAGCCCGCAAATGTAGTAAATTCGCCGATTGTTTGTCACGCGCCAGCGATTGAGTGGTCTTGCAGCCGGTGGAAAATAGGGCTCTGGCGCTTGCACAGGCACTGACGGTAGAGTGTAAGTTGGCGGCCAAGGTCGTGAAACCATTTCAGCGTAAGTGAAAGAACCGGAGACAGGCCTTGGAATGACATCGTCATAGGTCATAGTAGCGGCGACAGGTATTGGAGCGACGGTGGCCTAAGTCAGAGGAGCAGGAGCGACAACTGATGGCGGATATACAGGTGGAAGCACCTCAGCAACCTGCTCCTGAATAGCCTCTAGCAATGTCGGGGTCAAATGGTGTTGCTGCTGTTGAGGGCTCGGAAGCAGGAAAATTTGACGCGCCACCGCTTCATGAATAAATGATTTAATTTGCTGCAGCAACAATGGCTTGTAAGCTGCAGGCGTCACTCCGGCAAGCGTTTCAACCTGTGCTTGGGGCTGATGCGTCCACACTTTCTTCTTGCGCATCTCCTCGAAGATCTGGCAGAGCATGAAGACTTCATTGAAGGTACGCAAGTCGCACGCTAACAACATCTCGAAGGTGTCGTCGTTAATACCCTGCAAGACGTGTAAAAGTTTTGCAGCCTCTGACATATTCGCGTCCACATGTTTGCACAGGTCGACGACTTCTTCGATATAGCTTGTAAAACTTTCGCCAACCTGCTGTTTCCGTTCACGAAAGCTCTGCTCGGCGCGTAATTTCCTGACAGCCGGGCGACCAAAACCTTCGGCGAACGTTGTTTTAAATGAAGCCCACGTATGGATGTCGCCTTCATGGTTAGGATATCACAAGATTGCCCCGCCGGCGAGATAAAATATTACGTTGTTCAATTTAGTTTCGTTGTCCAATTTTTTTGTAGAGGTTCACCCATTCGTAAGAAGTGAGCCAATCTTCGACATCGTGCTCATTGGTCCCGCTGGATAGGCCGGCTCCAGCTGGCGAAGGCAGCCGGCGCAGATGATAGTTGGACCCGCTTGCCTGCAGCTTCAAAAAATGTGGGAAGGGGTTTATCACAGGTACTGCGTGATCTAAAAGCCCGTCATGAACAGTCCACGTACAACTAGGTTGAGAGCACACACCGATAGCGATGTCACTGGCGACTGCGCACGGCAGCTTCTTCATCTTTGAATGTGCATCTTCTTTTTCACACTGTCGTTCACAGGTTTGGGTATTGTGCGCGCGCATCTCAGTGTTTGTCTTCATTCCTTCAATAAATCTTAATATTTTAGTCCAGCCTCGTCTTGTTCGCTTCTGTTCTCTTTGTCTTGTTGTTGGCTAGTTTAAAAGGAATAAATAAAGATGGGCCCGTAATTTCATTCGTTTCGAGTTGAATGAATAGAATGGTGCGAATAAGAGAGTCGAAATCTTTAGATAAGTCTATGACCACAGAGAAAGCACATTTTGCATTGTCAAGAGATTTCTTACGTTTGTCTTCAAAAAAAGAGCTACATATCTAAAGTACCCAGAACGGCAGAAATACTGGCATGAAGAAAATAGGATAAACTTGTCAAGGTATTTTGTTACGTGCTTTAATAATAGGCTTTTCATTTATTTTGCTAAAACAATGATACACAAATTGATGTACGATTTTATTGAGTTGCGCTCACCTATTGTAAATCTGATGCTACCTCACCATGCTTATTTGGCGGGGAAAAATGCCTGTTCTAAACACGACATTTATGATTGCGGTTAGTAGATGGGATATGAGGTTTGCACTAGTACACTATGACTAGGATAAAGGTTATCCCAGCCAGTACATGGCACTTTAAAGATGTTAATGATCCAGGTAGAACGAAAGGAAGAAGATAGCTCGACCTGCAAACTGAGGCGTACCCCATTTACCCTTATTCAGTGCTCCTTCACAAAGATGTTAATATTATATAAATATTCTTCAAGTGTATTTGGAAATAAGAAAAACGAATGCGGAAGATAATTAGGTGGATGCGAATAGTGAGATGTGGTATCATTATCCATACCTAGGAGAAAGTTGCGACCTTCAGCCCTAAGGTCGCAGGAGGCGATTCTGCAGGACTTGATACTTCTCTGCTTCCGTCGGTGTCTGATGAGCGTTTTCGGATCTGGTCGACATGACGTCGAACGACTCCGTCCTCAGTAGCCACAGTGACTAGACGGGCACCACTCGTCGATTTCACTTTGCCTGGTGTCCATTTTTCTCCTACGCCGTAGTTGCGCACGTAGACTGCGTCTCCCGGGGTGAAGTACCAACTGGCGGAATCAGTCTCTGAATGCTTGGACATTTCGTAGTTCCTGGGAGGAAAACACATATCTAATTTTGTACGCAAACGGTATCCCAGAAGAAGCTCGGACGGAGTAGAGCCTAAAGCTTGTGGCGAATTTCTGTAGCTACAAAGAATTCTCGCCAGAGCAGTTGTCAACTCCACGCCCGGCATTTTCTTCAAGCCCTCCTTGACTGTTCTTACGGCCCGTTCCGCAAGACCATTGCTCTGGGGGTGATAAGGCGGGGTACGAATATGCTCGATTCCATTTTTCTGTAGGAATGCCGCAAACTCTAACCCTGTAAAGGGTGTACCGTTGTCAGTAACTATGGTGCGGGGCAATCCAAACCTGCTAAACAAGGTTCTCATGCAATCGGCAGTGGCTTTAGCGGTTGCTCGAGATACTGGAATGGCTTCTATCCAATTGCTGTGTGCATCGACAATTACCAACAACATTTTGTTTCCAATAGGCCCTGCATAGTCTGCATGCAGCCGTGACCACCTCTCTCTTGAAATCGGCCAGCTGACAGGATTCCTAGGGGGCATGGGCAAAGCCTGCACACAGTTTCGACAATTCGAGACCAATCTACAAATATCTTGATCTAAACCGGGCCACCAAAACTTAGCCCTCGCCCTTGTCTTCATGGTTGACGCACCCTGATGAGACTCGTGTAGCATCGTCAACAGTTTCTCACGCGCCGCACTTGGTATCACCACACGGTGCCCCCAGTACAACAGCCCCTTCTCCACAGACAACTCATGTCTCCTTTTCCGGAATTCCGCCACTTCCCTGCTGTCACCTTCTACGACGGAGGGCCATCCGTTAGTCACGTACCTGCATATCTCTTGCAAAAGCCCGTCAGCTGCTGTGAGCGCTTGAATCTCTTGGTGGGAAACCGCTGGTTGGTCCCATTCGTCGATTATAAGCACCATTTCCGACAGATCCTCTGTTTCCGCTTGCGGCTCCTGCGGCGATTGAGGCAAACGGCTTAGAGCGTCAGAAATTAGCATCTGTTTTCCAGGTTTACAAATGAGCTTGTACTTGTATGCCCCTAGCAAAAGCGCCCAGCGCTGAATTCGGGCGGCAGCCATGACAGAAGTTTGACGATCTTGTCGGAGTAGACCGAATAAGGGGCGGTGGTCCGTTACAAGCGTGAACTCCCGGCCCAACAGGTAATCGCCAAATCGTGTCACGCCAAACACCAGGGCTAAAGCCTCTCGCTCAATTTGGGAGTAGTTTCTCTCAGCTGAGGTGAGCGTCCGTGATCGGAAGCCAATAGGCCTGTCTTCACCATTTATTCGGTGGAAAAGGGCAGCACCGACACAGTAAGGTGAAGCATCGCATTCCAACATTAATTGCAGCTGCGGATTAAAGTACGTTAGCACTGGGGCTGAACACAAAGCATCCTTGGCCTTCTTAAATGCCGCGTCTTCTTTTTCGTGCCAAACCCATTTTGCACCTTTTTCAAGTAGGCTGTACAGGGGTGCAAGCATAGTGGAAAGATTTGGCAAAAACTTGTTGTAAAATGTAACCATTCCCACAAAGGATCGCAACTCGGCAACATTTCGCGGTAAAGGGGCTAGCCTGATTGCATCCACGTGCTTCTCGAGGGGGTGTAGCCCTTCAACATCAATACGATGACCAAGATACGTCACCGATTGTTCGCCAAACTTGCACTTGTCATAACGAAGTTTGATACCGTTCTCGCGGAAACGCTGTAGCACCGCTTGCAGATTTGCGTTATCAGCATCGCTGCTCTCGGCTACCAGGACATCGTCTAGATAAGCCTGAGTCCCTTTTAGTCCTTGCAGCACCGATTCAATCTTTCGTTGGAATATCGCTGGCGCTGATGCGATGCCAAACGGTAACCTGTTGTAGCAAAAGAGCCCCTTGTGTGTGTTTATCACTGCTAATTTCCGCGAGTCTTCATCTAGCTCAACTTGATTGTAAGCATCGCGAAGGTCTAAAGTACTGAATTTTTTTCCTCCACATAGATTTGCAAAAATGTCGTCTATGACAGGCAAGGGGTACTGCTCAACCTCGCACACAGGGTTTAGTGTAATCTTGAAGTCCCCGCAAATGCGCACTGTTCCGTCCTTCTTCAAGACTGGCACGATGGGCGTTGCCCATTCAGAATGAGGAACTGGTGATATTATGCCAGCCGAGACTAATCTGTCAAGCTCTTTAGACACTTTATCACGAAGTGCAAAAGGAATTTTCCTTGCCTTAAAGAACTTGGGTTTTGCTCCGGCCTTGATGTGCAGTCGGGCTGGCGGACCTTTCATGAGACCAGCGCCTTCAGTGAACAGGTCGCAGTTTTTCTGGAGCAGCATCGGCATGTCCTCCCTGGCTTGCTTTAATACGGAAGGCTTCGCATACATGGTCAGCACCTGAATGCGTTCGTCTGTCACTTTTTTCAGCATGTCCCGACCGCAAAGACTGGGGCCATTGCAGTCTAAAACCGTCAGACAGCATTGTATTGTGGTACCTTCATAGGAAACTGGCATGGTCAGTGTACCGAGGAGTGGCAACTTTCCGAGATAGCATGAAAGCTGTACTTCCGACTTTTGCAGCTGCGGGCATTGATGGGAGTGCACTTGGTAAATGCTTTTGGGAATGACGCAAACAGGGGAGCCGGTATCAATATCCATCATTATTTCGATGCCATTCCATGCAAACGATTTTCTGATGTGGGGTATAAGAGAGCGCGTGGTGGTAAAGGACCAGATTTGGGACGCGCTACTATCACTCTCTTCGGTTTGCCTGTCTCATTTGCCGCACACATTCGCGCTAAATGCCCTGGCCGTGCACACTTAAAACATTTGCGCTTGATTAGTCGACAAGCCTTTGTATTATGACCATGCTTACCGCAACATTTGCATTGTTGCACGCCCTGTGACTTCGTGCGCGATTCGTATTGACCAGAGAGCTTTAGCAATCTCGCTTGTTCTTGGTCAGTAACAATCCCTTGCGACTCGCGTTCAGCGTTCTCTGCGGCGAGGGCAAGATCCTCGGCTTCTTCGAGATTCAGATTTTTCTTCGCTAACAGCTGCTTCTGCAGATTCTTGGATCTGACACCACACACAATACGGTCTCTTATCATTCTGTCTAGCAGCATTCCAAAATTGCAATTGTGTGCCATCTGCCGTATTGCCACAATGAATGCATGTACAGATTCCCGTTCTTGCTGGCAGCGATGGAAGAACTTGAAACTTTCAGAGATTTCATACGGTACCGGGTCGTAGTAGCTGCTTAGCGTCTCCACAACTTCTTTGTAGGTAAGGTTGTTAGGCTTTCGCGGTGCTACCTTCGCGTTCAAAATTTCTATTGTCCTTGTTCCAAGCGCCGCTACCAGCAGGGCTCTTTTCTTAGCATCGTCTATCAGATCATTCGCTTCGAAATAAGCTTGAACCTTGACAAGGTACGGCTGCCACTTATCTTTTTCGTCTTCGAATTCCGGTAGCCTGTGTGCCATGGCTGATCCTTGGCGGTGGGTTCCTTCTGCGTGACTGTCGTGCTTGGGCGTATTGCTGGTTTCCTTGCTGCAGCAGAATCCTCGTCGCCACTGTTGCGTTCTACCGGCCAAAGGCCGGCAGCTACGCGATGAAAACCAGGCAGATTCACAGAGCGAAAAGACGACGCTTTATTTCCGGCTCGGAAATATATAGAGAAGGAAAGAAAGGAGGGGAAGAAGGAAAGAGGGACTAGCTACGCATGCGCTGTTATCTGCAGCATTGTTGTCAGCAGCATTTTTCATTAAAAAAAGAGCTACATATCTAAAGTACCCAGAACGGCAGAAATACTGGCATGAAGAAAATAGGATAAACTTGTCAAGGTATTTTGTTACGTGCTTTAATAATAAGTTTTTCATTTATTTTGCTAAAACAATGATACACAAATTGATGTACGATTTTATTGAGTTGCGCTCACCTATTGCAAATCTGATGCTACCTCACCATGCTTATTTGGCGGGGAAAAATGCCTGTTCTAAACACGACATTTATGATTACGGTTAGTAGATTGGATATGAGGTTCGCACTAGTACACTATGACTAGGATAAAGGTTATCCCAGCCAGTACATGGCACTTTAAAGATGTTAATGATCCAGGTAGAACGAAAGGAAGAAGATGGCTCGACCTGCAAACTGAGGCGTACCCCATTTACCCTTATTCAGTGCTCCTTCACAAAGATGTTAATATTATATAAATATTCTTCAAGTGCATTTGGAAATAAGAAAAACGAATGCGGAAGATAATTAGGTGGATGCGAATAGTGAGATGTGGTATCATTATCCATACCTAGGCGAAAGTTGCGAAAGGCTTCCGCAATTCTTGATGGGTTGCGAAATACGTTGTCATCATCGACAATCTTGGTAAATGTATTGTTTCTAACGTTATTTAGGAACGAGGACTATCTCCCATTTTTTCCAAGATTGCTTCCCCATCTTAGTATCTTATATTCTTAGTGCCACCGAAACCATCAAAGCCAGACTAGCTCGTTCACGAAAAGTGCACGAATTGTTGAAGCGAACCAAGAAAGAAGTAATAGAAGCATTTGTGGTTGCTGCCGATGCCTTACGAATGTGAAACGTGCTCAAATAATAGTTGAACATCTCTAATTGTTTCACTAGTGTCACAGCTGACCTAGGCTCAAAACCCCTATGAAGAGTACACCAAAAGCGATTGCCACATTTTCGATGCAAGTTATATCTGTGTGGGGCGGAGATGAAAATTGAATGCAAGCCGGGGGAAACAGAAAATTAAATTCAAGCATAGAAAACTTAAGACCAAACCAGCCGGATATGATTTTAGATATGTACAAAAGCACACATATGTTGAAACGAGAAATCAGTTTACAAATCGGAGCACGCGCACCGCATTTTAGAAGTCGGAAGCAGTCATGCCGCATTCGTGCAGCAATGAAGCGCAACAGCAATCTGATGTCAGGTGACAGCTTAGACGAAGGTATGGAAATTAATAGACAATTTTGCTTGGTTCTTCTGTGTGCACAAGCCGCCTGACGTGACCCTACGCATCACCAGACATGATTATGCACAACTAGAGGGACTAGATGCGCAAGCTGATTGCAAGCTTTAACAGTTGTAGAATCATTGGCTTGATTAGTTGTCTCGTGGATATGAAGTCCAATAAATCGGGAGAATCATACGCGAGGGATGGGCTCACTTGCAATTGCGAGTGATGAAATTATTGTCTTCGCGTTGACAGCGAGTTCTACAATCAGCACTAATTCGATTTTTTCGGGCGTTGAAAACAGACCTAGTTTGTCAGGATGACAAGTGATTGCATCAATGCCTTGCGGTAAAGTGTCCACTATGCTCCAGTAGACCTAACAAGGCACCAAAATTAAGGTCGTCTACATAGAATGTATGTTTTAGGTTTTAAGTAGATGCTAGATTATAAGATAGGTTGGGTCGTTGCGAGATTAAGAAGGGTGCGTGACAGAAAAGCGCCCTGAGAAGTACCACGCGTAAGAGGGCGAGTTGGAGACAGAATTGGGGAGAGGGAACTTGGCCGTGCGGTCGTGGGCAAATGTAAGAGGTAACGATACATCTGTAGACCACACCCGGTAGAGGCAATGTGTTTAAGAGAGGATCGTGGATAACGTTATCAAAAGCCTTACCCTCATCAAGTTCCTATTGCCTTGAGTCAAGGAAGAGGGCGGAGGGTCAAATTTGTTGTAAAGAGTACATAGAGGTGAGGAGTAGACACACCTTTTCTGAAGCCAATTTGTTGAGGCAGGAAAAAATCTGTGGATTCAATGTGAGCCCCAAGTTTATTCAGCCCCGTCCCTTTCATTATCTTTCCCAAGATTGAGGTTAGAGTCCGGGCGGAGGTTTTGAAACGTAGTTTTCTGCCTGGCTTTGACTATGAGGTTATGGTTTTCGTGAAGCATTGAGGACGCTCTCATCCCTGTGCAATTTTATAATTATCAGAAAATTTATTTGTTCTTGTCAGAGAGGTCTCGATGAGATTATGTAATTTGTTCATAACATGTGGCTGACTCCCGCTTTAGATATTCTAGCGTCCAATCGGGATCCCAGAGCGTAATCCGCACATCGAAGCCTTTATTGGAGGTACCTATGTAGGGAGGATAAAGACCATGTAGGGGAGGATGAATATAGAGGCCGAGGTTTGAATACTTAAGGAATCAGCACAAAGTAGCCAATGTTGAGTGAACAAACTTTATTGTCCGACTGAAAAGAGCTCTTTCCTACCCCTTGTCATCCCCTCTAGAGAAGAGGCGCCTTAGGGCAGTTGGCAATCCAGCTCATATGCTGGCCAAAATTCCTTGGATCTCGACGGCCTCTTCAGCCAGTCGAACCGCTAGCAGCTGCTGTTCCGGGGATGGGCTTTCCAGAAAAGCCTCCCAGGCTTCTCTACTATGAATGTTGTTTTCTCTGCCTGGGTGGATGCAGGTGGACGGGGTCGTTGAGAGAAGAGTTAGATATTCCGTGCGTTCACCATCCTGTAGAAGATTACCGATAAGCATATGCGTGATTCCACTGCTGTGCTATTGGGAGACGTGTAAAATAAAGGTGAGGGAGGGATATGGGAAGTGGCGGGCTTGGTTTACCCCGTTAGGTCAATGTAGCTGGCGTGAGGTGCGGACGTGGAGCAGCCAGCTGTTCCTGAACTTCGCAAGGCCGTGACACTGCTGCCAAGGTACTGAAGTTTCGACTGGTGCAGGCAGGAACAGTGGAGGCGGCTGGAACGATCCACCTGAGATTTCGAAAGTAGAGTAGAAGTACAGTTGTCAGAACGGAAATCTATGCTTGAGTCCTCATCCCATTCTGTGGTGTCCGGTATGGACGAAGGGAACGAACAGGCGCAGACTGCAGCCCAGGGTCGACTTTATTTACCACAGAGAGTTTAGGTTCCAGAAGAAATAAAAGTGCTGATGATGATAGCGCTTGGTAGTACATGGAAAATGAAACCGAAACTTGTATGAGATACAACAATCAATACCTCAATTTCGCGGGCAATGCTTTTATATCACCTTTCACTAGTTTCAACTCCAAAGCGGATAGATTCGCAACAAAAGAAGAAGGTCGAAAAATGCAGAAGGCTACATGGAATCGAATCCAGACGCGATCGTTTTTTATTGTTACGTGGAAACTCGATGCATTTACAGTGTATTTACCAAAGCCTTTAGTGGCATAGCAGCAAGCAGCAACACCGAACCAGTCCCGCGACCTTTTGTCCCGAGTTGTTGAAGACATCCTGCGCTCATGTTCTACGAAGCATAAGCTCGCGAACGCGTACCATCCCCAAAAAAACGGCCTTACCGAGTGCTTCAACCGCACACTTACGGACATTTTATCCATGCATGTATCACCTGATCACCAAGACTGGGATCTCGCTCTGCCATATGTGACCTTTGCTTACAATGTTTCCAAGCACGACACGACTGGTTATTCACCCTTCTTCCTGCTCTTTGGCAGGCACCCCGCTTTACCTTTGGAGACGCTAATTCTTCCAGCTGGCCGCCCCATAACTACCAACGCAAGTGACGCAATTGCGCAAGCCACTGAAGCGCGCCAAGTAGCCCGTAGTCGGCTCCTCGCCTCTCAGACTTCTCAGAAGTCTGCCTACGATAGGCGATATCGCCACGTAACCTATGACCCTAGGTCCGTGGTTCTTTTATGGTTTCCTGCAAGCCGCATTGGTCTCGCCGAGAAACTTCTGTCCCCCTATAGTGGCCCTCATCGGGTGGTGCGCCAAGTAACTGACGTGACGTATGAACTTGCACCTCTTGTGCCCGCGTCCTCCTCCTATCGCTCCACTACTGACAATGTCCATGTTTCGCGCCTGATGCCATACGAACTAATGCCTTCTTTGCCAGATTAGCGCCGGGACGACGCTTACACAGCCGGGGGGTCACGTGACACGATGAGGAAGACGAAGTGTTTCCTTCTCTTGCCTCGCGGAAGGGACAAGGTGATGACGAGTGGGACTGGCTCGGTGTTGCAGCTTGCTGCTATTCCACATGAGGCTGTTGTAAGTACACTGTAAATACATACAGGTTCCACGTAACAGTATCATTTCTAAAATGACACATATATAAACAACGCAATGGAGCCCGACTTGCAAATAATGCGGCTAGAAAGCTGTATATATTAATATTCTATGGAGCTGGAAAACGGCCCCACCACCGGCGTACCTACTACCAGTCCCCTCTAGAGAGGAGTAGCCGGCTTTACAAGCCAACCCAGGTATATTGACGCGTCTGGAACATTGCGACAGCTCGCAATATTGCGAGAGCCACTGGCTCGAAGCCGTATATTTAGCACCCACATAGGGATAATTGCTGATAATAAAATGTTTACAGACCAATCAAAATTTCACCTCTTCTTCCAAACCAATTTCAATGCTTCGACCCTTCCGTGCAACCACCCTTAGTTTCGAAATTATCTCAAGCTTGCCATTATATTATTACGGACGACAAGGAAGAAGAAGCGGGCAGTGGCGCGGGAAGGAGCGTTCGCGCTAGGCCCGCGAACATTCATTAAACGTCATCTACCATCGCCATCGGTCATGTTCTGTCTCCTGTCTCCATCGGCTTGCCGCTTCGTAACATTTGGTTGGAGGTGCGGCGTACGACATCCCCATCCTCGCCTTGGGGCACCGAGGCCATCTTCAAGCTGGGACCATCACCGAGGGCCCAGGGACATCGCCGAGCAGCTTCACCCCAGCCCTTCAAGCCCAGACCTGAACAACTACCACCGCTCAGCCCCCAGCCCGGACCTGAAGACAAGGAGAACAGAGATACGAATCAGAACCGAGACGAAGGACCCGAAAGACCCGAATGACCCGAAGGAACCGATGGACACGAACAGGCAACCCCCACCTAAGCTGCCCGACGTGACCTCGAGTTATCGGTCCCATGGACTCTGGTGACGGATGGTTGACAGCTCCAAGGGAGGCGGATCACCCACGCATCAGACATCGTACCGGCAAGCCGTTCTATTCTTCCTTCTTCCTCTTCTTCTTCAAGCATCCAGATACGCCCATCATCATGCCATAAAATCATTAACAACGCTAAACTTCCTCGTCCACGATCCGGACGATCGCTGGGTGGCCCCGGGTCATGTTATCGACGACAAGGACGAAGAAGCGGGCAGTGGCGCGGGAAGGAGCGCTCGCGCTAGGCCCGCGAACATTCATTAAACGTCATCTACCATCGCCATCGGTCATGTTCTGTCTCCTGTCTTCATCGGCTTGCCGCTTCGTAACAATATTCTACTGACTTCTATCCTCCTCCATACTTTCACCCCTTTGGCATCTCCTGCACCTAAAGTAGGGCTGGCAGAAGAAGACAAACGGAAGAGATACACAGACACAACAGCGCTGAAATTTCAACTTTATTTTGAACCTGTTTTGAGCCGCGCTTTATATTTAACAAAAGGGCATCAACGTGCAAGCGCGCCTATAAGCCAGATATGACAATCTCAGTAGCCACGTGTGTATTTTATCACAAAATTTTGGAAATAAATGTCGAAGGTTGGCCCACAATACCAACGCCGCGTAAAAACGCTAACGAGGCTAAAAATGAGGCTTAGAAGCAATTTAAAAATACACATCATGCTAACAAGTGAAAAATGTCAAGAGGAGCCAACAATTAACAAGTCAAAACTCGTAAAAAGTATTCAGGGGAAAGGTGAAGACGCATGAAAAATAATGTAGACCAACTAATAACACGGCAAATAACTTCAATAATGCTATAGATAAAAGCACGAAAACGATATTCATAAATCAGGTAACGATTAAAGCCAAAACGTCAGGGTAGCTAAAATCAAGTAAAAGATGACCTAAGAGAGGCGACAATCAAGAGGCCAAAAAAGAATGAGATAGGTAAGAAAACTAGAAGTTCTTTGACACGGCTTTCGATGCCATTTTCGCCAGTTTTTACTTGTTATCGTGCCTAGTCTTTTTACTTGCTGCTATGCCTTTTTTATTCTCGTTAGCGTTTTTGCGCGGCGTTGGTATTGTAGCCCGTCCTTTTACTTTTCTTTCTCTTTTTTTTATGATTACAAAAATACGTGGCTACCGAGACTGCAATACCTGCCTTGTAGGTGGACTTGCGCGTTGATGCCTTTCTGTCAAATAGAAAGTGCAGATCAAAGCATGCCCAAAATGAAGTTGAAACTCTAGCACGCGTGTGTGAGTATCTCGACCTTTTTGTCCTCGACTGCCAGCGCTGCGATCCCACGACGCTCAAGCTAACTACGCACCCTGTTCTCAGCGGGCACGTAGCAATAGACCAATATGTTATTTATTGCAATGTCTCTTCGGCTGCTCGCCGCCGAGCCAGTTGGATATTAATATTGTTATGGCGTGTACCACGCTGGCATCCAGCAAGTGAAAAAAGAAGTGTCTAAGTGTGTGGACGAAGATAACGCTCAGTGTTGAGTTGCGCGGCTAAGTGGCGCCCATTGAGTTCAGATTGGTGTTACCTATCGGTGCGTGAATTCCACTCATAACATCTTTACTGAAGGTGAAATCATCGATCCCCGTACAACAGGCTGGATCTCGGCAGTGGACGCCACGTCGGTATCGTCACCATGTCCACAGAACCAACACCCCCTCTACGGCCGCCACCCCAACAGTCGTCATGGCTCAACCCCGGGACCCGGGCACCTTCTCCGGGATCGACGACGTTGATGTGGACGACTGGTTGGCACTCTATGAACGAGTAAGCAAGAACAACCGCTGCGATGCAACCCTCATGCTGGCAAATACTTTTTATTTGACCGGCCTCGCGCGCGTCTGGTTAGAAACGCACGAAGACGAACTGACATCTTGGGGCGACCTCTTTAGCAAACCCATTCGACGCCGCCTTGCTGCCAAGAAAGACCTGGCATCTTCGCGCCCAAAGAACGTTCGAGTCATATATTTCCTACATACAAGACGTCCTATCCCTGTGCCGAAACGTTGACTCGGCAATGAGTGAGGAAGATAGAGTGGGCCACATACTAAAGGGTATAGCCGACGACGCTTTTTACCTCCTCTTATGCAAGGACAGTTCAACTGTGGACTCTTCTCTTCAGATGTGCCGGCGTTTCGAGCGGGCGAAACAAAAACGCATACGTCATCGTTTTGACTGCCTGTCGAACACAGCTGCTACCTCCTCCTCTACTGACCTGCCTACTCTCCGTCAGCCTTCCAACCCGACTATTTTGACACGAATCGTCCGCCGAGAACTCGAGGCCATGGCTCCCGCTGTTTCCTCATCTCAGCTGACAGACAACACCCTTCCTACGGTATTCTTCATCCAGGCTCTTGTTCGCCAGGATGTTGTTAGCATGGGCATCTCTACTGACCACGTCCCGGATACCATCAACTCGAACTTAGCCCCTCCTGTGATCGCTGCTGCCTCTATCCCCAGCTTTAGGCCTCGATACCGCTACCGCAATCCTAATGACTGCCGTACCGCTGAGGATCGCCCCACATGCTTCAACTGTTCCCGTCTTTGTCATATCTCCCGTCACTGCCGCAACCGCTGGTCCATGCCGTCACGCCCATTCTACTATGTCAGCGCAGTGGAGTCTGCACCGTGCCATTCCTCGCCCTAACCTGACCCGTCCCGGGCAGATCCTGTTTCACCTGTTCGTGTCTCCAGCCGGGCGCTTTCCCCGAAAACCCGACAATCCCGCTCTCCGCTTCCTCGTCGTAATTCTTCACCGTCCTATGCCTGCCGCTTCTCGGAAAACTAGACGATGCAGCTCCCGGAGGTGATCCTGCATTCGTGGCCCGGACTGAAAACCATCTGTTGACCTTTGCTCCACATTCTAACCTTATCGAAGTCTTTCTGTATGGTGTTCCTGTCTCTGGCCTTATTGACACTGGTGCCCAACTCTCTGTCCTCAGTTCATCGTTTAGTCGTCGCCTGAAGAAAGTCCTGACGCCAACAGTTTCGCCCACCGTTCATGTCGTCAATAGCAACGCTGCTGCCGTGCTTGGTATGCGTGCCGCCCGTGTAACTACTGCTGGTCCTCACAAACCAGTCTTATTCACCGTGCTCCAGGAATGCCCCCATGCCTTATCCTTGGCCTTGACTTCTTGACAACTTACTCAGCCCTTATTGACTACACAACTGTAATTCTACGCCTGGGCCTTCCCCTCTGCTCTAAAAACTTCTCTACGCAACCGCGCCTCTGCTCAGCAAAATATTCCCGCCTCCCTCCGGAAGCTGTTGTTTATATTCCTATAGGCCCTTTCCCGCCCGTGCCCTATTGAAACTGCCTGGCGTGCCCAATTACAGACGTTGGGCTGCAGCGTCACGTCATCCTCCCACACCTCATCGTACACGTATCTCAGAATCGCACCACTCTCCCAGTCCTAAACTTCAGATTGTCGACCCAAGTCCTCCCCGACGAAATTTCATTAGCTGAACTGTCCCCCCTGACCGACTGTGAAGTTTCAGCACTAAATATCGACCCTCCGTCTGCACCTTGCACAGCTCCTGCTCCTCCTACGTCGCCTCCTACGTCGTCTCCTTTACATCGTGATCCTGCTTCTGGAATGATTGCCGCCGACCTGCAATCCGATTTTGTCGACACGATCTTCAAGCTGTAACTCTCATATAGCGACAATTTTGATTTTGGGGCCCGAACTCTTGGCCAAACGTCTGTTGTAGCCCACCGCATCGACATCGGCGACGCTGCTCCTGGTCACAAGCGACCGTGCCGTGTCTCTCTTTCCGAGCGCCAGGTGAGAAGTCGACAAGATGCTGGCTGACGACATCATTGAGCCTTCCAACAGTACCTGGACGTCACCGGTTGTGCTAGTCCTGAAAAAAGATGGGAACTGGAGATTCTGCGTCCACTATCGCCACCTCAACAAGTTGACGGGAAAGGCGTTTACCCTCTTTCGCGCATCGACAATGCACTTGATTGTTTACATGGGGACAGATACTTTTCCTCCATCAACCTTCGCTCTGGCTACTGACATATATAGACCTCTGCGTTGTCCTCAACTTAAGTAGAACTCTCTTGGTTAGCCTCCACGTTTCAGCCTCATAGGCAAGTACAGGTAAGATGCAACTGTTTTATACGTTCCTCTTGAGCGATACCGGTAAGCTGCTAGTCATAATCTTCGAGTGCTTGCCAAATGCGCTCCATCCCAATCTTATTCTTCTTGTTATTGCCTTTTCATGGTCCGGATCTGCGGTTACTACCTGTCCTAAGTAGACATATTCGCCTACCACTTCCAGTGCTTCGCTACCTAACGTAAATTGCTGTTCCTTGCCGAGGCTGTTGAACATTACCTTAGTCTTCTGCATACCGAGTTTCAAGCCTAACTTTATACTTTTCCAGTCTAGGTCACCAATCATTCTTTGCAGTTCATCTCCTGAGTTACTTAGCAAGGCAATGTCATCAGGAAATTGCAGACTACTGAGGTCATATTCATATACCCTTATCCCTAACAACTCCAATTCCAAGTATCTGAATACTTTCTCTAAGCAACCTGTGAATAGTACTGGGGAGATCATGTCTCGTTACCTAACATCATTCTTTATGGCAATTTTTTACTTTCTTTATGCACAACTATGGTTGCTGTGCAGCCAGTATAATTATATATATTGTCGTGACGCTGGGACTAAGTCGACCCGGCCTTCACTTGGTAGTGTGTAGAGACTCCGGGTTGATGAAGGATTGAATCTTCGAAGTTGGTAAAATATATACAAGCAGGTTTAATGTCACTTTGAGAAAACTTATTCACATGAAAAAAGGGTATATCAGCAAAATGGCAAGCGTTAAGAGTTTATAGCGAGAAGCGTCTAGATGAGCCGTTTGCCCAGGGCTCAGAGCGTCATTTCGTGCTCTGCAACGTCCTTAAATCCCCTATGTCCAGCCCCTCTCAGAAGATGCTGACCAATCAGTTCCAGGGCACACCCATCCGATATCGGCAACCAATCGAACACATCACTGCACTGATGGTCTGATGCATTGACTGGTCCAGTATTGTTTCGTCGGGCGTGGTCGCTTGTGGGGTAGAGCTTGGGAACGGCGAAGAGGTAAATTTCGATTCTTCTGCAAAGATCCGCTATGTTGGTTCCGGCAAGTGGATTTCCTTCTCAGAAACCCAAGTGTACGATAGCGCCACGAATACTGCTCCCAGCATTGTCCCTTTCCGGCAATTGCAACTGTTTCCTGCATTCAAGGGAAATCCTCTAATGGCCGTAATCCTCAAGCTCCTTTCTTCTCCTGTACGTCATCGGACGTGTCACTGGACAATAGGCATTCCTCACTTGACAATAGCGCCTCTCGACGGGAAGGGTGAAAAATTGAGCAAAAGCACTTCCGGCTATTTCTTACAGGGCGACGTTTCTTTGCATTTTTCTTGACGTTACCTTGACAGGGCCAACTTGGCAGTTGTAGGGTCACGACAAGGCAAAGCATGCTCACACAAAAATATTCATGTCAACAGGCTCACTTAGAGCCCTTGCACAAACAGCATGTATCAATACCATGCCCATAGGCGCACAATAGTGCGCGCAAGCGCGGACCATGCACGGTCACAACAGCCTCATCCCCCGCCAGAAGAGTGACGGAGGGCAGCAGTCGCAGCTGCTGCATGAAGAGATGACTTAATGGCCGCCTGCACATAAACGCTTGAAGCTCGCTGTCACTTGTCGCGTTGTCTTGATTGTCGTAGGCCAAATTGCTTGAGCTCTCTCCGAAACTCAACCACACGTCTAAGCAAGCACTTGGCTCCCGTCTGAAGAGACCAGGTCAAAAGAAAGCTGCCATCGTTGTCCGAGAAAAGCCCACACTCAAGACGCTCAGGACCCACGTATGCCTAGAAAACCAAACGTGCTACTTTACATAGTCACATATATACAAGCGCACAAACAAACAAGAACCTTAGTATCAATTTGGATATATGGTGAGGAGCACCTCGGACCGCTTATAAACAGCGGCTAAGCGCGTCCGCATTCCCATTTAACTTCCCCTGTTTGTATCTTATTTCAAAATTGTACTCCTCTAAAATCAAGCTCCACCTCAGAAGGCGACTGTTCTTCGATGTCGCAGTTTGCAGCCAAGCCAGGGGACAATGGTCCGTCTCTACAGTGAATTTGGCCCCTCCAAAATAGCACTGCAATTTTTGAATGGCCCATACACTGCAAGCGCACTCTTTCTCTGCCGAGCAATAAGCCCTCTCTCTAGAGCTCAGTTTTCTGCTCAGGTAGAGCACGGGGTGCTCATTACCATCGTCATCCCTCTGGCATAGAACAGCACCTAGCCCTCGATCACTTGCATCACACTGGACCGTGAATTTTCGGTCGTAGTCTGGAGCTCGCAATACCGGACGGCTAATCAGCACAGCCTTTAGGTTTAAGAAGGAGGCTTCCTTTTGTTCGTCTCAGATTACATTTGTCGGTTCTGTCCAGCGTAGAGCGTCGGTCAGAGGGCTAGCCAAAGCTGAATAGTTAGGTATGTAGTGATTGTAGCATCCCGTCAGCCCCAAGATTGCCCGAATTTCCGTCTTCGATATATATATATATATATATATATATATATCAGGAGTTTCACATACGGTTCGTCTACTCCCTGCTTTCGCAATGCCTGCATCACCGCCGAGGTTTCTCCTGAGTCATATGCTTTTTCGTAATCAATGACTGCTATGTATGAGGGCTGGTTATATTCCAAGAATTTATCTATCACCAGGTTGATGGTATGGATATGATCGACAGTAGTGTACCGTTTCCGAAAACCTGCTTCATTCTTCGCTTGATTGCAGTCAAAGGTTGTCCTGATTCGATTAGCGATTACCTTAGTAAATACCTTATACGTAACAGACAGCGTCTCGCATAGCCTGAGTCGCTTTGGGACGTTAAACCCCAAAAATCAAACAAATTGATCGCACCAGACAGTAAACCGATTGGTCTGTAATTTTTAAGGTCCTTAGCGTCCCCTTTCTTATGAATGAGGATAATGGTTGCTATCTTCCATGGTTCCAGTACCATCGATGACACTAGGCACTGCGTATACAGGGTGGCCAGTTTTTCTAGCACGAGATTCTCTCCGTCCTTCAACAAATCTATACTTATCTGATCCTCTCCAGCTGCTTTCCACCTTTTCATAGTTTCTATTGCTTCGTCCTTCGTCATTGGTGGAACGACTGTTTGGTTTTCTCTGCCGCCAATCTCATTACGGTCCTGACTACTTTGGCTGCTATAGAGATTAGTATAGGCCTCGATCCTCGGCTACATTGACAGTCTTGTCCATATTCATAATGACGTTGCCCGCCTTGTCCCTTAGCGCATACATCTGATTTTTGCCTATGCCCAATTTCGTCACCACTTTAAGGCTTTCCCCATTGTGTACAGCATGCTCAATTTTCTGCATCTTATACTTCCTTATATCGGCCACTTTGTGCTTATTGATTAGCTTTGATATCTCTGCCAATTCTATCCGGTCTCTTAGATTAGAAGCTTTCATACTCTAGCGTTTCTTAATCAAATCTTTCGCCTCCTGAGACAGCTCACCGGTATCCTCTCTAACTGTTTGACCGCCTACTTCTACAGCGCACTCAGTAATGATATCTCTGAAAATATTGTCAATTTCTTTTAGGGTAATGTCGCCATCCTCACTTAGAGCTGAATATCTATTCTGTAGCGGTATCCTGAACTCTTCTGCCCTCTCCCTCACCGCTAATTCGTTGATGCACTTCTTTCTTACTAATCTGTTGCTTTCCTTCTTCAGATTTAGACTAATTCGAGACCTCGCCATCCTGTCGTCACTGCATCGCACTTTCCCGATTAGTTCTACATCTTGCATAATGGCAGGGGTTGAACGCAGTATGAAGTCAATTTCATTTTTAGTCTCCCCGTTAGGACTTTTCCATGTCCATATCCCTATCGCAACCGGCTGGTCGCCTGCTTTGCACATCGTTTTATACAGATTGGAGAAATTATTTTTGAAGCGAGTCCTGCTGAACAGGTGGCAAGAATACCTCGAGAAAGAAGACCTCTACCCGGAAACGATCATTGGCTTCAGGCAGCATCTGAGTACCCAAGACTCCATGATACAACTAAAGCACCAGATCATCGACGGCAACACCGGCAACAACAAAGCAGTACTGGGGCTCGACCTTCAGAGCGCCTTCGACAAGGTGAAGCACTCGGTGATACTATTCCAAGTCTCGAAACTCAACATGCGAGAGAGATCATACAATTACATCAAAGACGTTCTCACGGACAGAACGGCCGAGCTCAGAGCGGGGGACCTGAGCACAGGCACACCTCCGGGATCGGTCATCTCGCCGGTGGTTTTCAATTTTGTGATGATAGGAGTGGCCGAAAGGCTCAGGAACATCAAGGAAGTCCGACATACGATATACGTGAACGACATAACGCTGTGGGTGGAAGGGGGCAGCGATGCCCACATCGAATCCACCCTACAGGCGGCCGTTGATGCGATCGAAGACCAACTCGACGGAACGGGGCTCAAATGCTTGCTGAGCAAGTCGGAGCTCCTCGTCTGCCCGCCTGTCAAGCACCGCAAACCCAACAGCAGCCCGAGAGAGTACGAGGCAAAGTCAAGACCAGAGAGGGAAACACGATCCCAAGAGTCGACAAGATCAGAGTGTTGGGAATGACGATCGAGACGCGCGGCAGAAACGGCGAGACCGTCACCCGGCTCATTGCAAAAGCGGCGAACGCCACGAGACTACTCAAACGGATCACGAACAAGAAAAGTGGAATGAGGGAAGAGAGCCTGATCAGACTGATCCGCTCGTTCGTCATATGTCACGTAGCGTACGTGGCGGCCTGCCACAAGTGGAAGAAGAGCGAGAGAAACAAGATAGATATACTCATCCGCAGAGTCTATAAGACGGCAGTGGGACTGTTCGAAACAACGAGCACCAAACGCCTCCTGCAGCTGGGGGTGCACAACACGCTGGAGGAGATCGCGGAGGCCCAACGCGCCGCACAACTCGAAAGACTGTCTACGACCAAGGCCGGCCCCAAAATCCTGGGCAACCTGGGAATTAGATATCAAGGCAAGGAGCAGACGCAGCTCCCCGTCCTCGATGAGATCAGGCACAACATCAGAGTGGACTCGGTACCGAAGAACATGCACCCGGAGTATAACAAAGGGAGGAGAGCAGCGAGAGCCAAGGCGGTGATAGATCAGGACGCGGCCGACACACACGCACGCTACGCTGATGCGGCTGAGTACGCCAAGATACACGGCTTCACGACGGTCGTCGTCGACGCGACCGGCACCGTTCGCACGACCGCCAGCACGAGATGCACCAAGGCAGAGCAAGCGGATGAGGTGGCCATCGCCCTGGTCATCGTCGACCGCGACTGCCACACAGTGCTATGTGACTCGAGGCAGGCGGTGAGAAATTACGCCAAAGGCAGGATAGCGAAGGAAGCGGTGCGCATACTGCAGGCAACCAAGAACGACGATGGCAGCAGACAAGTGAGAATCATGTGGTTCCCGGCGCACGCGGGCGAGGCGTCAAACCGCAACGCCAAACACAACGAGACGGCACACGCCGAGGCGCGCGCGCTAACGGACCGCACCTCGGTCGATTGGCGGCTGTGGTTCAGCACCAAGGACCGAATGACCGACTACAACGAAATAACCAAGGCGTTCCGTCTAGCTCACAGACCTCTTCCATTCCCTTGCTCGGGGTTCAGTCGAGAGCAAGCCGTTGTATTCAGACAGCTACAGACAGGCTCACTCCCCAGCCCATCGATAATGCAGAGAATGTATCCCGAGACGCACCGGACAGACAAATGCAGAGTCTGCCGAACGGAGGCGGCCGGCTTCGCACACATTCTGTGGAATTGCAACAAGTACCAGGAAGAAGCTAAGTCTGGGAGGATCCCGCCGTGACTTGAAGCAGCCGCAGGGAGCGACAATCAAGAGGAACAACTCTGGGCCGTCCAGCAGGTCATCAAGGCGCTGGCCCGGCCGGGAACCAGCGAGCCGGCCACGGCGAGCAGGGACCCAGGCCGCGCGGCCGGTGACTAGAGGACGACGTAGGCCCCGTCCGGAGCGAGAGCGCGCGAGCGCGCGTTCTACTGCAGGCCCCAAATAAACGTTTTACCAATCCAATGAAGCGAAAGCTTGACATCGTAAACTGCGGCACGTTTCGCATACGCCGCATGATTAGCGGCGCGCGGTATACTCGCCGCCAGCTTCTTCGCACGTGTGGCGCACGGACCTGACGGCTCTCCGTTTCTTCTGCTACTGCTTCACTTCTTCTACATCGCCTGCTTCTTCCGTCGATAAAGGAGACCGCGAAAAAACGGCATTTATCACTCCTGACGGCCTCTACCAATTTAAAGTCATGCCATTAGGCCTATGTAATGCCCCTGCAACTTTCGAACAGATGATGGACTCTTTGCTGCGCGGCTTGAAGTGGACGACTTGTCTTTGTCACTTAGATGACGTCATTCTTTTCTCCTCCACTTTTGAACGCCACCTCTCGTGCATTTCTACCATTCTCGAGCTATTCCGCCGCGCCGGCCTTCAACTATACTCCAAGAAATGCTGTTTCGGCCATCGGGAAATCAAAGTTCTTGGCCACTTAGTGAATGCTGCTGGTGTTCAGCCTGACCCCGATAAGATTCGCGCCATTCGTACTTTTCCCATACCACGCTCATCTAGTGATGTTCGAAGTTTTCTTGGCTAGTGTTCGCATTTTCGTCGCTTCGTCCATAACTTCACAGCCCTTGCTCGCCCTCTCACCACCCTACTGAAAAAAAAGTACACCTTTCTATTGGGACCCTGGCCAAGCGGTAGCTTTCTGTCAACCTGTCGCTGCTCTCACCAATCCACCCGCCCTGGCCCATTTCAACCCTTCGGTTCCTACCGAACTCCGCACTGACGACAGTGGTCACGGCTATCGGAGCTATCCTTGCTCAGCGACACCACGACCGCACCAGAGTGCGTATGCAAGCCGCCTGCTATCTAGGGCAGAGCAAACTTACTCTATCACAAATAGGGAGGGCCTAGCGCATCTTTGGGCTATTGCAAAATTTCGCCATTATTTGTTTTGCTGACTCTTTACTGTTATCACGGACCACCGTGCCTTATGCTGGCTATCTACACTCAAAGACCCTACTGAACGATTGGGATGCTGGGCGTTAAGGCTGCAAGAACACACCTTTTCCGTGGTTTATAAGTCTGGTAGACTTCACCAAAATGCAGACTGCTTGTCCCGCCACCCTGTAGATCCTCCCAGCTCTGCGGACTGTGGAATTGACGCATGTGTCCTGTCTTTATCGGACCTTTCCCCACATAGCCGACTAACAGCGCTTGGACTGCGCACTCCGGTCTATCATTGACCGTCTGACTACCGGCCAGTCTCATCCCGCCCTCGCTGTGTTCGTACTCCAAGGTTACGCACTACAACGCCGCAATATGCGACCTGATGGCGCTGAGCTCTTGCTCGTCGTTCGAAAACATCTGCGCTCCACCATCTAAGAACAATTTCATGAAGCTCCCTCCGCTGGACAGCTTGGCGTGTCCCGCACGTATGACAGCCCGCGTCGACGTTTTGACTGGCCGGATCTCTATCGCTCAGTTCAGAATTATGAGGCCGCATGTGAGCTCTGCCAGCGTCGGAAAAAACCATCCGCATTGCCTTCAGGAGACCTGCAGCCAATATCCATCCCAACTGACCCGTTTTCTCGTGTTGGTGTTGATTTGCTTGAACCCTTCCCTGTCTGCGTCGGGAAACAAATGGATGGCAGTAGCGACCGACTATGCTATGCGTTACGCCATTACCCGTACGATCCCGACTAGCTGCGCTACAGACGTCGCTGATTTCCTCCTCCACGACGTGACACTACAACACGGTGCCCCTCGTGAACTACTCACGGATCGTGGTTGCTGCTTCGTTTCCAGAGTGGTTGACGAGCTACTTCGTGTATGCACCGTCCGCCACAAATTTACCACCGCCTATCATCCTCACACCAACGGCCTCATGAAACGCCTCAACTGTACACTCACAGATATGTTATCAATATATGTCTCCGGCGACCATCGGGATTGGGACAATAATCTACCCTTTGTAACATTTGCTTATAACTGTTCTCGTCATGATACCGCTGGCTACTCTCCCTTTTACCTGCTCTTCGGCCGACACCCATTAATCCCCTTTGATACAAAGCTACCTACTACTGATGCCGCCGCTAGTACGTACGCTCGTGATGCCATATTCCGCGCTAATGATGCTAGCCACATTGCACGCGACAGACTCTTTGTCTTCCTAGGCTCCCAGCAATCCCGTTATAACAGTCGCCATCGCGACGTGCACTACGTCCCAGGCTCTCTTGTTCTGCTCTGGCTTCCATCACGCCGGGTGGGCTTGTGCGAAAAACTTCTACCACGCTACACAGGCCCCTACCGTTTCTTGCGCCGAGTCACTGACGTCACATAAGAAATCGAACCTTTGAACCCGAAGTCTTCTGCACCACGAGCTTCCGACATTGTGCACGTGACAAGACTCAAGCCATATTATTCACGCCCTACTTCTTTTAACTAGAACGCACCGGGACAGTGCTTTTGAGGTGGGGGTAATGTTATGGGGTGTACCACGCTGGCATTCAGCAAGAGAAAAAAAAAGTATCTGGCTGTGTGGACGCAGACGACACTCAGTGTTGAGTTGTGCGGCTAAGCGGCGCCCATCGATTTCAGAGTGGTTTTACACATCGGTGCGTGAATTCCACTCGTAACAATATTATTCTTTAAATAATTGCACGAAACTAACTTCTACCTATCGTGAATAGTGGCGACTGTAATTACTAGTATGTAGAAATTTAGATTGATTCCTAGTGAAATCTTTGAATGACATGAGTGATGGAAATAGAGAAGAAATAGAAGGTGAGAAAGACGCGCGTCGAAACAGCGTCGTGGGCTTACAAGACATAACAATTTAGAGGCAGGCTAGCCCCCGCCGCAAACGGCGTTGACCTACCCATCCAAGCCCCGTAGGGCCAGGAACTGTACCCCTCGTCACCGACCCTCTCCCACCGGTGCCTCAGTATATTATATACACTGACTCCCGGGCTGCTATCCGTGATATTCAATCTAAAAGTCCAACGCATCATCTGTCCACGGAGCTCGAGGCTCCAGTTGTTGCGCTACAGCCCTGCCCCGTCTTCCTCCGATGGATCCCTGGACAATCGGTGATTGACGGCAATGAGCTGGCGAACCACCTCGCCAGTGAAACTCGTAACCGGGCACCGTTTATCCCCTGGCCAAGATCCTTGGAGGGCGAGTCGAGACTATTTCTTTGCACCACCATCAGGGAATATTACAATGCTGCTCGCTTAGACCGCAACCTAATCTTTCCGTTCGGGATGCTCATATCATTCGGCAAATACAGTTGAATACACTCATAACCCCCTGCACGGCCATATCTCTACAAATTACGTCGTGATTCATCATGCCCCAACCGCCCTTCCCCTAATGCCAACCTTTCACACTGCCTATTTTCATGTCCGGTTGCAGTGCAATCAGGATTGCTTCCCATCTCCTACCATACTATCTGGAATTGGGTGGACTGGCTTGGTGCTGAGGATGAAAACGAATAGCGCCTTTTCATCCAGCAGGCCATCGATCTATTAAGCGCCTAAGTGTTGCGCCTCAATAGTTTTTTTTCCACACTACTACAACTAGTGAAAGCTGCGGAGGCAGGGTCAGTTTTCTACATGACTTCAACTAGGATAGCCCTAACCGCAGCCTCACGATGCCATATAGAAGCTAAATAGCTTGCACAGACGCCTCATAGTTCTCAAAATTTTATTCTTGGTTCTGCATTCAAAACCAAAGCCAGCATCTGACTAGAGCTCGATAGAACCTCGAGCGCCGTAAGTTCATTAAAAAACTGCAGTTGAAATTTCTCTGCTCGTGAATTTAGATAAACCCTGGAGATGAAGTACCTTTCTATGAAGAAATGAAGGACCACTTGAATAGCAACCGTGCCGGTTTTGCATGCCTCCTGCCTTCTTATCGTCATGACTCCTTGATGTGGCTACTTCTCAGTAAATAACAGAACCATTCTCATGTGCTTCAACAAACTTTTTCCGTTATTTATCTTGTTGATTTCATTACGCGTTCAGAAGATCACCACCGCTGAAGACGTAAAAGTTTCCGCACCGACTGCGTCAAAACATACTACGAACTCACCATCTTGTCTTGCGCGTAATCCGCTAGGGGAGAGTCTTCACGCGAGGGTGTTGTAAGACAGATATTTGGAATTGGAGACACTAGCGGGAAGCGCAAAAGAAGATGTCAAAGAGCACAAGGTTACGAAGAGCACGAATGTGTTGAAGCTTGAAGCTCGAGCTCTCTCTGAACAACGCTGGCCTTCGCAGCAGCTAAGTGCGAGCAAAGATATTGCCCGCAAATTGCGTAATCCGCCTCATTACAGTATATACACTCGTTTTTTTTTTTGCATGAAGGAGTGAACAATCTTTCACTCACATGCCTTTCAGCATGTGTGCTTTCGAAATTTATCTTTTTCTTTAAATAATGTTGACGTTCCTAACAGTGCTCAAAGACTGGCATCTTATTTTCTTTTCTCAGAGTCAAAACGCAATTGTATTACTTACACCGTTGTTTTTGTCAGTACGTCTTCACTGTATCTGTACGCTCAATGGTGAAATTACATGAACAAAAGAGTTTTGTTCCTAATATTATTGCTAAAAGTACAAGTACGAAACAAATAACCCACATATTCTGTTCGTGCCTCTCCTATTGTAATAAACTGTTCTATTGGGAAGGATCTTTTGTTTAGTATTCAAAAATTACTAGCTTAGTAGTAAACTTTTTTATATCCAAAATTTGCAAACTTCTGTGCTCCATGAAAAGCACTCACGGATTTTCACATTCACATTAAGACTAATTGCTTCTTCTCGCCTAGATTTCATTTTGCTTAAGCACACACCATTGTACGGAAGCAATTTTAGAATGAGCCTTTTTTCCTGAAACCTATGTGAGCGTAGTCTATGTTACTTTGAAATATCACCTTGTTAGAAGAGGTTTGTAGGCTAATAATTATAAGAATAATGAGCCTATTTCCCAGTGCCCCTAAGACTGCACTGAGAAAGTATATTTTCATCTAGAAGAATAGATACAGTTGCACAATGTTATCCTTTTCTGCGGCAATGAGGCAGTGTTTTGCTGCAATAGATAGAAAACATTATATAGACAACACGAAAAGCCGGCTATTTGAGTAGAGATGCTATGTTCAAATATCGACGATTTTTCTCCGCAGATATCTTGGAAAGCATGACCATACCTGATGAAAATCAAAACGTGGCCCATAAAGCCGGAGTATTATACAGAACCTGTCTAGGTATGTTACTTGCGTCTGCTTGCGTATAAAATTATCAAAATATTTCTGTCAAGAAAGCTAATTAAATCGCATAAAAGCATACAATATAAAAAGCAAAATTTGGTTTCCCGTTCATTCAGTCTGCTTCAGTGATGCAGTCTTCAATTTTTATACAATCGTTGCTGCTAACACGTGTGAAGAAATAAATTAATTATCATTATGTATCAAGTAATAACATACTTTATGGTGATCAGAATATTAGATTTCAGGCATACTCATATGTACACTCCTGCAGCTTTGACATTTGGCTGTTTCTCTGTATACCTGGCAGGTTTTCCAAACGAGACAAATGAACGGGACGAATGGCAACGGAAGCTTATGAACGCTGAACTCTCAATGTGGCCAGTTTTTACACCTTCTTCCTCCAGCGGAAAGTGGACAAATGGAAAGGAAGTGCTCACGACTGTTGGGATTTATCCCCTGTTCGAACTCTACATTCGGCAATTATTGGACAAGACGGCACATTTTGTGCAGGTAAGTGAGAGAAGAATATAGTCGACATACTGTGGAACAGTTTCCAATTTAAACATCACCTTACATTATCCAAGCAAACAACCAGTCGTATGCAATTTTATTCATGATACTACTCTCACATTCTGTTGGCGATGAACACGCTATTGGACTTTTACATACTCTTTATAAAAGTCTTCTGATAATGCTCTGTAATTTCACGTAAATTACAGTGAATTTTGCTACAGTAAGCAATATTCTTATCGACGACTAAAATAATACCAATATATAATTTAAGAAATATATATTGTTAGGCAGCGCTTAAGAGAGAAAAGAGGAAGTGTGAGGAAGAAGAGGCTCACCATCTGTTGGTTAACGCACCTGGCTGAGGGGAAGAAGTGCTCTGTAAATAAACCTTAACAGTATGGAGGCAGGGGCTGCAATGGTCACCACGGATTCTTCTCTACCTCGTTCGAACCTGCCACTAGCTGGACTCCCCCCTTTGACCGTAACCATGATCCAAGGCAGCGGCGCACGGCAGCCAGGCCCAGTGGCACCCACTTGGGAGCATTACTGTGAGCCGCGCACCTTTTCTGGCTAGGCTGGCGAAGATGTGGATGAGTGGATTGCCAATTACCAGCGGGTGAGCAAGTACAATCGTTGAGAGGCCACAGTCAAGCTGGCTAATGTTGTTTTCTTCTTGGCCTCCACAGCACTGCAATGGTGTGAGAATCATGAAATATCTTTAACTATCTGGGACCGCTTCGATGAGGAGATTTTTAGTTGTTTTAGGGAGACCACGGCAAAGCGAAAATGCGCTGAGCAGGCTTTACTCAAGCGCGCGCAAGTGCCTGGGGAAACGTGCACGACGTACATTAAAGAGGTCCTAAAACTTTGCAAAACGGTGTATTCCCGCATGTCTGAGGAAGACAGGGTTGGGCTTTTCGTAAAGGGCATCGCTGTGAAAGTATATAATTTTTTTGTCACAAAACTAGCCAGTATCCTCCCACGGCCATCATCAAGCACTGTCGCATGGTCGAAGCTTTAAAGCTTTGTCGCATAACCAAGAAATTTAGCCGTTTGACTAATGTGACCACGGTTGCAAGCTTGTATTCTCCTGAGCATTTTCAGGAGCCTCAGAATTTAGCCGACATGATTCACCACATCGTTCGTGATGAACTCTCTCGCCATGAGGACGTTGGGAGCCGTAATGCAGTTTCCTGTGACATCTGTTCGCTGCAGGCAGCTCCAATCCAGCGCTTCACTTCTTGGGGTACTACCGCTCACACTCATACTGTCCGGGGGCACCGGAACGACTCATGCGGCCCTGCTCTACTCCCTCGTTCCAACCACAGCGCGTTACTGCTTCCGCAACAACACCAGCGGCCTGCACTTTGCTAATCGCTTCGATCCTTCCTCCGAGGACTATTATTTGGACCGTGCTCGAGAACCACCAGTATTTTATCGCTGTGGTAGGCTCGACTACGTATCCAGATTCTGCCGCCGACAGAACCAGGATCCACGTTACCGGCGCCAATGGTCGAACCCTCAGTATAGTGTGAGTTCAGAAGTCCGTGACCAGCCCTTCTCTTCGGCCTCCTATCCTATGCACCACAACGCAATTAATATCCAGCTTCTGACCGCCGCCTGACTGCCCCTGCTCAACGCTCCTGACGTTCGCCATCTCCCGGCACCTCTCGCCGCCACCGGGAAATGAGCGTGTGCGATTGATGGAGGAGCGTTCGCGAGGTCATCAATGCTGCCAATTCCTCTACCTGTCATCATGCTAAAGAACCGCCTGGAAGTGTTAGTGGATGGTACCTTTCGTATGGCCTAAGTAGATACGGGTGCTACCATTTCCGTGATGAACTTAGAATTTAAGAGTCGCCTCGGCCGTAGCATTATCCTTTGTTGGGACAGACAGAACTGTCATATTTCATGGCGTAGGTAGAGAATCGGTAATTCCAATTGTTATTTGTTACGTAAACGTAGCGATTGCTGGCGACGTGTTTAGAACTGAATTTACTGTGCTTTCTTGCTCTACGCATGACGTTATTCTAGGTGCTGACTTTTTACGACAGCGTTGCGCAACTCTCGACTTCAACTGTGGCGGGATATCAATAAGCCCTAGCCTTCGATCGGCCCTCATAGAAGAATCACCGCCAAAGCCCTAAGAATTTTCTTTCTTGGAAGAGACCGTAGTTCCGGCGATGTCCGCCATCTTCATCGAAGTTGTATCCTCGGAAGCAGTTCCCTATGCAATCGACGCTCTTGTGGAACCAGCTTCTCTTGCTGGCGCGAAAAAGAATTTGTTGGGGATCCGTAGTGTTGTTCGAACGAACGGGGGCGGTGCCACGGTTTGTACTGTGAACCACATGAACGAACCTGCCGTATTGCCGCGTGGTTTGAAACTCGCCGACTTCGAAGAAGAACACCTTTCTATGCACATTGGCGCGATTAGTGACGGCGTCGCTCGTCCAACTAGACAGCCTGATAGTACTGATTCCCAGTTCCAGTCCGTGATAAATGAATCACTACCCACGAGCTACCACCGGATATTCATGGAAGTTCTTAAGAGACGTGTGGACGTGTTTGACTTTACTCGAGATCAGCATCAACCGATTCCACCTTCCCGCACCCATCACATGATCGACACTGGGTCTGCACACTAGATCAGACTGACGCCATACAGTGTACCGCCTTCAGAATGCAAGATAATTTACGAACAGGTCCGTGTTAAGAATAAATGGGGAATTATTCAGGAATCACCTAGCTCGTGGGCCACCCCAGTGGTTATCGTTATGTTGAAAAATACAAATCGCACAAGGCGATTTTGTGCAGACTATCGTCGTCTTAACACTGTCGCTAAGAAAGATGTTTATCCGCCGCCGCGCGTTGATGATGCAATGGACTGCATCCATCTAGCTTCCTACTTTTCCTCTGTTGATTTACGGTCCAGATACTGGCATATCCCGCTGCCTCCGAAAGACAAAGACTGGTTCGTGACTCCAGATGGGTGATATGAATTTAATGTGATGCCTTTCGGGCTATGCAACTCTCCGGCTACCTTTGAAAGATGGATTGACACCCTTTTGCGTGGACTGAAGTGTCAAATTGGCATGTGTTACCATGATGACGTGGTGATTTTCGGGAGGACATTCGCCGAGCATAACAGCCGTTTAGTTGTCCTTAACTGCATAGAGATAGCCGGCCTCGTGCAGAACCCTAAGAAGTGCCGCTTCGGTGAACGCCAGATCGTTGTGCTTGGATACCTGGTTGACAAAGACGGTGTTAGGCCCGACCTACGAAAGATTGAGTCTGTCAGCTGTGTCAAAGAGCCGAAGTTTTTGAAAGAACACAGGAGCTTCTTGGGACTTCGCTCTTACTTTCGGCGATTCATCCCCAAGTTTGCTGACGTAGCCTGCCTACTCACATGTCTTTTTCAGACAGATATTTCCTTCAAATGGATTCCCGAATGTGATTCTGCGCTTCGCCAGCTCAAGCTTCTTCTTACCTCGCGGCCCATACTACGTAATTTCAGCCCGACAGCTCCCGATGAACTCCACACTGACGCTAGTGGCATCGGGGTAGATGTTCTGCTCATACAACGACATGGAGGGAATCAACACGTTGTCGCTTATGCCAGTCACACCCTCAGCAAGTCTGAATGCAATTATACCGTGACGGAGCAAGAGTGCCTCGCTGTCGTTTTTGGCGTACAGCGGTTTTCGTTTGTACCGTCATGGACGTGCTTTTTCAGTTATCACTTATAATCATACGCATTTAATCATCATTTGTTTCCTCGTTCTTCTAAAGGTAATCACTGGGTCATTGTAAGCGTTGATCATTTCACGGGTTACTGTGAAACTGCCGCCATCCCTTCCGCTACCGCAGCTGACGTCTGTTGTTTTCTTCTTCGCGCTGTCGTCCTCCGTCATGGGCCTCCTCGTGTAATTATCAGTGACTATGACCGGCAGTATGCGGTAGATTTGCGGAATAGCTTCTACGCTTTTGTACTTGCCAATTGCGTCACTCTACACCGTACCATCCCCAAACAAATGGCTTCGTTTAACGCACATACCGGACACTGACGAACATGCTTGCGATGTATGTCGACTCTCAGCTCAAGAACTGGGATGACGTGCTTCCCTTTAATACATATGCCTATAACACCTCGAAGCATGAAACAACTTATAGTATATTTTTTCCTCTCCATGCCTGTCCACCTCGATGTTCTCTCGAAACTATTTTTCCGTTCTCTCTAGACACCGAGCCTTCTGTTTCGAGCACCAATATTTGCGGCGTCAGCATGTATGCTACCTTCCTGGCGACTTAGTATGGGTCTGGATGCCTGTCCACAAATGCACGTGGTTTGTCCCAGAAACTGTTGTCGCTCTACACAGTTGCATTTATTGTGCTCACACGCATCAATGACTTTAATTAGGTGGTGTCTCGCCAATGTTCCCAAGGCCGCCTCACTTGGAAAACACAAGTTGTCCATGTCGCAAGAATGAAGCGCTGCCACTCTCGGGACTCTGATGGACAGTCCTGCGGCTTCGTCTGCGTAGGGGGAAATGTTAGGCAGCGCTGAAGAGAGAAAAAAGGAAGTGTGAGGATGAAGAAGAGTCTAACCATCTGTTGGTTCGCGCACTAAGCTAAGGTGAAGTGCTTTGTAAATTAACCATAACAATATTATTCGCGTTGTTTCATTTAGACACGTTGATTGAAGAATCAGGCAAACAGTGAGGAAATCAATGGTGGTCCTAAATAATCAATGATAAAAATTTTTCGCATTTCCCTGTGGTTATTTTATAGCCCAGTAGCAGTTAAGCAGGGAAAGCGTAGCAGGGGGCGGCAGAAAGTTAGGTGGGCGGATGAGATTAAGAAGTTCGCAGGGGTCAAGTGGATGCAGCTAGCACAGAACCGTGTTAAGTGGAGAAATATGGGAGAGGCCTTCGCCCTGCAGTGGGTATAATCAGGCTGATGATGATGATGATGAGCAGTTAAGCTCCAACAGCATGCTCGAACTAAGGCTTTTACTATGGCCAATATTTTAAATTAGTATGTGAGACTTGCATGTGAGAAATATGCCTTCATAATTATGGTTGTGATTGCTTTCGTTTCACAATGTGTTCACTAATGAACGATTGGTCGAATAAATATAAACATGAACCGAGTTAAAAAAGGGTAGACGGGCTGGTGGATATTTTACTTTTGCTTTGTCATCGCACTCACATAGGGAATTCTACGATAATGTTACATGGCGAGAAGCAAGGAGACGGCACAAGAAGGTGGTGGGATGAAGGATAACGTAATGGCTAGCCGAGCGCCTAAGCATCTCTCGAGCCACAGCCGAGCTTCTTTGCCACACTTTTCGGGGCCCCCGAGCGATCGTCCCAATTGGTTCGTTGAAGTTGACGGTGGAGTCGGAAAAAACCACAGAATATTTTCTGTTGTTACGACAGAATTTCTGTGCGTTGTTTTGACGGAAAAATCTGTTGTGACAACAAAATGTTGTAGTAACATAAGAACTTTGTGTAGTTACAACAGCAATGTGCTACAGAACTACAAACAGCATTATACTACAGAAAAACTATACAACTACCGAAAAATACTACACAACTACAGAAAAATCTGATTTTTAAGACCGAAATAAAGAATATTTTGATGTCGTGACGGCGAGGATGTTCAAGAAAATATAGAAGAGATTGATGTGCTTGCCACCACGATGACAATGACCACCATGATTCTTGGGTGATCCACCTCCCCGTGAGCTCTTAAAAGCTATCCGCCACCAAAGCATCCATGGGACCCAGCATCGACCCACGGGATAGATGGGTCGAGGTCACGTCAGCCGGCTGGATGGGGCGGGGGTTGCGTATTGGTGTTTCGGTTCTTCGGGTCGATCGGGTTTCTGATCTGATCTAGTTACTGGTCAGCTCGTGTGTGCGCTGTGTCTTCAGATCCGGGCTGGTGGCTAGGCGGCGATAGTTGCGGCTGGTAGGGTCTGTGCAGGAAGGGCTGGGGCGAAGCTGCGCGGTGATATCCCACGGCTCTCGGTCGATGGTCCCGGAGTACAGGTGGCGTCGATGCTCCAAGGCGAGGATAGGAATGACGTACACCCCACCTCCAACCAAAATATTACATGGCGACATGCAAGAGAACGGCAGAACATGGCGACAGGATGAAGGATGACTTAATGGCTGGCCTAACGCTAGGGCTCCTAGGGTAGCTGCCGATCTTCTTCCCAACAATACGAAAAAATATCAACTGTGTCAATAATACAATAATGGCAGGGTTTGGGCGAGTTGGTTAGACATGTTAAACCTGGAAAGCGCATAAAAAACAACGGACAACAGCAAGTGTGTCTGTCTCTTGCTGTTGTCCGTTGTTTTTTATGCGCTTTCCAGGTTTAACGTGTCAATAATAATCGGCGTTCATCGCTGCCAATGGCAAATCCAAGCACGTTATTCAGAAATTGCTGCGTGTCACACTCCGTAAGCATAGTCCTGAGAAGAGTAGTGTTAAAATATAGTGATTGTGATGAGTGATTTAAAAAATTTTGAACATGTGGAAGAAATTTGCTTTTATTTGGGGGAATTCAATTGTTTCAGTTTTAATAAATAAGTGTTTCCAAGTTTTTCGGTATCCAACCTTTACTGACCGAAAGAATACGCACTAAGACACTTCAAGATCTAGATGTGGTATTCGTAACTAAAACCTGAAGTTGTGGTCTCGAGGGAATGTAGTCTTCTTATCGAACTTTTAAATTGAGATCTTTATAATTACACAGTTTTTAATATACTTTTTTTGGATACTAATTTCGTCTCTTTCATATGCCTCTTTTGTTTAAGTTTCCATACACTGCAAATTGTGCAACAAGACGTTTCACATTCCAGTTGCATTTTCTTCCTGCAAGTAGAATTGATGGATATAGGAACCGACACCGTGATGAGGTGCTAAAACGAATCATAAAACATATATCCAGCAGCCAACATGCTCAAGAACAGCTGAATAATTTCTGTGAAACTATTGCTGCCTTCGAGCATACGCTTCACAATGTAAGTAACAAAATGCTTCTTAAGTGTTGTCGGCGTGTAGTTAACGCTTAGTGGAAAAACTATTTCCTATCAGGATAGCACAAGCTAATGCTTGTTAATTGTTTAAACCTTTTCACGCTACATATGACGCACAAAGACGGCTCACATGTGCAATACAGACGCAGGCTGAAAACAAATCACATCTTGAAAGGAACTCTACATATAAAACGCACACAGACGGCTCAGATATGCAATACATACGCAGGCTGAAACAAAAATCGCATCTTGAAAGGAACTCATAAAATTGTGATTTCAAGGCCTCTATTGCGTCCTCCACTGCCGTGTCGTCTTAAAATGCAAACATAAATACCTAAGTATTTTCACTACATAGTTATCAGGCTTGTGCTATGATTGTCGATTTTGCAGCTAATACTCCACGTTAGGATATTGCCAAAGAAAGTACTGCAAAGAATTTATTTAGCTTGCATTCGGCAATGAAGATAATTAAAACATAGTTCAAAACTTTATATTGAAAGTGTTGTTTTAGAAACAAGCTGAAGTGATTATATCAATCAATGATAGTCGAATGCATGAAATGTGCAAAATAGCATGAAAAGCAATTTTAGGTAAGCATTTGAAATTCTGATTTAATCGCAGTTAAATAAACCGTGAGGTTTCTGAGGGGGCTCCTTGTCACGCACTTGCAGATTTGGGACGCATGATGCACCATTTATCCTGGCTGCACATTTATAACGTAGCTAATACAAGCTGTAGCTGAGCGCTACATTCGGTATTGCAGGTAATATTTCCCCGTACGCCATGAGTACCATTAGTTTACCCGTCTACCACGTATACGTAACATTCGTATACCGTTTACCTGCGCGGCTCATTTATATTGCATGTACTGCTCTCTTTTAAAAGAAAAAGGTAATAGCTTTAGGGCAAAAGATGCGAAGATTTTCCTGGCAGGAAGCATGACATGGTGTGGACTCAGGCTTTGGGAATATGTAATGTCGCCATTCATGCAATGACGGAAAGCTTCACCGCATTTTACTCATCTGTTCGGGGAGTGCACCGTGATATCGATATTTGCGCAGAAAGTATAAGCATGGTTTGCCTACAAGCTACATATGTTATCATTAAAGAATATAGGAAAACTTTTTAAATATGGTTTAGCGGAACAGTAACGCCCAAACTTATGTGGAGATCCCTGAAACTGGGAGGAATATTCTATACAGCGCTAATAAAAACAAATATTGGGCCATGTACTATTCGCATTCATGAAGATAGTCTTTTTTAAAACACTATGTTTCTCAAGCAGGGCACAAAAGTGTATTGGTAGAAGCTTATACAAGAAAGTAACCAACCTTTTCATGCATTTTGCGGGAGGCCGGGCCTCTCTCTGGCAGCCGGAAATAACACAAACATGCAATATCAAATAAAATGCGCCGCTACATCGGGTATCATTGAGACGATTGGTGAAGACTTTGAACTCAAACAAAATTAACATGTACATTCCAGCTATCGTTGGCTACCGACTGTCAAGGCAGAATAAATTTGAAAAGCTGAGAAGCACTATGAGAAATGTCGATTTATGCTAATAAATCGGCGAAAAGCAAGCGGTACAACATTGTTTTATTTGAAAATATCAAAGGTGCTATTAATATCCCAGCATTTTCGCCAGTCTGTAAGGATCTAAATACATGTTAGGGGTCGCAAGGAACTGTTCGTGCAAATGAACTCCTGAGATAGTATTGCAATATTGAAATAACATCAGCCTGAAGAGAGGTTTAAATAAAACCCTAAAACGCCAAATATTATGAGTTAAATCTTATAACAAAATTCAGAGATAGACATGGAGAACAGTGTGTGTATAAGCATATTCGTTATGCATTGAGGTGAATTTAGCACGTTGGAGGGGCTCTTCAGCTCACCTACTTGAAGTAGGCTTTGCCACTTGCAATGTCATCTGTTCTCATTAAATATTCGAAATGCCCTCATAGTCCCTACCCTCAGTAATTCATTCCTCATAAACAACCAGTTTCAGTTTGAGACAGGTTATACACTTCAATACTCTTATTCACATGTATATAAGAAGAGGGTTATGCTGCGAAGCATAAATATAAATGTGTTGGTGTCGAAATTCGTTTAGTCGCAGTACTGAAGATTGGGAAACGAATTTGTGTGGCCTTTCACTCAAACTATACAAGAAACCTAAGCGCCTCCCGAGGGAGGTGCTGCACATATATGTATATTATTGACCTCACTTCCGATGTGGGAAGCAATTGCACTGATTCGCAACTTAGCAGTGAGTTAACGGCTGTTGACTATTACTTGAATGAAGTCACTGATTGGAGATTTATAGATGCTAGGCACTAAAAATATCCTTCCTGCAATCATGGTTAACAAGAAAAAGGTGTTGATCAGAAGGAGCATATAGCTTCGACTATCCAGTAAGAATGTTGAAGAATTGGAAGACATCGTCAACTAATGAGATACCAAGAAAATAAGTTCTCGATTATGTATTTGGCGCAGCTTGAAACAAAATGCGCAATCTAGAGCACTTGTGATAGTTCAGATGTGAACGAGCTGGTTATTTAATAAGTTCTTTTTTTTTTCGAAAAGTTTGCCACGAGGCATAAGTTAAGAAAGGGGGAATGGGATGTAGGAGATAGAAAGTTAGAGGGAGTGAAGTCCAGTTGCACTTAGGCATTCGCAGAGGTTAGCGGTGTGTGGTTGTCCATTTTCCACTTCAAAAATGTGGAACGCTTCACGATTTTGGATGTCAACCTTGCGCAGGGGCCATGCTAATCTTCTAAAGACCCGCTCTGCAGAATGTATCATTCGCTGGAGGTGGCTAAGTCAGCGAAAACTCTCAAGAACAGTTGGTGATAGTCGCATTTTATATAACTAGCTACTAATTGGTCAGTGGCCTGCGTGACCACATCGTGCCGAATTGACAGGAGCTACCATTTCAAATTGTGTATTTTGCATAGAACGATAATACAGGGATAATAATAGAACAAACCAAGACGCTAAATCCAAAACCATACGTTGTACAACCTGAAATTGTGGCTGTTGCGTAGGTCCTGAACAAGGATGAATCATAACAGTTGGTCTTTCACGTAATCTAGAAGCTTCGTATTCGATGGTAATCAATAATGGCAAACTCGTAGGCCTGGAGAAACGTTTAGGTTTCCGACAAGGAAGACGAAGTGCGTTCAAGGGCTATAATTCTTGTTGCTTGGATTTATGGCTGTCTACATATGCATCTTCAATCATGTCTGTAAAATGTGTCTCAACCTTCTTGATGTAGTCGTGCCTAGCCGCAACACAAGTTGATCCTCAGAAGTGGACTCAACCTTCTAAGTTATTCTGAGCTACATCGACAGTCGCATCCCCGCAGTCACTGAACACCCCCGTGACCTCGCGACTTTTTGCAAACATGGAAATATAGAGGCGGAGGATAGCCTCGCTATATACAAAGGGCTTACCACACATCACGATGTAACACTACAGTTATGTTGTAAAACGTGATATGCCTGTAATATGTTGCCCTTGTTTTCGGACCCAAAAGGACAGTCTCACAATTTTTCAGGTTGTTGTTTTCGCGCCGTTGTCCCGAAACTTGACAATAAAACCAATAGCCCATGAAAGTCTTCTTGCAGGCATAGGTTCCATGCCCTGTTCAGTGCTCTAATTGGCTAACAGCTCGCGACTATGAATGGCTTCGCGTACCGTGCACCGATGGGCACAAAGTCTTGCGTTTCATGCGTTCATAAAGTATTAGCCTATGCCTCAGATCCGATAGCATGCCATTTTAGTGTGACTAGTTGCGTCTCATCTTTAAATGTATAGGCAATGACGAGGCCTCTCTTCTCATTTAAAAGGACGGTAATATGCTTGATGGAATCTTTTTTTGAATGTCGCCACATGAAGAAATTGATGAGCCGCTACTCCAGCCACGCGTTCATGGGTCTGCCGAATACAGATGCGACGGGGTTTTGCGCCGACTGACACCCCAGTGCTCGACACTGACATCTGAAAGCGTGACGCGAATTGAAAGTCCTCAAGGAGAGGCCAGATCACTTTCCCCACACAGGCGCCCCATCAAGCACCTACAACCTCCTAACTTCAATCTCGCTTGTGGTAAGGGTTCTAAAATCATGTGTTTTTAAACAGGGCGCTCCATCATTTCCCTAGACGGTTGCGGCATTGCCTTGGTCCTCAGCCCTCTTAATAAATACTGTCAATCAGGAAATCCGCCTAGCGGAAAACTCCAGATAGCAGGCATATGTGTTTTATTTTTCCCTATTATGGCCTTTTCTTTCACACTGCTGAATGAATCCGCTCGTCGTTGACCGATCACCGCCATCTGGGATATGCCAATTGCGTTTCTCCTCTTAAGCGCTTTGACCCACACTACTGCAGCCCCGACCTGGACATCCTTCTTACCAAACGCTCGTTGTTAACCCAGCTCCGCCGAGCTCCATGACGCTGTTTTCTTCTCCTCTTCTGTCTTCCCCCTAGGAACCATCCGGCTCTGAGTGCTGCCAGTGGCTGCGTTTTGAAACGGCCAGAACGTCTCCAGTTGCGACTTTTATCAAATTTGAACTAATCTGTTCTATTGCGGCGCTGTCGAGGCTCCATCTTTCTAAAGTTCATTCGGTCTATTCAAAAATGATAGCTTTGCTGATGAAAGCCCCTAACGCTCTAGACAATAGATTTATATTCCCTGCCGTTGCATCAACTACAGTTTTAGAGGTTAAGCTCGGCTACTCATGGCTAAACTTCACATTTCGCCAAATTGTTATCAATGACCTTGACTTACTACTTGTAGCTGTTCGCCGAAAAGTAAGACTGATATTTTGCCTTCTATTACCAAACAACCAAACTAAAAAATAATTGGGCAATTTATAGGCGCTGTTAAAGACTATCCTGTCACTCCTAAGGCCAAACTTGAGTGTCTATATAATTCAACCACCCTATTTTCTTCAACCTTGCTGTAACAAAAAAATATATGTTTAACACATTTTCGTCGTATCGCGAGTTTTAAGGCCTATTTAATTACCAGTATGTTTTGCTCGGTTTTAATTTTGGTTTTCAGAGCACGGTGTACAACTCACTTGAGGTAAAATGTTTCAAAAAGGATAGAAGATCTGCTCCGTAATATTGATTTGCAGGTTAAACCCTAATCGTAATTTTTAGGGTAAAATCTTCATTTTCCGTCTAAAAAGTAATTACATTGATCACTGCAGTTTTTCTCGTTACTTTCACTGTCTTCAAGCGACGTAGAAAAAAACAGTTACTCAAGTGCACATAGCCGTGGTTTCGTGCTGAGACAGCATCGTAATTTCAGGAATGAGCACTATGATATTTCCATTTCAAACTCTTAGCATTCTTATTTTAGCATAGTAGTTGCATAGCTTTTCAAAACGTCATGCGCTAAGTAACCACCACATATTTTCCACGCATGCAAGTTTTGCAATTTATCACTGAAGACGATGATAAATTATTTCCTGCATGGATTCATCATGTTTCTGTAACATGAAATGATATGCTACAATGTTGAAGTTGATGAACTTTCTTCTTTATGTTAATTGTGGCGCTTTCAGATGGTAAAAGATGATCGCTGCCGAAGTTTCGACTACTACTTTAATCAAGTATTTGTTAACAATCGAAATCCGGTAAGTTCTAATTTTATTCATCGTGCACAACATTTTTAAATATTTGATACATGAGTAGATTATATTCCTGGCAGTTACACACAAACCTTGATCGAGCGCAACTTCCTCTTCGTCCTACTCCACGCGAAGAAAATACTGCCAATGTATGAGGGGATACCCAGACCTATAACGGCGCCCTAATTCCAAACGGCGACCAAAATAATTCACGCTAAGGAAAAAACATGCAGCTGCGCAAATTGATTTAAAGTTGTGTATATTTCTTTTGAAATTATGGGGATAAGAGATGCGCGCCTGATCATTCACGCGCCGCCAGCGATTGTTCTCATTATACCACCGTCGCCGACGCAAATAAGGCCACAGGAGCGAACCTATCGGCTAGCCAGGGCCCTTGTTTTCATTTGGCTCGCCATTTAAGTAGTTATCAAATGCTAACGCTACTTTTGTTTCATTTCAACTACACCTGGGAAGTAAAATGGGAGTTTCCGGCTTTGGGTCCTGCGCATCGTCTCACATGGCGGTGGACACCCAAAACAAACCGTCACTCTTAACGTATGTGCACATGAGGGTGTTCCCAGGTTGGATTGGATTCTTGGAGTTGATGTGGCCGGCCACTGTTGCTTATGGGCGGTACTTACTAATGATAGGGAAAGGGGCAGGGGGCGCGTTCCCTGATCGAAGCGGAATCTGAAATTAATAGCGAAAGGAATTGGGGAGCGGGAAGGGGGCCGGGGAAGAGGGCGCATGCACGGTTGAAGCGCTTGCTCGGAAATTTAAAGTAGTTTCCTGTTTCAAAATACTGTAATAATAGTGTGGACATTTTTGAGCACACATTAGTAAATGCATCGGTGTTATTAATAAATAATAAGCAATCGGGGCAGATGGCACATTTCTTTCCAGTTTACACAAGTGGTGGAAATGAATAGTAAGATTATGGAGATATCAATAATCGTTCTCTCCAGGGATATAAACTGCACGTTGAAAATTATCAGTAAGAAGTGTTTGAATAAAGAACAGTTCAAGTTCATCTTGAGCGTGGCTCTGGCAGCAATTTCGACTATGTCAGGCCATTTTGTTCTCTGCAGCCGCAGCAGATTTGCAGTTTGTTAAGAACGCGCATAATATATTTTTCTTTCACACTGGTTTTTCGTTTTGCACCAAATACCAATTGCGCGTATTGAAGTTAAATTTGCTCTTCTTTTTTTTTAAAGGATATTAGGCCACAATATGCCAATCATTGCTTTGGAACGGCGAAGACAATTGGCTCTTGGGAAGTAGAGGCTCCGAACGTAAGATATATTTTGCAAAAATATTGTCCTTTTTGTACACGAATACCAAAGGGTTAAAAAGCACACATCTATTTAAAATAGGCCTGCATCCAGCTACTCGAAAAATATAAATTGAAGGATTAAGCTTTTATTGCTTGAGTCCTTGCAAGCGCCTTGACGGTCTTTGAGGGTTGCCAGCCAACAGAGTAGGCAATGGTAGATCACGGTGTTGAAATGTATGCTGTATAGGTATAGTCTCCACACTGAAAGCAAAGACAATAGCCAGGCATTTCTTTTCTGTGGAAGAGCAGTACCCGATCTCGGGTTATGCAGGCGCAACCCCTGAGGCTGTATTATCTTTCTTCCACTACGGGAACGGTGGGGCTACTCCTGGCGTCCCGGAGAGCTGTACTGACAAAGCAGCGGTGATTGGAAGCTGCTTGGGCCAGGGCCGGCATGTGAAATGAATTCTGTGGTTTCCAGCGAGAGCTGTCCAGGCATCGGACAGAAGCCATCAAAAAGATACCCACGTAGGGCCAATTTCTTATGGAGGCACCTGCGATAGATATGTCTAACCTCGCAGCAATATTAGCACAGCGGTCACGGCCGGGGGTCGCCTGGCAGCAATCCTTTGAAAGCCTCAGCGTTGTTTGGCCGGCCGGTAAGACACATGGGTAGCCGGTGTGTAATTCGGCACATAGCGTCGAGCAGAAGGAGTTCGTCTCAAGTTCCAAGACGGTTGTGTAGCTGAGAAGGGTGTGGTCATATCTAGCGCCTGTTGTACTCCGCGCCTGAGGTGAGAAATCGTGGCCACCTGTGGCTCTGTTGTGACCGGCAGGTATTTTTTGTCCCTTCCCGCAAATTTGTCCCTTCCCGAAAATCGTATCACGCAGAGGTTCTGTGGAAACTAACACGGTTGCACTTGCACTAGATAATGGACTCAGTTTTGCGCTGGTACATCCGTGCTCATATGTCAAGTACCTTTGCGATGACGGTAGCTTCTGTGTACGCTGAACGTTTCCGAAAAGAACATGATTAATGAAATCAGCCACCCTTAGCTGCTCCCTAATAACGATGTAAGCAAACAGCTGCTTGACACCCTTCTCCAAAATGCGTTTTTCTTTATCTTCTGGCGTGGCGGGGTACACGCGACAAAAAAGGCTCTTCATCTCTTCGAAATACACCGCAACACTTTGGTTGAGATTCTTCATTCGGCTGCGTATACGCAGAGCTGTTTTCCTTGTCAAATGGGCTAGGTAACGTTTTCCTTGAATGTGTCCGATTTTTGAAGTAGGGCTTTGAAGCTATAAAATCATGTACTTGCAGAATATTCCAGTGCAAATTTAATATGGTGCTACCCGTAATCAATGTTCAAGTATTTGAAGACAGCCACCCTGTCGAACTACACTACCTTGGCGTTCTCATGAGGCAGGCAGTGCAAACATACTAAATTTCGCTGATACTGAAGCAAGGTCGTATTGTTCAATACTGGCGGACGCACTGCGCTAGCGCCAACGTTTCGTGTCATCTTGGGGTCAGAATGAGGACAACAGTCGAGAGATGCACCTTGAACTCGGTAGCTGCTCTGAAGCACTGCAGTCTCTACTTCAGTTATGTGTCCTTGGCTTCATTCTCGGCTGGCAAGGGGCATCCGTTGTATAAAAGCAGTACCCAACACCCCTCAAAAATGATACGTAGACGAGAACCCTCACAGGTGCATCCGAAAAAGATTAAACAGATTCGGGACGGCATGATTAATTGATAACTTTCGAACTCTTTTTAAAGCTGGCGCACTTGTTTTCTGCGGTTTCGGTGCCCTCCTACTATATACTCACTTTGTATCAAAGGATGTTTATTACCGTATTTGCCTTATTGTATCTTATTCGTCCATTCAGAGGCAAACCTTGGTCTGCGATGTTTCATAAGAAAGCGTGGCATCACCAGGAACGGGATAAAAAATATGTGTTTAGAAGAAGGCTAAGGAACGTATTAGCATCCCTAAAATGCGTTTCATATTCAACTTTATTCTAGGTATAGGTACTTCGTAAGGACATTGCGCTTATTTCGGCGTTCGGCTACATTCCGAAACAATAGATAAAATATAAAACTAAACGAGAACAGCGGGGTGGCGGTTCAGCTTTAGTGCGCAAATATCGCAATGTTTTTCTGTTACTACATTTCCTGCAAGAAATCTGGTGCGACATCCAATCTGTAAAGCCGTTTATAATTTCATTTGCGAGAGCAGCACCAACGTTTTGCACTTGGACAGGTATAATATTTGCGGTGCTTTTAATCCGGACTAACACTAATTGCCGCAACTAGAAAAACTATTCGAGGATCACAGAAAAAATTTATTTTTTTGTAAAACAAGACAAGTTGCAGTTGCAAAATAGGCAGATATAAAATTATGCTCAATATTTCTGCTTCTTTGTGTGCGCAATGCAAAAGTCCGTATAAAAGAAACCCACTGACATACTCAAAATTTTGATCTCATACAGCATGATTTTAGGCATGCTTTTTATATGTAAATAATGCGTCCTGCACCGGTTGGCTTATACAATTTTGCACTTGAATGGAGTTTTACGTTAGTGCGCATGACGTCTTGGTGTCATTGATCAACGAATGCATATTTGTGATATAATAGTAACTGGTTTCCGCATTTACTACCGGGCGGAAAAGTTCCGCGAATATAAGCTATGTTTTATAAAAACATAAATATATGTAACAAAGTTAACAAGGGAGACTTTACGCACTTTTCAAATTCTTTTTTGCAGATTCCTCTTTTCTCTGCAATGACAAAAATATTTTCGCAAGTCAGTGATAACGTAACGGAAGGCGACACCGTAAGAATACACACTCAAGGATACTACAAAAGGATAAATGAATTCCTTGAAGGATCTGACCCGTAAGTTATCTTATTGAGCATAGATTTCGCAATCACAAGCTTTCGCTAACACATCTAATAGAAGAAAAACATTTTAAATGGGGCCAGAAGGTCTTTCGAAAAGGTGTTTCTCAGAATGTAGGATTCCCGTAAAAGCCTACGTTTAATATAAAGGAGGTAAAAATAATGCTTCCCTATTTGAGTGTGACCCAGCACTCTTATAAATGACTCATTATATACGTTCAGAAAAGAACAAGTTGTTGGTGAGAGTTGGTTTGATGCGAAATCGCCAAAATTGCTTATTCTAACCCAAATTCAGGCTTTGCTGTTTGCGTAGCGAGTGTAGTGAGATTGGCATTGAAATAGGCCTTTTACAGCATGGAGGATACCACCGATCCTATATATAATTATCAAATACTTTACCGTGAGCGAAAAACTAGGGCCCCAACTCTAGCGAAGAGAACAGTTCAAGAATTAACAATTGAATATTTTCAATTTCGGATTTCCTTAACCGACTTGAGCGCTATATACCGGATCTTTACACTTTTTTCTCGGGCTAGTGCGCAATCCTTGGTGCTACATGAAGGATCCAGAACCTTGTTTATACCAGGTGTACGGTCAACAGACCGCTAAAACAGCAATGCGTGGCGGTTCTGTACATTCACTAGGACATCTCTTTGCTAGGAAGAATCACGTGCAGAAAACGCTTGTTGAATAATGTATTTAATGTATTTCAGCGTTCACTTCAGGCATAACTAGGTTTTTCACTTCTTGCTCAGGGTAGTGCAGTTATCAGTGGGAGGAGAGTAAATTTCAGCATGGTAAAATGAAAGAGAATGGCGCTCGAACCAAAGTTCTGTTAATGACAACACAAGAAGGGCACCAAATTCTGATCAACTATTTCGTGTGTCCACTTCAATCATCCCACCAACCAAAACTACGCACCGACCACTGGCACGAGTGCTCCTTTTTTGGTTAGCCGGAAACGTTTTACACAATGTGAATAGCAATGTTCTCTATCAAATAAAAGTTAATAGGAAAATATTATCAGCCATAAGGTATGAAACTTTGATCACTTTATTTGTGCTACTTCGTATTTTATGATTCCCTCATGGCACAGTTGGGATTACCCGTTAAGTCTGAGAAGGTACTTTCGCTTACCAGTGATTATAGAGCAACTCAACTTTTCCGCTAGAAATCATAGCTGCAGAAAAGAACATAGATGAAGTAATTATTAAAGTACAAACACTGACATGTTGCTTTGTAAGACAAAGTAAGTTTTGTCGCATAGAAACCGACATTGAACATGAGAAGGAGTACCATGAAATCAACGCGGTTTCCTGATGTACAATGCCAAGAAGAGCAAAACATTATGGGTGACGTTTAGGCTTCACTTTTAAGCGATAACTACGAGCCCACAAATAAAGGTCCGCTTTAAGAATGCCGTACGAATGTGCATGCCTGTCCTAGTATTAACGTAAATACAAGGGTCCAGGTAGGCTGATTTTATTTGAAGTCTCCCATGTGAAAGCATACCATCGACTTGACAGCTTCTGCCCAAAGTGTCTTCAGGCAAACGTACACGTCCAGTCTCTGCGCTGCCATGTCAGCTGCCAGCTATCGCCTGGCAGCGCCATGTTTGATGTTTCGCTCAAGACGCCAAAGCCGACGCTGATGCCAGGTTTTGTGTGAACGAGGCTTTTGATGCTATCGCGCTCAATTGCTTTGTCTTTCTTTGGATCTCAGTGTCGGCTCCCATAAAAGTGTATTGTCAAATGCGCTTGGTGGTAAAATATATTCCTCGTCTGAACGTGCGTTTCGACATCAGAACTCCGCTAGAAGCTGATCAGAAGCTGATTTGAACAAATTTAGGGAACTGGGATCGGTTTGGTTCCAAACGCTTAAATACCATAATACTTTATTTTCATCCTCAACTAATATTGCGGAATGTACCACTTATTATCCGTTTCATTTTATATGGTGGATAACATATTACCTGTTATTTTTCTTTTTGCTTGATTACTATTTATTATAATTTTCAGAGGGCATTTATTAGTTTTCTCTTAGCAATGTATCGCCGTTCCAAGAAAAAAAATGTGTTAGTTCGTGTGCAACACTCTGGAAGCTCATGAATAAATCTGTTTCATGTCATTTGTTCAATCGGTTGAATATTTAGGTCAGGTAAATCAAAATAGGAACTATTTACTTATATCCTTGAGCATTGTAAATAACATTGCTTTAAGGGCAAAGATAACGGTAAATTTTAGAAAATGGAACAAAATTATATCTTTCGGTGAAATAAGCTCGCGAAAACGGTGGAGCTCTTACTTCATGTACGTCGTATTGAAATATAGTATTTTCGACGTAAGCAAGGGCGCGTAAACACTGCATTCTTCAATGCTGTCATAATTAGCATCAGCCGGCAATATCGTCTCCAAGCCGTAGGTCTCTCCAGTACTCAAACAATCAACCCTGCCTTGCGCTAGCTGCATCCACATGACGTCTCGAAAATTCTAATCTCATCCGCCAACCTAATTATCTGCTGCGCAGGCTTTCCTTTCATATGATGCTAGTTTGTTACCCTTAGCGGCCCATATGAGTATTCTCTCCGCATTACAAGACATTGCCATGCCCATTTCATCAGCTTGGTTTTAACTAGAATGTCAATACTGGAGTCATTTTTGACATACTCTACGCCACCTATCTCTTGAAGAGGCCTGAAATGCTTCTTATAATAAAGTTCTACTGCAAGATATTCATAGTGGTCGTCTCGGCGAGCATTAGACTAAACTTTGAAAGCTTTGCGTGTGGCGACAATATGCATGTAATTTGAAATGTACTCCTGGCCACTGCGCTCAAACTATTAGGGCGTCGCATCCACGAGCGCGAACCTCCCCAGTGACGTCAATGAAGCTGCTGGGTGCGCACGCTTTTTGGACGCTCCGAATTTAGATGAGCGGGAAGGGGTGATTGTGGAACCGTCGTGACTCCTTTTCTTCACTTTTCTTGCGCTCTGACCTAGTTTAGGTTGATGGAGGAGCGGAAGTGCTTTATTTCTGATCGCCCTTATGTTCGGTGCCATGAAGCTAGCCTAAACATTTCTGCATTGCGAACATACTAATGGGACACCTATTTCTTTTCATGAATACATTTTAGTAAATAGCTTTTCACTGGTGCATCAATTTTAGTAAATAGCATTTTATTGGCCCTTTAAAGTTCCTCCTACAATTTTTCGCTTAATTTCTTCCTACATTTTCCTCAACTTAAGTAGAACTCTTCGTTAAACTGCACAATTGACCTCGTTGGTTAGTACTGGTGACGCGCCTGAGATATATTTCCTCTTGAGAAATACCGGTAAACTGCTACTGATTAGGTGCGAGTAATAGCCATACGTACTCAATTTCTATTTTATTCGCCTCCTTATTTTGCTTTTGTGATCCCCACATACGGTTGCTACTTGTCCTAAGCCCAAATAATCGCCTACCACTTCTAATGATTCGCTAACTATTGTAAACCGATTTTCCATTTCGATGATGTTGAAAGTATCCTTCTCTTGTCTACATAAATTTCACGCCTACCTTCCTGCTACTGTTAGGGTCAGTACTCATATTTTACAATCCGTTGCCTGAGTGATTTAGCATGGTATTGTAATCACAGACATTCTCTATCAATCCATATCTGTAACTGCCCATTATTCAAGTCAACATAGAATGTTATTGAATATTCTTCAATATGTGGTATCAGAATAGTGGAGTTTGCGATATATGTACCATAATCGCTGAGCACACTTGCGAATTTGAAGTTCGAAGTCGTATACAAAACGTGTTTGACACTAACCGCATTCCAGCAAGAAATGCTTCAAAGGAAGATCAAGTGGCTACACAAAATGTTTCATTAATTGACGTTGTAGCCTATACAAAAGGCATTCGGAAGACAGATTCATTTTTATTGTTCGAATAACCATGTACGCAAAATAGGTTTCCAAAGTCTTTACTTATGTGTTAGGTAAGATTCTCACTCGTTCACAAGAAAAGCTTATTGTGAGCGATATATGCAGCTTTGGTCAAGGATGTCCGCCTAATGTTAGCATGCGCGGCAATTGTGACACTGTTATTTTTGACGATCGGAATTAGGCATTTCTTATCCTGAAGAATTGATTAAAACTCTGGATGATATATAATGTACAAGGTGTGCCAAGAAATCCATGTCTGCACTTAAGCCTGCGTAGGTGTAGTAATGCGAAATTATCGCGCTTATGTCTCCGCTCTGTGTTGGTGCATATTCGCTTCTGACACTTTTGTCGCTGTAGATAAAAGTAAGGTGAGGCTCGACCCCCATTTGCTGGTGCATAGTTCACAAGACTGCTCGGATGTAGTTTCTTGTTCCAAAGATGTTAGATGGTGCAACGTGCCTGTCCAACGGGAGATTCATAGCCTTTTGTTTGCTTTTTTTTTAGTTCTGAACGCGCATATGTCAAAAGCTTTTCGTTGCCCACCATAAGTCATACTCAAGGAGAGGTTTCTAAATTTGTCTTTATTGTTAACGTTTTCTTCTTGCCTAATGTCACTATTGTCCTTACCAGAAATTCCCACCGGTCCTTTTACGCTATACAAGGGGATTAACTACCCGGTACTCGGGCAGAATGATTTTTAACAAGACTTCCATGTCGAGCGAAACTACCCCGATTCTTTTCTTCGCCTCATTTTATCTGTTTTTCTGCAAAGAAGCTGCAGCTGAGATACGGCTGAGCGCTTTGTAAACGTTGTATATATACCTTCTTTCTACATAGTATGTAATAAATACTATGCATGAAAAGAAGTCAGCGCAGAATAGTCGTTTTTACGTTCGTCTGCATAATGAAACGATGGATTCCTGGTGGCTACAGGACTTGTTTTTTTTTTGTGGGTCAGTGTGGAAACATTTGCGCACACATGAGCCGACAATCTTTGTCCAAATCTCCTGTGCTTTAAATATTTACGTAAGGTGTACACCCATCGCTTCCCCTCGGTTTCTTTTTCGCCGTTATATACCTCCGTAAGAATTACGAGAATTGTGTGTCGCCATTGAGTGAAGCATTTTGTACACCCTTTGTATCGACAATAAGCGTCCCTTTTGATGTGAAATTCAATGATCACGCCCTCCAGGACCAGGGAAGCTCTGGCCTGCTAGTTGCTAGGATCGTCTTATATTAAAAGGCTGGAATCAGACTGCATCAGGTCACCTCGGTATCACTTTTAGGTGGTGAAAGTCATTCTGATTTAATTACATAGAAATAGCCTAACGTGATATTTATGGCCTTGCCATGGTGTGAAGGCATTTGTGCGCATTCAGTGCACAAATATTAATATTTTTGCGCATGCATAGAGAAAGAAAACAATTTTCATTTCTTGTCGTTTCGAAGAAGTGTAGCCATATGGAGTTTATCGCCTGTCCTGTCCTTGTCTATTAGTGAATTCGTATTTATTAGCGTTTTGAAACTTTGCCTTTATTTTACTTTATTCATACGCTGCGATGCTTCACTGGTGACTATGAAGGTATTTGTAGTCTTGAAACGTTTTGCCAAAAAGGAAGGGTCCTCCACTGAAGTGTGATTAAGGGACTTAATTTGAAAATGTGTTGCGGACAAATGAAAAAACTTTTACCGGTAAATATAATAGCAAGCATACATGAAATAGTGTTGCGTCTAGACCTATTCGACTTCCCTATTATAATTTACCGACAGCAACAACGGTATCCTGAATAGAATGTGTCGACGCTACCGTGAAGTGCAACGTGACTAATGATTATTGACCATAAAGATTAATGGCAGATTGTAACAGATGAAATGGTTTTTAATACAGGTGAACGGACGCACACGGCTCAGAAAAACCCGGAACAGTCTGCGCGCGCCTCGCTTGCTCCGCTTCTTCTTCTACTCCTCCCGCTGCTTCTCAGTGCGCCGCTACGCGGCGTAACAATTCCCCCCCGGCAAACGATTCTCGTCCACGAGAAAATTAGGTAGATCGAAGAAGGCAGCGCTTCATGCGAGCCACGTGAACAACTTGTGTCTTGCGGGATCGGCGGTTATCCGTCGTGACTTTGGCGATAACGTTATTCACGTCATTCAGTTGGTCCAACACTACGAAGTGGCCATCGTACTTGCAGAGAAACTTCTCATGTAATTCTCGCTTGCGAATAGGCGTCCAAAGCCAGACGTAGTCTCCAGGGTAGTAATCAACTGCACGATGATGCAGATCGTAGTGTTCTTTCGAGTGGTTTTGAGAGGCCAGTGTGCGTAAGCGGGCTATACAACGGGCTTCTTCGGCACGGAATAGTATCTGGGAAACAGACGCATCGTCGTTGGGGGAAAATGGGAAGATGGTGTCTAAGAAAACGTGCGGAGTTCTTGCATAGAGTAAATAGACAGGAGAATAGCCGGTAACTTCTTGATTTGCAGTGTTGTAAGTGTACGTCACATACGGTAGCACTGAATCCCAGTTGCGATGGTCAGACGAGACGTACAAGGACAGCATGGTTGTGAAGGTGCGCTCGGTGAGACCGTTGGTCTACGGATGATACGGTGTCGAGTGTCGGTAGTGTGAACCACAAAGTCGGAGCATTTCTTCCACGACATCAGCAGTGAATTGCCGACCACGATCACTTATAATAGCATGGGTTGTGCCGTGGCGAAGAATAACAGATTGCAAAAGAAACGACGAAACATCAGCAGCTTTTGCGGTAGCGAGAGCAGCGGTCTCCGCGTATCTGGTAAGATAGTCAACGCAGACGATAACCCAGCGGCAGCCCTCCACAGTCTTTGGAAAAGGACCGAGCAGGTCAATAATTGCAATCTTTTCGAACGGTGAGGTAGGTGGCTTGACGGGTTGTAAAGGTCCGGCCAGCGTGGTGGTGCGTGCCTTAAGTCGGCGGCATTTCTCACATATCGCAACTTATTACTTGGTGGTCTTATAAATTTGTGGCCAATAAAAACGCTGGCGAATTCCGTGCAGGGTACGACAGAAGCCTAGATGTCCAGAGGTATAATTATCATGCAAAACTTGTGCACGGAGACTTTTTGGGACAACCAAATCGAGGGCAGCACCGTCAACTGAGTAGTTCATCTTGAACAAAACACCATCTTTGATAGTAAACTGCGTTGACTATGATCTTCCTTCTGCCTCTTGTATTAGAGGCTGTAGTGACCGGTCGTTGCGCTGTTCTCACCTAAAGGTCGCCATACTAGGAAACGTCGATGCGATTGAGGCTAAACATCCGTCGAAGCCGTCTTCATCGTTAACGGAAGTCGGCAATGGGTGCCGTGACAAGCAGTCTGCATCACTGTGATGTCGTCCACTCTTGTACGCGACACCAAAGTTGTATTCTTGCAGGCGTAATGCCCAGCGCGCCAGACGACCAAATGGATCGCGAAGTCCGATGAGCCAGCATAGCAAATAGTGGTCAGTAACTATGGTGAAGTAGCGTCCATATAGGTATGGTCGGAACTTGTCCACAGCGAACACAACTGCGACGCACTCCAATTCGGTAACTGTGTAGTTCCGTTCACATTTTGTGAACGTTCGGCTGGCATACGCAACAACGTCTTCAGCCCCACTATGCAGCTGCACAAGCACCGCCCCAAGACCGACGCCACTGGAGTCAGTGTGGACCTTAGTCACAGCAGAAGGGCCGAAGTGGCGCAGCAGTGGTGCTGAAGTTGGAGCTGACTTGAGCCGATTCAAAGAGGATTCGCACTCTGGGGTCCACACAAATTGCGAATCCTTGTGCAGTAGAGAATTAAGGGGGTGGGCAAGTTGCACAAAACCAACAATTAAGCGACGAAAATAAGAAGAGAGGCCAAGAAAGCTCCGAAGACTTTTCAGGGTGCGTGGAGTTTCGAAGTCGCGTACTGCAGCAATCTTCTGCGGATCCGGCCTAATACCATACTCGTTGAAGAGGAACCCAAGAACTAAAGTTTGTCGCTCTCCAAAATGGCACTTCTTCGAATTCAAAATGATGCTCGCTTTGCCAAATCTTTCAAAAACTTTATGGAGCCTCTCATTGTGCTCTTGGAAGGTCTTTCCAAAAATGATAACATAATCAAGGTAACACATGCATATTTCCCATTTGAGGTCACGAAGGATAGTGTCCATAAATCTCTCGAACGTCGTGGGAGCGTTGCATAATCCAAAGGCATTACATTAAATTCGTATAAACCATCTGGTGCTACAAAAGCAGTCTTCTCACGGTCGGATGGATGTAGAGGAATTTGCCAATACCCTGATCGCAAATCAACAGAGGAGAAATATGACGCCGAAAGCAGACAGTCGACAGCGTCATCAATGCGAGGTACCGGGTATACGTCTTTCTTTGTTACTGCATTCAAACGACAGTAGTCTACACAAAATCTCAAAAAACTGTTTTTTTCGCACCAGGATCACAGGTGCGGCCCACGGACTAGAAGATTCTCGGATGATTCCTTTGTGCAGCATTTCGTCCACCTGTTCTTAAATTATCTTGAGCTCTGCCGGGGAGACTCGGTAAGGTTTTTGGCGAATAGGGGGTGCGCTTGCTGTGTTAATTTTGTGTTAGCCAAAAACCTGGGAAATGGCTACCCGATCCATTTGAGGCAAAGTCGAACATTTGAGCATGAGTTGTCAAAATGTCTTGCAGAATACGGCGTTCATTAGATGGGAGCGATTTGTTGACCATGCCCTCAAACTCAGCACAATATTCGGACTTGTCTTTCGCTGCTCCTCTGAAATCGGAAATAATTCCAACGGTATGAGTCACATATTTCTCGAATCTCGCGAGTGTCAAACCAGAAGGAAGACAAACTGGCTCTTCTGACATGTTCACAGCCCAGAGGTATGCGCGATCGTCCTCCACCTCCACGACCGGAGCGTGGCACCGAAATATTTTTTTCGCTCCATTCGAGACATCTAGCTCGACGACTATTGAATGTTTAACCATGAAGGATTTAGATGACTTCATGGGGAGAAACGTCGCCGTCATCGCAGGCAGCAGTACATCTTCCTTCAAGGCGAGAACTCCTTGATGACTCTGAGACATGTTATCTACTAATGCGGGGATAATGTTCGGCTGCAAACAAATTTTACCGGCACTAAAGTCTAAAGTCGCACCACACTCGCGCAAAAAGTCAGCACCCAAGATAACGTCATGAGTGGCACGTCTCAAGACAACGAATTCTGACCTATAGCACTCGTCACCATTTACAACTGAAACTGAGCGCAGGCCAACCGGAACTAAACTTTCACCCCCAATTCCACAAAATGTAGTGTTTTTGTCCCACACAAACATAACTTTCTGTCGAAGGCAGTTCTTAAATGAAAGACTCATAACTCACACAGCGGCACCAGTGTCAACCAAAGCATCTGTTTTAACATTGTCTACATACATTGACACTTTGTTCTTTAGCATGACGATAGGTAGAGGTATGCGCGAACTGACCGTCTGGCGACCTTACCTCCATCGGTCGCACCACCTAGTTTCCCAGTGGTGGAGAAACAAAGCGGCGACGCGGGGATGGCGAACGGGGTTGTCGCAGCGGTGGGGGAGTGATGCTGCGATCGGACACAGGGGCTCATTCCGTGCATGGCGTTGAGGGGAAGAGGGCCGATAGAAGGTAGCGGGTGGCTGCTGCTCCCACTGGGCACCATTTGTGAAGCGCGGTGCTCGTTGGACAGGGGGTTTTACAATGTGACAAAGTTTCAATATTTCTTCGATATAACGTGTGCATGTCTCACCGGGCAGCTGGGATGTCTGGGAAAGCTGATTCTCAGCGCGTTCCTTCTTCGCAAGGGTATCCCCAAAGGATTTCGTAATTTCTTCAACAAATCGGTCCCAGGTTGTCAGGATTTCTTCGCGGTTATCAAACCACGTCAGGGCCGTGCCAGCGAGGAAGAAGACAACATTGTAAAGACGTGCGATCAAATTCCAGCGGTTGTACTTGCTTCATCTTTCGTAGTGTCGGAGCCATTCCTCAACGTCATCTTGGGGCTCAAAGTAGAACGTACGCGGCTCTCCCTGGTGGGGAAAGGCCGTCGTCTCTTCAGGTCGCTGTTCATGAGTCTTCGTCGTGCGGGTGGTAGCCATTGAAATGTACTGTTGAGGACATAAAGGTGGCAAACCTGCTACACGACGGCTGCGACGAGGTACTGGGAGATCCAGAACGTTTTACCCCGCACCTCCACTAAATGTAACAGATGAAATGATTTTTAATACAGGTGAACGAACGCACACGGCTCAGAAAAACCGGAACAGTCTGCGCGCGCCTCGCTTCTTACACTTCTTCTTCTGCTGCTCCTGCTCCTTCTCAGTGCGCCGCTACGCGGCGTGACAATATTCTTTGCCGGAAGCTGTTTTTTTTTCTTAGCAGTAAATTTAACATTAGGCGATATGTTCTTCGGAGGGCGATCACGGCTGTGGCGAAAATGGCAAAACCTTCAATATTTCAAAATCAAAAAGCCGCTCGATCTATCTGTGAGTTCAAAATAGTGATTATAATGGCTGTATATTAACTTTCCTACCAACAAGTAAATTATAACAAACTGACTTTCGTGATCTTCTGGCATTGTATGTATTCGCTACTCCTATTACCTTTTAGGTTTCGTTTGTGCGCGCAATATCCATGCACGCTTAGCTTTTATGCTTACGCTTCTCAAAACATACGTTACTTGTGACATCACTTTCTACATTCCTCGCTCAGCCTTAATCCAAAATTACTGTTATCAAAAAATATTTTTAAAAATTATTGTTTAAAGTAAAATATAAGGTGTTACATTAACCGCCCCATAAATTTTGAATGCCAGAATACTACCATTGTAGTATCTAACAAAATATTGAAGCCACGTAAAAAACAATTAACTGCATCTATGGAGATATCCTGGTGCCGAATGTTCCTTCCAAAGCAAAAAGGATACAGATCATGGGAATCCAGATATACCAATCATTATTTGCATCCTCATCAATTATAGCACCTTGTCTGGGGCTTCAATAGAAGTACTCGCATGCATAACATTCTCGCAGTCCAAAAGAGACGCATCGGTTACATCGGAAATCAGCCGTACATTTCCCACACTGGCCACTTGCTTGCAACCCATTGAATATCCGTGTTACATCTTTGTATGAGTAGAATTTTACTAACTGTTTTCTTCAAACAACTCGTTACATGAGTTTATAATTGCAATAATAGGGATAGTAAAATATTGCACTCATCATTTAATGGTTACATCACAATATTGCAATCAATTGTTGCATGCTATCTGAGTGACGTGCATTCTAACATATTCATGGTGTACATTGTGCTTTTCGTCTTCTATTTAAAGGGAGAAAGTCGCCAATATTGTAAACTATGCTGGCGTTAGGAAGATTTACTCACTGACAGGTGACTGGGCGAAGCTGAATATTCTACTCAAGGAGGAAAAAGAAAGGTGGAAGCCCTGTTTGGAACTGGTCAAGAAAGAAATGCCAGATGTCGTCAGTTATATATATGCAAATCACAGCTTTGACAGAGATGCAAGAGATCAGGTACTTCACTCTTTTGGTCTATATCTCTAGACGTAAGAGACCCTTCGCTTCAGATTTTCTGTTAATAGCAAAATGGGACATAAATCATATAAAGTAATGATAGAGTATCAGAAATTTGTTTCGGTAAAACTTGCAAGGTTGAGTTTGATTGCGTAGAGTGTGAATAATATTGAAGTAGTCAATGTTTTATATTTCATAAAGTTACATTCCCCAACTCGCCTAGTGATGAAATGTAACTAGTTCACCTTTCAAATCAAACCTGATAAAACCAAGGCGTAATTATGCTTCAAATAAAAAAGGAGCGAACAGAAATTTCAGGAATGAATAGCTGACTGCTTTCTATCTTATGTATTCATGAGAGATACAATATTTAGTTACAGGAAACAACAATGGCATGTGCCATGAGGTAACCCGACTAGTCTGCATTACTATGTTTGTTTTTTGATGCCTCACTAAAAACACTAAGGAGTTTTATTGTTTTCTTTTGTGTTACTGGATTTTTACTACCTTTTCGTAGATAATAAAGTAAACAAGCCGCGTATATTTTACTTTTAAAATGTCTAGGAACACTGCACTCGAGCGGGCTGTAGGTGCATCGTAGAGCTCCCGATAAGCGCAACGTGCCTTTCTAACAAACAAACAAAGAAACAAGCAAAAAACGAAAGAAAGGAAGAAAGAATTGTTCACTACCTTTCAATATTTATCTTTACTGTTCAATACATAAAACAGCGCTCACTAGCAAGAGTCAATATGCTACCTTGTTCATACATTAAAATCTCAGAACAGACATCTAAATTACGCGCTCACTACGCCAACACTCATCGAGAAGAGATCTTGTAAACCGAAGAAGCTACAGGGCCGGAAATCCTACTCGTGGACTTGGCATTTCTTGTGAATTGTGCTGTGTTTACATTCTGGAAATGCTGAAATACTTATTAATGAAATACCTAATATTGAAATACTTAACGGAACAAAATTACAGAATAAGTCAAAGGCAACGGTTAAGCACAATAATTACGGGGGACGCATAACTTTCGTCATTAAGGCTATGATGAGATAGTGAAGGTTACCTCCAGACGTAATGGCCTGGTCTAACTTGGCTATAAGAATGCGTCGGCGTTGCCTAGGTGCACCATGCCTCACTAAATGAGATGCAAATCAGATGTTAACACCAGGTGAATATTACAAACATAACAATTTAACAGCAGGTGATAGAAGGCTTAAGTATAACTGTAGACAAGATGGCGCATAGTGCATGAATGACAACCAATTTTTAGAACTCTGGCGCCGGGTATCGTCGTGATTGTTGGCGCATCCGTTGACTCCTGCGGACTTGTATAGATTCGGATGGCCTTGTTGTGTCTTGGGCTCGCACAGCATGCAGTGGTGCGGATGTCTCATGGTCTGGAGACGAGGGAGGAGGCGGCAGTCAGAAGGGTTCTCTTGTGCGCTGAAACTGTTCGCCCTCTTCCGTTTTATAATGTAGGCACGAGGAACCTAAGCCCGTTTTATGACCCTGACAAGGGATTATGCTCTTTAAGGCATGTTACCTCTGCCATTTACCTCTGTTGTAGAAGCAGCGTTGCTTGCGCCTGATTTCTTCTAGTCTTTGTCGCGCCGTCTTGGGTGGCTCTGTTTCTGGTCGCAGGTGGCAGATTGGAACAGAAAGCAGCGTTCTTGTCTTTCGCCCTATGAGCTCCTGCACAGGGAACTTCAGAAAAGAGTCCCGAGGTGAATATCTGCAGTCGAGAAATGCGGCACAAATTCAGTGCTGCCGGAACGCAACTGCCTTAACAGCTTCGTAACTCCTGGTACTGCTCATCCTACCATTCCATTATAGCGAGGATAGTACGGACTAGACCGGATGTGTTGAGGTGCACTCTGACCGACAGAATCCTTGAACTGCTAAAGGGTGGTCGGTTTACTGTGCATAGTCACCCTGCGAATGCATGTGGGGCAAAGATGTCATTGAATGCTGAAATAACCTTGTTAGCTCACGGCGCTTGCACAAGCCTGTTTTTGATTCATAAAAAGGAGGACAGAAGTCAAAAAGAATAAAGTACTCGTCACCGTCATGATTAAATATCAGCCATTGTAAAAAAATAAATGGAAGCGAGCTCCCATTGAAGCATTCTTGCCGACTCCAGGCGAGGTTTGAGCTTCTTCGCGCCTCGTGATGTCAGTGACGTACTTTCGGCGAATAATTTGATATGCTTGTTTTAATTTCGGCGACAAACAAGGCCAACGAAGACGGAGGCAGAATGATGCTCGAATAAGCCGGGAAAATTAACACCATAATAACTGTTGAGCCAACTTTACTTGACATGAATTTCTACTGTGAAGTTGACGTTAACTGAAATGTTACAGCATTCTCAACCACCTTATTATAGCGTCGTTCTTGCTCCATCATCTTTAAGCTAGTCTTTCGTGGCGTTTAACGTAAACGTATTTTGGGGCTTTTCTTCTTACTCATTTATGCACATGGCCTTCAAGTGAATTTGGCAACCACATGGGTAAGAATCACAAGGCTTGAGTGATTTCACTAAGCACATAAACAGTGAAGTCCTGCTGCATTTCAAGCAAGGCTTTATTAACACATGGATACATGCATAGAGGCTTGAACTGTAGGGTGGCGACCACCGTTCATTTGTCTGTCATGGTCTTCATGTAATCCCTGTGATAACAAAATGACCTGAATGTAGGTCTGCAAACGAGACGTGGTAAGATTATAAAACGGTAAGAGATTTTACCACCAAGTAAAGGGTGTACCTATTGTCACGTGGTGGTGGCAATGTCGATGACACAAATAAAACTTTGGGAGTACACTGAAGAAACTCTTTATTGGGCAAACGAACTTAACGATTCGGCAGCGGCGATAGGAACTTTTGTGCTCGGTGTCGTCGGCCAAAGAATGCACGTCGCACGCGCCAACGCTCAATTTAAAGGCGGCAGGGAAACATCGAGATAAAGCCACACCGTGAGTAGCGTAATCTTGAACATTGCAGAAACACGCGATTGTCAAGAACCTTCTAGATGTCCCCCCTCCCCCCCCCCCCCCCCCAAGACGCATCTTGCGGGACTTAAAAACGAAAAAGCAGCGTCTCGCGACAACGAGCATGAACAAAACAAACGACCAAATCGATCCTTGTGCTAGAATTACAATGATAACGCAGCATGCCTAAAGGCGAATACATTGCCGCATAACTCCCCCCTTAAAAAAGCATCGCCTCGATGCTTACAAAATAAATACTGAAAGGTAAATAAAATACTAGAAGTTAAAAACCGTCCTTTAGCGCGCGCCAGATAAGGCTTCAGGCGCACCACATGGACGATTTCTGGACGTGCCCGACGCCAATGTGATACGCTCATGCCGTCAGGAATGACTTCGTAATCAAGTTGTCCTATGCACTGAATGACTTTGTATGACCAAAGTATTGACGCAGTAACTTTTCACTTAGACCACGACGGCGAATTGGAGTCCGAACCCACACTTAGTCTCCTTGCTTGTCTCTGCGTGGCGTCGGCGTAAGCTGTATTGTCGGCTGTCGGTGACATTCACAAATGTGGCTTTAAAATGCATGTTCTACAACTGACCATGTAGTCCACCTAGAAAACTGTCCGTGAAGAATTTATACATATACAAGACTATCTTGTTGTCTTTTTTATATGGAAAAGGCATATGACACAGGCAGGCGTTTCGGCATTCTCAGTGGCTTAGCAAACTTGGGCATCCAAGGCGGAATGTTAAACTGCCTTAATATCTCCTGGTGTAACCTTCTATTCCATATGCGAGTAGGTTTTGCACATCAACAAGCCTGTCCAGGTGAATGGAGTACCTCAAGGGTGCTTCCTACGTACGATTGTTTTTATCATAAAAATGAACTCTATAAGTGAAATTATCAAAAAAATCTTTAATTGATTCAGTTTGCGTGGATGACCTGCAGATAGCGTGCACGTCCTCGATTGTATCATCATGCGAAAAGCAACCGGGGTTGACTATCAATACACTAGCAGCCTGATCGACAAACATTGATTCAACTTCTCTTCACAAATATTGCCCATTCGCATTTTATTTCTAACGGATCTTACAAACTGAACCCACTCTATGCATAAGTGAAGCCATATTGCCTGTAAAGAATCAGTTCGAATTTTTGGAAGCAACTTTGGACAGGAAACCGACACTTCTACAAAGGATAAATAATCTCAAAAAGAAGGCTTCTCAATCTCTTAAGATACTCAAAGGGCTGTCCCGAAAACACTGGGGCTTTAACAGAACCTGCCTTTTGAACATCTGTTATGTGTAGTACGCTCTTCCTTAGACTACGAGTGCGTTGTGCATGGGTAAGCAAAAATGTCCTACTTTAAACGTCTTGACACAGTGCAATCTCTCGACTTGCAACTCTTGACGGGTGCGTACAGAAGATCCCTATAAATTGCCGCCAAATCGAAAGAAATGAACTTCCCCTCGAAAACAGGAGGACAATGCTAATGTTCGCTTATGTGCTCAAAAATAGATCTCTATCAAAATATTTTTGGTACCCGACAGTCATACGTGCCCATCTGGAACACTCTTCAGCCACAAGCCGCAACAAATATAGCCAAAGATGTCATAGAATTTGTACAGAGAATACTGAAGGAGAAATGGAGAAATAGCAGGATTCATTGAACAAGGAACTACACAACAAATTAGACTTAGTGAAGCCAGTGTTAGAGAAAGCGAAATCATTTATTCACAAAAAGCATTTCATCGAAGTCGTTTTATGTCACTTCCAAATTGGTTACACAACTTCCTACTTGCAAAACAAATGTGCCTACATGCGAACTATTGGGGAGAGGTTGTCCTGTCTAAGCGCACTTAATTTACATGTAATAAACGTGAAGAACTGGGACAAAAACACTTCCCGTAGGTTTTTGTGTAACATACATCACTACACCCAAGGTTAATTATACCATAAAAATCACTCACTGACATTGCTCATGATTTTTTTCATCCTGTAAAGATGTGAAGCCTTCAAACCATTTATAGAATTGCGAACTTATAGTGTTTATTTTCAAACCTTGTTGGCGCATGATGGTCTAAGTTGCCTATGTGCCATCAAGCACAAACAACACACTTCACATTTGTCTTAGCTAGCATGGCGTTATCCTTCGGAGGGTCGATGATCTTGTATCGAATTTTGATGATTACTCGACGTGAATTGACGCTCCGGGAATACTGAAGTAGTATCACAAACCTGGCAGGATAAAAGAATTTGTTTACTGTAAATCTGGCGGCGCATCGCCTTGATGGCAAAGCGAGTCCGCGGGCCATCCCAGGTGGTCCTTATTTATTTAAGCTCGGAAGTGAGCCATACGCTGATGACTGAGTAGTGAGGTCCTGTATCTACTAAGACATTAATAGCTCGATTGTTGGCGGCCACTTCAAGGTCATCTATTCACATCCTCCATTATCTGATGGCCTCGGTGTGGTCCAATATCCTTACCGTCTTGTACTGAATTCGCTGTCGAGCACACCATTGTCACTTCGCTGTTTGGGGGCGTAAGTTGGAACTCAGGTTTCGTGACTCTTTATATTGTCATGGTATGGAGTGGGGGTGGAGACATTGCGGCACTCTGGTATACTTCGTCGCCGGAGAAGGATCTTCAGTCGCTGTACAGCATTATCACTTGCAAAGATCGGTGTTTTAGTTCTCCCTGCAGGGTAGGGGACTTTCCTCGCACATAGCTTTGGCCAGAAGACGGAAACGGGTTCTGAGAAGCTATTGTGAACTATACAGGCAGCCTTATTATGCATTCTATCGCTCGCAGCGGAAGTGTCATGGACGGGTGTAGGGTGCCGAAAGCTGAGTCGCACAAGGCAATACGTCTCTACCGGCAGGGCTGTGGCATTTGGCCGGCCTAGCTACATTGGAAGCAGAATGTTCTTTTTCTTCGAAGTCTATCAAGAGTATAATTTCCTGGTGCTCGAGAATCGTTCGTAGACTTGGGAGGAGTGGGCCCAGGGGCGGGGTTTGGCAACGCGATAGAAGCGATGAGGGCTTGATATTTGTATTTTCGGTAGCTAGCTACTTAGTAAGGCGGTCTTGTTCGCGTCTTGTGGTTGCTATGTAGTAGCTGCCAAAGGCGGGTTGCCAACTGCCTGCTACATGTTCGAAGCAGGCGATGACCTCGAAAGCAGCCACATGAGGCTGTTAGGATTACGTTAGCAGCTGGTGCACTTTTTCCCCGATAACTTCCTCATTGATTTCCCGCAAGTTTTCTCGGCCTAGATATGTTACATCTATGTCAATAGACGAGGCTTGAACTGGGCGGTTGTATTCGAGGGCTTCAGAGCCGAGGATCGTTTCCTTGGTGGACGCTTCGTGAACAGCCACGACTATGGATTTGAGGGGTTTCTGCAGAGGCCAGAAACAAACGGCTCTTTGAGGGGACAAAATAAAAACTGCCTTTTTTTTCTCCAGGCATGTGTGTGTTGGCTCGAAAAAAAGGCTCTTCAATTCGTCCCTACCGGGGTGGCACAGTGGTTACGGCGCTCGATTACTGTTTTCAAGGATGCGGGATCGAATTCTGGACTCGGCGGCCGCTTTTCGATGGAGGCGCAAAGCGAGTAGCCCATGTGCTGTGCGATGTCAGTGCACGTTAAAGAGCCCCAGGCGGTCGAAATTTCCGGAGTCCTCCACTACGGCGTCTATCATAGCCTGAGTGGCTTTGGGATGTTAAGCCCCACAAACCAAACCAAACCATCTTCAATTCCTAATTGTAAGCACGGAGAGACTCATTGAGCAGCTGAGGTTTAGTCTGAAGGAGCGGTTCGAATTTTTTTTGAAGAGGTTTGTCGACTTGCTCGTTATTTGAATATTCCCCAAGATATTAATGAAGAATAATGGTCTTCATACCACGTCCTAGCTGCCCCAGTTAGCGTGAAAAGGTTTGTAGCTTGAAGGTGTAGTCCAAATAGTTAGACGCAGCAATTCGTCCGTTCTGATCAGGGCAATCCTCTAGACGATATGCCGGGGTTCCATTAAACAGTGGCGGGCGGCTGCTGAAAGACGACCGGAACAGATAAGATGGTGAGGTATGGGAATTTTTGAGTAATTGAGGCTTTCATCTGGGCCAATTAGTATGAGGCAGTAGCCGCTGGTAGCCGGTAGCACATAAAATCGGCGGCTTTCTCGTAGGCTAGCTCTCCCAAGTGATACTTTCACGGCTGTTGCTGCTTGTTGTAGGGTGTGCCCAAAACATGAAAAACAGCAACTTCAACACATATAATGTGATAGTGGCGATGTTGTAGCCAGCGAACGAACAGACAGGTTTAGGTCTGCAGTCAACTCTTTCCTCAGCTGACATGCGCTCGCGAAAGAACTAAGTTAATCAGCATCGGCGATGGCTGCGAAAGGCCTCGTCAACATCGAACTACAAATTCCTCTTGCCAGCGCTTAAAATAAAGTAGTGACGAAATATACAGATAAAGCTTCAAAGGTGCATAGAACAATTTCATACAATGTGAAATCGATGCGAAAGGTTGGAATTATTTGAGGTACACTCTGTCCCATTTTGCGCTACAAGCAATATGATAAAAGCTCATTCGGGAAGCTTTGAAGGTGAACAAAGAAACAGCATAAGTTCCTTTTGTATGGTACAGGCACATCTATAAAGCTGCTGGCCAGAGCCTTCCAACCGTGAAATAGAAGCATTACAAGTACTTGCTCCACTCCCTAGAATGAATGTAGTTGGTGGCCTTTTTTGAAACTGCTCCCATTAACGTTGTTATATTATTCTTAAAATTAAACCTCATCTGTAACTCTTAATCAAAGGAGACGAGAAGTAATGATTCACCTACAAACATTTCTTATATACACCCAGTGCTTTCTCTGCAGCCCGTGGTAATTCTGGTTCTGGTTGCTTACCTTTTGTAAATAAGGTGTGAGATCTGTTGCCATCGCGAACTATCCCCAGCATCCTAACACACTCAACCAACTCAGGTATGTATTATATGATGCGACTAAAATCATGGTGGGGACTGATAACGCTTTCCACGCCTGATCGTGTTACATAATGTATAACTAACCGCGCGCTCTTGCTGTAGAAGGTGGAGCTCCCAATAGTGAATTTAATGTAATTACCGCGAGGACATGAAGGTTTCTCGAGCTTAAAAGGTATGGCCGCTGTGAAGTGCGAGAATATTTTTAGAGAAAGCGATGGCCATGAGCTGTTAAACTTCACGCTTGCAGAAAAGGATTCCGCAGTAAGTTACCTAGTAGAAAACACTTGGAGCTTATCGCGGTGAATCAGATCGATTTCCTGATTTCTGTCGCCGTGCAGCTGATCACGTTTTGCTAAGGCAACTACTTAGAATATTTTTTATTTCCTAGATATATACAGTTATAATATGACCTGTAATGAATGAGCATGGTCACGAATATTACCATAAACAATATCAAGAAAGGGTTTATGGATCAGTCTTCGCACACTCCATTAAATGTTAATCGGTTGTTAAGGCACTGGTAACGGGCAAGAACGGAGCGGTAATGGTTTAGCTTGCAGATATCTAGTCAGTCGAAAGCACTTCTTCCTCTCTCTCAGCCATATTCCGCATAATAGTACCTTCTTTATAATTATAACTTTCAATAGCAAATTTGATTGAAGCAAAGTTACAAAACTCATCATCATCAACACCATTTATTATTCCCTCAAGGATCCCTACGAGGGACAATAAATAAGGGGGGGGGGGGGGGAGAATTGAGAGAAAGGGCCATACATTAGCATAAAAACAAATAAAAAGAATACAGAATTGTATATCGTTGATAAATTGGGTAGAAAAAGAAATTTAAGGAAAAAATCAAAGTCAGGAATTCGAGACAGTGCACACTAAATACGAATAATCATGTAGCAAAGCATAACAAAATATGATATGCGGTAAAATAAACTATGATAAGCCGAAATGGAAAAAAGAGGAAATACAGAAAAATAGACGTTGGCTCAACATTGCACGCAAGTCGGATTCCTAATAATGGAGCGCAAGAAAAAGTGACTATCGCAGGTCAAAATGATCAGTTAGTAGCTGCCTAAATTTGGAGGGATTAAACTCGTAACTACGCATTCGGAAACTATGTTCCATTCCTCTATGGCGATCTATAAGAAGAATTTGTTGAAGGCGTTTGTGGAAGTCGAGCTGTATACTTTTAAGGTATGAAGCGTGCTGCACGATTCTGAATGGCTTCAAGTGAGTGGATCAAGTAGGCCTGATGGGGGTTCCATATTGCTGAGGCATATTGTATTTTAGGGCGGATGTATGTTTCGTAAGCTAGTTGTTTACTGTTTAATGGGGACATAGCCAGTGATATTCGGATGAATTCAAGTGTTCTGGAGGTGCCAGCCCAAGTTTCGTGATATGGTGCACCCAATTTAATTTGTGCGTTATTTCAACACCGAGGTACCTGTACGTGTTCTTTTAGTGATTGAGCGGTGGAGTTGAAGGAGAACGGGATTTAAATAATAGAGCGTTTACGTGAAATGTGCATGAATTTACATTTTCAAATATGAGGCTGCATGAGCCAGTTGGAGTGCCATTCCTGCATTTTGTTAAAGGCGACTTGTATAAGCTCCTGGTCGGTATAATTGGAAATGCGGCGATAAAGGACGTAATCAACAGCAAAAAGGCGGACGGATGACGAAATCCCATATGGCAGGTCGTTGATAAAAACGAGGAAAAGAAGCGGAGCGCGAACAGAACCATGTGGTGCTACGGAGATAATATTACTTATGCCCATCAGTTATCAACTAAAACCGGAGGTACACTTATATGTTGATGAAGACAACAGTGCTCGTTAGGCGCAGGTACATATGTATACCTTGACAAGAATGAATGTATCTAAGGTTCCGTTCCAGTACCGAATTACTGTCGGAACAGAAATTGGCCATATATATATATATACCTAAGCCTAACTGGGCTGATACTTTCAGCTACACAAATAGACCTATACCTGTCAAATGGCTTTTTGTTTGTCAAGCACTTGTGAAAAACTCGCTTACCATTACCAAACTGCTGCTATTCTTTCAGAAATCTGGTACTAGAAGTTTATTATTATTATTTAGCTGAATTATCGATTCTCAGTCGTCACAATGAATCCCACACCACGAATGTTTATTTGCACTTTACAGGTAAATACACAATTCGTTAAGTGCAGGTGCCTTTCCAAGATACCGATGATTGAGGAAATAAACTGGGCTGTGAAAACGAACTTTTACGTCATTGTAGCCTACTAGAGGCTGTTAAATCGGGATAATAAAACTATAAGGTCTGACGAATGCCGAGAAGGTGCGTTTTCAGAATTGCAAGGTGAAAGAATTCGAGCGATTTACGACAAGCTGCATGGCGTCCAAATTATTTAAATCTAAAACTTGTTCTAAGAAGGCTGTGTGGGTCGGGTATATACATGAAAACATCAAACCTATACTGTAACTTGGCAGACCAGTGTTTTCAGAAATTATTTTGGCACGAACCTGGAGAAACCTTCAAACCTGAACAAAGAAAATAGATGCTTTGCGTCTAAGCTGAACACATACTAAGGCAAGCATTTCTCCTTATTATATGCCATACGAAGCAGAGAACCCTTTTTTCAATTGAGGCCAGTTCTGAGCTGAAGGTATACCTAATTATAGCGGCCCTCTCCAATGATATATTGGATGCGGTAGCCATTTCGTACCAGAGAAAAAAGCGTAGGGCTCTTTGAAGTTCAATCGGCGACAGTACGCAACTTTCTTGAATACGCTGAAATTACAAGAAAAATGAATATGCGAGATTATTATCTTAAAATATTACTGTTCACGTGGTCTTGGCGCCACATACAACAGTTCTGCTCTTTTGATGTTCTCGTGACCGAGGGTGGCAAACGTGGCCTACGTCGCCTAAAGGCGATGGTGTCAAGCCTGTATGCGCTGCCACATTAGAGCAGTCGGGCGTGAATAAGCATTAACCCATTTGTATCTACCTTTTGATAGTTAGACAAAATGTGCATTGCTTTGGAAATAATTTTTGTTCTAGTCGGTACATAGAAGACTTTGAAATGTGCGTAATGCAATTACATATACTCTGTTCAGCGACACTAGAGTCGTTGAGTCATTGGTTACGTTCAACAATTGCTATTCACGGCACAACCTCTATTTTATAATTAGGTCCAAGAAATTGCTGATAAAATTAAAGAGTCTTTCATTGAAGAGATAGTGAAAAGCGAATGGATAGACAAGCAAACCAAGGAGACTATAACTGCAAAGGTAAGGAGCCATGTTTTAAAATTTAAAAACTTTTGGGTGCATATTTATTTAGCGCATTGGCCGATCCTAGCTATAAAAAAATATTTCATTAGTGAGGAGGAGGATAGGAAGAATGAGAAAACGTAGGTAGGATAAGAGGCAACGAAGTCGATTTACTAGCCTGCATTGAAAAAAGGGCTGTGAGGAGAAAAAGAACGGGTTAAGGGTGGAAGAAACCTCTAGATGAAACACACACGGTAAAGTCCCAGCTTCTCGTGCAGGTCCGATGATAATAGAAAACGAAGTAGTGCCTGGTAGGCCTTCACCGCTGATAATTGCTGCGGGCACTGCTCGAGGATCGTTTCCTCCGGCAGCGGGTATCGGTGTACAATCTGTAGTGCATGACTTAGAGGCCGTATTTTGTCAGTGTATAAGTTGCACTTACAAAGACTAGGGAGATGTTCTCTCACTACCGGAGATACCGCAATTCGGGTTCCATGTCCAAAACTAGTTAATAATGGATTGTGAAAGCAAGCCAAGCCAGAGACTACACTGCAGGAGTTTGTTCATGCCATATCAAACAATTTGGAAGTCAAAGGTTTAAGCTATGGTTTAGGAAAAGTAGACGTCCGCTTGAAATGTGGCAGGCATTCCCAGAGGAAATATAACATATCTTGTACCATTGTTTGATGCCTACTCGCTGCGCTGCTTTTGCAAAGAGCGAGGACACAGATTGTCTCCTAGTGAGTTAATAACGCAGCCTCGTTCGCCCTGTGATTGCATTTTATGTCGAATGTCCACTTGCAAACTCCAGCTACGAAATGCGTTTGTACTCAAGTATTGTTGAAGAAAAACTTTTTGTTAGGCTTGTTGGTCCATAACGATTTGAAAACGTTCAGTGCAAATGAAATAGCCCGAAGGGGAAAAGAAGGGACATATTGTCGAAGAAATGAAGCTACGTTTTTGCTGTGCTGACGCCGACATGAGGAAAATTAAGATATCGAATTTTATGATGCAAGGCGTCAGAGTTACTTTTTGCTGTCCTCGTGAGAATTCTACCATGAATAATGGCCGGAGGCCAAAGAGAAGCGTCCTCATTCGAACGGACCTTAGAAGCCTTAAAACTCTTCAATGCACCACCCAGCTCAAGTTTCCAATCTCCAAGCCAATGCAACGTCTGTGACAGCGACAATTTTCGGGATATCATACTGGAAATTGTCAAAAAAGAACTTCGCCGGCTACTGCCATTAATTCAACAGCGAAAAATTTCGACGATTACAGACTTCATTCGCGAAGAGGTAGAGCGCACCGTTAGTACCACTCCGATTCAGACGGCCGCGCCGAGTAACCACTAAGGATGAGCTATACCGCCGCCACCATCCTGTGTACTGAAGCTTCCCCTTGGCTCCCACCCGCCAAGTTTACGAACGACACTCCAACCCCAGAAAAAGTGACGAGTGGAGGACTTCCAACAGCTGACCAATCTGCTTCCATTGGGGTGCATCCTCCGTCGTGGTGCGTAGAGGCATATCGCCCTGCGTAGCTATTACGCCTCGCCTCAAAGCCGCGTGGCTCCGTCCTGGCGAAGAACCATAAGAAATCGACACCTTCCTAAGCAGAGAGGAGCACGCGTCGACAAGGTTTTTGTCCTGCACCGTATCCAGTTCGAGGACCGATCTGCATCGTCGGGACGAAGCTCCTTGAAAGGAAGGTACCCGAGCCCCCGTAGGAGCACTAAGGAGAGCAACCTTTGTAGGTGAAGTTGATGTTCAGGCGAAAAACATTCTCTGCCGCCGATTGCGAGTGACGAAGCCGCGGACTTTAACAGGAAGCTCCTTATGAAGACGCCCTCGACGAGCACGTGCCCAGACTTCTAAGTAACCTTCCTTCATGCGAAATCTTCACGGCGGGACCAAACAGCGACTTAAGTACACGAAGAAACCGAGATTGACCATCAAAGCCAACATGTTATGCAATGACGCAAACAAGGAACCTCTTTGATGCTGTCGACGGAAACACCGTTATCATCTTAGAATAGATTTCGCCCAGTGGCTCCTGTGATATCGCTGTTATCACTGGACCCGACAATTCTGTCATCAGTGAGCCGTTCGCTGCCCAACTCAAAAACACTGAATACTTCGGATGACTGGCGGATCCGCACCTCTGGAGGCAACCTTATTGCGCCGTTGGAACGATGCATCACACGAGTAACAGAGAATGAACGTAATTATCCTACCAGCATTGTGGTCCTGGGGCAGTAACCCCTCAACGTGATTTCGCCAATTGATTTCCAGAATGAGCAATGAGCGATTATTGACCTTGGCTCAGATCTAATCAAGGTTACATAAAATACATAGAAAGCCCAAAAGGTGTCGTAGATGGAAACACATAGCTACTCTTTCATCTTGAAGTGGGAATTGTAAGGAGCGTCACCCTTGTCCCGCATGAACAAAATAAAGTGGTGGTGACGAACTTCGGATACAAATACCGGCATCTCAAAAGTGTACGACGACTACTTTTCTCGAATGCCTAGTAGATATCCCTGAGGTCTCCGCCCTCACTGAAAGACTGAAAGATTCTGCACCCAACCAAGGCAACCAGCTCTCATTCGACATCAACCCAGCGCTATTCCGAAGCATACAAGACCAGATACGCGCCCTTCATCAGAGCTACAGCGAGTGCTTCTCTTCAGCATCGGCAGTGCGACAAACACTCATTGCGAAGCACCGCATTAGACCATGCAAACAGGGCTTACCCCTACACCAAAGCCTTACCGTGTATCGCCGTGAAAGCGCTAAGTCATCCGCGAGTAAAAAAGAATGAACTGCTTCGTGGCGGTGCTATCTAGCCATCAAGGAATAGGAATAAAAAAGAAACTTTTCACTTCTTCGTAGATTACCACCGCTTTAATAGAAAAAGAAAGACGTTTGCCGCCCCTGCATAGACAACATAGCGGACAGATTCTGCAACGCCACATATCTCTGATATGGTATTAGGAGCGGCTACTGGCAAATAGAGTTCGGCAAAAGAGATCGTTAGAATACCTTGTTCATCATACTGGGTGGCCTCTTAGAGGTAATGGTCACGACTTCTTGCCTCTGTACCACAGCAGCGACGTTTCAGCTAGTAATGAATACTGTACTGGCTTGCTTGAAGCAGCATATTTGTTTGGTATTCTTAGAGGATGTCATTGTCTTCTCATCTAGCTTTGCAGGCCACGTGTAAAGGCTCCTGATAGTGTTAGATGCATTCAGGTCGTGTTGCTAACGTTATAACAAAAAATTCAGATTCAAATTTCACCTTCCAGATTAGTCACAAAAAACTCTGAATGGTTCCTGGAATAAACTTCGCCCTCAGCAACTTAATGAAGGCAAAGGGAAATAGTGCAGAACAGCAGTCCACGCAAGTTGTCAATAAAGCAACAATAAAACAAGCGAACTTATCAAAATTGAAATAAACTTTAAAAAGCTATTTGCATCACGACGCACACGTATATGAAACCTGAAAAGAAACTGTTACAAAACTGGAACATGTGGTGATAAGACTGAAAACTTGTTACAAAATATAGGCTTACCATGAGAAGGCGTACAACGTAGTTTTCATTAGATCAAAAGAACGTATATAATCCTAGCATAGATGCCAAAAATGTTTTAGTTCTTTCTTTGATGAAAAAGTATGTTCGGGGTATTTGTTGAGAAGAGATGGCCAAGCACAGAGAGTGAATGTATTTTCTACCGGGTGAGCGACAGATTGTTATGCAGAATAAGTCTCAAATGCTTCAACATTCGGAAGACGTCGAGCATGGGCCTAATTATTTTAACGTGATAGCGTTAAGGGTGGCATGTCACAGAAACTCCGGCGACGGCGTTCTGATTGTAACTCGAAAATAAGAAGAAAGTATGAAACCAAAAAGCTTTACAGAAACCCAAGGAATCAAACAAGGTTCTTTCCCAGTGCTATGAAGGCACGCAATCACTCCTCCATAGAACCGCATTGCTTCTCTCCAATAAATGTAGACCTAATGTATGCATTGACTTATGACTGTCGGCTAATGTTAAATGCGTCATTAAAAAGAAGCTAATTACAGAATCAAGGCATAATCAAGTAGCAACGAACATTTATGCTTTGTTTACCTACAATACGGCGTCCGCTAGAGAATGTCTTCGATCACACGGTGCTGCCGCAACACATGGCGCTAGTCGCCACCAGATTAAAAGCCTCATACATCCATGCATCGCCCATTGATGAGCTCTTATAATTCGATGCATCCATGCAAAGCATTCAAGTTTGAACGCTATTGCGTTGAACTCTTAGGCAAACTTCAATTTTTGGCAGTATCATGTATTTGCCCATACTGAAATTTTGAACACAACTTGGAGATAAATGCTGCAACAGATTTTGCTCGCATTGGTTCTTACTTCAAAGAAATATACGCCTCCGTTCCAGGTCAATGGAATCAAAACAACGTTTGGATATTCAGATAGTCTGTTTGACCAGACTCTTCTTGAAGCCCGTTACCAACATGTGAGTATGTTTTCAGGTCTGAGACGGCTGCAAGATTAACATTTCCTTTCAATATTACCTTTTTTGCTGAATGTTTCCAGTAAGACCGAATTCAATCTGTTATATATAAAATAAGTTATTTAAAATAAGCCACTGCAAAGCTTTGCGCCCGCCGCACAGGTGTGTATCACAGTACCGCTAACATGGAATCACTAGCTGGCTTCTCACCGCATTACTATGTAATTTTAATATTCCAAAAAAGTACTTAACTCCAAGGTTTATAATTTATTTGAAGCGTTCGAGCTTAATGTAGCTAGTATCCGCAGAAGTTTTAAACATGGAAAATATTTAAAAAGGGATAACACGGCTAATCCTAAGTTGAGAAAGCGAAAGCGCGAACCACTCCTCTATCAGTATCTGCTAACGCAAGGACACCTCAAGCGGACCCTGACGACCCGAAGCTTTCAAAGGGGTAACGACGGATACTTGTATTCATAGCAAACGCTATGAATACAAGTACAAATATTTTTACAATTCAAGACGTTACGAAGGTTTCAATAGTATATTTAAAGGGGAGTCGCAGGTGACGAGCCGAGACGGACAACGTTGGTGGAAAATGGCAAGCAGGGGCGTAAAGGCTATGTGGCATTTTTTCAGGAAACGATTTATATTTGTATAGCTATGTACAGGTACGAGTGAAGTTTGCCATGTATGGGCAAACTGTAGGGGCGTGTATGAGCAGCCCTCTCGTAACTCGACAGGGCTGTATGAAATCTACTCGGATTCAATCTCGGAAAGGCGCGGCCTCAATCTCCTTAGCGCTGCAGCCTAAGCGACAAGCGAATTTCTAAAATTATAAAAAATCAATATATATCTACGGCAACGTTCGCAGATGTCTTTAAAAGTAGTGAAAGACCGGTACATTCATGAATTATGTTATTTACATTTGAAATCCTCCTGATAGCTGACATGTTTTAGCTTCAATATGATGCACTCTTGAAAAAAAATCCCGTTTTCGTAAAATAATTTTGCATTTGAAACGAACATTACCTTGAGTGAAGCATCACCTCTATAATTTCCTAATTGGATGATTTGTACTAGTGTTACTTCCCTTGCATGCATGAAATATTAAGGCGCATGCCTTACTAGCCCCATTACACGAAACGCCGTATTCGTTGTTCCGAACTTCCTACTGATGAGAACATAAAGGTCGAATTTAATTCCGCCAATTTTAGACCACTGTAGCAACATATATAGACGGTGCAGCAAACCAACGGCTTTGGATTTCCAAATGAGGCAGCCACGGGCATACGTAGTGCTTGCGCTCTTACGCTTCCAGACTTTTCGCGGCTAGCTATTCCTAAAATCATCCAAAGTGAAATTCAGCCTGAGAAAAGACTGCAATGCACTTCCAGCGAGGCAGGGTAAAGCACAACTTCCACATCTTGATCGAAATGCATGGTAAACTGTATGGTACTTTTACATGCAAAACGAGTGCTGGTGCGCCTTTTCCGATTGGATCTGCACGCGCAATGATATGTATGGAGTTCCAAAGCCATTTCAATACCAAATATAGTTTACTTTATTGGGGTCTCTCCAAACATCTGTCGCAGCCCGCATCTGAAAACAGGTTGTTGTGGCAAGTGCGCACAAAGAAGCCACATTTCCGCGGTTTCGCGTCACGTACCCGCCACCACTTCACACGCTCATTCACATCGACAGCACATACTGGCTACAATTCCAGACACATTCGTCCCATTTTGTGCACATCTTTCACCCCATGGACTTCCCACCATACTGCACCACCTGCAACGCCATCCCACCCACTCTCTACCATTACTTATGGGAATGCCGACATTGCATCCGCTTTCCTCCCATCAAAACCCCACCCCATATCCTTGGATATACCATTGCTCTGGCCACGTAACCCAGAGATCAGCAACAAACGGTTGAGCGGGCCAAGCTAGGGGGAACAGCCAGATGGCTTCTGGACTAAGACGTCCTCCTGGGAGTGTTTAGATTAATTTTAATTAAAAAAAAAAGTTTTTTATTCCTCCTCCCTCTGATGTCTTCATTTTTATTTCAGCAGGGTAGAAGAAAGAATTAGCATCAGGACAGTGAGTTGCAATTAGAAGGATTTGCCTTTTTTTTAAGAACCATGACCGGCGTGGCATTTTTCTTGTGTGATGAGAAGCAACCATAACCATTCAAGTGGGATTTCGTGACTGCTTGGTGTTCGTTATGAGTTTACAGACACCACGCGAACGTGAAATATATTGCCCACTGCAATGGTTTTGCTAGCACTGTAGAAAACAAGTTTCCTACCCATTCATTAGTGCCGACCACCATCACCCAATCGAGCAGGTAATTATCCTTCTCGGAATCATAATCAGCAAATATGGGTGTACCACCAAGACGTCTACGCGGATTTCAGCGAGAACACGTACGAAGCTTCTGGATCCAACCGGCACTGCGAGTTGCCGTCACCTGCTACCTGCCACGACCAAGCAAATCCAATCAATAATATTCTGCATTTTTTACCTCTGTGAGCAGGAAAAGAAATTCTAAACTACGAACAAAATGCTCCAAACGCCCTAGTGTGATAAGATTACTACCCCGGTTTCGCATGAGCGACAGATGGTCAGGTTATTATATATTTGCATATAGAAACAAAACAAAGTAAGCAAAAGAATATACAGTATAGACTGGTGCTGTGTCTGAAACAACGGGGACGTAGACATGCACATGCATCTCTCAATAACTAGTCACAACCCTTATATACTTATTACGAACATAATCGTGTCAGCAGCTCCAAAGAGCCAGATACAAGCGAGTGTACACAAGTTCACAAATTCAAGGCAGAAAAGTAGAGGATTACCAAAGATTACAATACATAAGTAGGAAAAATCAAATGGTATATAAAAGCTTCCAAGGAATATGCGGCGCACACGCGAAGACCTGTCCCGCACGACCTGCCGTCGCCGGGTTCAAAACAGCGCAGCGACCGGTAAATACCTCACGCTCTTCGTCGCCGTCCACGGCAGACTGCGGCGCAAAAATATTCGCCGCTGAAGTGGCAGCCTTATTTTCCCAGCCCTTAAGCAACAAGCCCCTTTTGTTTAGCCTTCTCTTTCCAAGGAAAACCTTGTTGCTCTTGTAAGCTGGCGGGCATACTCTGTACTGTTTGCAAATGCAATTCTAGTGTTCATGCTTTACTGTCATGGACTTTTTCCATTTTTCACTCCACGGTTCGCTGCCGTGGATGATGCACATGCGGTGTGGAGTGGAAATGGGACGGAATACCGCATTCTCAAATCGCCACAGCACATGGGTTTCTTTCGGAGTGCAAAACAAAATTCAAAAACACAAAGCCGCATTGTTTGACATGCGAAGGTACCATGAAATTTCCAAAAACTCGGCTCCAGGTTTTTAAGCTGTGCTTGGCACTGCCATCGCAAGGCATGAAAAATGGTATTTTTCTGTACTTCGAATTACCTTCTGACGGTATGAAGAGCTTGAAAACAAAGAAACGTACAAGCGCGAGCCTTAGTATTCCTGTCGCCGCTTCGTTCAGTAGCACAGAGCCGTTTCGCTACAACCTCATCAGGTGACACTATCACTATAGCGCTCTCAAAATGACGGCGTTCAGTTTAGAATCTGTGTTGCGGTTTAGAGTAGCCACATGGATGGCGTCATCGCCTACACAGCCAGCACAGCAGGGGAGAGCGGAAGCGACGCGAAAGAGTGATCAATGATGACGGGTCTTGGCGCGTTGCATGGGTTGGCGATTGACAAGTGTTTTCACCCAGGCAACGCAACAACAGGTTTTCGGCGGAGACGTATACTCTTTTTGCCAGGTCAGTCATCTCAACTATTTGTGTGCACTTGAAGTCAATAAGCAACGCTAAACGGGACAGGCCACGCAAATACTTTGTTTAAGAGAAGGGACAGAGACGCTCTCGAGAATCACAAGACCGTAAGAATCCAGCTGGCGGCTGAAGGAAGCAGCGCTCGCTTCTGAAAAAACGATCATATCTGCCCATCGTACGGCCTACTCTACGCGCTCAACAGATAGCTGACGTAATGAAGCAACCGCGATCCCAGGCCCAGGGACAGCAGAAAAGAAAAGAGATTCAGAGCGAAAGCTGCAAAAGCAAGACCACGACAAATATTTAACAAGAGGCTGAAGCCAAACGCAAACGTGAGTCAAAGAGGACGAATGCCGTCAACAGGAGGTGCTGACGCAATTCATTTGCACCAATAATAATCGAATTAATATTTGATTGCGGATATATTACGGCCGCAACAGGTAACGCTTTTGCATTCCCCACATTGTCTGTTCAATGTTTCGCTATCAATTTTTGCAGCACAACATAATTGCTAGTGAAGGAGACGTCGGGATGAAACCTGTACGACATTTGCCTCCGAAAACATGGTTATGAAAGTTTTCTCATGGAAATAAATATAGCCGTGAGGCTAGCATCAACAAATCGGGACAGAAAAGGTTTTTATTGTCTGTCAGGTATTCTTCACGCTGGCGCATAATATTAAACATTTCATAACGGCAATAACCAAACAGCATTGGAAGTAATGATCCCAAGCGCTAATAAGCCGTTTACAAGCAAACTCTCTCTCATATTGTGATATTTAAAAAACGTGATGACACCTACGTTCTAGAATTGTTATTTTGAAGCGTATTGGCGGTTAATTTATTGCTAATTATAGGCATTTTCTGATGCTATCGTGGCAATTCAGCCCAAGATTATAAAGTGATGAAATTAGCCTGGATTGTTTACATGTTCCTTCATCTTATTTTAGATTGTCGAGCCAAATTCGTAATTCAGAATCAGGAGTGCTTATCGTTCTTCGTTCTTAGCTTCTTGTTTTGCACACATGGCTTCAGTTTCAAAATAAGCGTACTGTAACGATGTACAATTATCTCCTCATTAGATTCCAAATCTGCCTGACGGAACATCTTTTCTGGAAGTACTGGAAATGGTTCGAAAAAACCAGCAGTTGAACGAATTGAAGATGTGGCGGAAAGGAGCAACAATAAATCCAATGCAAGTATTTCAAACATCAAATTCTCACAGAGAGAATCCGATAGCAGTAATCCAAACAGCAGTAGTTTCAACATGAACATTTCTTACGGTTAACAAAGATCAACGCAACCCATCGCTAATCAGTAAAGTTTATTCACACTTTCAGGCAACAAAAATTTGCTGTCCGGTTTTTGTTATTTTCATACTAGGAGGCTACGGTTTATTCATAACATTGGAACAGCAGGCTTTACAGACAAAGCCTGCACACTATTCCATGCAGTGTAATGTTCGCTAAAGAGGCATTCCTGAGATAAAGCAAGATGCTTCGGTTGTTGCTAAAAAGCTCATACCTATAGAGCAACGAATTTACAGCTCTCAAACTGCTGCTTATTATTCTCCATATATAGTCTAAACGGCAAAAACCATCGGTCTCAACTGCTCACACAAATATTTGTGTTGCAATAGGGTACACGCTGCCTCCGAGCAAATCCTATGAGGGTCTATTTGCTGAAAAGCGTTATGGTATAGTTAGGCTTCCTAAGCATATAGACACCTTATATGATGCAACTTATTTATTGCTCGTAGAGTGCCTACTTCAGCATGGCACACCACAATACCCCGCCTCATAGTTCTATCTTAATGAGGAATCTAAATCACCCAGAATTATTCGCAAAGTCTTATTTCCATGGTACTTGTATAGGCAGAGTGGTTTAACATATTTATATGAAGGCATTCTTGTAAATTCAACTTTCAGAGCTCTTACCACACGTTGGCTCCCAATTTCTTGTGGGAAGCCTTTAAAGTTCACTTGCCTTTTGTTTCTCTTTTTCCCGCTAATGGGTGCAGGAGGAAATAAACTAATCGTGAACAATGACTATAGCGTGATAAAAGGGCATATGCGGGAGAACCAATTTTAGTGATTGCGTGCGCCCGAAACTAAAATACAATAACAATAATTGGCGGTCTACTTGAAAGTAATTTTGATTCGCTCAAACCTTGTGCACGACGAATATCAAAAGCATCGAAAGCAAAACGTATAGGAAGCTATGATAATAGTATTGCTCCAGGCCAGGTTCATATCTAGTTGTGTGAAGGTTTTTAAACTTACAAAATTTTTTTCACGTATTGCAACACTCTAGTAGACAACCATGGTCAAATCAATGCGTCTCCACTGCATATTACATTTTTGAGACATTGTGCGGTTTCGCTGCCTGGTGTACGCTGAGAAATATTTTTAACCAAGGTGTTGTCAACATTGATATATTATTTAGAATATTTGCATTTTGCTGAAAAATCATTTTGCACATTGGTTGTATAATGTCGTTTCTGATGGGCAAAGCTGATTCAAAGCTCCTGACTAAACGTCTTTACGGTTCATTGCTCCTGAGCTTCTGTAGTCAGCATTTTAGGCAATACATCTTGTGATGGATATTTCAAGTACTTAGACTCATCTTGAAGCGTGACACAGAAGGTTCAGCATATCTGGTGAAAGTAGTCAAGGAAAATATCAGAGATACATTAACAGCAGCTGGCTTCGAGGAATCTATTTTTTAGGAACACCAGACGTAGCTCCGAGCACGAGCGAACTGTGAAGTGGCCTGCCTAAGAAACTCTTCATAGTTCCCAGAAGAGGCATTTTAACTCCCCGCCGGGGTGGTGCAGTGGTTACGGCACTCGACTAATGCCATAAAGCGCTCTAGCAAAAGTAAGGGTTCACAAAGTTTCAAAAACGCTTTAGGTTGGCCAGTTCACTCACAACTGGCATCCATTATAGATGGCGGTCAGGTTGTTGATACTCTCAATGAAATACTCCCTCGCTGAGCGAGCATCCACGTCCTCGTGTATCACAGCCATTCTCGTTTTCCGTACACTGTGGAGGCAAAGCAACATGAATAAGTCACATGGCACACCCCCTTGATTATGGACCGGCAGGAACCGTATTCCATAGAGCGTAATTGGCAAGTCCTTTTTTAAAGTCATCAGCAAGATATCCCACAAAAGATTGCATCCCGGCAGTCAAGAAAAATATGGTCTATGGTTTCCGGGTTATGACAAATAAATCAGTCCGCCAACCACGGGACAGACACCTTTTCCCTCAACCACGGCTTAACAGGTGATGTACCACTGTGTAATATGTAGAAAAAACGTTTTTGCTGACGACCGTGCTGGCATCTTTTTAACTCAAGCAGGTCCTTATACAGTTGCTTTTGGGTTACAGTGCTTAGGTATTACAATGAGAATCTCACTTTTAAAATTTTAAAGAAAGCCACAACCTCACACCAAAAAAACACTGTCTTCTCTGTTTAAAATTGCTAAAGGACACCAAACATTCGGGTAAGTCTTGGCTCAGTCTAACTTGAAAAACCGTACGCAGAAAAAAGTCGGTTTGGTTCCGTAAAAACATAAACCTGGATACTATTTGTCGTAAAAATATTTGGGCCAAACCAAGTCCTCCACTTTTTACCGAGCGAAACAAATTTGTACGACTTGTTCTCTCCCAAACTGAACCCCATACGAAAACCGCCAGCAATCGGTGAAATTTCCGGACGCTAAACCTTGAGATAGACAATGCTTGCAAAACATGCCAGACTTTCGCAACAATGAGCAACTTGCATACAGTTGAACGCACGAACATTGATAAATCAAGGCCACCCCATTTTGTTGTTTTTCACTGGACACGTTCTTGTGCAGCATTTCAGTAATCATTCATATCCTTGTAGTGTTCCAGCGGCACTCCAAGGTACCTCGTAGGTGTGACGGACCATGAAACATTTTGGAAAATGGAAGATGCGTTGCACCAAACCCGATGCCACAGCCTCAAACATTTGTCCACGTTGACTTCGCTGGCTATTTTCCTACAAATTCGACTAGCATATTTGCTTCTGAAACGCTGTCTTGATCTTGGCAGAACACGGCTATGTCACCAATGTATTGAACGAGTAAAACTGTGCGAAAAAGACGGGACGTAAGAAACACAGGCAAAAACAAGGCCTGTGTGTTTCTTACGTCTCGTCTTTTTCGCGCAGTTTTACTCGTTTCATTAATATGAACCAACTAGCCCTTCAGAGTGTATTACTTCGTCAGCATATGACAATATTTTTACTTCGCTTTCCATAAGTCTAAATCCACGGACCCTTTAATTTTTATTCACCTTTAAGCAAAACGGTTCTATACATATGGCTAATAACAGAGGAGAAAGTGGACACCCTTGTCTTACGGACTATTTTATCTGAAAGCTTTCTGTGACTTCCTTATTTACAATAATACTAGTGAAACAATTTTCATACCCCGATTTTAACTGCGTCTAATACGAGTGAGCCAACATTTATATAACCCAACATTGAAAATAAAATTTCGTGACTAATCCGGTCAAAAGCGTTCTCCAGGTCATTTGTAACATTGCAACGTGATCTGTAAACACGCCACAACTTTACAAAATGGATATTTGTATATATGCTTCTCCCTTTATTTCACATGTTTGGTGAGGCCCAACAATATCTTTAATTACCTTCTGCAACCGTTTCGCTAGGATCTTCATGGAGAACTGGAAGTCTCTGAAATATTTGGGCGTTTTATATCATGACCGCATTTATAAGGTTGCGAATTTATGTTTCGCAGTCTACAGGCCCCCCCATTGCTGCCGCTCTAATAACTACAACTTCTTAATCATTGGAGCTTGCTGTCTGCTCTCACGACTCAGTGTCAGTGTGTCATGAGATACCAGAGGCGCGGCGGTCGTGCTCTCTCTCAAAACGCTCGAAAAGACCTATCGAAACATGGAAACTCTAGAAAAAAGATACTGCATTTGTTCTCTTCCAGGCTTCACAGCAAAAAGCGCTTACTTGAACCATATTTTTTATATGCGCCCCGATGGCTGATTGCGAGTACGCTGTTGCCATGTTGGCTCCTGAGGGATGCTAACCGGTCAACGCCGTGGGCCGCACCGGCTATACTGGGACACTGGGACCAGTGCGGCCCCAGCGCACATATAGCGGATTTCTCAGTGCATCGCGAATGCCAGCGACACACCCAGCGTCAAAAAGCTAATCCCAGCGTTTTTCTCCCATCGCACAAGTGCAACCAGTGTCTTCCCGTTACTGCTCCAGTGATTATCGCAGATATCCAGCGAGCCCAGCAGATCTAGTGGAAAACCAGCGCGAAACCCTTACTGGTTTCGCACTGGAAGACGCTGGGAGACGCTGGTTTTCGCAATAGGGTAATTTGTATGGCTCATATTCATTTTCACTGGATCTCAAAATCTTACCGCGAGTCCTACCTGAACTGGCCGAACATTTCCTAAATCATGGAAACAGGAATATTATTCTCAGACGTTCCCTAACTTTCGTTTAACTAATGCAATAACTTTGAATTTGGCATGTGAAAGACAATCGCCTGTTTTTTATTTATGCTGCACACAGGCAAGAAAAAATAGCGTGCATCATGAACAAACTGGCTCAGAAACAAGTCATTTTGCTACCACTTTCTAGTTGTCAGCCGTGTGTACGTGAAATCTTGCGCACTGTGCAGTGCCTTTTTTGTCGGCTGTTTTTCCGCGCAGCACGAACCAACTAGCTCAGAAATAATGGTTCTCTTTTATAATCAAGTTTTATTTGAGCTCGCTCCTGAAAATATTCGAGAACGACCCCTTTCGCGCATGTACATGGCAATTTACTGAGTGCCTTACGTGAAACCTTTCCGTATTGTTTTTATGGCATGCATTCTGCTATTTACCATAATATATATACAACGTCCAAATATTGGGCGTTTGAAACAAGCCGGCATGAAACTCAGCACACATTTTTAACCAAATAGTTTGAATGGTTTCTTAAAAAGCACTTCACATTCATTGGAGCTGATAGATGCGGCCAACGGTATCAACAAATAAATTGCCGCATTGGATCTACGGAGACGAACCGGAGCGATATATTGTCCATTACTATAGCTCAGGGCACCATTTTCAGAGCACAGAATACAAGATATAAAACACGGCTATATGAAACAGCCGCAAAGCACCAGGCGCCTCCAATAAGTTGAGCAGTAAACAATTTATTATCCTTTTGAGCCCAGAAAATTATGGAAGTAGGACGTAACCACCATTAGAATTTCTGTGCCAGCCCACAGTCCCATGTAATGCGGGAAAAGCATTGATGCAGTTTTGCAAGATTACTACCGCTGAAGAAAGCTGTCATTGAAGGTTTCTGAAGTTGCGTTGGTGGCGTAACTTCAGCCGTGTAACAGAGCGTTCTCAATTCTAAGTGCTTTGAACGGTCAAAATCAATTTTTTTTTCTCATTCCCCTACTTTCTTCAATGCAGAACAGTAATCAGAAAGGACTTGAAGGATTGCGACCACAAACACTCAAAAACACCAAATCATTTCGGTGAATGTAACTTTTTTTTATCTCTTTAGGACCTGTAAATCATTGTAGATGTAATAGGGTTTCTCCAGACGGTGCTAAAAGTTCAATTTGTAATTACGTCTTCCAGAAGAGAGAGAATGTACAGTGCGACGACTCCTGATGGTCTAGTAACCAATTATCGCCCAGTTTATTGGGCGAACAATTTCTGTAGATTGTTGGAGGGTGCTATTTTTTGATTCATAGTAAAATGCTTATAAAACCTTATAATTTTGTCAACTTACTGGAATGCCGAGCCTCTGCTCCCACTCTTAATTACTCTTTTTCCATCTAGCCCGATTTCTTTCTTCCTCTTGGTCATGTCTGAGTTTGTTTATTTTAAGCCCTGCCTGTGTTGCACAAACGCACAACAGACGGGTTATTTGAAAGTAATGAGATATGCACCTGCGGACGAGCAAAGGTTTGTCCTACCTTTAAAGGCTGCTTTACTTGTGAACACTCCTTCGCATGTTATTTTCCCTTGTCGTCAGTCATCGCGGTAATAACGGAACAACAGTGAAGACACATAGACGACGTGATAGTTTCTGCGCGTCTTTGTTATCACCCCGTTGTTTTCTCGCTATACCTATCCTAGCCTAACCTAACCTAACTACACTTAATAACCAGCCAAGATTAATACGGGAAGGGGCGCCTCCAGCTGGTCTAACATTAAAGAAACAAGCATAATGGTTCCTTTCTGAAATTTCACAGCAAGAGCTAACTAGTAAGGCCATGAAGAAGTCTACGTATCCGTTACCGATACGACCTGCTTTTTGTAGTTCAAATAGTCGTCAAATGAAAGCTCTTAAATGACTACGTGTCCGTACAAAAATAGATAGACAGATCGAGATAGAGGACTCTACGAAGCGTTCGGTGACTGCGAAAACCTAACGTTCTACCTGTAACTGTTTTCTAAACATCTGAGCATTTAACTTAGCGTAAATTGCTCTTGATTCAAAGAGAAGCAGTGCATTATTATGGCTAATTGGGTTTAAGTGAGGAATGTCAACTGTTACCCAACTTGTATTCGAAGTGCATACATTTTCAAGGGTACTTACTGGATGCTTTGGGCAAACAGATGTCTTATTTCTTACTTCAGTAGGACATTTGACAACGAGCCTCACGGAAAGGTGCTGTTTAAACTGGACAAAAAACATTTCCTTCTTTTATTATTCAATAGATCAGCGCCTTTATATAAGAATGCTGTTCTGACATGCCTCATGTGACTTCAGGTGTTCCCCAAGGCAGTGTCTTGGGGCCCGTGTTATTTTTCATCCATGGCAATGTCCTAATAGATGTTGCTTAAAAGGATGTATCTGTGAGGGTATTCGCCAATGACTGTGTTGGGGTCAAAGAAACAGTGAGTGATTATGATTACCTGTCGCTGCATAAAACCGTAGCATCAATTGCAGACTGGTGTGTGCGCTGTGGTAGGGTTATTAACCAAGAAAAAACGGTTTTGCTGCGAATCACAAGAAAAAAGTTCCCAGGCAACATGGTTACATACTTGACGACCTTCTTATTTTGGAAGTGGACAGGTATAAATACCTCGAAGTCCCCCTCACTACAATGCTCACTTGGAAGTCGCATATCTCTGACGTATCTGCATCCGCAATGAAGAAATTATGCTTTATTATAACGAAACATAGAATTTCCCAAATGAGTGCTAGAATCACCGCGTACAAGGCTTGTGTTAGGCAATATGTGGAACAGTCTGAGATCCACATAATAAAAAAAGACATCGCTCAACTGGAGCGTGTACAAACAAAAGGAGTTATTTATGGTAAATAACTCCTTATGTCCATCCAATAGGCTCTTGAAAGTATTGAAGGATTTTTTATAGGGCTCCTAGTGTTGGTGTTTTGCTGAATGCTGGGTTTTATGTCCTGTAAATCACTTGCGGCCGTTGCGGTTGTTGCGGCTGATGATTTTATGGCTTTTATAATTTAGCAATGTGCTCCTCCTACTTGGGCCAAATATATTGCTCCAAGTATGTCCAAATAAATAAATAAATTATAATTTTATTTGATTTAGCCGAATATTTCCTTTCATATACTCAGAAATATTGCGATCAGTGTACCAGCGCTATAAAAATTATAAGTAAAAGAGGATTACCTTTTCGTCCTTATAAACAATTAGAAGCGTTAAGTAGAAAATGTTTTCCTTTCTTATTCATTGGAAACGCTAATTCCGAGAATCATTTGCAGTTTTTCCGATGGAATTCTTCCAGGCACCATTTTTTACGCATGGACTTCCATGGTAAGTTTCAAATTGATAATGCAATTTTGAACGTCTTCAAAAAATGTTTAAATATAACGACGCGATGTATATTGCGATTGTCGTATTGGTTTTGCGAGATGCCTTCCGGCAGCAGCATAGAAATGAATAGCTTCAATCACGAGGCAATGAATGACTGCCAAATCTGGCCATAGAATGAAGTTGTCGGCAAAAACGATTTAAACCTTTCTTGGGCATGTAAACTTCTAAGCCATCTAAAGAGTGCGGCTTTCTTGTAAAGTGGTTTTCAAGAAGTGTTCTCTGAACATCTCGTATGTTGCCCAAAAAGCGCGATTAAGAAACTTCGTGCTTTTAATAAACTTGTTCCCACATCACCAGAAAGATTGTAATTATTTTTGCCTGCAGTTTAACTCGTCACTACCTTATTAACCGTTTTAAAGACTTATCAGAGCAAAATATTATTAACGAATGCAGGACCAATATCATGGCAGTAGGTAATCCTAATATGCATAATATGAATGCCGAAATCGGCCGTGGGAAAGGGTAGTATCCTTAGATGCGGAATTTGGCATGAGGTTCATTATGTCAGGTCCTTTAATGCGCACTGATAACGCACGATAAAAAGAATTTGCTGCATTGAGCAACCAGGCAGTCCACAATGAGCAAAAAGTGCGGAAAGCTCAAATACGGGTTCTGCAAGCGTTTTGTGATTCAAAATAACATAACTATTGCAAAAAAGTATAATCTTTCTATTTGTAATATATTTCAAGACTATTATCTATTTTCTTAAATGCCCTAGAAGTTCTTTGGTTGACCTGAAAACTCTCCGATCTGGCATAACAAGACTAAGAAATCAGCCATACAAGGACTAATCGGTCAGCGATAAGCAACGCAGCCTACACCTTGAAAAGAATGCTGACATAGACGAAGATGAAGATTTGATGAAAGTCGTAACTGTTATCACCCCTGTTACCTCAATCTTTATTGACTTTATGTGATCGTAAATATTAACTTAAGCGCCATAATTGGCGACTAGCGTTATCCAATCGCTTACGTTTACAGAATTCTGCAGTTGTATGCTTGACACAAAAGTATTTTCTAACACCACTGCAAGCATTGACCCGTCATGCTGGCCGCCTCTATTTTTATTCTTAATGACACTGCAACACTCCCTGACACAAAAGCTTTTGCTGTCGAAGACAGTCATTACACGCAGTATGTAACAAATTTAAAACAAACATTGATGAAGTCCAACAATTCCGAGACCATTGTGGAATGTACACTGCAGAAATGTGAAAGCCTATGCGTTGCTGGTGCATACGGTGTGTCACGTTTGCTCTTATTATTATTATCAACTAAATGCACTGTCATTATTATAGCTAATGTAACCATTATCATTATTGCCATTTGCAGCATCAGTGTCACCGCTACTACAGTCCTCATGGTACTAAACAATCCCCGGTGAGGCGGAGTTGCTTAAAGCGCTCGGCTGGGACTTCATCGTTTACAGGGACTTCATCGTGACGACACTTGATTGGCAGCTACAATATGACCGAACAAACGCCGACAGTATCAGCGTTTTTTCAGGTTTTTCGTTGTCAGAAATGTATTACACAAATTATTATGGTGTTTTTGATACAGAAGGAAGTCCCAAAGTGAAGCTTTCAGGGGGCCTCCTATAACAAAATGCTTAAAACAAAATCACAAATATGGCAGAAATTAACCGTTAAGATATGATAACATCCGTGAACAACAAGAACAACGATACTTAAAAAAAGGAAAACATACCCTTGTGGTTATAACTTGGTTATTAAAAATGCTTTGATGTTACTAGTGAAACGCCTATACGACCAAACTGTTTTAACATATGAAGGTAGTGAATTCCATAGAGTTATAGCTAAAAACAAAAGGGTTTGTTTGCCATAATTAGTGTTAACTCTGGGAAGTAATGCCGAATGTTGGACGAGTTGGTGAACATTCATGATGGAAAATAGCACAAAAAGTACACGAAGGACGCTTGTCCGGTAGCGCTTGTCCGTGTCGTCCTTCCGTCCTTCGTGTACTTTTTACGCTATTTTCCATCATTATCTTTTGAAGTAGCAAATTGTCGCTTTGGGAAATTTTACTATTTATGAGGGGTTATGACGGAAGGGCAATAATGACAATGTCACCATTGCGGGCGCTGTATATAAGTGTGGCTAATCTTAGATGGAGCAGACTCAGTAAAGGGAAGATATTAAGATTTCGATGTATAGGGCAGCTGAGGCAGTGGACGGGGAAAAGTTAAGTATCCGAATCACAGAGTTTTGTGAATGACCGATGCTTGACATATGAGTGAGATATGTAGTTCCCCAGGATGATATGCAGTAGGTTAGGTGACTGTGAACAAATGCGAAATAAAGCGTCCGAATAATATGGGGCTGAACGGAATGACGTGTTCGAAGAAGCTCCCTAATGCCAAAGGCAACGTTTTTGCATAATGATTCAGTGGGCAAGGTAAATTTAAATGTTTGTCTACTAGGATGCCAATAAATGTAGTACAATGAGAAAGTGGAATTATGTGTTTATCTAAATAAAGCGGAGCAATATTAATCGGTTGTTTATCATGCGAACGAAAGGTCGTGAAATTTTTAAAATTAATTTCAAGCTGATTATCTTGGCACCAATGAACTAGAATTGCAAGTTCAGCATTCAATGTTGTGCTCATGTTATTTATGTTTTTGTCGCCAGTATATAATGTAGTGTCATCGGCCTATGGAATGCAGTTAATTTTGGTGAAATAGCTAGGTAGATTGTTAATGTTTATTAAGAAAAGCAGTGCTCCTAAAATGAAACGCTGTGGCACACCTTGGTTAATGGATACTGGCTGAGATAAACGGTCGGCTAACTTTAAATTTGAATTCTGTCAGTAAGATAAGCACGTATGAACGTTAATGCTGGGCCGTAGATTCCCAGAGACTCCAGTTTTGAAAAATGTATGGTGTGGGTAATTTTATCAAAAGCTTTAGTAAAGTCTAGAAAAACAGCTCCCGCCCAAAGTACTTGGTCATTCGAACATTTGATAGCGTCAGTTAGTTCTAATAGCGCAAGCTCTGTTGAATAATTGGAACGAAATCCGAACTGTTGGGGAGTTAAGAGATTAAGCTTAGTGAAGTACTTCATTAAACGATTAACCAAAAGTTTCTCTATGAGCTTGCTAAAAAAAAGGGTAAAACAGGTATTGGTAGATCGTTGGACACATTATTGCGGTCTCCATTCTAAAAGACCGGTATTACTCTGCTTCTCTTTATCGCTACAGGAAAAACGCCTGTTTTAAACATTTGATTAATGAGGTTAGCCCGCGCAAAAGAGCTGTCGCGCCACCAGTTTATTCTTAGATGGATGGATTTGATCGAACACTGATCCAATATTCTTTAAGGACGAGATTGTGGTTATGATTTCTTCGGATGACGCGGGGTACAAACAAAATGAATATGGGCAGCGCAAGTATTACAAGAAACTGAAGCTTGCATTGGGCAGGCACATGAAAAAAATTTAATTAACGCATTAGTTATGTCCAATGGATGAGTTCGTGCCATATTACCGTCATGGAATTCGTTTGTAGTTTGTTGCTGGCGGTCTATGTGCAGAAAGTAGTCCCGTTTGGCTTTTTGAAGTAGTACAGTGATTATTTTGGAAATATGCGCGAGAGCGGGTTTTGACGGAAAGGTTAAATGACTGTCGTTTGACTTTTTTATGAAGGTTATCGTTTCTGCGAATAGACCGCAGCAGTCCATTTGTTATCGAAGGATTTATGGGAGCAGGATACTAACGCTGAACTGAAGATATGGACGTGCAAGCATTACTATTTCTAGTATTGTATCGCATAAGTTTTAAAAAGCAATTTAAACATACGGTTCGCTGGTTATAGCAGCCCAATTTGAGATACGATGTTAATAAACCGGTCGGAGTGAAATGAGTATGAGTTGCAGACATTAGGCTTCTTTATGATGACACTTTCAAGTAGTAGAAAAATGGGGTAATGCTCGGTTATATCGAAGTGGACTACCCCTGCAGTGCGAGGTGAGAGAATGTTAGATAAAACATGATGAATGAGTGTCTGCGGGCCAAGAGCTGTGCACCGTGTAGATATGTCAGTTAAAGATTCCAAACAATGGCTAAACATGCATGTTATATATTCACAGCATTTGACGTCAGACGTATTTTTAATGCCAACATTAATTTCGTTCATAATAATTATGTTACTATTTTCGAGGCTCAGCAAGTTAAGAATGCCGTCGAGTTCAAGGCAAAAACCTGATTAGGATGAGGACGGAGAGCGATAAATAGATCCAATTATGTTACAAAATAACGGCTTGAGGGGCAAGTTGGTGCATAATCGTATTCAGATATGTGGCGCAAATAAACACAAACACAGGAGAAGATACACAGCACACGCGCACTATGTTACGTTACGTTACGTAACATAGTACGTAACATTACGTAACATTATGTTACGCTTGTTAGATGGAAGAAAAGACTGCCTATGAGTTAATAAAGGCTTTCGCATTAAACATTTTCTAACAGAAATACTTTATGCGATTGCGTCACGATATCAGTCAAGATAGGAATCGTGTACCAAGATAATCATTGGATAGCTTTTTGAAGGCAGCTCAATAGGCAGCCAGCTGTCAAGACAGACCATTCTCCTCGCTGTCGAACAAGTGCTCAAGCCTCCTCCCAGTTCCTATAGGCACCATTGAATAATTTCCTATTCTCCACTTCCACTCTAAGCCGTCTGCTGTCCGATCTTCTTATGACTAGATGGAATTTTTTCACTTTTCGTCCTCCACGTCCTCCAGTATCTTCATAAAACAAATAGGCGTTACAATGTTCCGAGTGGGTCCTGAGTTACTTTTGGCATTGCTTTCTTGTTTCATCTATCTTTTTGCGCAGTGTGAATTCTGCTCAGCATCAACTTGACAGTGTAGCCAACAAACTATCCGGAGTAGATGTGCTCAAAGATCTGCAAATGTTTTAACCTTACGGCGGCGCCTCATGAAATGCAAAGACCTTCCCCTGCACCTACATACATTTTCCGTCGATGGAACTCCGGTAGACTGTCTATGACTAAGCCGAGTTGGTTGCTCTTGCCGATAGATATTACTTTTAGCAATCGTTTTGGACAAATTCTCGCACAACTATCTCTTGGCCTTGTATTGTTCACCTATAAATCGTCAAGTATCATTCAGAAAAGTGTCAGAGTTTCTGCGCAGGCCCAGTTGACAATTGCGCCCTTCTTCTACTTTCTGTCTTGTATGCCTTTCACTCAGAGTCTTGACAAAGTCCAACTTAATCCGCTTCGTCGTTACTGATGATTATCACCTCGCTAGTAGTGCCTTTACATACACTTCGCAAGGAGTGAAGAATTTACAGCTGCCATTGTCTCTGCCTTTGGCGACATATCGTATGTACTTGTATTGCGTGTCTAGGCGATGACGAAAGGCAAGACAGGTGCCAATGTTTGACCTGCTAGCAAAATTATATATCGGCTTGGGTGAAGTGGAAACACTCCTTTGCTAGCAATGCCTTCTGGCAGTTCCGCCAACAGCGTACATATTTTTACGTGGTAGTGGCGTTACAAAGAGAAATTACATCCGGGACAATAAGAACTAGTCAATACAGGATCTAAAAACGAGTCATAAAAATATAAGAATGATGAGAAAAACCAGACGCTACAGTTGGCACTTCATCTCGGTATGTGTTTGAAGGTGTAATGTGAAATTCCAATGAACATCTGTATCAAATGTTTCCACTCAGTTTGGGGCAGTCGTATTCCAATGGGAAAATGGGAACGAGAGCTCTCTGCTAGAATGGCAGAATAGAATCAGGTGTCGATTCCGGATCACTCCGTAGAGCAGCAATACTTTTTTTCATCGCGCAAATGTGCCCTCCAGCATAAGTGATCTAAATATAATAATACAGGCTTGTGGCACTATTAAATACAAATGCTCGGTGTTAGGGCCTATATACCCATACTCTTGTATCGGGTACCCGGGTAGGGTCATAAGAGTGGCTTCGAAGCTGTAGCTCGCTTACCGCGCAACGTCCAGGATAAGTTTTTAGCGGTGTTAGAAAATGATCAAGCATCGTGTCCGTAGCGGGAGCTCGACAGAAAGGGGAGATCAGGAAAGCAGTGTGCGAAGTCTAGGAGGATTTGGCGACTGGTGTAAACGCAGTCTGAAAACGGATTCTCCTCAACACTACCTTAGGTTTATAGCAATATTTGCTCCGTCGAATTGGAGGATTTTACCGAAAACCAGTATGCCATCTCCCTTGTTTCCGCTCCCTGCCATTGTCGGCGCACCATCGATTCCTGTTGTACTTACACGGTTGTCCGAGCTACTGTGGATGTCATGAAAGCTGCCCTTTCTTCCCGACCTCCAAGGACTGAACGTTCATTGCGAAATCCTCACGGTGAGAAATAGCTGGTCGCATCGAAATCGTTGGACCATGCTCTTAGGGAAGAAAGAGCGGAAGCCGCCGGCACGCACCAACGTTAAGCCTATCTCAGTAGCAGGTGTCCCCGCGCCGCTGTATACAAGTATAGACGTGCAGTGGCTCCGGTCGCAAAAGAAGCGGCTACAGCTTAAAATGGAATAATTTATGGGTCTCAAGTTTTTGCTTTTTATAGTGTCATGCACTCGGTAATCACCGGAGGTCACCACCGAGACATGACAAAAGGCGGGGTGGTCGTTTGATGCCCGGCATAGCCGGTAAGCAAACGTGGAGAATGACACGAAGACGCGCTGACCTGAAACAAAAATAAGAAGACGTTTATAGGCTCTGAACGAGGAATACATAAAACATTTAGAGGGCAGCAATTAACATTCTGAAAGGCAACGACATGAGTGAAGAAACAATTTAAATAAATACTTCGAATTATGTATACAGGGACATGCTTTTCTGGGACGCAAGTAACAATTCATGTAACAGTAAGGGAAAGAAAGTTCAGAGCAGTTTCGAACATACAATTGACCAGGGAACGCGGCGGCAGTCCATCACAGGGATGACGCAGACGGGCAGCACTCGAAAGCGAAGGTCCTTCCGGTGAAGCTTGCGGTCTGAGGATGTGGTGCCGGCGGCGGCGGCGCTCGGGTACCCCCCGTGAGTACGTGGCAGCTCGGGGTTTCCTCTCAGTAATCGAACTGGGCGGACCGACTTTGGGGCCTCGGCGGCTTCATTTTAAACTCCTGTGGACGATGCTTTGTGCGCAGGGTCGGAGTCCGCAACAAAACACACACTTCGAGCGCACAAAGTAATTCACTCACAGAGGAAGGCACACGTAGACAAAGCACACTTTAGCACTGCATGGCCGCCATCTTAACTTTGAAAAACATAACGCACAACAAAAACAAAAGTCACGTACGCCCTCAACTTCGGTTCTTCTGGGGGTGACATTGCCAGCGAAAAAAGAATATACGGATATACAAAGGAAGCTGTGTACTTCGGACGTGATAGGGGTGACTTTGAGTGGGGAAAGTACGACACAGGCAGCACGTATTCTTATGCTCGGGCATGGAGAGAGCTGAAACTAACACAGTAAAAGCTATACTGTTCCGAGGCAACGTGCACGTCCGCGTTCTTGCGCGCCCGACCGACGGTCACATATACAGGTCCTGTGAACGTATGGGGTTTACAGAACAACAATTCAGCGTGTGTATAAATGCAACATGGGCAACCTAACGAATGCCGCCTATTATGTGACACATAGTAAATTTTTATATGTTAATCTTGTAAACCTAATTATGTGAGCTATACACATGACTCAATGTTGTTCACGCACACATCGCGGCGACAGCAATGGCGACGAAACGACGCTGCTAGCCACATCGTCGATTAGGTTTAAACAAAGCAAGAATAAAACCTAGTGGGTGCACCGTAGTAAAAACCCAGCAATTGGAGACAGTGGCACATCAAGAATCTAAGAAATAGTAAGGTAAGGACTCCTTCATTGAGTTCATATTGTTACGTGGCGGCAAGCGATTACAACAGGAGAACAGAGGACAGACAGAAAATGCTCGATGGTTGTGAGATGACGTTTAATGAATCTGTGAGCGGGCCTAGCGCGCGCGCTATTGTCGGTGCCACTGCCCGCTTTTTCCTCCTTCGTCCGTAAGAATATTTTCAGCGAGCTGCATCACGGCAAGAGAAAATACGCTTCAAGAACGTCAGGCTTCAAAATTTCGCATTCTCCAAACGTAATATTGCGTTCAATAAATATATTTATTTCCCTTTATTATTTGTGTTTGCGAGAGTTTCAGTATTTCTAGCATTCTGAACCGCATAGGAATAGATGAAGTGAAGTGTTGGTATAAATTCATGACGCACGCTTTTCAAGTACTTTTTAAGTTGCTGCCGTTCACTCTTTTTTTAAGAACCTTTTAGTACTTCAGTTATGTGTTGCGAGAAGGGGCGTGCCGCATTAGCGGTGCAATGCAGGACATAATGTGCAATAAGGACATAAAATACACCAGGGGCAATCCGGGTCCTTCATTGACTGCAAATACGCATCGTCAAAATCTTCACATTGCTCTGAGGAATTTATGAAAGGCACCGCCGCCCACCCCAGCAAACTAACTCTTTTTTTTTGTTGTTGTTTCAGGTCTCTGAACTTCGGTAGTTTTGGATCCGTTTTCGCACACCAGCTGCTACATCACCTTCACATTGGAGGTAAAATCCTGACCACATCTATTGCTATTAAGTAGTCAATTGAATATTTGTTTCTTCAAGCAACCGACGCTAAAACATACTTCTTTTTATTATTTATTTATATGCACGATATTGAAGAATCCCATTTTGGTCTAAACAGATAGGGCAGAAAAATGCATTCTCTCGAAGAAAAGAGCAGCTTTTTCGATTAAAACAGAGAACAACAATATTGTCTAATGTAGAAAAATATAATTTAAATAGCTCACAAAGTGTATTGTCAAAATCAACAGCCAAAATCCCTCGTACAGGCAGGGCATTCCATTCGTCAATCGTTCTCGGAAAACAGAAAACCTAAAAGCGTTAGTATGCGAGAAGTGTGGTGCTAAAGTGTGAACATAAGGACAACGAGTTCTACGCGTTTATGAAACATGCACAATTGGGGGCTGGAGAGATGCATAGTCTTCCATGAACTAGGTTGTGAGGGAGCGATAGGCAAGCTATCTCACGTCTGACGTCAAGAAGTTCAATATCATTTGCTCCCATTAACTAATATCGAGAATGAGTTCTATCGTACCTATTCTCTGTATTCGCGTCTTTCTATTTTTTTTTTAATTCTCCTATGTCTTTTTTCTATGGCGGTCGCAAATGATACCGACATATTCGATTTCTGGTCTTATAAGCATACTGTAGGCTAATAGCTTGCAGTTGTTAGGTGCGGCCCTAAGTTTAAGGCGAAAAAAAAATCAATTAGGTAAGGCTGAGGATTTAACATGGGCTATATGGTCATTCCGTTTTAGTTTCGAGTTTGCTACAATTCCAAGATACTTATACCTTGGCACTTGTTTTACTGAAACGCCATTATTGCAATGTTTGAATGAAAATGGATTTTTCTTCGTTGTTATCCGCATGACCACAGCCTTCTGATTATTTCTATGCCTAATTTTACACTCCAGGAGACGACACTATGCAGAGCATTTTCTAAATGTTCCTATATTCGGAAACAGAAGATACCGGAGTGTATATCATGCAGTCATTCTCAAAAAAATAACCTTGACAGCTGGATTATACCGCTAACTAAATCATTTACATGAACTAAAAAAGTAGGGGGCCAAGCACACACGGGAGTGGAGAAGAACCACTCCCGCAAATCTCAACAAATTTCGTTGTGTTGCAGAAAAGCTTGAATCCAAGCAGTGAGCTGATTTGGTATACTGTCACGTAGTGGTGACAAGGTCGACAACACAAATGAAGGGTCGATGATTGCACGAAAGAAACTCTTTATTGGGCTGACTTGCGCCTGCAAAAGAACTAAGCAACTCGGCGGCGGCGATAGCAACAAACGTGCTCGTCGATCGTCGAACAAAGAATGCCCGTCACACTGGTCAACGCTCAATTTAAAGGCTGCTCAGAATAATCTAGATGACGTCGCAAAGTGCTACTAGTGCACCCCGGAACATTGTGGAATCATACGCAAGTGATTGGAATCTTCGAGACAGATCTCGGCGCAACTTTCGTGACAAAGAAAATGATAACCCGTCGTATCGCGACAACGAGCATGAACAAGCACGGGATACAGAATTGATACGCGTGCCAGAATCACAGTGATAAGGCCGCATGCCGGCGGCTGTTAAAAAAAACAACAAATACAGTTTTGAAGGTTTCGCGGCAATACCAATAAGTTTCTGTTTTAAAAGGGCTTTATTATGAGACACGTCAAAGGCGTTGGCAAAATCTAGAAATAAAACATCAATTCGACCTCACTCGTTCAAAACTGCCCTGAAATTATGAATGACTATTATCAATTGGGTAGTAGTAGAGAATCCCTTCCTCAACCTTGCTGAGCAGGGTTTAAGGATCGTTACTGTTTAATACTGAACGTATTTGATAGACAGTAATATGGTCGATAAGTTTACAGCAGGATAACGTTAGAGAGATCAGGCGGTAGTTGTTTACACAGAGCCCCATCATTCTTATAAACAAGAATAACCTTCCCTGTGAATTAGTCAGGCAGCAAGGAGCAAGAGCATAGGGAAGCATAAAATATTTTGGACTGAAAACAAGACAATGGCTCAGCATAGCACCGGAAAAATGCATTAGGAATGCCGTCTGAGCCGAGAGAACACTTCGTATCTAATCGGAGTAGCCTGACATCATCATCCGAGACAATATCCAAAGGTTCAAAGCAATCACAAACAAAACCGTCCATATTTTCATCTGAATAAGTTGAGAAAACAGATGTTAAATAATTATAATAGCTATGACAATGTCCTTTTGGCACGTGACAACGCATACATTCGTCGCCATTTGCTCGATCGGCTTACGAGACTCTCTATTATGATTACAAAACCTATCAGAATTTCTTTTTATCAATTCGGGAGACCATCTGTGAACCACCGTTTCCTTGCAAATCAATATTAGAATAAGGTTAAGCTGCAAGTCCTGCTAAAAATGTTTCCCATTTTCAAACGCTAAAAGCTTTTGACGTTCCGCTTACGATGAATAATGTGGATTCAACAGACGAAATTCACGCTGCTTCTTGAAAATATCCCACAAAAAAAAAAGACATCATCACCCAAAAATTCGTCAAAAGCAAAATCTAAATAATCAAGTACTAAGTCGTCATTTGCGCTTGAAATGTTTTTTATAACTTTAGGCAAGCTTTCTTATGTTTTATCACAAGAAACAACATTAGAGAAACATGTAGCAGTCAATGATATTCATGCCAATTCTAATCCTAGAACGGAACTACACACCTCTCGAACCCTTGTTGGCTTCGTTACAACTTGAACAAGGTTCTGAACAATGTTTTGGTCTGAAATTATGTCTGCATTTGCGGAAGATTCGAAAGAACCACTAGATTAATTGAAATTTGGAATAATGAAGTCTCCTAAAATAATGATTTCACTGTTCTTAAATGAATACAAATGATCCTGCAATTTGTTCATATAGTCAGTACCAAAATCTAGAGGCCTATACAGTGTGCACAGAATGAAGATGTGAACAACGTATTTAATCTTTAAAAATAAACTTTCGCGGCTGTCTACCTGCTGCAAATACTCTTTTAAAATCATTTTTGACTAGGATAACGACGCCACCGCGGTGGGAACACCTATCACACCTGAAGACATGGCTTTATGCACACGTGATTATTGATTTACGACTATATAATTCTTCAAATAACTTCTTAGATGAAATCAGATCAACAGACTTGTTCTCTTCTCCTCTCGCAACCTAACTTGCACCTATGAAGTCTATGGCTTCTTGTATAAGATACCAAGAACTAGGTTAGGATGGTGTATTTATTTGTTGCGAGAAATAATTATGCTCTTATTTAGGAAGAAATGTTTGGAGGCAATAATAAGATGGTGGCGTGTCATATGGTTCTAATATTCATTTTCTTTTTGATGGAATATTAGGTAATATGAATATGGGGCCTTCACGATACATTATGAACTTAAAATGGTCACCTTTGGCTGATTTTATTCAAACGAATTACAATAAAATGGGTGCAGTTCAAAAAGAAATAGGCTTATGCTTGCTAAAAACTGGATATTTTACTGACGATATGCTCATTATTATTGGCCTATTCTTGTATTCATAGGTTTTTATTTTCAGGTTTTCGGGCCATTTTATATATCAATATTTTTTGTGACTGTTAATTCCTTCTATTTCCAAGCGCTTTTCTAAGTAGTCCTTCGTTGAGATATATCCGTCTTGCAAATTTCAAGATTTGGAAGAGAGTTTATATGTAAATTTGGAACACGGTTTCTGTCTTATTTTTATATATAATATCTCTGTCGCCTGTCAGTTAACAGCTGGACGGACAAACATTAATCCTAGAAATACACAAAAAGACCTTTCTGATTGCAACAAAAACGGTCAAACAAATTGACACTACCACACAGCTTTCTCTGCGACGTGGGAGTTTGAAATAAGGGGGCGGGGCCATTTCTATTATTCTTTGTTTCCACTGAAAAGTGCCGATCACAATTCACTGGACTCATCTGGCATAAATGTTTGAGCTGAGTAGTACAGTCGTAAACATTTTTGTCATTGAATACATTTTTTTTTGCTATAAAGCAGAATGCTGAAAATATCTTATCCCTAAACAGAGGCGGAATGGCGGATCATAGTGTACAGCTATTCTTTTGCGTTACAATTTATAAGTGAGCAATATTTATTTTAAGTAGATATTTTAACAGTAGAATATTGTCGTCGAATGATAATAATTGGTTTACAGGAAGGGAAAGACGCAGTAACTGTCACACTTGCTCTGTGGACACCGCAACCGCGCCGTAAGGGAGGGAGGAAGGTGGGAGTGAAAGTGGAAAGAGAGAAAGGGGAGCCGTAGTGGAGGGCTTCGGATTAATTTCGACCACCTGGGGATTTTTAACGTGCGCTGACATCGCACAGCACACAGACGCCTATTCGTCTCGCCTCCATCGAAACGCAGCCGCCGAGGTCGGGTTCGAGAACGGGAACTCGTTTTGAGAAATGTGCATAAATATAAGGCCAAACAAATTCATTGAGGCACTAATTTACATTCAGCAGTCTCAGCCAGGTCGTCATGCAACAGCGTAAAAATATGAGAGCATGAAACCTCGTCGTTCGATTGCGGTTACTGTGCTCTGCCATTTGCTAATTTTGTGCCGGTAATAACGGGTCACACCGTCGAAACGGCTGTGAAAAACGGACCTTAGTACAAGCAATATTACTCATTTAGTACGTAAAATGTGCGCTTAACAAAAAGCGAAAGCATGTGTACTGAGCACGTCACGACATTTCAAATGTGCAGAAACCAAAGAGCCAATTGCTGCAGCCGTAGGCCATCAATTACTGTCCTTAATGATGCATTTCTTTGAAGGCATATATTAGAGACAACACCAAAGCAAATTTGCTTAGCGTTAGTGGCAGGAGTAAGAACACGCCTTATTGCCAACTTACGCGCACAACAAAGGATTGAACTGTCTGCAGCAGCGTTCTTTTTTTAAACGCAGTCATCCTTATGTTATTCGGCTTCGGCATTTTATTGATTTTATTTTTGCTATAGATGCATTCCCGAAGCAATATAGAGCATGCCGAGTTTCCAGTAGACAAAAAAGGAGCCTAACTTTGTGATGTTAAATACTTTGTAGTCTTTTTAGACAGACAAATAGTCTAAAACTGAGAAAACCAAATTGGCAGTGCCTTAGCTTAGCTAAACCGGGATATACGTAGCGAGAGTTCCGTTTCTCTGGATGAACGTGTTGTTGTCATGTATATGTTTAACAATAAGAGACAGCTTTACAAAGCCACAGGGGCCACTTTGGACCACTAAAGTGCGATGAGGTGAAATTGTCTGTCGCGCGATGGTCTGAAGCACTCCAGTACAGCCGCTCTTTCTCTCTATTTTCACTATCACTTTCTTCTTTTTCGTTACGACTAGCTTAAGGTGTACGGGGAGAATTGTGACAGCTACTGCGCCTTTCCTTTTCTGTAATCAAATTTGAAACGCCTCTGATGTCTGCTGCACTGAGTCTGCTTCTATATGCTGTGTGGTGAGGCGTTCGAGGAAGAGCCAAATGAATTGCACCACATGGACACCTGGATCGAAAGCCCCACGGGGTCTACATTGTATATGTGTGAATCGCCTGATGACGTCATCACAAGTAGTGACGTCATGTCCGGATATGGTGTCATAATAACATCACAACCGATGATTGCACCATGTAACGATGTCATGATGAGTCATTGTAATTTCACATTACTATTTAGTCATGACTAATGACTAATTGGTACTATTTAGTGACCAGTTATCATCAGTTAGTACTGGTTAGTGACTAGTTAGCTAATAATTAGCACTATTTAATGACTAGTTAGCCATCAGTCATTAGTACTATACCACTGATGTAGCTCGCCAGATGAGATGTAGGAGCGATGCGACTACGGCTCGGCCACCGCCACAGCGAAAATATGACCTTTCGGCCAATATAGCCCTCGCTACAAACGTAAACATGCTTCATGATTTACGTCCATTTAGAGTGAGTGTTTTTATAAAAGTGACCCCGCATTATGGTTTCTTTTTGTGATATACTGAATCATATATACCACTTCTCCTTATGTAGACCTCTCTAAGGTAGAAATGTACCACAACTAGCCTTTTAATAGTATTTCACATGTAAAGAACCCTGAAAGGATTTACTTTTCGAGGAAGAAAGGAAGAAATTATTCCCCTCGGTTACATTTGGCAAAACGGTGCAGGCCAAATATACCCTAATGAGTTCTCACTCTTTTTTGTGCTTTATTTTACGTCTCGTAAAGTCGTTAACAATGATATAGTAACGAAATGACGGTTTTATACCTTTAGTCGGCAGCTCGGTGGGATTGAATAAAAGCATTTGACAAACACCTAAAAACACAGCTCACACAATTATTGCTGCGAAAGAAAATTTTTGTCCCGTGTAAAAGAATTAAATATTGTTGATACTTTTTTACAGTTCACAAGGATCCTAACGAGAAAGACTTTTTATTGACTACATCTTGTGACATGTTCAAAGATAACGACAAGTGTATAAGGAGTAGCCATTGCTTTCTTAACCAATTCAAGAGTGTCATTGAGCCGGTGAGTAGATGACGACTTTTTGTACGCTTGTAGTTCACTCAATCGATGTGCAGTATACCTTTGTATATTGACTTCAACCATCGCGAACCTGTGATTGTCATTTACTTAGGTAGATAAGTTATATTGATACGTGGCGACAAGCAAGAAGACGGTATACAACGCGGCAACAAGATGAAGGATGATTTAAAGGCTGGCCTAGCGCGAAGGCTCCTTTCGCACCACTGCCGATCTTCTTCTTCGCACCGGACGCCCTAAAAGCAATGCGTCCGCTACGACGCGTCAGTCGCAGCCCAGAAATCTGCCAGAATATACATCGTCTGGCGGCTCGCATCTCGCAAACCATTCGAATTGAGTTGGTCCCACGTGACCAACTCAGTTCGCACACCTCTGCAGATTTCGCAACACGCGAGGCGACTCTACCTTCATCAATGACACCTATGGATGATGCCACTCTGCTTCTCACAAAAAAGAAGCACCTCCAAAGCCGCACACGTGCTCTTGTACCACCGTGGGCGGTAACCCTCCCCAGCGGTTTTTGCCGCGCAGAGGAGGCTGCGCTACGGAGGATCCGGGTCGCGGTTGCCCTCACACCTGCTGTAACACGAACATGGCCTCAATATTGATATTTATATCAACGTCGAGGATGTCCTATCTGCAAGTCCCAAAATCATGAGGCAGATATGCACCACTAGTTGTGGGCTTGCCGGGCACTGAAGCCAACGAGAATTTGGCACCTGACGGCAGTGGGCCTTTCGCTGAACAACTCATCTTTGCAAATTGCTTCGACGCAAGGGCCTTATCATCGCTCTCTTTTGATCTTTGTTAGAACAGTAAACCTTTTTTCTTTCATTTAATACCCTTTTAAACCTTTTATACATATTCTGCTATGACCTGAGGCAATGAACAACGTTATTAAAAAAAAAAAACTGATAAACTGTGATGCAAACAGTTTCGTGTCAGTCAAACGCTACTTCGTGCTACGTGTGCATGCTAGCATAATAGAAGCGTCCGTTGTTAATACTGCATCTTTGTTTTATCAAAACATAGTACCAGAAAGTTGTCCTTGCGCCAAACAAGATTCCCTGCGAACGCAGTCTTTTTACTAAGTCTGTAAGTTCACGAAAACCTTTGCAACCGTACCTTGTTGAGCAACGACATTTATTTCCTTTTGCTGCGCGACTAAGTCTACGTATATTAGTTTTAAAGTATAATTTACACATGTTCTTTGTTTGCGCGCAAAATATAACACGCACCGAGGGCAGCTTTCACACAAATCGAAACCGTTATAAGACAGAAATACCTTTTATTGAATACCGCTATTTTAAAGCAGCTTTCTCTTTGTCAGTATCAGATGCTGAGTGATACTGCTGTTGCCATCTCGGCTACCATAACCAATTTCTTTTTGCTCTGAGGCTACCAGATGATTCTTGTACCAGGAATGGTTAGCACACATTTGTCAGCATAACACAGGTGTCTATTAAGATTCCTTACGAGGGTGCCGCACAGTAGAATACAAGAACAAAGTAAAAAGATACATAAATTAAGTTTCACTGTGAAAATTCCTTTTCTTAGTTTATTTTCGTTTATGCTTCCGCCGTTTACGACAGCGCCGGGCGCAATTACGTTTACTACAGGGCATCACTACGCTACAACAATCCAGCAAAAAAATTTTGAACACAGTGCAAGAACAGGCAAACCGTGCGGGTCTGAATTCTGGCGTATTTTAATAGCTCTTGTTTTATAACTCTCCACACTGAACATTACACCAAGCAGTGATGTGTAATATTTTAGGTTTTGAGTAACGAACAAAACCTTCCGCTCTTCAAGAGAATGCGTAAATGTTCGCGCCACGCTGACTGCCTGAGAGCGCGTTTTTCGTTCACCTATGCCTTTCATAGGGCAATGGAGGGAATTAAGGGAAAGAAAAAGGGTGGGAGTAAGTAAGAAAAAAAAAATCAGTAAAGTAAACAGCCTGCCGGAGAGTTTAGTTTTCGGTGGTGAACTCAAGCGTTTCGAAATGCGCATACAAAATAAAAAGGCAAATACGATGAAGCTCGCTGTAGATGGACGCGATGCGCAATTTAACTAGTTTGACGCAAAACGCCACACCACAGCAAATGAGCTGAACCGAAATTTGCTTCAACGGCACCTCCAGCTCCTAAGAAGTCTAAGTGCAATACTCTAATGTTTTTTTAAGCTGTGTCAGTTTGAGAGCAGAAGAAATAGTCCTTGGCATGAATGCGTTAGAGCCGGTTCCTGTGGAACTAGGTTTTTTTGTCTCTAGGGATGATTTGCCAGTAACTAGTACCAATTTGCGGTGAGTTTAAACCGTTACTCACAACAATATTCATTTCTTGTAAGATATATTGTGTCACGCCAATGAAGAGTGCTGAACCAGTCCTGGACATTCGTGACTTCGCAGAGCTACTATAAGTCGTAAGGATGGTAGCCAGGTTTGGTAGTTTGCCTGTAGATAGAAACAATCCACGCTGTCCGCTCGGCTGGATGCAGGGAGAGAGCCAAAGTCGCTTGGTTACCCCATAACAGATATCACCGATTATTGCTGTCACGTGGTGTCAAATAGCGCCAATATATGTTTTAACACTCAAATATATGGACTGTAATACGATGTGCTAGATAAAAAAAATGCTAGTAAATATTATGTGCATTTTCTTTTTTTTTCTTTACCCAAACAATTGTGAAGTCATTGCTTAAAATTGAGGTCTGAATAATAAAATCAAAAATCTTTAGCCATTCTTTTCTGCTTTAATATTTTGTGATTGTTAGGTGGCGAAACTGACATCATAATTTTTTGCAGGTGTACAACAAAACTGTGGAAGCATATCTAAAACAAAAAGAAGGAGCTTTCAAAACTGTATGTATATAACAATTAAGGTAGTTTAGCTTGTGATAATGAGCTATCAGCATCTATAAACTAAGACATTTCCTTTTATTAAGTGTTCTATTTTCACTGCGCATTGAAAATGATTGCAACAGATTACATCATTTCCTCAATATTGTTAACCTTAATATGTGGAACGTAAGCAATTGCAACAGAATGTAAAAACAGAAGCATTTTTTTTTTCTCCTAATTAAAAGCCTACGCAGGTACTAAAACGAGATATTCAAACAAAGTTAGGAAGCTCACTCAAAAATAACACGCAAACCTGCTTTTTAAAACTAGCTTTCAGCCTTCTGAAGTAATACTTCGTGACCTGTGCATGCAAAAACATTTTGTATATTCCCCCAACGTCCTGTTTTCAATACAGAGTGGATCAGCATATAGAAGTAGAAGTCAGACATATTACAGCATTGAGTGGGCTATTATTGAATTGATTCGGATATGCTGCGAGTGAAATATATGCAAAGCAAAATGTAACGAAACATTCTTCGATGTGAGTGTAACCAAGCTGTGGTGTATGAATATATAGCTGTTATTAGATCAGGGGTTAGACATGTTTTCCAATGCAAGGAATGCCAGTGTGCAACTTGAAGGGCAGATAATGAGAATTATCTTTTATAAGCGTTAACTGTTGGGCTGGTTGGTGATCATTCTAATATTCATCTTGTTTAGCACAAAAGGACTGGAAAAACAGTACGAAAACACGTACAAAACAAGCGCTTGTGTTGTACTTGTTTTCTCGCTGTTTGTCCTGTGATTTGGCGTTAAATAAGATGAATTTTTTAGGAATGAGATGTATATTGTGATCGTTGTCCTAAACTGCATAGATAACGTGCATCTAGCCACAATTAAAATAAACGTTTAATATGTTCAAAAAAGCAGCGCAACAGACTTTGCTTCAAGGGATGCAGTAAGAAAATCTTCTGAATAATTTCGTCCACCTGGTGGTCCGAAATGCACATTGACATCGGACTATACGTGCGCAAGGCGTTTCTCCATCTTCGAAACGTTGCTGCCATGTCAAGCGGATAGAATTCAGGTCTCCTGGATGAGAGATCGACAACTTTGAAAACTGAACCGCTGCAGCAAGTGTGAGCCGTAAAACAGATGCAAATTTATAAACAATGTGGGCAAGTGACAGGCGACGTATTAAGCTGGAAAGCGGTCATTCATAAAAACACTCCAGAAAAAGAAAAAGCAGAAGATCAGAACCTAAAAAGAGAGCTCGAGCAAAAGAATATTTGCTAATTTCGAATATTGTCATCGCATCCGAGAGATAGAAAATGTTCTTCAAGCAATCCTGGCGAGGATGGATCAATAAGAAAGTGGAGATGGAGACGCGTATCGCCCCAGCCCTAACCAAATTGCGGATCCGATACTAAAGTAAAGTTGTACGGAAATTAAATTGTACGATTTCAAATTAGCTTACACAAAGAATTCAGAAGCTGAAACATAGTGACGAAAACCAAGCACTATCTTCGACAAGCAAGCTCAATAACATATGGTGCGCACCGCCGAGGGGCTCAGTGCTAAGGATGCTGTGCAACTTAGCTTAGGACTACGAGATGGATTCCGATCATGGGGGTTGCATTTGGGTGGAATGAAAATGCGAAGCGATAAGTTATTTTTGACATCAGTTCAAATTAAAATTGCAAACGGATAAAAAATTTGCAGCAGCCTCCCACAGCCCAGTGTTCATATTCGGACTTGTTTGGGCGCCTTTTCTCTAATGAACAGGAAATACTACAACATTATCACGGCGTCCGATTGAAGAATACGAATTCAATAGAAACGTTGACTCACGAACCTTAATATTGAGATGTGAATCGAGCTATCAAAACAATATAATTATGCTAGCAAGTATAAGACGAGTGGAAACATCGAGTCTAAGGAACTCCATAGAATAGCAAAATTCCGCAAGGCGGTCAGAACAACTGTGTTAACCCTCAAAGCTGCTAAATAAGCTAGATAAGAACACAATAAGAAAAATATCATGGCTGCCTAGTAAGGAACATACAGAAGTTGTTCACATTTTTACTCGAAAGGTTCCCCGGTGTAGTGTCAGTTTTGCTATTTGCATGAAAAAATACCTGGATCCTTACAGTACAACGCCAGGCGCCGGAGTTGCGCTTCGCATTTGCGGTGCGCGATTGCCGGTGCAGCAAGCGACGTAAGCGACTACTGGCGTCTCCCCTTATTGCGTTCTGTATGGCCGCTAACCTTTTTGCACAGTCGACACGATCCTAAGCTACCGCCCCTACACCTCTGAATTGACAACCATTTCTTAATTGGCTACCTATGCTGAAGAGTGTCGTCGATCGCCCTTAAGATTACAAATCGAAACAAGCACCACCAGAAAAAGGATGCCTGTTTCACGTGTCTGCCCGCTGCTTAAAGTCCTCGGTGTGGCTATGGATGCCCTCTTCCAGCTGAGGAAAGTCGAACTCCTGAGTAAATACCAGGGTCCTATCGTGTGCTTCAATAAACTTCCCCCGTTAGGTATCGTGTCGCGCCCTTCAACCCTTCGACATATCATGGTCGCCGAGGACGTGAAATCGTCCACACTGACCGTCTCAAACCATACGATGACCCTTCTATCGGGTCTTTCCCTTAATCCACCAGCATGTCCTCCTTTTCAAGCTGGGGTATTATAAGACGGATACCTGTCATTTATAAAACCAGTAAGAGCCAAAGGAGACGCTGACGAAGGCGGCCAAGTTAGAAGGACGACGAAGCTGACGATGCCCAAGCTCTCGCTAAGCAGCGCTGGTTTTCGCAGTAACAACGTTTAAAGGTATTGCCGTGTAGACTGCCTAATTTGCCTCATTACAATATCGATATTATCAGCTTGTGTTTGCTGCTAGCTCATTGTGCAGCTTTATATGTCGTGATGTTGTCTTCTTGGTTCTTATATTATTAACCTGAACCATTGCGTGGGTATATCGATTTCAGGAGTATTGCTTCATAATATAGGGGACCTTAGCTATATTTCAAGACTATTATGTGATGGAGGGAATGAGGTGAGAATATAGTGAGGAATTATCAAATACTGCCACGTATGCTGAGAAAAAATACGTAGCCTTAGCTTGTTATATTCAAACTTTCATCATAACACCGGAAAGCACATATTAGCAGTATACCATTTCTCCGATTATTTTGCATAAAATTACGACAATTTATTGGAAGTAAAAGATTTGATTAGTACAGAATTTGTGTGCGTAAAGTGCAGGTGTAAAAATGGCAAACCATAAGTGATTACCCCCGTTTATTAATATGAATCATACTGTGAGCGATGGTAGCAGATGGACACGCAAGCAATTTAAAAGTTATCAGTTATGAAGTCGACCAGTAAGAGATAAGTAATTCGCCTTAACTAGAAAACTACTTCAGTAATCCCCCGCATGTGTTCGCCAACGTAATGCTAATCTCTCTGCTTCGTAAAACAATATAAGATGCTTGGCACGGACTAGAAGAGAGACACGCATTACTCGCATCTATTGGAAGCAGATTGGTCACATACAGTTTTTCAAATGGAATATTTCTTCCAGCTTGCCAGCATTCATTATTATGGAATGTATGATCCTGCCATGGATAGATACACGCCTGGACATATCGGTGACAGTAGCGGCATTAATCTGGTTCTTAAGGTGAGGACCCATTCTTCCAGTTTTATAATGAAAATTTGCATGCTATTTCACCGAAATCAAAAGCTTTACAACTCTCATTGTAATTAATTTAAAAATGTGAATTTGTGAGTTTATGAATGGGAACAGGCGAGAGCGGCGCAGAAAGCCTCGTCTAGTACTAGTGGCGAAGCGCTACGGCGGCGTTGGGATTGAAGAGGAGAGAAGCGTGCGGTTCCTTTTCCTGGCCGCACCCTGTGCCATCCTTGCATCGGCATCCAACATTGAGTGCAGTGTCGTACTGCCGTCAAAGAAATCACCTCTCATATTGCGCAAAATTCGAACAACGGCTCATCGATGATGGAAGCTCTTTTTTGTGACCCTCGGCGATAAAAAAGGCAAAGAACAGCACCGATTCAACTTCTACTATAACCCAATAAAAGCAGCTCTGCAAATCGAATTCATTCATTGACAAGCACTCCGGGCATCCAACAGAGGTGTGATAACTTTGCTTTAGTGCATGAGAATACTGAAGACGACTGTAGCGTAACAATGGAACTGCCGCTTTCAGAGCAGCTAACGAGAGAAGAGTAAACAGACGAAACCACTCAACGCTTTGTCGTGTTCATTGCTTTTCATGCTCATTTCACTGTTTCTTTTTTATTGGTGGGCGTCATATCAGCGTGCTTCCTTTCTTCTCTATCATCCAATGTCTTGGATTTTCGTGAAGAGATTGGTGATATCCTTTGACGGCGGCACTACACTGCACTGATTTTACCTAACGATGAAAACGTTGCGCGTAGTGCACGGGGTGCGGCTAGCAGACGGTACAGCACCTCTCTCCCTCACGACTCCATTTCATACGTTGCTAGTTCTGGTCGAGTCATGCCACGTGCTCGCGCATTCCCTTTCATAAAGCTGGCGACTCTACTTCTGCTAAGAACACATCGGAGACATCTGATTAACTTTTGGTAGAGATTGGCGAGTGCCACAGATTACCGCAGCGGGCTAACAAGAGCAAGCGGGTACGTGCCGAGCAACTCGACGTTGTTTTCTTTGTATTATTTGCAAAAAGAAAAAGCTCCTTGATAAGCAACCTAACCGGTGCCGGGGATCAACGTGAAGCACCGCAAGCTGTTGGGGCGACGAGAACCAATTGACGGCGAACAGGAGATGATGGGTTCCCAACTAAGCAGAATAAGTGCCTTTGTGAGTACCCATCATACGCCTTTTACTCAGACCGACTCACGGTGGTGCCACCGGCAGGTGGCAACATGTTTGAGTAAACATCACGGCCAGGTGACCGTGCACCGCATGCACGGCATGCACCGAAGAAGCACCGTAGAGAGCGATATTAGTAAACAGTGTACACTTCCGTAGGACATCCTACAAAATTGTTGTTTGTCCAGCAACCTTACAAAGTGCAATCTCATATGGGCTCCGGACCATTTGGGACTCCTGAGAAATGAGTTCGCCGATCATAGGCCCGTGCGCTTTCTGCCCGGGAACTCATGCTTTCTCGGGAAGACTACTCCAAGACTACCCAATATCTGACCACATTAAATAAATAACTACATAATATAAGTATAGCCACCGCCGCTTTCGGGAACCCTGCAAGGGCCTTGAGAAAGCGGTTTAAAGGCTTCCCAAAATATTTAAGAATATAATGATGAGTCCAGCAGTCCTTTAACTCTTGAATACATGCTTCGATGGAGCCTGGATCCTGTGTTGAATGACTTTCTGGGATGTTTTTTCGCATTGTCCGATCCTACCCATTCCGTTCCCCGCCGTTCCCAATCCTTCATAACACACATCTAGGGAGACCTGGTATGAGGCGCTGCTCAGTTGCGAGGACCTACGGTCGCCAGGCCCTGACCCGGCGTTAGTCGTCATTGAGGCTCCGAAATAGCAGCTCCAATCTTGATTTGTAAGGACCTATCCAATAGGGCCTGAAGTGAAGCACCTCCTTGTAGAAAGCAAGTAATAAATATTTGCCCCTACAACCACCACGAAGGGCCCGAGGCTCAAATTGAGTGTAGCGCACCTAATGACTGAGAGTCAAGCTAATGTCTCAATTAAAGGCGCAGTGGATTGAATGCTGGCATGCGCCCTGCACCCTATTGACTTGCATACGCTCCGCCGTGCCACCCTCTGTTGGCTCATTTGACCTGTGTATGATGTGCGATTCTTTCTCAATTGAGTTTCAACATTTTACAATGAAAATTACATTCCACGTACTCTTGACCGGCCATCAACACAGCTGAATCACAGCTGCTGCATAACCGCAGTTTTCCCAAAAAATAACACCAGATATCTCTATTGAAAAAACCTATATGCAATTTTATAGGTTTTTACTAAATCGCAAGAGAATATGCAAGAGCTGATTTGAGGCATAAGAGAACCATTAAGAAGCTTGCAGGGTAGTAAGAGGACGCACAGGATATGCATATAGGTCCTGTGCTCTCCTTAACACGCTGCTTGAACTGATGTATATTGTTTGTGAGATATAGTTTAGAAGACATAGGAGGTATGAATAGGTCCTGCATTTTCCCATGAACGAATATATAATATAGATCGTGTGCACCAAGATATAGGGGTTGGAAGCACTCCTATATTATTATCACTTTGTAGGCAAATTCTCATAAACATGTTCGATGTCCTGGCAGGAGTGGATCATCATAATCATCAGCCTGACTATACCCACTTGCAGGGCGAAGGCCTCACCCATATTTCTACAATTAACCCGGTTCTGTGCTAGCGAACTTCACAACCTCATCCGCCCACCTAACTTTCTGCCGCCCCCTGCTACGCTTTCCTTCCCTTGGAATCCAGTTTGTTACCCTAAGCGACCATCGGTTATCCTCTCTTTGCACTACATGTCCTGCCCATGTCCTTTTCTTCTTCTTGATTTCCACTTGAATATCAGCAATTTGAATTATTTCGCTGACCCACTCTGCACGCTTCCTATCTTTTAATGTTAATCCTTAGAGTGGATCAAGATACAAAAAGACAGCGTTTTGCAATTTCAACAAATTGAAAATTATTTAAAACATATTTTTCGTCATCGATCTCCCATAGGCTCCCATGAGCGTATGACGTAATTACAAGCAAAAATCGCTCACCTGGTCTGATCTTACGGTGCACATTCATATCTGCAACAAATAAGGAGCCAGCAACACGAAAGTGCTATGGATAGATTAGCCTTTTTCCAGAAACATGAAACAATATGCTCCAGCGCAACTAAAAAAGGTCGTCACGCGCCGAAATATTATTGATAAGTGCATAACAGCAGTTTTGGGGGGATTTGCATGTGCCAAACGCGGAAAGGGAAGTAAAATATTGCCGCCGCTGCTGCGCTCTACTATGGGAAGCTAAAAGATTGGCTATGACGTGCAGTTTTTCACCAAATATATTTTTATGTAGAAAGAAATACATGCGTTCTAAGTCGACGACAAAACTGCCAGCCCTTAGCAAATTAGAATATTTTGAGATCTACCTTCAAAAAACTGATGCGATATAATGATGGAGGAATTTGGCTACCCCTGCGATAAGCTAAAAAAGATTCATCGCTTTCAGAGGGCAATGGACAAATGACGACTGCACATAGAAAACGACACGTAGTGCGAAACAGCAAAGTAACGCTTTAAATGAACGAATATAACCTGACCACTGCAGTTTTCCTACGTGTTCTTTTTTTCCTTGAACTCCTTTTTTCCGCCTCGATAAAGCAATTGTATAATAATTTCATTTTCATGCTCTTCACCCAACTAGCGATCTTTGCATTATGGTCTATCGGGACACGATACACTCCAAAATCTGCGGAAAATGCCTCTCACGCTTTGCGCGAAGAATTTTTATAAGCTACGTTTGCTTGTTAAAGCATATAAAAGAATGGTATTTTTGTGGCCACAGTAAATTGCTCTTTGTGCAATACACCAAAAACAATCAACATTGTTTCATTGATTGCCAGTATTCAGTGCTGTTCTGGGATTTTATGGAAAAAAATATTGAAAAAAAAAATCAATTTTACACGGCGCTTCGTATGATATCGTACTGCATTGTAATATATGGAAGCCTATAGGCATCTTCTGCCTACTTGGAGATCAAAGCCTCTGAAAACCGCGTATCATGGACCAACGTTGTGGGCTTTTGATTCTGAAAATGCCAATTTCCATAGGATGAGTTTTCATGTAAGAGAATTCAATGCACAAACTGAGTTCGAGTCGAGGTGGTACTAACTCTTAGTGATGTGCTCTGCATTGCCTCTTGTGCAGAATATTCTTAACTAAGTACATTCTATTTGCATTCTGTTGCCCGCCTGCTTATTTTATTAACCTGTTCAAACATCGTGTACATAGAACATTTTTTCAATGTAATAATTACCATAGCACAAAACCTCGCCATAGTATAGTGGCTAGGATCCCAGGATGACATCTGGTGAGATGCTGGCTCAATTATCGGTGTTAACTGCAATTTTGAAACGTTTTTTTAGCTAGGATATCGTATTTCATACGTCTGGACATTTCCTTACACTGGACCCCGCATAATCTCCAAGGCCGCCGGCCACCGACTACATCCTACAATCCCTATATCCTGCATATACTATAATTCCCATGTTCGGTAGCCCGGCATAAATTGGTTCCATAATATTGTTACGATGAAATAAGAAGGGGGGTTTATTTACAGTGCTGATGTAGCGGAACAAGATGAAGCCTACTAGCGCCCCGAAACCAACGCTTCTTCCTCCTCTTCTGTCACACCATCACCATCCTTCATCGTCGTCATTAGCGTGACATTTCCCCCCTACTCGGACGAAGCCCTCTGGGCGTGTTCGTGAGTCGTGCGAGGCTGACACGGCTTCAAGCGGGAAACATGACACAGTTCGGTTTTGGCAGACCGGCGACCCGATGCTGTCAGGCGGGCTGTTCCATAAGTTAAATCACTAATGCGTTTGATAACCACATATGGGCCGTCATAATGGGCCAAGAGTTTTTGAATTAGGCCACGGCGCCGAATTGGACGCCATAGCCAGACTAAATCACCTACAGAGTACGTGCCCGCCGGTGACTGGCATCGTATCGCACTTTAGAACGTTCTTGTGAAGCACCAGACCGTAATCGGGCGTTTCTCCGAGCTTCTTCGGCGAGACAGAGGGTCTCAGCCAGGCAGGGGTCTTCACAGCTTGTGAAGGGCAGGATAGTATCCAGATAGTAGCGTGGGGGTCTGGCATAGAGCAGAAAAAATGGACTGTACCCAGTCGTCTCATGCGTGGCGGTATTAAACGCATACGTGATGAAGGGCAGTATGGTGTCCCAGTTCTTATGCCCTGCGTCCACATACATGGCTAGCATGTTGATAAGCGTTCTGTTGACACGCTCAGTCAAGCCATTTGTCTGGGGATGGTATGGCGTCGAGTGTCGGAAAGTTACGGCGCATAAACGCATGAGCTCTTCAACAACATCCGCAGTGAATTGTCGGCCCCGGTCAGTGATGACAATTCGTGGCGGCCCGTGTCGTAAGATGACTGAGTGCAGCCAGAAAAGCGACACTGATGCGCCGTAGCAGATGGAAGAGCGGCGGTTTCACAGTAATGTGTGAGATAGTCCACGCAGATTACAATCCAGCGATTTCCATCCACGGACTTCGGAAACGGACCTACGAGGTCAATGCCTACTTGATCAAACGGTGCTGTCGGGGTCTTCACAGGGTGCAGCAAGCCAGACGGAGTTGCCGTTGGACGTTTGTGGCGTTGACATTGCTTGCAACTGGCAACGTATTGTTCAACCGTCGAGCGCATTCTGGGCCAGTAAAATCTTTCTTGAGCACGGTGGAGTGTTCGAACCGATCCCAAATGCCCAGAAGTTGGATCATCATGCATAACACGCAATACGTCCGTGCACAACGTCTTGGGAACTACGAGTAGGTATCGCTGGCCGACAGGCGAAAAACTCTTTTTCCATAGGAGGCCATCATGCACACAAAAACGGCTTGTAGGTACGTTGGCTTGGGCAAACAGAGGCTGCAGACTGCTATCATTTTGCTGTTCCGTTTTGAAAACATTCGTGTCGGGGAACGCTGGCTCGAGGGTCGATATATAATTGTCGAAATCGTCGCTTTCAGGTCCAGTCGTGGCCATTGGCATCCTAGAAAGACAATCTGCGTCTGCATGACGCCTCCCGCTTTTGTACACCACAGCAAAGTCATATTCCTGTAACCGGAGGGCCCAGCGTGCGAGGCGACCACATGGGTATCGAAGGTTCCGCAACCAACAGAGTGAATGATGGTCAGTTACGATAGTAAACGAACGTCCGTACAAATATGAACGGAAACGCTGCACAGCGAAAACTACAGCTAGGCATTCCTGTTCGGTGACTGTGTAGTTTCGCTCCGGTTTACTCAGAGTACGACTTGCGTACGCGATAACATGCTCTCGTTCATCGTGCCGTTGGACAAGGACTGCACCAAGACCGATTCCACTAGCGTCTGTGTGTACTTCTGTCATTGCAGTAGGATCGAAGTGACGTAGGATGGGTTTCGATATTAAAAGAAACTTCAGTTGGCAGAATGACGCGTCGCAGTCTGGTGTCCAGTTAAAAGTAAAGTTTTTGTGGAGAAGGCACGTCAATGGGTAAGCAACGTCAGCAAAGCGATGTATAAAGCGTCTAAAATACGAGCACGACCCTAGAAAACTGCGCAACTCCTTCACTGTCTGCTGGGGTTCTAAAGACTCAACAGCGGCAGTTTTCTGGGGATCAGACATTACACCATTACCATTGACAATTTTTCCTAGCACCAGCGCTTGGCGCTCTCCAAAGCGGCACTTTTTGGAGTTCAGAATTAGGGCGGCGTCGTGCAGACAATTCAAGACACGTACTAGACGGTCATTGTGTTCTTGGAAGGATTGCCCAAATATGACGACATCGTCCAGATAGCAAAGACAAATGTCTCATTTTAAGCCGCGCAAAACTGTGTCCATAAAGCGTTCAAATGTGGCTGGCGCATTACACAGCCCGAATGGCATAACATTAAACTCATAAAGGCCATCTGGCGTTACGAAGGCTGTTTTTTTCTTATCCGCAGGGTCCATTGGAATTTGCCAGTAGCCAGATCTGAGATCAAGACAAGAAAAATAGGACGCACCAGAGAGGCAGTCGAGGGCATCGTCTATGCGAGGAAGAGGATAGACGTCCTTTTTCGTAACAGAATTTAGACGCCGATAATCGACGCAGAATCGATACGAACCGTCTTTCTTGCGTACAAGAATAACAGGTGTTCGTGTTCTTTATTGGGGCCATCACTGTGGTCTGAGCTAGCGGAGCATTGTTGCTCTGAGCGCGGCGCCCCTGCCCCGTAGAGAATTCCACAATGTATACATTTTCACGCTTCTTCCTCCTCTTCTGTCACACCATCACCATCCTTCATCGTCGTCATTAGCGTGACAATATATACATTGTGGAATTCTCTACGGGGCAGGAGCGCCGCGCTCTGAGCAACAATGCTCCGCTAGCTCAGACCACAGTGATGGCCCCAATGAAGAACACGAACACCGAGGACCAAAGGGTTAACCGTTTAATGGTCTTCCTCGGCCGTGCGCGCGCGATCAAGCAATGGCTGGGTTCAGCTGGGCAGTCCGTTATTCGTGGATGCGTCCGATCTCTTCGCCCGTCCGGCCCGCACTACCCTCGGTTCACACACGCCACGCGCACTCACTCACTCTCGTCTCCAAACGCCACACCCAGTCAACAGAGTGGAATGTAACAGACCATTTGTTATACCCTTCATAAAATTTTTCTTATTCACTCAACAAGGAATTCGCCCTCGCCCACATAATATTCCGCAAAATCTCTCTAGCTATTCATGCAATTATCCAAAACCCACTAAATAACAGTTTATTTATCGTAGCTTGGGGATTAGCCCCAATGTAAAGATTGAAGTCGTTAGCGATATGAAGCCATATCAGGTTTTGAAACGAAGAAAACTCCTTTTTTAGAGTCCTGCAGGGGGAAGAAGTCCGACGCTGCAGACGTAGCCTTTCATAAACGGCGGATCTTCTATGTCCCTGAGATGAGTCTCGCATAGAGCGTGCACACCTATTTTGCCATCCTTCAACTGCTGTTCTATCTCTAGCCATTTCGCTCTTTTTCTACCTCCTTGTGTGTTTACGTAGCTGATCCTAGTGTTAAATCTCTTACTTGTTCTTTTCTTTCTCCACCTCCTCTTCGCCATTTTTTGGGGGGCTCAGCCTCCAATATTACGCTTTCTTCTGCTTCACTTCCTACTAGTACCCCTGTGCACTGAACCCTCGCAGACCCCGTAAAAAAGCTACCGCCCTGCCTTCCAGGGGCCAGCCGATTTCTGCTCCCACCCTTCTGTTAAAATGTATGCCATCTCGCTGAAATCCCTGCCAAAACCTGCTTTATGCACCTCCCTGTTTATCTCAACCACTTCGAAACACTTCTCCAGGCTTAGCTTTCTTATGTCCTGATTAACAGTCACCAGGTCCTTTTCAAGCTTTCCGCCCGTTCCTAGCACCTCCGGTACTGTACATACAACTCTCTGCGCTTGCTGAGTCATCGCCCTGATATCGACCACTCGTTTATCTAAACTTCCCACCACTACTGCAGTGTCACCATTTAGGACATCGTTCAGCCCCGCGGCTATTCTCACCATATTGCGCTGTGCGGAATTTTTCAACCGCCTATTCTTACTCTATTTTAGCACTGCGCTCATTGTCATCTCTGGGAAGGTTCCATCTAGCACTTCCTTATCACCCTTTACAAGTTTCATGATACTTCGCTTGCATCTGCTCATGTTGTAATCCCCGGAGATAAGCACCTGGGCATTCCTTTCTCCCTCCCAGCTGTTGTCTCCTGCTTTCGGTTATCTGTGCCTTTCTCTCTCGGATTTTAATTCTTGCTTACTTCTTTTTTCCCCTACTTCTTCCTAGCTTCTTCCAAAAAACTCTGTCGGTTCAACTCCGCTTGACCTACTTTGCTTATGCCTTCCATGCCAGTGCTAGTACCAGTAACATGACCCGCTTTTGAATGTCCGTCCTTGTTTCTTCCAATGACAATGTCGGTCATTTTTGTTTTCATTTGAGGAAGCTGTCCTAGCAGTTTTTGATTTTCTGCCCTTAATAAACTAATTCATTTTCTAAGGCTTCCGAGATACGAGATACTAAACCGCTCTTTTCTAGTTCAAATCTATCCAGGCGCGCTCTCAACACGCAACAGCGGCACAAAAAGTCACTGCCTTCTGCTTCCTCTAGCGAATCAGAACGTGTTTCTTTCAGATTACCTGCGCCTCACACCCAATACACTTTACCTTCTTTTGATAGCACATCTTAAGCATATATGAACCGAATTTTCATACGACGAATTCTCAGAATATACAAACTGAGAGAAGACGTGACAGTAGCTCCTCCACTCGGTATCAGCGCAGATTCAGCTGCTGTGCGCCGTGCCTACCGACCGCCGCCGCCACCCGACGACTCGACTTGGTAGACTATATCTCGCAGCTGGTATGACGTCACAGCCCACACGTGCCTACCTACCGTGGCTACGTGAAGGGCTAAAAATGGGAGTAGTAATGCTTTCGCAATAAAACAGTAAAAGATTTGTGCGAGCACGCGGAGTCGCACATGGTTCCTTCGCAGTGCGAGGCAAGCACGCAGCCACTCGGTTACAGAACCTAAATAATTATCTCAAGATAATGATGGGCATAACGTAAGCATTGCGTTATTGCTGTCTGCTAATATTTATCTGCCTCAAATACGGAAGTAATAGCTAACCGAGTAGCAAACAACATTTCCTATATGCTTATCTGCGAAGCTATGCTCAGTGGAAAATTCCTTCGGTCATACGGCGCAGCTGCAGCAGATTTTTTTTTCTTTATTGCCTGACTTTTGCAAGACAACACAAGCACGCACAAGACATTGATATAATAAGCCTGCCAGGGGCTGGCGTTTCTAAAATTTCTTAAGATCCATCAAAGGTTCTACCATTGGAAACCACTCAGGATTATCATCGCCAAACTTCACAATCTCGATAAACCAATGGATAGCCTCGCGGAAAAAGGTTCGTGTAGGACGCTCATCAGGATCACAGTGATATCCTGGCATGCGTGAAAGCCATAAACTGTGGAGGCCCATTAGCATGATTCAATCATATGGAACCCTCTCCATATTTTGCGTGGGTAAGTACCGTATTCCGTAAGGATTAATAGGTAAATCTTTATTTATGGTTCTTTGAAGTACGTCCCAAATACATGATCTACGGTTTCTGGCTGTTGACAAATTAAGCAATGTGCACCCCATGGAAGAAATAACCCTTTTTCTTGCAAAAACACTTTTACTGGCAAAGTTCCAGTGTGCAACTTAAAAAAGAAAGTTTTAGCCGCTGCCAGCACTTTCATTCTCTTTACCCTCTTCAGTACATTCCCCCCAGGGTCTCCCCTGTATATGGCCCTATAGATGGGCTCCGGAAGAATAACGTCGCACAAATCTTTGTACAACTTTTTCTTTTTCACAGTTGATAAATATTCTTTTGAAAATCTTGCAGAAAGAAATCGCACACTTTGAATGACTTCTCTAAAGTAACCAAAAATACCCCCCGTGTAACAATCGGTTGACACAACAAAATCTGGCATGCACGTCCAAGCCTAATTTGGCAAACAGTGAACAAAAATGGATCATGAACGTCACGCAGGAACAGAAATCTGCTGACAATCTGCCGCCAAAAAAGATGTCCTAAGCCCACGCCGCCATCATTGACACTTGCGAATAAATTTGTGCGGCTGCATCTTTTCCATCTTGAAGCCCACACAAAAACCGCGAATATCCTATGCAGCTTCTGCACACTCAATCTTGCACAGTGTAAAACTTGCATTACATACCACAGCCTAGAAATGGAGAAGAGGTTTAACACTGTGGCTGTTGCAAAAATTGATAAACCAGTTCTTTTCCACTTATCTGCCCTTTCCCGCATGTCAACTGTGCATGCTCTCCAATATGTCTCGCTATCCTGATAGCATTCCAGTGGCACGCCCAGCTACTTTGGCGGAATCGTCACCCAGGACACGTTTGCAAAATTATCAGGAGCACTTTGCCATCTACCATGCCAGAGTCCCAGGGACTGGACCAGTTTACCCTACTGCCTGTAACATCACTAAAGGTTTTTACAGAATCACCAAGTTCGGTTATACCCTCCTGGCTAACCGTAAAAACCGCAACATCATCGGCGTACGCCACCAGCTTCACTTCCACGGCTTACAAACGAAACGAAAACCAGTAATATTCTCATTGTCCAAATATTTAAGCAAAGGGTTTCAATGTAAGTGCAGAATAAAAGAGGTCTGAGGGGACAGCCCTGTCGAGAACGCTGCACGCTAATTGGGGGCCCCAGAATTTTATTTACGACTAATCGCGTAGTGCAATTTCGGTACGCCAGGGCCACGCTCTCGCGAATAACAAAACCAACATTTATATGGTTTATTACACAAAGCAGAATTTCATGGGCAAAACAGTCGAACGCCTTTTCAAGGTCAAGTTGCAGGATGGCCACACGGCCATTTATGACATCACATTTTAATACAGTTCTTGCTTGTGTATATTTGTAACAATGGACCGTCCCTTTATCCCACACTTTTGTGATGTGACCCAACGATATCCTGGATAACCGACTGCAGCCTTCGTGCTAACACCTTCATATAAATTTTGTAGTCAACGTTCGTGAGCGCAATTGGCCGGTATGATGTTACTTGTAGTTGTCTATCTGCTTCATCAGTTTTGGGTATGAAGAGTGTGTGAGGTTTGCCATAAGAAGGGGGCAGTTCGCTTACGTCATAAGCTTCGTTAAACACTAAAGTTAAGACTGGCGCTATTTCGAGTTTAGATTCTTTGTAAAATGCCGCACTTAAGCCGTCTGCACCGGGTGAGTTTCCTGGGTTTAAATTGTTTATTGCCAGTTCGACCTCTGATTGAGTTGTTGGCCGCTCTAATCCTTGTTTCGTTTCTTCATTTAGTCTTGGTTATGCCTCGAGATACCTGTCCTTAAACGCTCTCATATCAAAGTCGTGCAATACAAACAGTGTCTAGTAGTATTGAAAGCATGCGCGCTGAATATGCTCATTGTCATCCGATAAGACGCCGCCCCATTCTATATTTGCGATGTGATTTCTCTGTGCGTGCGCCTGTTCAATTCCTAGCGCTCGTCTCGACGGTGCCTCCCCTGCAGCTGTCTCCTCCGCTCTCGCAAGTATAAGCGCACCGCGATAACGGTCTTGTTCTATCAATTCGATTTTTTGTTTAATCTTCCTTATATCTTCTGTCCATTTGCCAGGCGCTGCGCATTCATTTTCTGGCATTTTTTCAAGCAGGGACCTCAAGTTGCGTTCAATATATTTCTGTTCGGGGGCAAGGGCACTAGATCTACTAAATTGCTATTATTTTAGGCTGCTCCTTACAAAGCTCCCATTGCTGCCATGTTCTCAGTGTATTATTAGGGTCTATCTTGTCTATTTCTTCCGTTACTGAATCTCTGAAGATTTCGTCTTTAATCAACTTGTCATTTAATTTCCACTGGTCTCAGTTAAAAGCACTGCCCCGCTTTTGTGATCCTATTACACATATTGCTAAACAGTGGTCAGAACAAAGAGACGGGAACAACATTGTAGTTACTACATTTTTGTAATCACATCAAGCGAAACATATATGCTGTCAGGACGAGCGTGGCTTGCACGCTGAAAATGTGTGCAGTGTTTTTTACGCTGCACACGCCGTCAAGGCATTCCGCCACATCCTCAAGGTTCCGCTGCCCCACACGTTTGGACAGTACCTCAGTGCTTACGTCTCTGAATCCGCGCCCACTGGTCTTATCCCGACTACTAAGGACGGAGTTGAAGTCACCCATAAGACTGAGGTGGTTTTGCAAACTGAGATGCTGTTCAATGCTTTCAAAAAACGCTGCCCTTTCCTCTGTTTGATTTGGTGATTACAAACATACAATGTGCCACTCCGCGTTGCCGAGAGTGAAATCTACAAAACACACCTACCCGACAAACATGAGAAATGGGCCTTCACCGCAAGACCTGGCAGCTTTTTAGCAAAAAGGACACATCCTGCAGAAGTGCCTATGGCGTGACTCACAAGAGCATAAAATCTAGATGTGAAACGCTGCACCATACTCCCGGTCTCTTCTTCACCCTCAATTTTCGTTTCCTGCACAGCTAAGAGATTGATCCCCTGCTCCGTGAAAAGTCGGTTCACTTGGCTCTGCTTTTTCTTTCCTGCCAGACCTCTGACATTAAGTGTGGCAACCTTAAACGGGGGTGCAGGAGCCATTTTCGCGAAGTGTAAAAAGGCCAATAGCATGGTGCTTACCCTTCGCGTCTAGCGCTCTGCTAGACGTCATCCATGACACCGGAGTCATACGGTGGGAGGGCATCAGCCTGCTGCCGTAGGACCTTGTCGAGGGTCCACCTTTCCGACCGCCGCGGCTTGGACATTGAGTGCCGGGCCTGGGGCGTTTTTGCTGGCGGCTCTCCAATGCTGCAGGCTGATGCATTGTTGACCTCAGTGTCGATCTGGGCGTATGTTCGCTTAGTCGGAGCCGTCACGCTGGTGTTGTGGGCGCCGGTATTAGTCTGCTGCAATTCCCATCTCGACGAAATGTCAGCATTGACGTCCGTAGAGCTGGATTCGTCGCTAGTCTTTCCACCGTCTGTCTGGAGTTGTAGTGCCGCTTCAGGTGCCCTCCCTCCGCTGGCAGACATGCTGGTGTCCTTGCTCACTACATAAGGTGTCTCTGTCGTCTTCCCGAACCCCTCTGTACCTTTCGCCGCTTCTTCCGCCTCCACCACGTCCATTAGAAGTTGCGCTAACTCGTCACTCGACCCATGACCCGTAGCCGATGCGTATGTGCGGACGCATTCGCTGTCCAGATGGCTATAGCTTCTGCACCTTGAACAGCGGGGCACCATGCATTCACGTCATACATGACCTGTGCCATGGCAACGCAGGCATTGCATGGGTCGTCCAGGCATTACAACCAGGGCTAACTCTCCGGCAACGCGTACCTAGAAGGGCCGATCATCGACTTTGAATCCGGGCTTCAGCTTCAGGAGGACAGTTCTTGTTGTTGAACTCTTGTCGTTGACACCCTGAACCCGCTAGCGCTCACGGGCCACTTCCGTAAGCTTTCCAAACGCTGCGCAGGCGGTCCGGATGCTTCATGCAGTGGCCGACGAGGGCGCTGCTGCAACAGATGGCGCAAGCCACTACACGATTTAAAGTCTTGTAAATTCATCTATCGTTTCAAAGCGTCGAGATTCAATTACAACGGAGAAAAGAAAATGACAGAACTTGAGCGGGAAGAAATAATGAAACCGAGGTTATTTGATTCGTGGTTAAAATCAAGGAATAAAATTTCATAAGCACTAAATACAAAAATTTCATAAATACAGCACTTGACGCGGCTAGGTCGCGTGAGCTGCCGTCATCCCTCCATCCATCTTACGTGAGGTAGCGACGTAGACGGAAATGCTTATGGAGCGTTCTAGAACGACTCTGCGACGAATGCGGTGCGATGCGGTACATGCAAATGCGGTGCGAATGGTGCCCGATAGCTCTATCGCGCTGGAGTCTTGAAACCAAAGCTTAAGCGACCTCCTTTTTTTTTGTTGTTCCGTACGATATCAAAACCGACGCAATTCTTTTACCATTTGGCGCGTCATCAGGAAAGTGAAGAATACTGACGAAACATATGAGAATAATGAAATAAAACACCCCAAGGAACGGGACGAAACACGGTGGGAAAGAAACATGGTCCTTGCACTGTCTAATTTCATTATGCAGTGTTAACTAGCCCGGCATTTTGCACTTCTGAACGCATGAGAAATCAGACGATGTGTACAGCACAAAAATGGCACAGCACAAAAATACCACAGAAGTAAAGAATCATTGAGTAGTGAAAAATTAGCAGCGCTCCAGATTTACCTTGCTGAATGATACATCATAAACCATGCATTATGAATTACAATGTTCGGTTACACTCGCGGGTTCTTCAGCAGTATTACCTTCTATTTTATATCAAACACAAATTTTAAACATAAGAATTGTAGGTATACCTTCGGTAAAGTTCAGCTTGGTATAACATTGGGGTTAAACGCAAACCTCTCCCCGCACCACCAAGCGATGCGAACTACGACCTTGTCAGAAAACTACCAGCAGAAGTTCACATCTTTCATCATCAGCATTACATTGTTCAGGAAGTAAACTTTTCTTAATGCAAATATACTGGAAGCTTCATATAAACTGAAAAAAATTTGAATATATGCTGAACCCTGCCTAGAATTCATTCCAAGAAGAAAATGTAAATAACATTGTTAAAATATTCTCAGCCGCAATGCACAATAGCTTTTACATACAAATTCATGGTTTCCCTAATTACTACACGTGTCCTTATAACCTGGGTCGCTTTGGGATGTTAAGCCCTACAAAGCAGCAAACCATAATGTATGATGTTGTCAATTGATCAATTGCTACAAGATCTCTACATTAAAAGAGGACGAATGGCGAGGTGAAAGGTAAACCGCAAGAAACGTATTGAATCGTGAAAATCAGATAATAGCTTCCTATACCTCTTGCCAGTATAGTGCTATCGTTGCATCAAGCCATGTAGCCGCATTACCCGGTTCCTGGCATCAGCTGGAAAATTAACATTATAAGCAAAAGTATTTTTAATGTTATGTACTGTATACCGAGACTGCTCAAACAGGCGAAACGCGAGAAAGCGGTAGAGAAAGTTTTGTTTCATTAGCACACCTTTTATTTTGTGTATTTCGCTGCAACTGGACTTGCATTTACTCTTGGAAACCGGGAAATAAAAAAAAAAACCCTAATAATGATTAAGAATTTGTGGACAATTTCCTTGACAATTCCACATCATTCTTTGCAAACCTTTTCGGCACGTTAGTTTATTCTGTATTTACTAACAGTTTGGCCGATACCCTTGCTCCTCAAGAGAGTTTACTGGTACGCTCTCACGTACGGAATTAATCTGTGCCTTCACGTACAAAATTCAATTATTTTAATAATTGAGAAAGACATATGTAAAGCTTTTCAAGACTATTTGAATATATATAATGAGTTTCCTCCTGGGCGAGAAATTTCTTATGACATTGAATTGTTAGCCATTATAGATAAAAAAACTCTAAGAATCATAAATGTGAATTTTAGCTGAGCTCATAAAATTTTTCTCCCGGTATACGGATCCAAGAACTTGTATTGAAGCGACGTCCCAATATCTCATAACCTCGTGTAATTCTCAAATTTAATATTTTGTTTAGGCGTACAAAAAGCTGCTCGATGAGGAATGTGATAACCCAGAAACTCGTCTCAAAGGCCTTGAACAGTACTCATCGATACAACTGCTTTTTTTGGCAAGAGCGATGGTAAGCAGTTTCTTTACCATTTGAAAGTAAAAAGTAAAATAAAAACCTGCTAACATTTTTTTTTCTATCTGCGCAGGTATTGTGCGGCACCATGAATGAAGATAAAATGAATGATTGGATTATTAATAACCAACATAGCCCGTACAAGCACCGGTAAATATTATTTAGACTCAGTCTTAGGGTCGGCCACAGTGCAAATGCAAACATATAAAACAGAATAAGCAACTGAAAGCTATTCCGGAAGAGTACGCGAAATATAACAAAGCAATATTATATATCTTGATAATTTTATTATGACATTATAACTACGACTGAACGTTATTTCTCGTTGTTGAGACAGCTGCCTTTGTACTGTGAATAATTGTTATAACAGGTGTATATCAGAGTACAATCAAACGTACTTAAATTGCAGCGTATAGCTTTATGTTGGATATAAGCGCATACACACCTTGTTGTTGTAAATACATTACAATTGTGGTAACAAATAATTTAATCAGGAATGATGATGCTGTTTGTTGATCCTTAACATTGGAAGGATACGGCATTAAAGTAAGGCTCTATCACGCCTATTCTGATGTCAAAGCAGCTTGATCTTCTCTTTTGTTTGGTTTTTCTGCAGGTCTTTTGTTTTAGAAATATTTTAGGATACGGATGCGCTTCTGGTAGTTGTGGTGCGTTTTCAACTGAGAACACGAACTTCTTTGATCGTGGCGCCTTTGCATTCTGATTAGCTACTTGTACACGAGATAGGGCAGGTGTATACTGCCGCCGAGCCCGCCACCGCCTGGCCGCCAGGTCAGACTTGGTCAGCTCATCAGTAGGATGATTTTTACCAGACTGTCACTCATTACAAAAGAATTTGCGCTTTTGGCTTCTTTGCATGATCCCTCATGTTGCAATAAGTCTTTGTAGAGCACGGCACAAGGATCCATGTTATTCATGCTGCCCTGCTTGAATGAACCCGAAATTTATTTGGGGTTAAAATCCTCTGATTATAAATGTTCGGTCTGCTTTTCACGTATGACACGTAATAGTAAACATAGCCATTACGGCAGAATGCTGAAACAAATTCTGTGATTAAAATAGACAGGCACAGGAAGTAGAACGATGACAGTACACATGTTAATATCGCTGATGAGCGCAGTAGTGAAATGACTGTTCAAAAACCAAAAACATACGTTTTGTTTTAATATAACTATATGAAAATAAATAAGTTTTTATGATCCGCTGTGTTTATATACAGTCGTGACGACGCGATGAAATGATCGACGATTGGGGGGTGCGAGACAAGTATTGCCTTGATAAAAGGTAGACACGAATAGTTTGAGGACCTCTACTCTGTATGATGGGCAGCTATTGTTTCGGAACTGTACAAAATTCAACAATTATTTTTCAGATAACCAGGTACAAGACAATTGAACCGGGCACATATTAATAATCCTTTATGCAAAGTTATAGTACAGAATGGTGAAAAATGAAATAACGGGAAACGATGCGCAAATGAATCTGTACCTCTGCAAATTAAAATCAGACTACCATGATAGTACTAAACTTGAATGCTGAAATGGTTATATATATCCGTGCTGCCTTGCACTTAAGGACTCTGATTTAAGGGCGTGAAAAGAATTTACTATATTTCGAAAAAAAAAAAAGAAAATTCTCGCGAATTTATTGCCGCTTCGAAGAACATTGTTTCGAAAGCTTGCCATGGCGCAAGTCCAAAGAGTGACGATGGTGCGAGAAAGTTCAAAATTTTCGCTTGCCTTCAGCCACCTGTTGCAGGGTTCGCGAAGTTGTTTGCATTAAATTAGCTTTTAGAAACATGAAGCTGTGGAAGAGCATGAGCTCCTAGTTTCCCTCGTGATCTAACACCAGAGAAGCAGAGTCTATGGACGCATCAGTTCCATAATGAGAGACGACAAAGGTACCCGACGTTCGATGCTTTCAGCTCGAATTTGAAATATATAAAATCTTTTTCGTTGCATTCTTCTGCCCGCAACGTCAGGCTTGACATTTAGCAATGAGAGTTTCGCAATGCTTGTCGCTCTCTCTTGCTTCGGAAGAAAATAAAGCGGCATGTAGTCAATACTCACATCGAACGTATCACATGGTAAAATGACTTTCGTACTCACAAATATGAGCTCTTGCTGGGAAGACGGAAGCTGTTATCATAAACGTAATATGGATATAAATTCCAGACTGCGAATGGCTCCAGACCCAACGTGCGAGCTTTCTCTTCGCGGTAACTGTGTGGCTAGGTGACAATGTCCCCTTCACGGCGCGGGAACACATACCAAGTCAAGTGATGAGGAGACGAAGAAAGCGTTTGTTCGCGAAAGGGAATGTATACTGCCTAAAAATAGCTTCAGAGATATTAACAAAAGTTACGGGGGGCAAAGTCGACAGTTTAGCTTCGGTCGGTTGCGTGGAAAAAGGCACGATGTCTCAGTGCGTAAAGTAACAAAGAAAAAATACGCCTCGCAAGGGGCAGGCAAGCGCTCTTCCGAGTAAAGGTTCCGTCCAGAATAATACGACGGAAGAAGTGACTCCTTGCCTGATTGCCTGCTGCTTTAGCCCACGCTAGCTTCTTCATGCCGACGGGTAGAAAAATGCTCCCATGAACTCTCCGCGCCCGTGTGCTTGACTGGACTCACGTGTGGACACAACCGCAGCGGCGAGCGGAGGCTGCAGCCATGCTAATGTAAAGGGTTTACTTTTATTTTCTATGTTCTCACCGTATTTCTTTTTCTGTAAAATTGTTGCTCCTTTCTTTATGGCAGTTAAAGTGTGCACCACAAAGCTTTTTAATTTTGTAATGTTCTAAATTTTGTAATGTTCTGGATTTTATTTTGCATCTACTAGTTTCCAGTGAAAAACGCAAAGCTCCATCACCTGTTTTTCAAAAACGGCTGCTCATGGGGCATGTCGGTGTAAAAATTCTGGGCCAAAATAACAAAACACCCCGAATAATAATAAAACGTTCACATTGTATGTTTTTTAGCTATGATCCCAAAAGATTAACCAGCATCAATCTCCATGCTACTCTATTCCTTGTAGACGAAACAATTCTGCATATTTTACAACGAAAAACCGGTCACATGGCATGTAATCGTCGATAGACTAGCTCGAATGGGGTGAAGCACTGTAGAAGTAAAATAGTGATTCCAGAAAGTTTCCATTCCAGCTGCATGCAAAAAAGCCAAAATGAGGTAAAGAAGTTAAATTACAATTGAAAATTATATCGCATGATTTGTTTATTACATTCACTATTCTGAAGTTATGAGAGGTCCAAAAGGCAAAAATAAATGAGGCAGCAAAAAGAGAAAATACCTCAAGACCATATTAAACACAGAAACAAGAATATACTACACTGTAAACGGCTAGAAAAGATGAAAAGAGTTCATCAGGTAAGATAAAAATTAAGCATGCAATGTAAGGAGAGTCTGGAATGCAGTACGATGAAAGAGAAAAAGGAAGAAAAAAGACAACAGCGCTAAAAACTGCACATATCAACCATATTCAACATGAACAAGTGCGCTGTCTTTGTTTTCAATATAAAGGAACCCATGGGCCGATCTTTAATACAAGAGCAAAAATAATTTCTCAGGTTAAGTCTCTCAAATATCTAGCTCTGATTTGTGACGATAATCTTAGATGGCAACGGCACGTTACCCACGTCGCCACGACAGATGCTCGTGCCGTGAGCATGTTGCGGCGATTATGTCGCCCCGGTCTTCAATACGGAGAGATGCGCTTGTAATGGTTTATGTAAAAGTATAGCCGTGAAATTTTATAATTCAGGTTGGTATTTTTTTTCTGTTTCGCCAGCTATTAATATTCGCAAGCTTGTTCTCGTGGAAGGGAAAGCGCTTCGTTTGTGTTTCGGGCTTCCCAAATTTGTGGCCATCAACGTGCTTTACTTTGAAACCTTAGTACCACCTTTGCTATGAATATTGTCACGGACAACAGGGCTAGACGTGACTAAAATGACGGGACGAAGCTGTACCAGCAGGCAAAGTTCGGCGCACAGCACGCGAGAGTCAACTTCAGTGTCCTCTTCTTCCAGGCGCAGCAAAAACATGGGGACACCAGGTGGCATTACTCTCCCTCTTAAAAAACGAAATAAGGGACGGAGCGCGCGTCATGGCCAATGTAAGCGAAAAGAAAGATCAGCACATGGACAGCATAGATAACGGAGCCGGGGTAAGGTGTCTTACGCGAAAACGAAACAAGCGCATAGCGCACTACCGCGTGAAATAGGGCTTCATGCGGACGACGTGCACGACCTCGGAGCGTGGTTGCCGACGCGAGGGCTGCACAGTACCCACTGGAAGAACTTCGTAAGTCACTTCCGTCACTCGGCGCAGAACTTCGTAAGCTCCGAAGTAACGGTAAATCAGCTTATGACACAAGCCGGGCCGACGCAGCGGGGTCCACACCCAAACTTTCTCTCCAGGATGGTATGCGACGTGTCGATGACGGAGGTTGTAGCGGCGTGCATCCGTGCCCTGCTGTTGTTTAATGTGAATGTGGAAAAGTTGACGTGCTGCCTCAGCGCGCTGAGCAAACTGCTCGACGTCTGACGTGAGTGGATGATCATCTGTGCAGCTCGGAAGAATAGCATCCAACATCGTCTGAACGTCATGTCCGTAGACTAGGCGAAATGGTTTAAAACGCGTCGTCTCTTGGGTGGCCGTGTTGTAGGCATATGTGATGTAGGGGAGAATTTCATCCCAGTTTTTGTGCTGCGAGTCTATGTACATTGCGATCATGTCGGCGATGGTTTTGTTGAGTCTCTCCGTGAGGCCATTCGTTTTCGGGTGATATGCAGTAGTTGTTCGGTGGCTGGTATGGCTAAGCTCGAGCACGTCGTGCATGAGCTGTGCCGTAAACGCGGTGCCTTGATCGGGTACGACTAGGGACGGTGCGCCATGACGCAACACGATTTGCTGCATAAAGACTTGAGCGATCTCAATTGATGTGCCCCGCTGCACTGCCTTGGTTTCCGCATAACGTGTGAGATAGTCGGTCGCGACTATAATCCATTTGTTACCCATCGATGACAGCGGAAATGGGCCCAGTAGGTCGATGCCGACTTGGTCACACGGCGTCCGAGGTGAAACAATAAGTTGGAGCAAACCCGCGGGCTTGAGAGGAGGCACGTTTCGACAGTCGTGGCAGCCTCTGACGTAGCGATGGACGGCGTCAGAAAGTTTAGGTCAATAATAGGCTTGACGAACTCGAGCGAGTGTGCATGCAAAGCCCAAGTGGCCGGAGGTGGGCTCAGCGTGGCAAGCAAAAAGGATATCGTCGCGAAGGTCGGCCGGCACGACAAGGAGGTGCGCTCGATCAACAGTGCTGGAGTTTTTCTTGAATAAAACGCCGTTCCGAAGACAGAATGCAGACAGGTGCCTTCCAAACTGGCGGGGGACGTCAGCAGCGCGACCCTCCAGGTGGTCAATGACAGGTCGAAGGTCTGGGTCAGCTCGCTGTCGGGTCATTATGTCTGAGGCATTCACTAGTCCAAGAAAACCTCTATCATCCATGACGTTATCGACAAATCCGACAGGCGCCCGGAAGAGCGCGTCAGCATCTTCGTGCTTCTGACCAGATTTGTACGCAATGGAGTAATCAAATTCTTGGAGGCGAAGGCTCCATCGTGCTAGGCGCCCCGATGGGTCACGGAGATTGGCCAGCCAGCACAAAGAATGGTGGTCAGTAACGACTTTAAACGCACGGCCAAAGAGGTAAGGCCTAAGTTTCATAGTTGCCCACACAATCGCGAGGCATTCCTTTTCCGTAGTGGAATAATTTGTTTCAGCGCAGGAGAGCGAGCGGCTGGCATGCGCAATGACTCTTTCCACGCCAGCTTGGTGTTGAACGAGTACAGCGCCAAGGCCGATATTGCTGGCGTCGGTGTGCACTTCGGTGTCAGCGTCTTCATGAAAGTGCGCAAGAACAGGGCTTGGTTGCAGTCGGCTGCGCAGCTCCGCAAAAGCCTCTTGTTGCTCGGCGCCCCACACGAACTGTGTATCATCGCGCGAGAGGCGAGTCAGGGGGGCGCCCACTTTGGAAAAATCGGCGATGAAGCGGCGGTAGTACGTGCAGAGACCCAGGAAGCGTTTCAAACTTCTCTTGTTTGCAGGAACCAGAAATTTGGCGAAAGCAGAAGTCTTGTCGGAGTCTGGCTTAACGCCTGCGGCACTCAGAAGGTGACCAAGAAACTTCAACTCTTTGTAGCCAAAGTGGCACTTCTCGGGCTTGAGCGTCAAGTCAGCTGACCGGAGGACATCTAATACTGCGCGCAGGCGTTCGAGGTGTTCTTCAAAGGTTTCAGAGAATACGACAACGTCGTCGAGATAGACTAAGCAGATTTGCCATTCGAGGCCGGCGACAACGCTTTCCATCATGCGCTGAAATATAGCCGGCGCTGAACATAGGCCAAAAGGCAGCACTTTGAACTCGTAGAGTCCATCTGGGGTAACAAAAGCTGTTTATTCGCGGTCCCGCTCATCAACCTCAATCTGCCGGTATCCGCTCTTCAAGTCAATGGAGGAGAAGTACTGGGCGCGACGAAGCTTGTCGAGCGAATCGTCGATACGGGGCAGCGGGTAGACATCTTTTTTAGTGATGTCGTTCAACTTTCGATAATCAACACAGAAGCGAAGGGTGCCATCCTTTTTTTTCACCAGCACGACAGGAGACGAGCACGGGCTGTTGGAGGGTTGAATGACACCATCACGAAGCATCTCTTGAACCTGTGTCTGAATCGCTTCACGCTCCGTCGTTGAGATGCGGTATGGAAGCTGGCGTATAGGGCGGGCATCGTCGGGAGTAATTATATGGTGCTTCACAAGAGGCGTTTGCCGAATTTTCGATGATGTCGCGAAACAAGCACTGTATTTTAGAGGGAGAGAATGCAGGTCGTGCTCCGGTGTTTCCGCGATCTGTACTAATATTGAGACGATCAAGGAATGGGCGCGCATTTTCAACTTCTTCGAGCGTAAAACATTCAGAAACGTCCGCTAAGGCGTCGGCGTCGGCGAATGCGATTGCGGCAGCGCGGAAAAGCTGGCGGGGTTCGTTTGTGAAATTAATCACCGGGAGCTCAGATCGGCCGTTACGAACATGGATGATGTATACGTCGGGCGAAGAGATGGTCGGCTTTGGTAAGAGGTGGAAATGCATTGGGAAGAATACCAGCAAGCTGATTCCGAAAGTGGATAGCGAGAAAGAGCGTCGGCATCTTGGTGTTGGCGACCAGATTTAAAAGTGACGTCAAAATGGTAGTCTTGCAGGCGTAGAATCCAGCGGCCAAGTCGGCCTGTCAAATGTTTAAGTGAAGACAACCAGCAAAGAGCATGGTGATCGGTCACAGCTGTGAAGTGCCGACCGAATAGCTAAGGGCGAAATTTTTGGACAGCCCAGACGACGGCAAGACACTCCTGCTCGGTAATGGTGTAGTTTTTCTCAGCTGGAGTCAGAGACCGACTGGTAAAGGCGATCACTTTCTCACGCGATGTTACATCACGCTGCAGAAGTACAGCGCCAAGACCGTGACCACTGGCATCGGTGTGCAGGATGGTTGGAGCGCTGTCACTGAAGTGGCCAAGAACAGGATCTGATGTGAGGGCGTGCTTAAGGTCATTAAAGCAGTTTCGCACTGTTCAGTCTAAACGAAAGGGCTGCGTGCTTTAGGTAGCTATTGAAGTGGTACAGCAATAGTTGCAAAATGTCTTATAACACGCCGTAGATAAGACGAGAGGCCGAGGAAACTGCGCACATCTGTAGTCCGTTGTGGACGAGCAAAGTTCAAGACCGCGATGAATTTTTCGGGATCTGGACGAATGCCGTCATGGCTGACCAGATGTCCCAATATTCAAATGCCTTCTGTGCAAAGTGGCACTTTTTGGTGTTGAGCTGAAGGCCTGCCGATGCGAGACAGGAAAGGATTTCATTCAGGCGTGTGAGATGGTCATTAAAAGTTGCTGAAACGATAACAATGTCGTCCGAGTAACACAAACAGGTTCTCCATTTTAGGCCACGAAGTACAGTGTTGATCATTCCTTAAAATGTCGCTGGTGTGTTACAAAGTCCGAAAAGCATAACATTAAATTCGTAAAGGCGATCGGGTGTTACGAAAGCGGTTTTTTCTTTGTCGTCCTCGTGCATAGGTATTTGCCAATAACCTGAGCGGAGGTCCAAGATCGACAAATATTCGGCGCCTTGGAGAGAGTTAAGGGCGTCATCAATTCGCGGCATCGAATATACATCTTTGCGGGTAATTTTGTGGAGTGGGCGGTAATCAACACAAAAGCGTACCGAGCCGTCCTTTCTTTAACTAGCACTACTGGGGAGGACCATGGGCTTGTTAAGGGGCGAATAATATTGCGATGGAGCATGTCATTTACATTTTCTTCAATTACTTTTCGTTCAGAGAGGGAAACCCGATGACCGTCGGCGAACAATAGAGTTACCTTCAGTAATGATGCCATGGTGCGCAGTACTAGTACGTCCCAGTGGTGGGGAGGTGGCAACAAAAATGGCTTGGTGGTGTCGAAGCAATGTCAGCAGTTGGTGTTGGTTCGGCGTGAGTTTAGGATTAATAGTCTTTGTAAGAACAGAAAGAGAGCGTCTGACGAAACACATTGCTGAGGCGGAGGGGCGGTGAGCACCATCAGGAAAAAAGGTTAAACATCCACCATGCAATGCAGAACAGAAAGAGAGGGTCTGACGAAACACATTGCTGAGGCGGAGGGGCGGTGAGCACCATCAGGAAAAAAGGTTAAACATCCACCATGCAATGCAGAACAGAAAGAGAGCGTCTGACGGAACACATTGCTGAGGCGGAGGGGCGGTGAGCACCATCAGGAAAAAAGGTTAAACATCCACCATGCAATGCAGAGAGGTTCTTTTTGGGAGCACGAGGGATTCACATAAAGTGTTAGTGACCTCTGCTGTCGCTGAGCCGTTGTGAAACCGGGCGAGATTTGATGGGAAGGCGATGCCACGTGCAAGATGACTATATGATGCTGATATGAGTACGTCTACGTCAGTGATGTGGTCAGAAACAACAGTAAGCAGTTTTTCGCACTGAGGAGGCAAAACAGTATCAGCGGCGGCAACGAGGAGATGATGTCATTCAGAAAATTCAGATGAAAAATCGCTGTCTGTCATAAGGATAACACGGTCACCACATGAAATTAATAATGAAGCGGTTGACAAAAAATCCCATCCAAAAATCATTAGATGCGCACAAGGTGAGAGCATAGCAAACTGCACATGATGGCGGATGCCGTCGATAACAACTCGTACGGGGCACTTCGCTGAAAGGCGCAAAGGGTCGTCATTGGCTCCACCTAGTTCAGGCCCACCATATGGTGTGGTCACTTTTCACAAACGGGAGCACAAATCAGGGTGAATGACAGAAATTGCAGTCGCTGTATCAATCAAAGCTTCGACCGGTAAACCTTCAGCGATAACAGCAATCACGTTATACGGGCGAACAGGAAGATTATTAGTAAGTTCGCTGAGTGCAGTTTGACCTCCGGAAACTGCAACACTTAGTTTTCCGGATGACGGACAGGGAGAGCTGTTGCGGAGTGAAGAGGGGAAACTGAGCGGCGGTATGGGGATGTGGACCGGCGTCGGGATACATGGGCGCCACTTGGTTCAGACGAGGATACCGGCGGTGGAGAGGATCGACGAGGTGGGCTGCTGTGTCTAGCGTTTTACTCCGATGACAAAACCCAGGCGCGCGCCGGAGCCGGCGCCGCGGGGCGATGATGATGGTATGTACAAATGAAAGAGGAAGATCATGACATGTACAAATTAAAGAACGTTCACAGAAGGCTCATATATATATATATATATATATATATATATATATATATATATATATATATATATATATATATATATATAGGTGGGCTTGGAATGGACCGGCGGTGATAATATGAGGTTGAAGGCATGCCACTTTAGAAGGTGTCGTAGCCACAGCGCTCATTCTGAAGGCGGCGATGACAGAAGCGGCATATATGTCCTCTAATACCACAGTAATAGCAGAATGGTCGGGAGGGACGCCAAGGTGCGTAATAGGTTGGTGTAGGTTGAGCCATCGCCATTCCATTGACGTGATTGTTGGTGACGGTCGGGGCGGGGTAACCAAAGAAGGGGGGGATGCAGCGACTTGCACGTAGGTCGGCGCTGGGCGGGTTGCAGGAGGACATTGGGCTAGTTTGGGGTGTGGGGCTCGCGTTTGATAAACCAAGTCCTGGCGACCTCAATAAGGTAGAATGAAACATTCAGGAATTTTAAAGCATCATCCCAACGGTTGCAGGCACTGCAGCGTTCATAAGTGTCGAGCCAGTCATCGACGTCTTCGTCGCGACGACCAGCGAACAGCGGCGGGTCGCGTTGTCGTGTGGGTATCATCGGAGGAGGCGGTGTAGCCGACGTAGAGGGTCCGGCCGGGTCGGGATTGCTCTCCGTGGACATGGCTATGGTGGCATTTGCCAAACGCGACCGGAACGTAGCTCCAGCAAAAGGCGGGGCCCAAGGCAGCAAGGGGATTGAATTTCACCTCCACCACTTGTGAAACCTCGGCGGTGATGCAGGCATTGCGAAAACAGGGGGTAGACGAGCCATACGTGAAAGTGCTGGAAGATATATATAGCGGCTGCACAGCAACCATAGTTCTGCATAAAGAAAGTAACAAAATTCCCATAAAGAGAGGTGTTAGGCAAGGAGACACAATCTCCCCAGTACTATTCACAGCTTGTTTAGAGGAAGTATTCAGAGACTTGGAATGGGAGCAGTTAGGAATAAGGGTAGATGGAGAATACCTCAGTAATCTGCGATTTGCTGATGACATTGCCTTGCTAAGCAACTCGGGGGATGAACTGCAAATAATGATTGATGACCTAGACAGGAAAAGTAGAAAGGTAGGCTTGAAATTCAATATGCAGAAGACTAAGGTAATGTTCAGCAGCCTCGGGAAGGAACAGCAGTTTACATTAGGTAGCAAAATACTGGAAGTAGTAGGCGAATATGTCTACTTAGGACAGGTAGTAACCGCAGACCCGGACCACGAAAAGTAAATAACAAGAAGAATACGATTGGGATGGAGCGCATTTGGCAAGCACTCGCAGATTATGACTAGCACCTTACCGGTATCGCTCAAGAGGAAAGTATACAACAGTTGCATCTTGCCTGTACTCACCTATGGGGCTGAAACGTGGAGGCTAACCAAGAGAGTGCTACTTAAGTTGAGGATAACCCAGAGGGCTATGGAACGAAAAATGGTAAGGGTAACATTAAGAGATAGAAAGCGTGCAGAGTGGGTCAGAGAAATAACTCAAGTTACCGACATTCTAGTAGAAATTAAGAAGAAGAAATGGACATGGGCAGGACATGTAGTGCGAAGAGAGGATAACCGATGGTCGCTGAGGGTAACAAACTGGATTCCAAGGGAAGGAAAGCGTAGCAGGGGGCGGCAGAAAGTTAGGTGGGCGGATGAGATTAAGAAGTTCGCAGGGGTCAAGTGGATGCAGCTAGCACAGAACCGGGTTAAGTGGAGAAATATGGGAGAGGCCTTCGCCCTGCAGTGGGTATAATCAGGCTGATGATGATGATGATGATGACTTGTGAAAGAAGGCTAGGTTGAGAAGGCAAGGTCGTGACGGTAAGGCCAGCGATGCCTTGTCTAGCGTTTTAATCCGATGACAACACCCAGGCGCGTGCCGGAGCCGGCGCCGCGGGACAATATTGATGATATGTACAAATGAAAGAGGAAGATCATGGCATTTACAATTTAAAGAACATCCACGGAAGGCTCACAATATCCTCTATTCTTCATATATGGCATGATTATGAAGTATTATGATTACGAAATCGAAACGCAAATGCAAGGTTCAATTGATTCATGTAAACAGGTACCTGAGTAATAAACTTTGGCTTTATGCTACAAGAGCCAACTGATGTATGGTTCAAAATATTTACATAATTGCAGTAAGAAAATATCTAGAGTTGTTGCTCGATAATGAATAGAACCAGGGTAAACCATGTTATTTCTTAATGCCCTTGAATTTAACGTTATCACACGAAGATATGGGGTATAGAAGAATAACTGTCTTCACTATAGGCTGCAATTCAAGCATTAGAAAGCTTGCACACCGACAAGATACCTTTTTGGCGATTCTAGTGGCCAAGCAAAAACATTGGTAGATGTCGATAGAATAAGATCGATAGAAAATCAGGACCCTTTCGCCGTCATCGTTCATTCCTACGGTTGCTCTTTCCTCAGACGACTAGTAATTGTGGGCAGCATATTTCGTACGACACAATATTGAATACTAAATATTCTTCCCTAAAATAAACGATAACTTCAAGAATGTGTCCTTTTCTTTTCGAACGCATGACAATAAAGTGAATTTTTATTTTATGGTGCGAACGTTCCTTTCAAGGAAAGCGTAGTTTTTAAATAATTAAGATATATTAGCAAGTTTTGTTTTACTCATAGCCAAAACTCCTTATTCATTCAAATATTTTAGCAGAATAGAATTTTCATGTCTCTTTACCGTCTGGCATTATTACTCAATGTTGAAATGAACCAAAACGATGAGACTAGATAAGATACAATAATTTAATTAAATTTTTCTCTATTTCAGAGTCAATCTTCCTATGCAAAATAATGGTGATTTTGCAGAGGCGTTCAATTGCAAGGAGGGCTCTGAAATGTATAAAGAAGAAGAAAAACGATGCAAGTTGTGGTGAATTTCAATACGAGCAAAGATAAGCGCACAGGTGGTGGTAGTCGCAAGGATTAAAGTATATCTGTGAAAATGAAACAGTCACTCAGAATAAAGGTTGTGGACAATATAAGAAAACTTATTTCTTTTCACTCCGGAGCACAACATTTTGCGCGTTTGATGCCCGCACTAGCATGCTTGACCTAACTCTCTTTCTTCAAAGAATCCAATTAGTACCATTATTGCACATCTCTAAGAAAATGGTATCACACAAACTATGTTTCTATTTAAATTACACGTGAAGGTAGACGCGGTGATCAGAGATATGCCAGTTTGGTAAAGTTTTTTTTTTTTTTTTTCCAGCGGTATATGTTCACTGAGAGGTGAAAATTTATTGCCGCTAGCATACTCGATGAAATGGTTTTACCTGGTCATATCTAAGCTTTGCATCAATATATGGTAAACAGCGGCGGAAAATTCTTTTTTTTTTTTTAACGTCCCAAAGCAACTCAGGCTATGAGAGACGCCGTAGTGGAGGACTCCGGAAATTTCGACCACCTGGGGTTCTTTAACGTGCACTGACATCGCACAGCACACGGGCGCCTTGCTTTTCGCCTCCATCGAAAAGTGGCCGCCGAGGCCGGGATTGGATCCCGCGTCCTTGGGAACAGTAAAAAAATTCTTCGAATGTAGTAGGGAATAATGGTTTTTCTCGCACGCATCCGTTCTATTTATTGAACCAAATGATAAGGAGAATAGCATAACAGGAGAAGAATAACGTGTGCGCAACTTTGAAACAAAGCGGTGGAAACACCCCGTGCGTCTAAATTGCGCTAATAGAATGTGGAACACGATGGGAAGATATTTATTTGCTGTACTTGCACAGGACGAAAGCTCGGAATATCAACGGCCACTCAAGCACGTCAATTCGTCACAATCATTGCTAGTGTCAAAATATTATTCAGTTACTATATTTACTAAAATAGCTTAGCGCCTATATTTTCCGTGGAGTCAGGTCTGCACTTCTCCCTTTGCAGGTTTGCGACCACTGCACTTAAACTGTACATTTCTGCTTACTCTAAGGTTATGGTTTCATCTAATGGTGAAAAAAATAACAAATTTGGCATAGCTCAATAAGGAATATTTATCTATTTATTTATACCTGAAATGCCTCTGTAGGGGTAGTAGATGAGGGGTGGGCTGCTAAAATTCATTGTGAGTCTTTCAATGAATACTTTGAAGTCTGCAGGATGAGCGTGATGGCCGGCGTCGGAAGGAAGGCGATTTCGGTCTGTTGCTGTCTCTAAAAAAAAAGTATTTCAATGTGCAGTGGTATTTGCGGATGGGGGGTATACTACTTTATTGTGATTAGGTCGATGTAATGCGCGGTAACAAGGCATTATGGCGCAGCTTTCAAGTGGTGAATGGTGAAATTTATAAAAAAGAAACAGTTGGGTTATTTTTCGAAGTGATTTACGAGAAAGGACATGATATTTTGTCATCAAATCAGTAACACTTGACTGATATGAGTAGTCTGAATGAATGTGCCTTGCTGCATGATTTCGAAAGGATTCGAGGGTGAGGTAAAGGTAAGACTTCCTTAAAACTTCCTGCTGGGCGAGTTGGTAGTTCATTCTGATGTAGGGGTTTTTTAGCGCAAACAAAGACAGACACGAAAGGCGAGACGTAGCGCTTGTGTGTGTACGTACGTCTCGCCTTTCTTGTCTGTCTTTGCGCTAAACCCCTGCAAAAAGTTAGACTGTTGATGGTCCCAAACTGCGCATGCGTAATCCAGTTTGGAACGGACGAGGGTTAAATAGGTTATCAGTCTTACTGAAGGAGGTGCAAGTTGCAGGTTACAGCGTAAAAACCAAGCGTGCCATTGGCGTCTTTAGTAAAGTTGGAGACGTGAGTAGACTAATTGCGGGAATGGGTAATGGTTACGCCGAGATACTTATAAGAGTCACCTGCGGAAATTTTAGAGCCAAATATATGGTACGTAGGCGAAAGAAAGGGTTCTCCACGGTGGAATGTTATAATGACAGTAGCTATGGCTTGAAAATGGCGAACCATTTTTAGGCACTGGAATCACCTTGCCTACATTGCAGTCTTGTGGCAACATTCCAAATAATAACGATTGCTAAATTATGTGCGACAGAATGATACTTGTGATATATTTTGGCGATTTTTTAGTATTTGTAGCTGATGACATCACCCCGGCTGAGGACAGTACCTTTAAAGAGTCAATTACATTCGTAATTCTATTGGCATGAAAAGAAACGGCAGGCATGACAGGGTGATTGTATCGCGAAAAATCTTGAAAGTTCATCGCTAGAATCCTCAGTAAAATAGATGAAAATATGGAGTTCACAGCTTCTTGTACATTTTTATCAGGAATAGGATTGTTTTGATCATCAAGCAGATATAAATGATGGTAAAGCGGTGAGTAAACAATTTTCCAGAACTGTCAATGGTTTTTTTGCAGCATGTTGTCCAACGTGTTTGAATAAAAGGTTTGCTTCACTTTGGCGGCAAGTGTCTGAAATGTTTCCTCGATGGTGTGATATTTTTCTCACGCGACTGTGGTGTTGAAGCGTTTAGCTGCTTGATAGTACCATTTATTTTTGTTGTTTAGTTGGTTTAAGTTAGCGTTAAACCACGGTCATGTGAATTGCTTCGTTACGGCTATAGCGGAAATGTAAGCGGGGCAGGCTCATGCATTTATCATTGAAAAGCGACCATTAAGTTTACACAGAGCGAGTAGTGAAGTCTGTTAAGTACCATATTGTAAAATTGGACCACTTATCATTTATGCGTTCGTAATTACCATTATGAAAGTGCGTTAGTTTCTTTTTAGTCTTTTTTGTGCGAGCTTGTATTATTTTATACCGCTAATGCCGGGTAAGTACATAAGAGGCAAGACTTTTTCAGGGTGGGAAGTTAGTATGAAGTTGAGTATGTTCGAAGAATGGTTATTGTACCTGGTGGGGCGCAAACTGGCTGTGAATAGCTGAACTTGAGGCATGCGTATAAGAGGTGTTAATTGTTAATATCTCATCAGACCAAGTGATACCAGGAAAGCTGAAATCACCTAAAATAAGAACGGGATCGGAGGTATGATGAAGTCAAGGAGTGGATAGTGTCGAAGAAGTGATTAGAAAGAGGCATCAGCGTCTGGGGGGGCGATATATATAGATGATATCTATCGCGCTATCTATCCATATCTATATAAACCTGGGAGACGATAGGTGTAGCACGATATCTATCGCGCTATATATCCATATTTATATATACCTGGAAGACGATAGGTATAGCAGGATATCGTGCTATACCTGCCCTTTGCGCGGATTGGTTTTAGTTTGTCCGCTGAAATCCAGCTAATGGTCCTTGACGGTCAATGTTAGCGTCGTCGTTTCGCCTGCTGAGCTCATCATCCTATAGACGAAAAATATTGTAAACCTCTTGGAGGCCAGGTTAGTCCTTACGCTATCCTTACAAACCAGATACAAGTTGGTTTCACACAAAAACCATTTTTGTGCGCCACCTAAGGATTGTGTGTCAAAATGAAGCCGCACATTTAAAAAACAAAAGGTATCTTGACTTTAACCTCAACTTTGTCTTTGGAGTTAAAGGAAACGAAGAAAACGTCTCAATGCCAGCGAAAAAGACAAAGAGCACGACAGCAACAAAACAAGACAGAAAGCTAGCACGTGATAAAACTGCTACCAAAACGGCGGAGTAGTTGCACGGAAGTGACCAGCCAAGCTGATCTCTTTTCCTGTTTATCAGTCCACTAGGGCGAAGTTTTTATGTGCTTCCTATGGAATCATTCCATGCCCACTTTAAAAAGGCTAGCAAAGCTAACAGCTGCGGCGGAGTCAGCCGAATCTGTGGTGGTGCGACAACGGAAAATGGTCGTCGGCACAGGCACGAAAATCACTTCTGCACTGTACTGGAGGCTGATGAGGACGACAAAATATCAATCAGGATACCGGTACTAGTGCTACAGCAATGCTTATAGGAAGCTCTCATGACGATTTCTGGTCTCATCAGGCACCTTTCCGAGATTAGTCAATCTGTGTGCTTCCAGGAATCAATCGTCTGTGTCGGCCAGTCCATCGAGGGTGTTGCATTCGCATTGTTTTATGAAAGGAATGAACTTTGACGCCTACGTCTTCGAAACCGATCGGGGATCACATGGTCACGTAGGGATTCGAATGTCTTAGGAATATTCGCCATTTCAATCCAATGGTCAAAATATGCAGTCAGCCTGGATGCTGTTTTTCTGTCTCGCCATCCTCCTATCGAACATTCCGAAATTTATCGTTGTAGCTTTGATTAGTAAATATGTTCGCTACAGAGCCCTGGCGTTGACTTATAAAAATGTAACGACTCCGCGGCAGTCATTCCGCCCATCACAGTTAAGGCCTCGTCTTTGGGTCACATGCTTCAACTCTACAGACAATTCCTATTTGTCCTAGTACCAATCCCGTTCCAACGCTTTGAAAAGACTGCAAGTATGTATTTAAGTCCTTTCGATGCTCATCGAACAACGGTAACAGTTTTTTCAGTTTGAGAGAGAGGCCATTGTTCGATACAGGGAGGGTTCCAGCATCATCTGTTGCGTTACTCCTAGCTCCTGGAAGTTGGAGGTTTGGTTCGACAGTCTCCCTTTCTGTGACTACTTCGTTCGGCCATCTGCTCTCCTTACTACGTCTCGGTTCAGTCTCTCATCTCGCACCAGAAAAACCCAATTGAGCACCCAAACCGACTAACCGATCGAATTCCCTCGTCGCTCAAGCGAGGCGTTGGGCGTGGACACAAGTCTTATGATCAGCTTTCTCGCTGAAGGAATGCTACCAGGCTCATGAAATTAAGATTTTATCAAGGGCCCATGTCCCTTCAGGAGCCACTAGCAGAAAATAGGCCATACTTACGCATAACGTTTTTCACTCACGTGACGAGGGCAAAGCAGGACGTACTTTGAACGCGGGCACACTCACACACAATACGAGTCCAATTACAGCCTAAGACAAGCAGAGACAGGTTAGCAGAACTTACCTGCCATGGGTTCAGGCACGCGTGGCCCCGAATTCCGATTCCCGTACGCAGCAAGTGTCCAACAGTTGTTGATGATGATAAACTGATTTTTATGGCGCAAGGGCATTTGGACCAAGAAGCCCCAAACACAAGGTGAAGGATCAACTCGAATAAAATTTTTTATGTGTGATGTTTAATTATGCACTTAAAAACAATGGTCTATAGAGCCTAAGAGATCGTTCGAAGTGTATGATCTAAAAACAGTGGTGTACAGGGCCGAAAACATGAATTCATGGTGCAGAGTGGTCTGAGTAAATATTAAAAGGAGACATTTACTCGTTAAAGAATAAGCTGCCTCAGAAACAATTTCTCAAAAGAAAGCTCTGCCATCCAAGTAAAAGAAACGTAGTGAAGTCCACGTGTATAAAAAACTCCACATAAAAAGTCTACTTTATTAATTATTTAAAATCTCTTTCTAAAGGGAAAGTTACAGTACCACGAAAAAAATGGACGGATATGTGAGTACTATTTTCTGTGCAACCCCGGAAAATGACGTCTCGTTTGCTGTTCATTTCGGAAATTCAGTAAAACATCAATAACTGTAAGTCGGTCACCACATCTCGAACAACGTGGCGTAGAAAAGTTTGTTAAACGGTATGAATGTGTTGTATATGTGTAACATAATCTCAGCCTCCTCGAAGCTACTTCTTTGAATCTGTCTTGTTTTTCTGTTTTACCTGCCTATCCTTGGTTTTATTGTGCGTAGTTTATTCTCAAGGTGGACGACCGTTTCCCTGCGGGTGACGCTATCATCCACGCACCCCACAGCGGGTAGGGCATTGTAACCAGGACAGGTATCCAGAAGGCTACAAACTTGCGGGTGGGAACTTGAGGGCTCCTAGGACACAGTCATAAGCAGACAGCTGCTTTGGAGGCCACAAATAGGGAGGCGTTAGGCTACAGCAGGTGCGTGGCGTAATGCTGTGCAGCAGCCAGATTTCAAACTTTAGTGCCTGCTGGCTGCTGCCTAACTGGCCCTTAAAGAAACGCCGAGCTCCAAATGGAAGTGTTGCATCCCAGAAGCCCATTGCCATGCTCCCTGCCGCCAAGCTCCCATGTTCGATTGCTGTCTTATGGCTCGCCACGTACGCAGACACAACTCTTCATAATGCACGCGTGGTGTTCGTGCATCGGCTCGCCCCGCACACGGCCACTTGTGTTTGTTAGCACCCGGAACCATGAGGAGACAGCCTACATCCTCACACATGTATTCTAGAATAGTATTGGCGTAAAGCAATAATCAACCATAAATGCTTGCTTCTATCACACATTGGTTGGGTGGCGTATAGTTGGTCCTACTTTTCGGCACCAGTGTTACAACTCAAATGTTTCCAGCGTTCCGAAATAGTAAGAGACCTTTTGTCAAAGACATTGAAAGTAAGCGACATGCAGTGACTAAAGGAGTGAAAAAAGATAATACAGAATACAGCGCTGTATTTGTCGGTTGTGTACATGAAAAAATCTGCGGGACGACGTACAAACGCTCTCACCATCCACAGTCAATAATGCGGTGGCGGAAGCTAAGTGCTCCGGTTGAAAAGCAGAACGGGCTCATGACGTTGTGAGCATTGAATGAAATCCTTGGCATAGCAAATCACATCACCTGCCACCTGTCTACGCATGTCATATCTTGTGCACGGGTATTTAAACGAACACTGAGAATAACCTCTTTCGGTAGGTTTCTTGCCTTTTATTTCTTGCAGCCCACTATCGCCCACCGCTAGCAGGTGGTAATGCACACTGGTTTCAATGGGCGGCCTAAATAAAAATATTTTGATTTGTATTCAATATTTATATTTTTGGATGCTCAATTGGCCCGAGGAGCATACGTTCTTGGCAAACCGTATGTACTTTCTTTGATCACTATTTGTGAGGCTATATTAAACATTACGAGGGAATCATAAATATTTTAGCCTAATTCTTAGGACAGCTCTAGAACGTGTAAATTTTGGGTGGCGGAATTATTTTTCGCTAAGAGCACGCGAAAATGTTCTACCTCACAGAGCACACCCCCTTCCTTTGTATCAGAAGGCTACATTCCCGTCTCTGCACTGCTTGGCAATTTATGTCTCAGCAGTAGGCGCCGTTTACTTTTTATCAAGACTATAGGAGTGCAGGATGCTGAGTAGCCATTGGACCGAGAACCAGGTGATTCGCTAGTGGTTTCCAAGAGGAAGCACTCTACAATCTTAGTGATTCCGCAGTTACAACACTGAGCCCACTCCACGCTATCAGGGATGATTACTGCAGTGACGATGGGTTCCTAGCTGTAGTTAATAGAAGGCCATTAATTAAGAAGGCCAAAAATTAGGATTTGTTAAATTACCCTTATTATGAATAATTAGGTAGGAGTATTTAAGCCTTTATTCTTTCATTTGCTACTCTAATTTCGAAAGTCAGCTTGTGAACAGAGATCAGGAAAGGTGCGATGCTGGTACTTTTTACCTATAAACTTAGCAGCAATGTCCTTTACTCTTCAATATTTGAAATGTAATGTTTTGTATATGGATCAAAGACAAATTTTGCATGTTCTATGATCGGTATTTTAATGTTTTATATGATAGATATCTTGTTTCAGTGAATGCATGATATATGTTTCTCCTGAGGCTCCAGAGTGCCTATGGGCTTTGCGAGAGCAAGAAGGATAACACGGTATTAAAGATCACTGAACAAGGGTTGAGGCGGGAAGCATCATTCACAGGTCCAGCCAACGTTTAGACAAGTTGACTCATCTTCTTCTCGACAGAGCGAGCATCACTAGCAGGGGCTTAAATAAGTTTTCCCGAGTAAAATAAGGCTAAGGATATCAAATGCGCTGGAAGCTCAATGAAAGGCATGTTTGCCCTCAAACCGTTCTAGACTACAGGGACAAATTTGAACTTCCGGCACTTTCGGCCAGATCATGCACTTCATTATGCACCTACTCTCTAAAAATAAAACAACCATCACATTGCTGGTAATGACAGCCCAGCAGCAAACGTCAATGGAAAAGAATGTTAATGACATGTCACAGTAGCACACACAGTTCGAGTTGGGTACCACAATCACAGCAGCCGGTGTCATGTGCATTTCATAAGCCAGTTTCTAGTTTTGCGCAGAAAAAGTACCAGATTTCCTCCAATCTGGGCTTAAGAAAGTAGCCTTTTCTGTATTAAGAACGCAATAAAAGGTTCATGGCCTCTCACCACTTCGATTCTTGCCTCAATGCCGTCACGCTCTCGTTTGCTGGAATGCAATAATCAATTGAAAAAGATCAATTACACGCATCTGCTCTGGAAGCGGTACAAAGTGTGTTTTTGAACTGTGGAATGAAGAAGCAACAGACGTCATGCGCTGACAGGACTCGATGTCGTACATGACCGTAAGCAGATTTTGGCTTGTGCACTCGTGCATTCACATACTTCGGGAGAAGGAACAGGCACACAGTTGCTTTACAGTCCTTGCGAACGAATCATGCTTGAATGCTGCCCAATTGCACTCTGAAAGGCTCGGCTGGCATAGGGTAGTACATTTAAAGCTTGTTTGGCATGGAATTCAAACCCGTTCAGCAGAAGCTAGCCTCTCTCATGAGACAGCTCTGAAAGTTATGTCAAGGGCATGATGGCTCAAGTACAGCGGCATCCCTAGACAAAGTAGTAATATGGCTTATTCGAAGGCTGTCTTGTCCCAATTGTAAAGTTGTTTTATTGGTCTCATTTATGAGCACTTTTGAATATTTGTGCGGCCTTGATAAGTACTATTATGCGATGCAAAACGTTTTTCGTTGCTTTCTAATGCAATTACAAGTGTGCGGGCAGCATAATACCGAAATAAAATATAGTAGAGTTCTGTCCAGAGCTCTTTTTTTTCCCGTCCATTTTGAGCTGTTCTGTATTTCAATATTTCCGCGGAAAATTTATTTTAGATTTGCTTGGGCACCCATTTCGTGTGATAATCATAGCAGCGGAGAAATTCGCGTTTCTTTGTAACGCACTTCAGTTGACTAATTAGACGACGAGTTGGAAATAATTTCTTCCTGCATATTCACTGATAGTAAATAAACAAGAACCAACCTTTTTTTTCTAGTCGGACATAAAACAAACTAAAATGTCTGTACATAAAAGGGAAATCACCAAGCCAAGAACAGAGCTTACGCGTACGCTGCTTTTTTTGTTCACGACTGCTCACACTTGGCTGTGGCTTTTGTGAAGAATGTTCTAAAATAATTAGCTGTGTTTAAGCTTTTGGACATGACTGGAGTTACACGAACTGTCTGCATGGCTACGTTTAGGTTAGAGTTGAAAAAAAAATATGGCTTTTTCACATAGTAGTTCACTCTCTTATTTCAGATTTATTTATTCATAGGGGGAACTTCTGACCAGTAAAGTGCGATGAGGCAAGAGCCTCTATCGCACGGTGGTACGAAGATCTGCACTGTGGCGCTTCTATCTGTGTATTCTTACTCCCAACTTTGCGATGACGCGATAGTTTAAGCTACCAGCCAAAATATAAACTTCCCTCTTTAACCGACCCGTATGAGCGTCCCTGCGTGGCATAGGAATTATGTGAATGAAAAGCCTTTGGCATGCTGGCATGCTAAGTAAAGTATACAACAGTTGCATCTTGCCTGTACTCACCTATGGGGCTAAAACGTGGAGGCTAACCAAGATGGTTCTACTTAAGTGAAGGACAACGCTATGGAAACAACGCTTCCATAGCGACAACGTTTTCCATAGCCTCCTCGCGGGCTACAGAAAGAAAAATGGTAGGGGTATCATTAAGAGATAGGAAGCGTGCAGAGTGAGTCAGAGAAATAACTCAAGTTACAGACATTCTAGCGCAAATTAAAAAGATGAAATGGTCACGGGCAGTACATGTAGTGCAAAGAGAGGATAACCGACGGTCGCTTAGGGTAACAAGCTGGATTCCAAGAGAAGGAGAGTGTAGCAGGGGGCGGCAGAAAGTTAGGTGGGCGGATAAGGTTAAGAAGTTCGCAGGGGTCAAGTGGATGCAGCTAGCACAGAACCGGGTTAATTGGAGAAATATGAGAGAGGCCTTCGCCCGGCAGTGGGTATAGTCAGGCTGATGATGATGATGATTGTGACATCACCCTCACATATGGAAGGAGAGCACCGAGTCGGCAGCTCCGGCCAAACGTAATGCCAGAAAGCCCTACGTCCACTTTGTCTCGGTCATGTCAGCTGCCAGCTACCGCCTCCACGACTTCTTCCCTCTTCAGACAGGCACGGCGAAATGGCGAGACTGTGGCCAATGGAGCTCACGCTCGAAAAATATCCAATGCCTGTAATAGGCCTGCATTGACCCTCTTCCATAATGCTTAGGTCATATGCGTTTCAAGCATTTGGTAGGATTTCAGATCCTCTGCAAAGCACCATATCTGTCCTTAGAATAGAAACTTAAGTGCACGGTTGCCGAGTCCATGGGATTACTTTCAAGAAGAGAGTTACTGATCGGTACGGGCGCTAAGGAGCACTGCACACTTTTGTGCAATCTAAAAACAGTTAACTCATAATTTGAGGCAAAAACTGCGTGGAAACGAAAATCTTACTCATGCTTCTTACAACGTGAGGCCTGGCTGCAAAAGGGAGCAATTGCCCACTAATCCGGTTATCTTTCGGTGCATTCACACACTTCCCTTATGTCCCATTCTTTGCAAACAGGGAGAAATCAATAACGGGACTCACTTTTTGTGGCTCTGAACTCTCTGTTAGCACTGAATGCGTAGATGCGGGGGTTCTCAAACCTTTTCGATAGAAGGAATCCGAGTAGCCATCAATATCTGCCAAGGACGCCGCCTTCCCCCGCCCTTCTGGCCATCACAATGAGGTTATTCTGCTGAACCCGCCCGAATGCGTTTTCCCCGCTTGTTTGTCTTCTTGATTTTGACAATCAGCTGTTTAGTAATTTTCTACCGCTTATGCGTGCTGTTACCTTTAAATCCAAAAGAAAAGCGAAGAAATCTAGTCATAACAGCAATGTTTCATTTCAATCGCTCACGCGGCCAATGCCATTGGCCGGCGGAATAGACGGATCAAAACAGAGGAAGGAGCAATAGGCAATCCTCTGGAGTTCGTTTTGAGAAGCTAGGCACTGTACCTTGTGTGCACGTAGCATTTCTTCAGGGTTGGGATCGAAGTCCAGTGGTAGTTAATAAAACGCGGAAAAGCAGCTGAGAGAAATTAATTTCAGAATTTCTTCCCACCTCTAGCAGTTAAAAGCAAGCGCGCGAGTATTAGTTCATTACCTATGAAATGAAAATAGTGTTTACTCTGAGTTATCTCTTCTGCAGTTACAGCCTGTTCTTGAAGATATAAATATTTTTCAATTGAAAATATTTTAAGACGCACTAAAGTGCTTTTTCAAAAATTCTGAGAAACATCATTATCGCGTCGTTTGTTTTGTTTACCGTTTACAAAAAAAAACGTTTACCAGGTTGTCGTGAATAGAAGTGCTAGTAACAGACATGAAGCCGCAAATTGTGCCCACGTCACTAGAACGCTCTCTACTCTGCATTCGCGAGACACAGTCTTCACTCGATTGTGGCCTAAGAAATAACGATAATGGCTGAACGTACCCCGCCCAACTACTCGCACGTTTTCGAAGATCGCTCCGCGCATTAGGGAGGGCACACATGTGCGAAAGCTCGACCTGTGTGCTGGACCAGTCAGTGGTTGTGAACTTCTGCCACAGTGTAGGCAGGGGTACACAGATCAACAAAGCCATGTGAGCAGCTCTGCCAAAAACCGGTGTCCTAGCTTCCGCAAGCATTGTCTACATGTAAAGAAAATATCCCTCTTTTGCCGCCGTGATATTGACCTATTACTATCCACCTATGTGTTTGTTGCATGCAGCCTGTCATCAACACCTAATATTTTGAATGCAGGTGGAAAGCGGCAATCGGACGTTCTGACACCATTTTCAATGTCTGGGCATTCTTATGAGCTTCACATTATTGTCCTGTGAGGCCAATTTTCTTACTAAAATGCAATTAAACGTCCCAGTTCCTGCTCATTTTTTAAGCTTTCCGCTTGAAGTAGGAGTCTACTCACGCATGGAATATGTTTCAGGCAATCTCGTGGCAGTTCGCCGCTCTGCTGTAGGCAGCATAATAAGCAGTGGGATCTTCAAAAACATGCGGGTACAAATGAAGGGTTTAAATATGCTTTTGTTTCCGAAGAAAAAAAGCTGGGGAGATGAGGGTTGGTGAGACGAAAGTAGGTCAAGAAGCGAAAATATTGTTACGGGGTAGTTCAGCTTGTAGCAGAGGGCGGACACCGAAGACAAGGCTTTCAAACAGACGTTCTCTGTAGGCACCAGCCGACGCTGTTGAACGTCGTCTTCTCTCAAACTCACGAGAGTCTTCTTCTTTCCTTATGCGTATGCACCGCCTAATGTGACAATATTAACAATATTAAGAACATCTTTCTTTAGTATGTGATTATCAGCCTGGAAGCGGTGATCCTGTGGCCAGAAAATGACATAAAATCTCCAGTTCCAGGAAAAACTACAATGTGGGGTGAGTGATTAGTCAGCACCTGAAGCAAGTTCGGTGTAGACACACCTTTCTTAAAAAGGGACAGGCATTCCAAAGAACCCCTATAGAGAATATATCTGCAGGGGAACAATTATTAAAGGGTTTCCACAAAACGCAGAGGTGGATAAAGAAACACAATAAGAGCAGAGCAGTGAACCACACCTGCTACGCCAAAAAAATGGGTTCAAGCGGCAACTAAAGTAGGATGTGATAAGGAGGAAATAAGAAGGAAAGCCTGCCACGCTGGTCATCTTGCTCTGGCGCTCCGCTGCGACCCTGCAAATTTGCAACAGACTGTTCCTCCATTCATTGGATACACATCCAGGGGAAGCCTACTACTGATAAGCGTTATGCTACTTTAAAACGCAGGCAGCTGAATAATTGGTACAAGAGAGACATATTTGTTCAATGAATATACATTGGACATTTAAAGGCTGTTTCCTTCCCACGGGATAGCCAGAAGTTGAACCCTCTAGTCACCTGGGCTTTCTGCCAGCAGCCACTAAAGGCATGTTCTAAGAGTCAAATAAATTTTTTTTCCTGAATCCTTTCGAATCGAATATATGCATACGTTTGTATTGGTTACAACAATGGTATGAAATGTTTGACACAAAAATATAATTTTGCGTCGCTGTTTACAGTCTATAAGTCTCATAACCATCCAGCTGCTGCAAGGCTCTACAATGCCTATCGAATGCGCAGGTTTTTATTGTGACATGAATCCTGCGATATCCATCCTGCGATAGGCCATTTAGGAACAGCCGATAGTTTGCCAACCTTGGTAATGCCAATGAAACAGGGAGACTATCCTCCATGGGCTATGAATAGCGAAGGTAACAAACATTTTCCGAGATCACTACAGAATCTGCACTCGAGAAACCGTAAGCCTGAGCGTTGTTGTGTGGTCCGCGAGGTGTAAGCGGGAAAGCGCGGGTGACACATACTACGCGTTTCCTTTTCTGTAGTCCGATTTACAACGCCAGTGAATTTTTGTGCATTCAACAGAAGGCTATTTATGTTCGACAAGCGTTGCGCGATCTATCGTGGCAGCAGCAACGCTCAGTGTTCGGCATTTCTGCACTGCAGGTTCTGCAGTGTTCTCGGTATGTTTCAGACTTAAGTTAGTGGATTACATTTCTTCACGCACTTTCCTACCAATCCCATCCATTTGCGCACGCAAATCACTCACTTTTTCCCTCGCTCGCGTTCAAACATTTCCAATTTCGAGCTATCGGAAGTTAGGCCTATTGTAACCGGAAGTTAGCTGCCACGTGACCGCCTTTTGACACCGACATCCACTTCCGGCTATTTTAACGTCTGGTTGACATAATCGGCTGTAGTTTCTCGCACGAGATTTTTTATGCTCTATCTGATGCAACAATTCATTAAAGGGATGCAACCTTTCTTTAAACTTATTCTTTCGAATATAATTGTGTGGACAAGTTCGTGATGACATGAAGCCACAAACAGTCATAAAATGCTTACCCATTAGTAAGCCCATATTGGCAGTGTCAAACTATCTGTGCGATGGACCAATATTGGCATGAACGATGGTCTAGTGACGGAAAATCTAATGAACCTCAATTAGGTAATGCAGGCCTGATATTGATGCCACTGTTTTCCGACATTGGACCATCGTCGGTCCAGTGGTGGCGGGTTGCTTAGGTAGGTGGCAGTGGCTACTGAGACAGCCAAAGGACCCTTTTTTATAGAATGCAGTAAAGATGCCTTGGGCCATCTCGGTACACTGGAACGTGATTGTGACAGATGCTTCATGCCACTGCTTTTTGAAAGATGAGTGCATGAGTCCTTCAAAACAAGGCCTAACCCTTGCAAAAATGGCAGCTATAACAGTGAGATTTTCAACTTTGATAGTGCTGTTTTAGCAATTTTGGTGTTCCACTTTATAAACATAGCACACAAACTTCACATCCATGGAGACTTGATGCATTTTAGTCTAGATTTCCCTGATTCCTTCGAGTTGGGCTTTTGTACCTTCTTGTCCAATTTCAGCAATTTAACTATGCAATGAAATAAATTAGGCACCTAATATTTTCAATACCTTTCTTGCTTCTTACTTTGTGATAGATTGGCCACTTCAGCAAGAATCCGAGTAATGTCCCTCTGTGCAAACTGCTGCCGAAGATGAGTAGTACACTGCTGATGCGTTAAAATGTTACTAAGTGTAAAATCTATGCTGATCATGAAAAAGAGGCGCAGATGTGTAATTATGATATACATAAATCGTACCAAACGAGGCAGTAAATTAAAGCCTTCTCTTGTTGTGCAAACGCCTGCGCATTGGTCACCAAACGAATAGGAATCATGTGGCCAAGAATTTCCTATGGCCTATTGTGCCGTTATCATTCAAGTTGCCTGTATTGTCCTAGTGCCTGTATAGCCCAGAAACTCTCTATGCCCATATTACCCGCAAGCCCCTATCGTCCATATCACCCGTATTACCATACATTTTGCATGACATATCTCCATATTCAATAACACGTGTTTGTAATCAAATGGGGTATTTTCACTAGGTTTGTGCTATGGCCACAGGGGCAAAGCTTTTATAAGGAGGAGAAAAGTTCAAAGAAGATACAGAAAGTATAAGAAAAGCATGACATCCACTCACGCATTGAGGTAGAAAGTATGCAGCAACTAATGTATTACGGAACAAGGCCGAAAACACTAAGTTGAGGCTAAGTTCTTGCTAGCTTGCAAAACTAGAGCCTTGCTAAGTCCAATGCCGGAATTTCCTCTTATTGGAAGCCGAAATAGGGAGCGGTGGAGAGAACTCTACGATGCGAGCACAAGACGATAATTGGTAAAGTTGTGAATAATTAGGGAGATGAAGCCTTCTTGCAGATTTATTCCAACAAACTGTTTTTATTCTCAAACACTGCATCAAGGTGCCATCTCAGTCCTCGGAACCCCTGTTGATGTCTTGGTTAGGTCATGCAGTAGAAATAAAGTTGGTAAAAACATCTCTATTCAACTTTTCTAATTTCGTTTTTGACAGGATTTCTTGTATGGTATAAATACTTCCTTCTTGCAATTTTTCTTGAAAAATTTGTTGCAGTCTTGAGGCGGCAAACTGTGTACGTCAGGGTTCCGGATATACATTTCACAATCTGGAGAAAATGAGAATTGTGGTTATATGCGTAGTGATAATAAAGCCAACGGAATTATGCTTAGTAAACAAAGGTATTTTATTTATAATAAATAATCGCACGAGGAGATGAATAATGAATGCCGTATTGGCTCACGAAAAGGAACATCAATATATTTAACTTTTTTTTATTTTTACCTGAAAAGACACTTCATTACAGCATTGTAAAATTTTCACACCTATATTTGTAGAAGAATGAGTCAACTGCTGTCAGAATAGCGTGAAATGCCTACAGAATTCTGCCATATAAAAGGTATGTTTGTTCCGCATGAATCTTTATTTACATTTGTCGCCTAATAGATTATTTTGCCGAGAGTAAGCAGGAGAGAAGGAAAATACTATCTAACCAGATTCATTGCGCCGGCCCATTGTTGCCAGTACGGAGTGGGCTGTGCATTCGCACGCTTCATGCATAGCCGAGCGGCCTCGCACCTCGGTATATTGCCGTTTCAGAGACTTAAATACCTTTATTAGCGCCCCTTTTAGTTGTATGTCATCGGGACAGCAATTCGTGTTCGCGGACTGCACAAATAATCCAAATAATCGCAAGATGATTGCCGAGAGCGTGTGCGGGAAGCATGCAACTACAGTGCGAGTGCGGCTGTGAATATGTTTCTGCTTCACTACTTCCCAGTCTTTCCTAATTTAATTCGCCTATGAACGTTTTGTATAAGCCAGACAGACTTAGTACCAATGACGGACTCACAAATATGATGCCCATTTTGCTTCCTCCGCTATAGTAAACACGCACGCCGGGGAGGCCGTGCCTTCCGCAAGCCCTCCGCGCCAACGATACGGTGGAACTCTTGCTCCCGAGCCGGATGAGCGTACTAAAATATGATTTTCACCTAAACAATAGGCCGACAGCAAAAACAACATTTCTTGTGGAACTCTGACCAATACCGTGTTGCTGATAATTGCAATAAATGCAAGATTCTAAACACAGCCAGCTGCCGCTAGTGCGGCGCACCCCATTGTCTGCACGCTGGCTGCGATACTAATTCTTCAGCGAAATTTACATATTTCCTTGACTGATACATTGGCATCGGCAACAAGGCTGTTTCACGAGAGACCATTTAATTTAGCGCTGAGCAATTACAATGTCCCGTCAGATATGCCTTCGATCCGAAACAATTTAGGCTGGACTGGAGATTAGCGCTCGGCGAAAGTGCCGTCGTCCGCCGCCCCAGTGGGCGGCGCCACTTTCGTAAGCGCTGCTCTATGTGTTGCGAAATTGTCGTCTTAATGCGTTCATGGTGCAGCTGAGAGCGCACGTATTTCGACATTTTGCTTAACAATACGTCATGCAAACGTTGCTGCTACGACGGCACGGGGATACACTGTTGCTGCGCCACCGGACGTACACCAAGGCTGCATTAAAACATCGACGGATGGTACTTTAGACACTACTTTAACGTGCTGTTCTTGAACAGTGGTTTAACTTCAAAGTATATATTGTTGAAGCAGTGCAGCTCGACTGTATGCTTTTCGCACTCGGTCGCTGGCCCACCACCGACATACATACATTCTCCAAGCTCGGTACGCGATAGCAGATGTTACCGGCGTAGCCGCGGTGAAGGCCGTCCTCGCCATTAGTTCGAAATAAAAGCAGCGCAACATAGAATATAAATATGCACTGTCAAGAGGACATACACGACATAAAAAAATTCTTTCCGTTAAATCAATGCAGAGATGACTGGAAAGCATCTTTCGTAGTATGTATTCCTTGCTTGGTAGCTGCCCATACGTTTCATTCGTTGCATGTTTGTGTGTACAGTTACCATTGTTATAATAAAATATATTTGAAAATACATGCATCTTGAAAGATACATCCTCAAACAGATATATTCTCACAGTTAACTCTTACGAGTTCTGCCTGCGGAAGCTGAGCGCAGTCCTTCGCAGTCGCCCCGCCCGCTAGTGCTGTTCCCAACAGCTGCCGCCACATCAAAAGGGGTGGTAAACGGTTTGCTGGCACTTGGACAAAACGCACATAGCACCGAGATGTCGGATATCTTTTACGAGCACAGCGAAGCAGCACTTTTAAACTGCCGCTTAGCAGCATTAATAGGCACAGCACAGCCCAAGATGACGTCAAGAGGAACTGGAAGGGGCTTTTCCAGAACAAGGCAGCAGACAGAATGCAATATGTGTGTACACAACAAATTTTGTTCTTGTCAAACATCCGCGAAATAAACCTCTCCTTAGCTGAAGACCCACCCATGACCATTAATACTACCTTAGCTCACATGTCACAAAGGTCCTACTTAGCACATATAAGAAGTCAACGCCAATTTTATTTATACAATGAAAAAACAGCATTGCTAACCAGAAGCAGAGCTCACGGTCCTCTCTTTCTCCATCTACATAAAAGGAGCTAGCAGCCCAGCAGCTACAGCCACAACAGCCCCAAGAATTCATCCCATCCTCTTCCAAAAGCAAACCGCACCCAACAGGCATTTATGAGAAAAATGTATTCCCATGCTCTAAAGCATTAACTTAAAGTATAAAAATTACTTAAGGTATATGTTCCATTTTATTGTGAGACCAACAGCTATAAAATTTTTATCGCATCATTTGATAATGATCGTGTTCAATTTTTTTCGCATATTTTAACAAAAGAGGTGCAACATTAGAATACTCTCTAGGTTATTTTCCAGATATTCTTTTTCAGCCCCTCCATCTTTTTGCCACCAAAATGTTTAGCGATGTTCATTTTTAAGGGATTAGTAAAGCAGCCAAGACAACCAATTGAAAATACTGGAAAAGATACCCTAATATCAAAATGCGACAAATTTAAGAGTCTAAAAATGTAGTACCAGCGAAAATATCTTTTCACAATACTTTACCGGCCTATTTGCCAGCAGGGCTCCATGTTTACTGTAACGTCATCATTATGAAGGCATCTGAACTTGCTCAGGCATAAGAAAATAGTTAGTACCCATGCTTGGCAAAACGCATTAATCTTATGCAAACAAACTGCCACGTTGTATAGGCGAACTTTCTGAGGTGCAGGCAAGTGGTAGAACCTCTACGTTTGTAGTGCAGTGTCCAATAGTGGTATGTACCAACTACTGCTTGAGAAGAGTTTGGTGTGACCTCATTTGCTAACTTTTCAGTGAAAATTGTCTTCAGAGAAGACAGTTACGTAACAGCATAAATTACACTTGCATGAAAAATTTTATCTTTCCTTGTGATATCCAAAAGGGCTACATATCTCAGAACAAAACAAATTATAGCGGAATCTATAAAGCAGTTAATTCTGTTGCATACGGTGTACCTTCATCGTCCAACTCGTCCACGCTTGTTAGTGTGAAAACGCTGCAGCCACTTTCAGAATATTTTAGGGTCATGCGTTGAACCGGGGAAGTATCGTTTCCTGAAATATAAATTGAATGGCATTATATTCTGTGACTTCGGAAGAAATCAGAATGCTGCATACGTTAACAGGAATCTACTGCACATAAGAGATTCTCCGAATGTGTGACTGTATTGATTAAAAAGTTTTACTGCTTATAAAAGTGTTTCGGTAGCTGTGGAAATGAGCTACTGATCTCGGGAGTGCGGGTGTCATCCTGGCCGTGGCGGAGCAAATTCGACTAATGTTAAATAAACATCCGCCGCTGGCTGTGAATCGTCTGCGCGTGGTAATAACTCTTGTCATGAAGTAACCTTGTGCTATTCTATTCTATGCCATTCTTGTGCTTGAGCTCTGGTGTGAAACCATGTAAGTTAAACTAAGAATTTTGTCTTTTGTGGTTTACCTTAAATCTGGAAGTCTGCACGAGCTTTCTATGCTCAACGGCTCCAACACCGAAGTGAACATTGTCGTGCAGTCGGAACGACTTCGAGTATACCTCTGTTTTCAGCAGATACTTATGCATTGTTTTGGTATTCAAAGCACAAAATTAGGGCTGCTGAGGCGGAATTATGCCTGTTTGTAAAGTCTAGTTTCATAAAAATAAACATCTCTCAGAGGTTAAGACATTTCAAGCCATGAATGCTACACAGACACTAGAGATAGCTGTGCTATCCCTTTAAGGTTTTCAAGTCATCTTTCACTTTCTGACCACGAACAAGTTTCCTGACTTACAACAAATACGAAAGGGAATCAAGAAGGCGCTGCAAAAGATATTAAAGTGGCTGTGCGACGAATTAGGCGCTAGTTCACGTCAACGTGAATAACCTTGAGCGATACTGAGAACCATTTTGGATCAAGGCGCATGGATACTTCAAATGTTTTTCCGTAACCAGACAAGGATATCTTCAGAATGCCTATAGATATGTTGCCAATGGAAACACCCTAATCTGTATAAAGACCCCAGAAATTAAAGGAAGAGAGGGGAGTAGCTGCAGTATAAATGGTATCAGACCAAAACCAGCGTCCTTATGCTGCGGGATATCAGCGCACATTCCAGATCACCAGACGGTCAAAATTATTCCGTAGAACCAACTGCGATACCTATTGTTCTTTTCTTTCACTCCCACATTCTCTCTTCCTTCATTCTGCTACTGATGTGCCCATTTTGAAAAAAAATATTCTCCTTGCTCCTGAGTAGACAGCTGAACGCGCCGAATCCCCTTTTCACCATTCCCAAAAAGAAGCACTTCTCTCTTTCCGTTTTGAAATGTAGCAGATACTGTGAATTTTTGTCTATTAAAAACTTCTTGCGCGCTGTAGCTTCTTTTTACGTGGTCATTTAAGCTCAGGCATTTAACAATGTTGGATTTAGCTTTTACCTTTTTTAATTTCAAATCAACCTTGTGTTTAGCGTACGATCATTCTGTACATCATATTAAGCCCGTGACGAAACGGGAGATAAGGAAACTTCACTTACGCAATGACGCTCGATCCGCAGTCCGAAAACTGAGAGGACCACAGCCTCTGGACAAATTAAGTGCCTAATTTCCAGTCGATGTTTTCAATAAAGATTGGAATGGACTGGCGCCATCCAATGCACCTAACTCTGTGACAGCTTTCTGAGAATTTAGATTCTCTACAAGCTTCGAGAACACAGGGACATGATTTTCGACTCTTACCGAGTGACGAACACAACATAGGCTTCGCAGATGTGAGTCGAGTATGACATGCCAATGACGCTGCGAAAAATATCGATTCGGAAATTGAAAATTGTAGGCGCCCTACTTTGTAAATATAGAATTGTTTTGAAAATGGTCTGTACAGCGTGCGACTTATTACATTTAAAATGAAGTTGCCTAAAACTTCGAAAGCTACAACATTTTGCACAGTAATAATACTCTTGAGCCGTGAGATCCGTGAAGCATTTGTGATTCTGGTGTATCAACCGTTAAATAGTTTCCTCACAGGCGACGCTGGCTCTACAGCGTTATGACGAGGAATGAACGCCAATGAATTAGGCTCCAAATATTGCTCCTTATTCGCTGTCAGAAATCTAGGCAGGCTGGCAGTCGGTGAACAACCACGTTTATTGCCGATATGAAGCGGGTTTTGAAGAGACAAGAGGGTGACGAAATAGGTCACGATGCTAGGTGGCTGTCAACATGACGTCACGGTGACTCAGCTCTGGTACATCGTTGCTTTTCTAAACAATTAGTTTATCGTCTCTCCGGCAGCGAGTAGTGGCAGGGCTGGAGATTCCGTGTGCTTCGCCGTATCTCTGGGGGGTCGTATGCGATGTTTGGGACTTCAGGCGCTGGAGGACGGTCTGGAAACCGTCCTTGGCACCAGTGAAATGAAGGTGTGCGTTCTTGGCAGCTACCGCCATTTATCGCATATGCCTGTCATGAATATTAACTACAAATGGCCTACGGCTGCGCCGATCGCGGTGGCCAAGAACTGCGCATGCGCAGCTGGGGTTGGTGGTTGGTTTTCAACTAGGTAAGAGACGCGCAGGCGCAGAGTGGCCTTGTGAAAAAGGCGCGGATATCGGCACCGAACAGCGGTGATCAGTTTCAACGGTTACTTATGGCTGGCCGTAAATGTAATCGTGGCATTTCGTGCAACCGTGCACAATTGCGAGCGTCTCTTTTTCAATTTGCGCATAGCGCTGTTGTGGGCCTGTGAGCGATCGAGACGAAACAGCGATAGGGCGGCCTTCCTGAGTAAGAACGGCGCCAACTCCCAATTGCTTGGCATCGACTGAGAGGATCCGAAATTTACTCGGGTTGAAGTAAAATAGCACAGGTGCTTCCACCAAGAACTGCCGCATCTTCTAAAAAGTTCGTTCCTGCTCTTCGGTCCACACCCACGCATTGTGTTTACGTAGCAATGTTCGGGGCGGGGCAGTCACATCAGACATGCTGGGAATGAATCGCTGTACGATGTTAATCATGGCAAGAAGTACTTGTAACACCTTACAGCTCTTGGGCGCTATCATTTGTACTACACCTTGGACTCGTTGTGAGTCTACTCCCAGGCCTTCTGCGGTGAAGTTGTGGCCCAGGTAATGGACGTGAGGCTGCAAAAACGCGCATTTCTTGAAGTTCAGCCTAAGATTGTTCTCTTAGCACCGTGTCAAAGGAGGCCAAGTGGTACTCATGTTCCTCTTTAGTTCTCCCCTGATCAATATGTCGTTCATAACTACCGCCACGCATGATAATCCTTCTAACGAGCGGTACATTGCTGCTTGGAAAATTTTTGGAGCGGAGGCGATTTCGAATGGCATGGGAAGAAACCGGTAGCTGCAGTAGGGCGTGCTCATTGTTCGGAGTTTAGAGCTTGCCTCGTCTAATTTAATCTACCAACATCCTGATGCGGCCTCTAAAGTAGAAAAAAACTCAGCCACGGAAAGTCATGGAACTACGTCCTCTATTGTTAGCATAGGACAGTTTTCTCGCAAAAGCGACTTGTTTAGGTCTGTTGGATCGAGACAAAAACATATTTTTCTTTTTTCACCACTGTGATCATGGGAAAGAAACAGTCAGTAGCCTCGGTTACCTCTACTGTGACGCCTTGCTCTTCCATGCGCTTCAGTTCTTCCGCCTTCACCTTGTCTTGATGGGCCACCCAAACTCTTCTAGCTGACACGACGACATCCGCGGCACCAGGTTTCAGCTGGCCGAGCCCTTTGAAGACTTCTGCAAATCATGCCAAACGCTCTGCAAGCGGCTGAAAAACCCCAAACGTTGGGCGGCTGTACCACTCAGTGTTACCGGCACGTTCTGCTGCACAATGAAAAATGTTCCTTCGCGAGCTTTGTCATTTGCAGGAAGTAACAACCGTACTTTCCCACGAGAAGTTGTTTTGTGTCTAAAGAATGCCGTAGGCGTGACCAGGCAGGTCTGTTCTGGAATATCTCGCTGTTTTCTAATGTGCTTTCTGTAAATAAAGCAGCACTTTGCCCCGTGTCTATTTTTGCACTTAATTGGTGTGCCTTCAATGTCCACAGTCGCATTCCAGCTGTCTGCCGTCAGTGTGTGCACTGCCAAAGTTTCCAAGAAGTAATCCACGTCTTCTTCTACCTGCAGGTCCTGCAAATCGTTCCTTCCCTGAATCGCGCCTCGTGAATGGGGCAACGACTTGCATACTTGTGCGAAGTGGTTCCGCCTGCCGCATTTCTTGCGTACTGTTCGCGGGCCAATTTTCGCTAAGGTGCGTCTGTTAACGGCATCAATTGCAGAAGTCGTTTTTAGCAGCTACTGCATGAACTCTGTTTTCATGGGTGGTTCCCGCCGCTTGGCTTCTTTCGCGAAACTCTTCTTTCTCTTGTTCTTGGGTGCGGCTGATTTCGACAGTCTTCTGAGAGGAATGGTTGTTTGCGACCAACGTTTGCTGCAAGTACCTCTCCAGAACGCCCAAAATAATGTAGCTGCTCGGCATACGGTCTTCTAGTTCTCCGAATTCGCAGTTGTTTTGCCAGCATTTGTAGTTCTGTCAGCCATTCACTGAAGCTTTTGCCATCTTTTTGGTTTCTTGAGACAAAGCGAAATTCACGAAATATCAGGTTGGTTTCAGGCTTATAGAATCTCGCACACTTTTTTAGCAGGCCGTCAACGCTGTTTTTGTCTTCTTCTGCTTCAATCATGAACGTGCTCTACGCCTTTCTAGGTTCATCACCAATCGTCACTAGCAGTATGGCTGCCTGCACCTCTTTGCGCTGGTTGCTGAGCTGGGTAGCGGCAAAAAACAACGTAAACTTACTCTTCCCTGCTTGCTTCCCTAGCCAAGCGTTGCCTGATATGTCCAAGGTCTTCGGTGGCGGAAGAAGGTACGCTGGCGTCGACATGCTGACTCGGGACCGCGGCCACCATGTAGACAGGCCGGCAGCCGATGAAGAACAACGTTTATTGCCGATAAGAAACGGGTTTTTAGAGACACAAGAGGGTGACATAATAGGTCACGATGCTAGGTTGCTGTCAGCGTGACATGAGAGTTCCTCACCTCTTCTCCAAGAAAAGCTCTTTTCAGTGTAATGGTAGCGCTCGACACTTAGTTTCTCTACGCCTGAATGGGTGAGCTCTATCGTCGCATTTTCTCACATGTGACTACAGTTTTGGACGTTAGCGGCAATATCAGAACTTCTGCTCGATTTACAAGATCAGCAATTGAATGTAACCGCTCCATTAGCTCCGGGAAGTAGTGATTTTGTTTGTACTTTGCCCATGAATGAATTGCTTTCAGGTGGAACGGTTGCAGAGCTGATCAGCATGCGACATCCCTCCGTTCATTGTACAAAAGAAAATGAAAATCACCCGCGGCAGAAAGGTATTTTCCAGCTCTATATATCAAATCAATCACTCCGTGATTCGTCAAGGTTTTCATTTACGATAATGCGGTTCTCTGCAGATAGAATGGTTTTAATAACGTCGAATATTTTCCATTCTTAATGGTAGCCCATGCTCTAGAGGAATTTTTCAAACCAAGTGCTGATGCATGAGGTCTTGGCACAAAGTATGCGGAATAAACATGTGAGCAGTTTGAGTGCGGGATTATTCGAAAAAACGTCTGCTCTGATGCATTCTATGTAATGTATAGAGCACCAATCTTCCAGCTTGCAACGCTTTTGAAGATTCAAAGTGTAAAATATCGCCACGTCGTGGTGGCAAGGTTGATAACACAAGTGAAAAGTCTGGAAGTGAACTGCAGAAACTCTTTATTAGGCTGGCTTTCAGCCGCAAAAAAAGCTTAGCGATTCGGCTGCGGTGATACAAACATTCTTGCTCGGTGGTCGTTGAACAAAGAAAGACCGTTTTGCGCATCAGCCGTAGATTTAAAGGCGACGTATTAAGATCGAGATAAAACAGCTAACGGTGACTAGAACACCCTGTAATATGTTGTAAACACATGCGCGTGGCTGTAATCTTTTCAGAAACATTTCTAAGTCTCTTCTGCAAAACCTGAAATGATAAAGCCGCGTCTGGCAACAGTGAGCATGAACAAAGAATACAAGAATCGATCTGCGCGCTAGAATCGCAGTGATACGGTCGCATGCCGGCGGCTTTCGAAAAATAACAAATAAAGATTAGAATAGATTGTGGCATTACTCTTCCCTTAAGAAAACACCGCCTCGATGTTACAAAGAATAAACAGAGGAAGGTAAACATAAACATTACAAAGTTTAAACCATCACCGATTCTGTGACGCGCATATTACGGCGTAAGAAGTACATTTACGACTTCTCGGCGCGCGCATCGCCGTTGGGAGGTTTTCGTACCGTCGAGAATGACTTCATAATTCAGTTGTCGACGAAGAAATTTGTGTTGCCCGAAGTATTGACGTAACAACTTTTCAGTTAGTCCGTGACAGCGAGTCGGCGTCTATACCCAGACATGGTCTCCCGGCTTGTACTCTGCGCCGCGTCGTCGCATGTTGTATCTTAGGGCGTCGGTTCTTTGTTGGTCTTTAATGTGCAGCCGGGCCAGTCGTCAGGCTTCCCCTGCACACCGCATGTAGGCGGCGATGACGAGGTTCTCTTCTTCTGTAATGTGCGGCAGCATCGCATGGAGCGTTGTTGTGGGCTCCCTGCCGCACACAAGGTTGAACGGGGTTGCTCTCGTTGCCTCCTGAACGGCCGTGTTATACGCGAAGATCGCGTACGGCAGGATGCCATCCCAGGTATTGTGTTTGACATCGCCGTACCTGGCGAGCATGTCCGAGATAGTTTTATTCAGCCGTTCCGTGTGTCTGTCGGCAGGCAGTCGTCCTCCGATAGGTTGTCTGGCTGTACTTCACGATGGCTTGAGTGAGCTCCGCCGTGAATGCTGTTCCCCTCTCCGTGACCAGCATTTCGGGGGCGCCGTGCTGCAGAAGAAAAGAACGAAACATTTGGTGACTTCTCCCACGGTACCATTAGGCAGTGCATGTGCTTCAGCGTTGCAGATAAGACAATCGGTGGCCACGATTACCCACTTAGTATCCGTTGATGAATTCGAGAAGGGGCCGAGGAGATCCATTCCACTTTGCTGAAATGGCTTGTTCGGGGCTAGTATTGGGCTTGGTAGCGCAGCAGGTGTGATCGGACCACGTCTTGCCGTATTGCGCAACGTCTGCAGGCTACAACCACGACCAATAATATTCATCTTGCACAAAATGCAACGTGCGTGCCATCCCGAGATGTCCTGCTGTCGGCTTATCTTGAAAAACCTGCAAAACGTACTTTCGGAGTCCTTGAGGCGCGGCACGGAGGTATGCGGTCGTGTTGGCGGCAAGATTCTTCACAAGGAGGCTGTTGTGCAATGCGAAGGACGACAGCTGTCGCCTTAAGACCATCGGAGCAGAAGTCGTCTTGCCTTCTTGGTAATCCACCGGGTCTCTCAACAGCGGGTCCGAGCGCTGCTGTTCTGCAAAGCTGGTGGTGCTTACCCGTCCCAAGAAGGCGTCATCGTCGTCTTCTTTAGGAGGCTCGTCAACAGAGACCGGTGGCAAGCACTCTCCTTCAAAATATTTGCGACCAGACGTTTACGCCATCATGATGTCGAATTCTTGTAGGCGTAAGCTCTATCGCGCAAGGCGGCCGGAGCGGTTATTGAAACTGTCAAGCTAGCCGGGCGCATGATGATGGCTTACTACCTTGAATCGTCAACAGTATAGATAACGACGAAACTTCGATGTGAGCCAGGTGATCGCGAGACATTCTTTCTCAGTCGTTAAATAATTAGTGTCGGCCTTTGAGAGGGACCTGCTAGCGTAAGCGATAACTTTTTCTTTTCCCGCAATCCTTTGGAGGAGGATGACGCTTATACCCACACTGCTTACGTTGCTGTGAATTTTCGTCTCAGCGCATTCATCAAATGACCGACGACAGGTGGGGAAAGCGGCGATTGGTTCCTCGAAGGCTTCTGCTTGCGATGCTTTCGGTTCAAATGGCACGTCTGCCTTTGTAAGCAGTGTCAAAGGTTCAGCAAGGTGTGAAACGTTATTGACGAATCGTCGGGAATACTCGAATAGCATGAGGAATCGGCGCACAGCTTTCTTCTTCCTTGGCTGTGGGAACTGCGCGATTGCTACGGTTTTATCTCGGTCTGGAGGTACACCGTCGTAGCTTACGTTGTGTACCAAGAACAACAGCTTCTCTTAAGCGAAGTGGCACGTTTCTGCTTTGAGCCTTAGCCCTGACGAAGCCCTCGCAGGTTTTCTTCGATGGTCGTAGAAAACACGACATCATCTAAGTACACTAGACAAACATGCACTTTAAGAAAGCCAATGCAGTATCCAGTACTCGCTGAACGTGGCGAGTGCGGAGCAGATGTTATTGGCTATACCTAGAGCTCGAAGAGGTGTCTGGTGTAATGAATGCGGTCTTATCGCGATCTCTTTCATCGACCTATATTTGCCAGTAGCCGCTCGATAAGTACAACAATGAGAAGTATCCTGCATTGCAGAGCCGGTCTGATGTATCGTCATCGCGCGTCAGAGGTTACACGTCCCTCTTCGTTACACTGTTTAGGCGGCGGTAAACTATGCAGAAACGAAGTGTTTCGTCTTTCATCTTCACCAATACGACTTGTGTCGCCCTGGAGCTCTTTGATGCCTGGATGACGTCATCACAATGCATGGCGATGGCTTGGCGTCCTCGCGTGAATACACGGTAGGGCATTGGGCGCAGAGGTCAGGTGTGTTCGTTCGTTATAATAGGGTGCTTGGCAAGGGCGATTTATCGCCCCTTCGAAACTGACGAGAAGCACTCGCTGTAACCTCGAAGAAAATTGCGAATCTGGTCTTTTTTGCTTTCAGGTAATGCCAGGTTGATGCCAATCGCAGGCTTGGACGGGTGCATCTTTCAGGGGTTGGTCGACGAGGGCAAATGCATTTCGTATGCTTGCTAATTCGTCGATAAAAGCGATCGTTGTGCCCTTGTTGAGATGCCGGTATTCTGTGAAGTTTGTTACCGGCACCTGAGTATCTCCGCTCCGGAAATTGGCGATGCCTCTTGTGGTGCTGAGGTCTCGTTTCAAGAACAACTGGGTGTTTCCCTCGATGAAGCCTTCAGGGGTGTAGGTGTCCGTGCTACCCACGCAAACTACGTCGCTTGATCGGCTTCAACGTCGTTCGTATGTTTGGCGGGTGAGGGCCAAGAAGCGGCATTCAAGTGCAGTTTGTTCGCGTCGAGCAGGGTTTGGTGGGCCGCGTATGGGTGCAGGACGGCATGCGGCAGCATCGTAGTTCATTGCTAGAGGTTGCTGTATTCTCTCTGTCAAGGCAGCATTCCCAAGTGCTTGCTGGATTTTTCCACGGACAACGTCCGAATGTGTTGCTACTTTAGGTTTTTAGAATGACGGAAGCATCTGGCGCAGCTCTTCCATAACTGCCCCGCGGATTAAGTCCCGAAGGCGGTCTGAGCTTATAGGTGATCAGACTTTGGGGCTTCCATGGACCGCTTCAAGCGGTCGATTGTTATGGCGCATGGGGGCCTGAACAGTCCTCTCGATGGACGACGCCTGTTTTTAGAATTCGGCCACTGTTTTCGGCTGAATCTTAGCAAGTGCGCCAAAAAGCGATTCCTGCACACCTTTCATTATAAGTTTCACTTTCTCCTCCGCTATCATGTTTGGATTAGCGCGTTGGAAGAGGCGCTTCATTTCCTCAGCGTACACCAGGACAGACTCATTTGGGGGATGAATTCTTGATTGGTGGAGGGCTTTTGCTCTTTTTGTTCTGGCGGATCTTGCGAAAGTTGTCAAAAACCCGCTTTGAATGTCCCCCAGTCCTTCAAAAACGTCTCATTAATTTATAACCAGGTTCGTGCAAGTCCTTGAAAAGCAAAGTATGTTTGCCTGAGTTTCGAAGCGTCGATCTGGCCATTGAATGCTGACACACGGTCAAAATGTCCATCCTGTCTTCCTCATCTTCTTCAGGCAGTCCTTTCAAAATGGGGGCTCCCGGTGTTGCACAAAGAGAAGTGGTGCTGCAGAATCAGCCATTGTCAAGGTTAGGGCCTTCTTGAGAGTTTGAACATGGTCCGGCAGCAGACCGTTTTCAGGATGGAGACCTTGAAGTCGGCGGCTGGCTCGGTGACATGCAGGCTGTTCCACAGAGCGACAGGAACAATGCTGAGGACTTCACTTGAAGAAGTAGGCCGGATTTTAGCACCTCTACCAGATGTCACGTGTTAGCAAGAAGGTCAATAACGCAATCAAGAGTCTGGGCGCGCACCGAAGAAACGTTATTTCGCTGATCTGCACCCACTGGTAGCGCTGGCAATATGCCATATTTGACAACAAGGCCACTTCAGACGTTTATCAATAAAAAAAGGAGAATAGAGGAACATTCTTTTCTGGTAGCCACAAAAGGAACCATTTGTCGCCCATAAAAAATATCTTAAATAAAAAGTATCTTCTTTAATTCAAAGTTTTTCACTTACAGTTTATGTAATATTTTGCAGTTGGGCTTCAGCTCTATGTTTCATAAATTCAATCTCATCAGTATTTTCTAAAAGATTTCTCTGCAATTCACAGCAAACTGACCCTAGCTGCACATTATCATTAAGCACTTTTGATACCTTTTGCTCGCATCTTGTTAACACGAATTTATTTAATAATTTTTATATATACAATTACCTGCAGCACCTCAGGGGCATTACTTCAAGGGGTGTAATTGGACGGAAACATAATTCTACCTAAAACAATTACGCACAGTTAGTAAAAGCAAGAAAGAAACAAAATAAGCAAGTTCGATAAGTTATATCGTCGGCAAACTAAGGGCACCGCAGTGTAAGGGCACTAAGGGCACCGCAGTGTAAAATTCAAAACCCAGTAAATGTAAAGGGTCCACTATCGCATGAAACGCAATGCCAGCCGAATGGTTTCAAGTAAGCGGGATGATATGAATCTGCGGCAGACTGTGTGACAAGATTGACTGAAACTCTGAACCCGTTTTACATTCACCGATGCTGTTAGGAAGCCTATTGCAGTGTGCGGAAGTATGCGAGAAGAATGAATTACCATAGACATCAGTTCTACACCGCATTTCAAGTACATTGAGCTCATGATCACGTCGTTCAGAGATGAGGTAGGGGGGAAACGTGCAAGTTCTTGTTTATTCTTGTGAGACCAGAGCAAAGATGAAAAAAATGTTTTCATTTTGCAGTGAATAGGCGGCGTGCTAGTTTTTGTCCGAACCAAGGTTCTGTTTAGCTAATGTAATAGTGCTACAGGTGTTACAATCACCAGACACAAACGCTCTAGCGCAGCTTTGGACACGTTCTAGCTTTTCTATAAAGTTGAAGCTCTTAGGGTCCATACCGAGCAAGTGTTTTCGATTACCGGATGATCATTTGTTATGTAATGTTGAATATTCCGGGTGCCGCCTCCGCTACTGTAGTCTTCACGGCACGACATTTGGGCCATCCCACTGACAACGGGGGATGGACGTACATGAACTGGAATCGCCCATTCTTCACCGCGGGGTACGGCTGTGTGCGCGTGTGTTGTGTTGGTGGGTGGCGCGAGAGAGGGACGCTCGTGCGCGTGTTCCCTTCAAGAGACACTCAACGTTTCGGAGCTGTGCGGTGTATAGTTTCATGGAGACGCCGCTCTCCGAGCAGTGTCCATAGTGAGTGCAGTTTGGATCATTAAAATTCATGTTGTGGTTGTTTAAAAGTTTCTCCCCAACGTCATGGAATAACGAACATATTTTTTGGTGCCGAAACCCGGGAGTAAGCGAAAAACAACGGCAACTTGAAACCAGCGTTCCAACTGCAACGGACGACAGCGATGGAGCGTCTCCAAACGAAGAGAGAAGTTACGCGAGCCGAACTGAACCGACTCAACGAGGAGCTTGAGCGACTAACGACGGCGGATGACTTCGGCCCCCAGCAACGAGACCTCCTCGCGGAAATATCAGATGAGTTGGACATTGTTTCGAGAGATTTGAAACAGTTAGATGCCCTGATTGAGCCGCATGTGCGTGACGAAGGCCTCGCGGAAGAATATAAAGGCGTTCGTCAGTGCCAAGCTCTGATGACACGAATGCGGACAAAGCTTCGGCGTTGCGGTGAAACGAATTCTAACGGTGTAACAAGCACACTGAATGCAGAAGAAACCGCGTCCAGATTACCTGCTGCCCGTTCGGGACAACTGAGGTTGCCTAAGCTGGAGCTTCAGAAATTCAGCGGCAGCAAGCTCGACTGGCAACCATTTTGGCAACAATTCCGGCAAGCAGTTCACGAGAATACCGGCTTGACCAGCATAGAAAAGTTCTTGTACCTGCGGACAGCGTTGACAGGAAAGGCGGCGGCCGCTTTGACCGGCGTTCAAGCGACGGAGATGAATTACGACTACGCTGTAAAGACACTCCAAGAGCGTTTCGGGCGTCAGGACGTGCTCGTGTAAGAACACCTTACGCAGCTGTTAAACCTTCCCCAGGTTAGAGCTCTCAGTGACGTGAACGCGCTGCGACGCCTCCACGATCATGTTCAGCGAAACATCGCAGGACTTGAAACTTTAGGTGTCAAATCGGACAGCTATGGTGCGATGCTGTGCGCGGCTTTGTTTCGGGTATTGCCGGCCGAATGGGCTGTTGAGTACCATAAGGCCCACAGTGCAGACAAGGACGTGCTCGACAGTTCGAGTCTCCAAGCCATTCTGCAATCAGTTCGCCTGGAAGTGGAGAGCAGGGAAAAGGCGCACGGAGAAAGCACGAACGCTCCTCAGCAAACGCAACCTGAACGCGCCAGTGAACGGCGTCCCAACAGCGTCTACGGCAAAGGCTCAGCGGCCAGCCTCCAGGTGGGTGCCAAATTGAGCAAGGAAAGATGCCCTTTCTGCGCTTCAGAGAGGCATGAGGTTGCAGATTGCAATGCTCCGATATCAATTGATGAGAAGAAAAGAAAACTGCGAAAGGAAGGGAGGTGTTACCGATGCGCGAAGAAGGGGCACATGACGAAAGGATGTAAGAATTGGACACTACGTTGCGCGAAGTGTGGCCGACGACACATCACCTCGCTTTGTGATCCACCGGAACCGAACGCCGAGGGCGAGACCGCTACTGGGTTGCACTCAACAGCGTCTCTTAGCAACAGCAATAAAAACGCCGTGCTGCTGCAGACTGCGCAGGTGTGGGTCGACGGACCGAAAAGAAAACGCCTCGCTCGTTGTCTGTTTGACGAAGGCAGTCAACGATCGTTTATAACAGAGAAGCTCTCGCGAATACTGGATCTTGAGGTCATCGGTGAAGAGGAAGTGACCATTTATCCTTTCGGCGGCTCGACCAACGTTATGAAGAAAAAACGACGCCGAGTGAAGTTCAGGCTACGAAGCCAGTACGACCGCAAGGAGCACATCATCGAAGCCCTAGAAATTGAAGAAATCTGCTCCGACCAACTGCTGCTTCCAGAAAACGCTGTTGAGATGAGTCAGGTGGCTGATTTGAAATTAGCGGACGTCACCATCTCACCAACTCGCCTCTTCACACAAGGCATAGAAATTCTAATAGGCTCTGATTATTATTGGACTTTTGTGCACGCAAAAGTACGGAAAGTGCAAGGGGCCTTGGTTGCGCTCAAGACTGACTTCGGCTGGACCTTGCAAGGCCCGATACCACTGTCTGCTTCAGGTGTGTCGTGTTCCACCATTGCCGTTCTGTGCACCAGCGTCTGTGACATGAACGCCAACATTTCAGACGAACATCGAGCGTTCTGGGAGCTGGAGAGCCTCGGTATCTCCGCGAGCAGCTGCCTACTTGAAAGCAAGGAGCAGCAGGTGAGAGAAGACGTTACTCGTTCTCTGACTTTGACCGATGGGCGATACGAGGCGAGCCTCCCGTGGAAGGCACTTGACCAGGGGCTAACCAGCAACGAAGTTGTAGCAAGAGAACGCCTGGCCAAGTTGATGCGGCGTCTGAGACTCAACAAGAGCAGGCTAATGGTCTATGATGCAGCCAACCGTGACAACCTAGATAAAGGCTTTGCTGAAAAGGTTCCAGCCGACGAAATCGACAGCACCTTGTCTCGAGTGTATTATATGCCTCATCGTGCTGTTTTCCGTTCCGAAAGCTCTACCACCAAAGTTCGCATAGTGTTCGATGAATCTTCGAAAGCACAAGGCTGCTTGTCACTTAATGATGCCCTCACCACCGGCCCGAACCTAAAACCCGACCTGCTGCGGCTTACTCTGAATTTTCGATGCCACAAAATTGCATTGACTGCCGACATCGAGAAGGCCTTTCTTCAGATTGGCATCGAAAGTGAGGACCGCGACGCACTGCGATTTCTCTGGTATTCATCTGCGTCATCTGAGGGCTCATCAGAGGGTGATATAGAGGTCTGGCGCATGACAAGAGTGCCTTTTAGCACCACAAGTGGTCCCTTTATTTTGGCTGCCACCATACGACATCATCTGGCTAACATCTCTGAGGACCTCTCTCACTCCGCACAAATCTTAGGCAGCTGCCTGTGCGTCGACGACTTGATAACCGGAGTCAGCAACGCGGAAGAGGCGACGAAATTTAATGAGGAGGCACAGCAAATACTGAGCTCAGCTGGAATGAAACTGCGAAAGTATATTTCCAACAATGAACTCCTACGACAGTTCGATGCTGACGGCGTTGGAAATACCTGCGCTGACACTGCGACGACGACTTCAGCCATGGCAAGAGTGTTGGGGCTCGAGTGGGACAGAGGAAACGACGAGCTGAAGTATTCCTTGAAAACGGCGCTGGAGCTTCTTACTGTCAACAGGAACACTAAACGCTTCGTGATCCATGCCACAGCGAGAATCTTCGATCCCCTCGGTCTGCTGAGCCCAATAACAATCACAGCACAAGCATCTCTTCCAGTGATAGAAATTAAGCGCTTCAGCAATCTGAATCGCCTACAGCGAGTCACAGCTTGGATGCGACGCTTTGTTCGCAACTGTGATCAAAAAAGGATGGACTTGAGGGCCTGCTCTGTGCATTCGAAATCCAACAGGCGCAGAAATGGTCGCATCACGGAGGAGTTTACTGGGCGAGATGGAAGAACGCGATCCTGAATGATTGGTTTACCAGGTTGTACTTTTGTACCCGTTGGAAGACAGAAATTAATGAGCTAGCGCTCATTCGGCGGGGAGGATGTTGAATATTCCGGGTGCCGCCTCCGCTACTCTAGTCTTCACGGCACGACATTTGGGCCATCCCACTGACAACGGGGGATGGACGTACATGAACTGGAATCGCCCATTCTTCACCGCGGGGTACGGCTGTGTGCGCGTGTGTTGTGTTGGTGGGTGGCGCGAGAGAGGGACGCTCGTGCGCGTGTTCCCTTCAAGAGACACTCAACGTTTCGGAGCTGAGCGGTGTATAGTTTCATGGAGACGCCGCTCTCCGAGCAGTGTCCATAGTGAGTGCAGTTTGGATCATTAAAATTCATGCTGTGGTTGTTTAAAAGTTTCTCCCCAACGTCATGGAATAACGAATATGTAAAGCAGTTTTACTTTCTAGGAGCTTATAAAATTTATGTCTAGATAGGTTTAGCATACGAGATGAGTCTAAAGTTAAGTATTCAATGTCTTTGATGTCACATTTTCTGAAAAAGAGGCCCAGAAATATTTGCAATGTCACATTTTTTCAAGTGGTAGCCCGTCCAAAAGATAGACTGATCTCACCGGAAAGCGCTAACGGGTAAACTACATGCGTTCACATTTATCCCTTTTCATATACATGGGCCCCTAAGTGCACCAAGCAGATATATTGTGCAGATCATTTTGCATACCGTTAAAATTAAAATATTTTTCTAAATTCCTTTGTATGGCACAATCATCGGCATACAACCTCACTTTACATTCTAGGTTTCAGATAATGTCAATTATAAGGACTAAAAATATCAAAGTCCCCAAAACAGACGCTCGGGGCACGCCAGAGGCTACGGTGAGATATGTTGATTTAGTTCTAACTTAACCTTCATAATTTTGATTTACTGGCAGCAGCCTCAAGAGAATATTGGGGCAGCTGTCTCACCTGAAAGGTCGATTACGTCCATCTGTACTGGTGGGGAGTCATCTTGAAGAATAAACTTGCCCAGCAAAGGCAGCGCAATTCTATAGGTAAGAAGATAAAGGAAAAAATTGCATTAGAATTACTGCTTCGATTGTAATCAACCCTAGGTGTAAGCATGAAATTGTTACAGGCACATTAGTGTCTCGGCAGGTGCGAGGATTCTTCTCCTGTGCGGTAGGTCTAGCAGAGTCATCACTCTTAGCAAGACGTTTCCTTGCTCTTCTTTCATTAAGCTCTGTTGCTTGCCTTGAATAGGAGAGACTGTGACAGCATTAAAATGCTGAAATATGCAGAATCACAAGCGGCCAGAAATAGAACTCGTATGACAAGAATGCAGAAATACTGATTTCCCTGCTGAAGAGAGAACCACCAGCAACACCGTGCAATAGAGGGGAGCGCCATGATCTGAAGCTGTGACACTGAGACAGACGGAATTCTAAATGCCCGAACGCACTTCGAAGGACTACCGCCTCGACTGACGACATCGGGCGGAGGTCTATTCCAGATGTGCATGGCACCATGGCGGCATGCTTAGGAAAGGAACGAAAGCGTTAGCGAGCTCAGAATTAGTCTGCTTAAATCTCGTTTGGTGCTCGAATATTGAAGTTTTGTAGCTGAAATGGACGAATCTCAGTGCCAGCAGGATGCAGAATGGGAGCCCGCATCTCCTCGGTGTTGACTCGAAATCATACCAAAAACGCCGATAATTGTAGCTAAGAGCATGCGTACTTAATATTTTAAAGCCAATCTAAAATCATGCTATTTCAGCAGCCATGACAAAAAGAAACAATAGATGTGGTGAAACTTTGAAACACTTCAGCACAGAAGTCCGCATGAAACAAGTGCCACAGTGGTATATACACACCTCAAGCATTTATTTAAAGGCAGACACTAAACGACGAAAATTGAAAGGACGACGTCGCAATTGGAAATTAGGCACAAATATAGAAGACCTAAAGAAAAAGGCACAATCCTCTTCCCTCTCTTCGGTCAGCCAGAATTTGAAACCGTTCTGAAATGCGATTGAGAAGTAAATTGTGTGAATGCTTGACACCTCCGGCTTGCCCTCAAAAGCAAGAATTTGAATTAGGTGCTGAAGAGAAGGTAACGGTCATCCACTCATACGTTCAACACACGAGGAGATGCTTACTGTGTTCGTAGCACAGTACCATTTGACGCAGCAGCTTTTCGAACCGAAATTGCAATGACATTGAGTGACTAAAAGGTCGTGCTTTGAATGGGATGTCATTTGGCTTTAATGCGCAGCCTGGTAGGGCGCACTCCCGTTATGGTCAATGCGGTCTCGCGCTCCCGTGTTCGCCCTAACAGTGGACGAGCTGGCACCAAAGATGTGCGACGGCCAGAATATTCTGAACTTCGAAATTCTCAGGTATATATTTCAATCGCCAAGTAGTAAACGTAGCACACAGGTTAGGAGGGCTGCATCCGGTGCCCACGTGATGCATCCGCCACGTATTGAAGCAGGCGAAATGGAAATGCGTCCGTCCGCTTTGCTATATCAGCGCACATTAAATATAAGAATAATAAATAATATTATAATTAATGATAATACTAAATATTATTAACATTATAGCTTGTTTAGAGGACATGAAAGGGGAAATATAACAATAATAATTGGCTCAAAGGAAGGGAAAGGCGCAGTATCTGTCACACATCTGTCGCAGTATCTGTCTCTGTGGACACCTGAACCGCGTCCAAAATTGAGCTCTCTTCAGAGACAGGATCAATTCCTGAACGCATAGAAGTCCGGGCACTGGGGCTCTTCATTCAACAACATAGACGGTCGGACACTACCTTGGCGAAACTCCGTAAGGTGGGGGACCAGGTGGGCCGCATGGTCCACCGAGTTTCTAACGTGGGGCGTTGCGGTGCAAAGCCACCTTGCGGCTGGCGCATGCATTCGTGGCCAGTCGAATCTTGTATTCGACTCCTTACCTCCACCTTCGGAAACAAGACGAGGATGCACTCGAAGTCATCCTGCGCAAAAGTTTTAAGAGAGCCCTCGATCTCCCCGTGAACACCTCCAACCAGCGTCTACTGGGCCTGGGCATGGTGAATACGTTCCGGGAGATCCGAGAGGCTCACTTAACAAACCTGTACACACGTCCTTTTAAGACACTGTCGGGTCGCCGCCTCCTTGCCCGGCTACACATCCAACATACCACCCTTATGGAATATTGTATACGTCTCCCTTTCGAGTGGAGATGCGCCTTCCATGTACGCCCTCTTCCTAAAACATGACACGTGAAGACCACAATGGCTGGCGCCTGGCGCGGGCGGAAGCCCTGGGCCGCCATTATGGGTCGAAATCCGGCATTTACTGCGTGGACGCCTCCGACCCCCATCATGGGCATGGTACACGGCGGCAGTGGTCGACCAGTCCAAAACTGTAACGGACTTACATTGCGCGCCCGTGACATAACCCACGCGGAGGAGGTCGCCATTGCGCTGGCCGCTACCCACACTGATTCCAAAACAATTATCTCCGACTCGCGAGGAGCCTGCCGGAGCGTCGAGCAAGGCTGCGCGCCATACTTAGCCTACCGACTACTTCAAAATTGCACCTATACCGGGGACCCCACTTACCGGAAAATAGTATGGGCTCCTGCTCATATGGGTCTCGAGAGGAATGAAGCAGCCGACGACGCCGCCCGTGCGCACGCTTTCCGGGATTCTTATCTTGACCCCCTGGATCAGAATCTCGAATTCGAAACTGCGTATTCTTTTAAAGACAGTGCTCTTGCTTCAAATACAAGAAGATGTGCTCCGCACCGTACCCGATTGGGTGAAAATGTCATATTGGCCCTGGACATTAAGGGAGCTTTTGATAACGTCAGTCACGAAGCGATCCTTAGAGGACTAGACGACCTGGACTGCGGACGGAGAATATACGGGTACGCCAACCCCTTCCTGTCAGATAGAACGGCCACCATAGGCATGGGAGACCTTCGATCGAACAAAATTCACGCGCCAAACAAATGAACACCCCAAGGATCAGTCATCTCACCTATCTTCTTCAATTTAGCTATGATAGGTCTAGCACGAACACTAGAGAAGGTCGAAGGCATCAGGCACGCCATGTATGCAGACGACATAACAGTCTGGACAAACACCGGTTCTCTCGGCGAGAAGGAAGAAAAACCACAGGAAGCGGCCTCCTGTTCATAGAAATATCTCGACGAAAGAGGACTCGCATGTTCGACCGAAAAATCCGAACTGCTTCGAGTGTGGAGAGGCAAGCAAAACCAGACTGTCCCAACCAGGGAGGACCTGAAACTCAACATCTACTTAGAAGGAATGCCCACCCCGGAAAATACAACAATAAGAATATTAGGTATGCGGGTTCAATCGAACCAACGTAGTAGTCACACTTTTACCATACTCAAAACAACAACTGTACAAGTTACACGCATGATCACCCGCATCATCAACAGACGGCATGGCATGCGCGAAGAGGACACACTAAAACTAGTTAGAAACCTGGTAGTGAGCCTAATTATGTACAGCCTGCCCCGTCAGTGGTCAACAAGAGTGAAATACAACAAGCGGATGCCCTGCTACACAAAGCTTATAAGACGGCGCTCAGATTACCGAGCAGCACGTCTACAGAAAAGCTCATGGCGCCTGGATTGCAATTAAAGCACATTCGAAGAACTACGCGAGGCGCAGCTTGAGTCGCAAAAACTCAGGCTGCTGCAGACAATGACTGGAAGAGCGCTCTTACAGAGATTCGGATACTGTGAGCAGATGCGAGAAATAGCGAGGACGCAAACGATCCCCGACGAACTTCGCAAGTCCCTCAAGGTAGCTCCAATCCCGAGAAACATGGACCCTAACCTCCATCAACGTAGAAGAGAAGCAAGGGCCGATTTTATTCAAAAAACATACGCTCCTCAAGACACGACCGTGTATGCAGACGCGTCCTCGAGAGGAGGACATAACAAAATCGCAGTGGCCATTGGTCGATTCGTCTCTACGCGAAGTGACCAGCGCCTCTATCCGACATTGCACAGTAGCAGAGGCCGAGGAAGTAGCCGTTGCTCTAGCGGTGGCGGAGGGCTATAGAACTGGGCGGTCGCTAATAACGATACTCACGGACTCTCTAACAGCATTTCAAAATTTCATGAATGGTAGGATTGGTCGTCACGCGCTCCGTATACTCCTCGTAGCGAGCGACAGAATTAAAACCACGAATAAAACAAAGCCAGACACAAAATTGTGTGGGTACTGGGGCACATGGGGGTAGCAGGGAACTAAGAGGCCGACAGGATAGCTCGAGCATACACTACTTTCCGAGCATCCGACGAGTCCGCGGAACTTTTGCCAGCACGCAAGACGTACTCTGCCATACTAGAAAACTATACAGGAAGGAAAATGCGATATCCCCCACCGCACAGTTCTCTCACCAGAGAGGAAGCTGGATTATGGAGAAAATTACATTTAACAAGGTTGACGACTGGGCAAGTTGGTAAGTGTTCATACTTAACCAGTTAAAGGACGAGACACAGGAAAGAAGAGGACAGGACAAGGCTGGACTAGCAACTGAATGTTTATTGAACAGAAGAAAACAACAAAGACTTATTCCGAAAAGCACGCGCACAACCCAACCGGTGGAATGGCAGGAAATCGGGAAGAAGATGAAGGAGAAAATTCAAAGCCAATTCAAAGTCAAGGCCTAACTAACGACTTTTCTAATAGATCAAATTTCTTACAATGAAGGCTAACCGACGCCTTAGCCACACACCTGTCCTCGGCTTTAGCAATGTAAAATGCTTCAACCAACTCTCTACAGAGTTGTTACCATTGCTGTAAACTACACCCGTATTATTGAAATCAGGCGTACAAAGGGACGGGTCATGCTCCGACTTACACTCTCGGGATTGCACATGTAGCGCCAGATTATAACTCGCCTTCCCTCCCAGAGAATTAGAGTGCTCCGTCATGCGCACGTTTAGACATCTGCCTGTCTGCCCGTAGTAGCACTGGCCACAATTGAGCGGAATGCGATAAACCCCATTCTTTTTGCAGGTGGTGAACTTTTTCTTATGTGACACGAAAACTATCACGAGCTACACAGTCGAGCCCCTTTCTGACTCTGGCGCACAAGCCCCCTATCTTGTTTCTCGCTGTAAATACAACGTCAACGTCGTACCTTGCCGCCAGGTTGATGTTGGTGTGGCGACGCGGTGAAAGAAGGTGGCTGCCATACCTTACCTCCATGGCGTTTCGCACCGACTCAAGAAACTGGCAGCAAGGTACGACATTGACGTTGTATTTACAGCGAGAAACAAAATAGGAGGCTTGTGCGCCTGAGTTAGAAAGGGGCTCGACAGTGTAGCTCGTGATAGTTTTCGTTGTGCAGTGTCACATAAGAAAAAGTTCACAACCTGCAGAAAGAAAGTAGTTTATCGCATTCCGCCCAATTGTGGCCGGTGCTACTACGGGCAGACAGGCAGATGTCTAAACGTGCGCCTGACGGAGCACTCTAATTCTCTGGGAGGGAAGGCGAGTTCTAATCTGGCGCTACATGTGCAATCCCGAGAGTGTAAGTCGGAGCATGACCCATCCCTTTGTGCGCCTGATTTCAATAATACGGGTGTAGTTTACAGCAATGGTAATCAACTGGATGGTAATCAATCAGCAATGGTAACCATTCCGGAGCAGTCCAGGACGCCGTAACGTTGAGCTGCAACTAACTGCCTGCTTCATTCTGTGCAGCCTGTCATCGGGAAAAAAAAAATCCTCAAGCCATCGCCTGAAATCCTGCTTATTGCCTACACCGAGCGTCCACGTGCTGCGTCCGCCAGATACCTGTTTGTGCCTGCGCTTTGCTGTTGGACTGTTGGAGGGCCGTCGGCGACACTTTATCATCCGGCAGTCAGCTGCGCTTGCGCAGCTCGAAGGGCCATCGACGTCACAGGAAGGCTATAAAATCCGCTGTCTAGCCCATCCTCAGCACCATTCCGGAGCAGTCCAGGACGCCGTAACGTTGAGCTGCAACTAACTGCCTGCTTCATTCTGTGCAGCCTGTCATCGGGAAAAAAAAATCCTCAAGCCATCGCCTGAAATCCTGCTTATTGCCTACACCGAGCGTCCACGTGCTGCGTCCGCCAGATACCTGTTTGTGCCTGCGCTTTGCTGTTGGACTGTTGGAGGGCCGTCGGCGACACTTTATCATCCGGCAGTCAGCTGCGCTTGCGCAGCTCGAAGGGCCATCGACGTCACAGGAAGGCTATAAAATCCGCTGTCTAGCCCATCCTCAGCACCATTCCGGAGCAGTCCAGGACGCCGTAACGTTGAGCTGCAACTAACTGCCTGCTTCATTCTGTGCAGCCTGTCATCGGGAAAAAAAAATCCTCAAGCCATCGCCTGAAATCCTGCTTATTGCCTACACCGAGCGTCCACGTGCTGCGTCCGCCAGATACCTGTTTGTGCCTGCGCTTTGCTGTTGGACTGTTGGAGGGCCGTCGGCGACACTTTATCATCCGGCAGTCAGCTGCGCTTGCGCAGCTCGAAGGGCCATCGACGTCACAGGAAGGCTATAAAATCCGCTGTCTAGCCCATCCTCAGCACCATTCCGGAGCAGTCCAGGACGCCGTAACGTTGAGCTGCAACTAACTGCCTGCTTCATTCTGTGCAGGTACGTGTGTGAGCCTTCTTTTACTTAAGGTGCTTGTTGCTATATAGCGGCTCTTGGACTGCTCCGTCCGTCTGTACATGATATTATGGGAGACAAGGCACCTTCGACTATAAAGGAAGTCGTGAAAGCACTTGCTGACATGTCAGCACACTTTGAGACAAATCAGCTAGAGCTGAAAGAGGCCCTCAAAAAGGTAATTGAAGATGAGCTTGAGCCAGTGCGGAAATCCATGGAGTTCATTAACACAATTTTTGAGGAGCTTAAGGCAGAAATAGCTGAAATGAAAAAGGAACTGAAATATGTGAAAGCTGAAAGCGTAGAAATAAAAAAAGACAACGATCGCCTCTCAAAAGAACTAGAAGACGTGAAGAAAGAGGTGATTGACTTGCAGCAGTACAGCAGGAGAAGTAATCTGGAAATCAAGGGGCTTCCTGTAGTCCAGGGTGAAAACCTTGTCGCTACTTTGACAGATATATCACGCCATTTGCAAATTGAAATCAGTGAGAGTGACATTGATGTCGTTCACCGAGTGCCATCGATGAACAAAAAAGAGTCAAATGTGGTGGTCAAATTTCATTCCCGTGCCGCTAGAGACAAAATGCTGAAAGCTGCCAAAAAACAAAGACTAAACACATTTCACCTGGGTTTCAACAGCTCAGAAGAAAAGAGTTCACCAGTCTATGTAAACGAGCATTTGTGCCCGGCAAAAAAAGTGCTGCTGGGCCACGCTTTGAAGGCAAAAAAAGAGAAGGGTTGGAAGTATGCCTGGGTCATAGAAGGTAAAATCTTGATGCGCAAGACAGACAACTCGCACGTACTGCAGGTGACGCGAATGGCTGACCTCGCCCAGGTACAGTAATAAATAGGCTACCCTGTAATCGCTGTATCTCCGAATGACATACACTTCTGCTCAAATCGAAAACAAATGGCTTGGGCGTGGTCAGGTATCTGTGTTACACTGCAACATCCGGAGTGCTAGGAAAAACCTCGATCATTTGGTTGCTTATCTGTCACATTACTCGTATCGTTTTGATGTTATTGCGCTGACAGAAACATGGCTCAAGCAAGGTGAAACTGTTGAAATTCCTGGGTACAATTTCCTCTCGCGACCGCGGGATAGTGTATCACGTGGTGGTGGCCTCGCACTTTTTGTTCGAAAAGGGATCGACTACTGCTGTAAATGCAATGCTAGTTATGAAGCAGGTGTAGTTGAAACACTGTTCATTGAAATGAAGTGTGGCATCATTATAGGTGTTGTTTACCGCCCACCTAGCGCTTGTCTAAACAAATTCTATTCCGTAATGGAAACTACGCTATTATCACTTGCGACGGGTAAATCGTCTTTGATTGTATGTGGTGATTTCAACATTGATTTGTTGAAAGATGATTGCCGTGATTACCTCTTGCTGATACAGTCCTTTAACTTGACAAATGTTATAGATGAGCCAACTCGAGTCACTAACCAATCCGCCTCTCTGATTGACCATGTGCTTTGCAACAAGGACACAAATGTGTTTGCTGGTGTGTGCGACATTGCCATCTCAGACCACAATCCCATCTTTATTCTTTATCCCTGTGACCCTTTGCTTTATCCTCCCAAGCAGTTTAAAAAACGTACCACCCGAATCGATTACGCTCAAGTGCGATCGCTGCTTCAGTGCACAGATTTCGAAGGCGTGCATGATGATGACATAGATATTGAATATCAATACCTGATAAGGAAAATCACAGACGTCATTGACCGATCCACTTACACATACACTAGGCGTAACTACGACCATGGTATATGCCCTTGGATGACAAAAGCTATACTTGAAGTCTTGAAAAAGAAAGATTCATACTATCATAAGTGGAAAAACAATCGAACTAATAGGTATTACCGGGAACAGTTTCGATGCTACAGAAACAAATCGGTCGCCATGATGAGGAACTCAAAGAAACAATACTACACTAATCTAATTATGAGACAGGAAGGAAATTCCAAAAAGATATGGGGAATTGTGAGCGATGTTGTTGGATTAAAGAAAAAAGAACATATCCTTCCAGACTTAATCTCAGAGGAGATGGCTGATACCTTCAATAATAATTTCGTCGATCGAGGAAAAAAACTGGTTAATGGCTTTCCTTCAACAACGCCTCACCTAGGAAGACCTATTGCAACAAATAATACCTTTGCTTTCCGGGAGATAACTGAAGAAGAAATGAGGTCAGTAGTTAAAAATCTGCGAGAAAACAAAGCTTGTGGTTATGACGGAATACCATCGAAGGTGCTAAAAGACAATATCGACATTCTTTGCACCCCCTTATGCAACATAATTAACCATGCGATGGTTAGCTCTCAGTATCCAATAAGCTTGAAGATTGCGAAAGTTGTGCCAGTCTACAAGACAGGAGATCCCAATGACCCCAGTAGTTACAGACCCATATCTGTGCTTAGTATAATCAATACTGTTTTTGAAAAATTAATATCCTTACAATTGAACAAGTTTCTGCTTGATAATAATGTAATCTGTGCTGAGCAGCATGGCTTTATCTCAGCCAAATCAACAACCACTGCTGTCACATCACTTTCTCACCATATTAACACTGCTCTTCACAAAAATCAAATTGCAATAGTAATATTCCTCGACATAAAAAAGGCATTTGAGTGCGTCTGTCACTCAGAGTTATTGGAAAAATTAAAATCGTGTGGTATTACTAATGCCTCTCTCCAGTTTTTTGATAGCTACCTTTCCGCTAGAAAACAAAAAGTAGTGCTGAGTGACAGACACTCCACACTACTACCTGTGACTTGCGGGGTCCCGCAAGGATCTGTATTGGGTCCTGTTTTGTTTTCCATTTTCGTGAACGACCTACCGCAGGCCGTTCAATTTTCAAAAGTCTTTATGTATGCAGATGACACTGCTCTTTTGTTCACATCCAAGTCACTCTTGGGCCTAGAAAATACGATAACGTCCGAACTGTTTAATGTTTCAGAATGGTTTCGTGCTAATAAACTAACAATAAATGTAGATAAAACTAAATATGTAGTATTCCACTCCAAGAGAAGAAACATTGACCCTAGTACGATTCACATATCTCTAAACAACGATTGTATTCAGCAAGTTTGTTCTTTCAAATACCTTGGTATCATCTTTGACCAACACTTGCACTGGCAAGAGCAGATAGATAAGCTATCTAAAAAGCTAGCTTTCAGTTGCTACGCGCTTACCAAGGCGAAAAGGTATTTCCCGTACACCATACTACGTTCCCTGTATTTTTCGTTATTTCACTGCCACATCAGCTACTGCTGTGAGTCTTGGGGACAAACGTACAAAACTTATCTACTTCCCTTACAGAGACTGCAGAAGAGAGCATTGCGTATAATATACCGCGTATCTTTCGACTGCAGCAACAATAATTTATTTCTAGAAAATCGAGTACTTTCTTTAGAATCAATGCTTAAATACAAAATCTGTGTATTGGTAAATAACATCATTAATACTAGTATTCCTCTGCCACTTGATATTTTCTTGTTGCCATCTCGCAATACAAGACACGCATTAAATGGCAATTTCAACCTCCCTGCCTGCCACAATGTGTACGGAGAACGTTTAGTACAATTTTCTGGAGCAAAACATTGGAACACGTTGCCTATTAATGTAAAACTTGCAGGTAACTTTAAAATGAGTTGTAAAATGTTCTTTATTAACAGCCAAGGAGAGTTATGATCCCCTCCCCCCCCCCATTTTTTTTTTTTTTTTTTTGTGTGTGTGTGCGCTTGCGTTTTGTATTAATTGCCTATGAATTGCTTGCTGAAAAGTATTTTTCTCCGTGCCTGTTGATTCTTTTTGCTTGTCTGTGTGAGTCGTTTTTTTTTTTTTTGTATGTTTGTGTGTGTGTGTGTGTTTGTATGCGCTCATTACGGCTGCCTGACCAAGTTTATTCTGTACTGGACCGTCTACTAGCCCCCCGGCTATCGGTCCAAATATTCTTTATGTATTTCGTTTCCTACAAATAAAGATCACTTTGATTGATTGATTGATTGATGAACTCTGTAGAGAGTTGGTTGAAGCATTTTACATTGCTAAAGCCGAGGACACGTGTGTGGCTAAGGCGTCGGTTAGCCTTCATTGTAAGGATTTTGATCTTTTAGAAAAGTCGTTAGTTAGGCCTTGACTTTGAATTGGCTTTGAATTTTCTTCTTCATCTTCTTCCCAATTTCCTGCCATTCCACCGGTTGGGTTGTGCGCGTACTTTTCGGAAGAGGTATTCGTTGTTTTCTTCTGTTCAATAAACATTCAGTTGCTAGTCCAGCCTTGTCCTGTCCTCTTCTTTCCTGTGTCTCGTCCTATGGCTGGTTAAGTATGAGACAATTACAGACGGGTTCACACCCAAACCTACACCTACTAAACTAAACAAAATGCACCCTACCATATACGCGCACCGATGTCCGTGGTGCGATGAAAAACCAACACTATATCACATCCCATGGGCCTGTCAAGACATAGATTGGGTCCCCAAAATTCGAAACCCGAGTGCGGAGCAATGGGAGGCTCTGCTGTACAGCGACCGCTGCGAAGACCAGCAAGGTCTGGTACAGCGAGCCCAACGGGCGGCAGTAGCCAGCGGAGCCCTGGACTGAGGGCAACCGACCATTGTGCAAACGTGGATGAGGTCGACGGAGGACTCTTGTGGATTCAACAAGCAGACATCTCTGAAGACGTCCCAAAAACCGCCAAGTAATATAGGGCTAAATAAAGTTTTCCTTCCTTATTATCAATCTTGCCATAGCCTTTACCCTCGCCCGAGTAAAGGTCTATCTAAGACGGAGGAGCGGCTTCTACTCCGTCTTTATACCAACGCTCTGCTGTGCCCGGCGGCACTAAAACATTTTAATCCTTCCTTCACGGGCAGTTGTCAGCACTGTGCGGAGAAGTCTTCGGACATCTACCACATGGTGTGGGCTTGCCCATCCAACCCCACTCAGGAGGACTGGGAGGCTACCTGCTCGGCTGCTATGACCTGTTGGCCCAAAAGGCCTTGGCGAGCGCGCCCGAGCAGCGGCCGACGCCACGGGGGTCCTGTACTAGGGACCCAACCTAGTATCTGTAAGGGCTGGATATTCAAAGATCCGGCTTATGAATACCTCCACCCCTTTTAAATCAATAAACGTTTTTCACCACCACCACCGTAAGGGAAGAGAGAAGGTGGGAGTGAAAGTCGGAGAAAAAGGGGAGCCAGAGGGGGGGGGAGGCTATGGAGTAACTTCGATCACCTGAGGATGTTTATCGTGCGCTGACATCACACAGCACACGGACGCCACTTCGTTTCGCCTCCATCGAAGCGCAGCCACCGCGGTCGGCTTCGAACCTGGCAACTTCGACACAGTAATCGGGCGTCTTACCACTGCACCACCCCGGCGGAGCGAAGGGGGAGATATCTGTCAAATTTTATGTGGACACCTGACCCTCGCTGTAAGGGAAAGGAAGAGCGTGGGAGTGAAACAGAAGAAGAGAAAGCGATGTCGTAGCGGTGGGCTGCGCATACTATAGACCACCTGGGGACCTTATGCATGCGCTGACATCGCACAGCCCGTGGACGGCTATCCGTTTTTTTCCCGATCGAAATGCAGTGCTGCAGTCGAATACGGGCACTTCGCAACTGTAGTTGAGTGCCTTCACCTATGCACCCCCGCGGTAGGGTCAAGATATTTCCAGTTGTTAGCTACTGTGTTCTTTACCGGCCGTTTAATGTTCTTTATTTCTCCGTCCTGCCTTCGTACATACTTACTGGTTAATTGTCTTCTGTTCCGCCACATCGAGTCAATGCCCTTTCGTTATAAGTATTTAAAAAGTTTAGCTGCCCATCTATTGTTGTCCATTTTCCTAGGGCATTCTTTGTACAATATTTTGCACTGAGCCTCTCGTGCCTCGAAAGGAGCCAAGCCCATGTCTTCCTGTACTGCTTTCTATGTACTCTTGCCGTAGGCTCCAAGTGCAAACCTTCCCAAAATCTTTAATTTATTTCTAACCCCGACTCGACTTCTTCCCTTAAGCACAGAGCCACGTTCAAGAATGTCCTGGTTATTCATTTCCAAATACTTTTAAACACCTCCTGTCTATTGTACACCCCCAAAGCCCAGCTTTTCATTCTCGCGGCATCATTTCGCCCCTTCGCTCTAGTGGCCTGTTCATATTTTTCTATGCATACCTGCCCTACGTTTATCTATACCCCGTGGTGTTTTGCCATCTTGGTATTTTTGAATACCATCAGACCTGACTTAAGTGAACTGAAGGAAAAGCCGACTGCATCTCCTTCGTATTCACAGATATTAACCAATGCGTGTAAATCTTCCTGTCTATTGGCTAATTGAAGAATGCTTTCCGCGAAAGCGTTCGACTGCGTAGATCACAGCAGATTGTTGCAAGCTCTCCAAGAGATGGGAACTCCAATTCACCTCATCTGTCTCCTCAGGAACCTGTATGAAGGGCAAGAGGCCACAGTCTAAACTGGGCATGGTCTTACTGATTGGTTTCCGATTGAGAAAGGAGTGAGGCAAGGCTGCATAGTGTCGCCCTGCCTATTTAACCTGTATGCAGAGCGCATCATGAGGAAGGCCGATCTGGACGAGTCTTCAGCTGGAGTGAAGATTGCTGGAAAACGCATCAACAACCTTAGATATATGCGGATGATACCCATTTAATGGCAGAAAGTGAAGTGGAACTCGAACTTCTGATGCGCGTACAAGAAGAGAGTGTGAAGTTTTGATTTAACATAACTTTATAAAGACCAAGACCATGGCGCCTTGCCCTATCAATTCCTGTAGCATCAAAGGACAAGAAGTGGAAGCTGTGACAGATTTTTTCTTCTTGGGCTTCAAGATTACCTCGGAAGGAGACTGCAGCCATGAAATTAGGAGACGCCTGCTTCTTGACTGCCTAGTAAAGAGCAGAGACATTAGTCTGCCAACCAAGATCCGTACGTATAACTCGTGCTATGGTCTTTCCAGTTGTGATGTATGGATGCGAGAGTTGGACTGTGAAAAAGGCTGACCGCCGAAGAATAGACGCGTTTGAATTGTGGTGCTGGCGAAGACTCTTGAGAGTTCCTTGGACTGCAAGGAGATCAAATCAGTCGATATTGTCGACCATACACCCTGATTGCTCATTGGAGGGTCAAATTCTAAAGTTAAAGCGCAGCTACTTTGGTCATCTGATGAGAAGAGAGGAGCCGCTGGAGAAAGATTTGATGTTGGGAAAGGTTGAGGGTCGCCGGAGAAGGGGTAGGCAGCGAAGGCGATGGCTAGAGGGCATTCTCGAGGCACTGCAGATGAAGTTATGTGATGTTAGGAAGATAGTGAGAGACCGGAAAGCGTGGCGTGACATGGTCCATAGGGTCACGAAGAGTCGGACACGACTGAACGACTGAACTGAACTGAACTTCCGCGTACATTAACCCTGGAAGCATTTGATGCACACCCGTTCCACCTAGCTTATATGAGATAATAAACCGAGGTTGCTTTCTTGCAGAATCGTTTTCATATTCTTCATATAAATCATTAATAACAGCGGGGATAGCGGACATCCTTGCAATAGCTCTTTTCATAAATCAACTTTAGACGCACTTCTTAACCCCTATCTTGCAAGCCCAACTTTATTATCCCTGTATGTTTATTTTAGTAATTCAATTACTTCTTTACCGATGCCTTCAAATTTAGGTATGTTCCAAGGTAGTTACCTGTTTACGCTGTCGTATGCACCACTTATTCCAGAAAAACTAAATGCAGTGGCCTGCTTTCCGCCATGGCTATTTATATGCATTGGGTGCCACAAAAATGCTATCTAGGCGCCTACTACTCCTGACCCCGTTCTACAGTTCGCCCAGAACGTTATTACTTTCTATCCATGCCTAGATTTTAGTTCTAATGCCTGTATTGCCAACCTGTAATTAGGCAAACTGAAGTTATCGTGATTGGTCTCAATGATATAATGTTTGTCCTATCTCCTTTTTTTATAGACTTGATTCATCCAACTCAGTCGCCAGCAGGCAGGAGCTACATTGTTATGACTGTTTCCAATGCTTATCACAACGTGTCCTTGCCTCTTGGACCAAGCCCATTAATTAGGTTGATTAGAATTTCGTTCATCCCGATGGCTGTACCCACAGGAATATTTGTCTCCGCATTGTTCCAGTTAAGATTTTTCACTTGTAAGCTCCTTTTTTCTTGGCTGCCTGATACTGCTGTTTCTTCAGGCGAGATTACCTCATCATCGCGCCTAAATGCTTCGGAAGTGCAGTGACTGATGTAATATATCCTATGACCTTATCATCTTCTGGACCTATTCCTCGGTGTCCTGAATCTGTTCTTGCCCCCTATCATTTCTCTTAACCAGGCAGCTATATGGATCCAGAATTTATTTGCCGCCTATTTAGTTGAGTCGCGCACTTCGGTCATCCAGAGATCAGTGTGCTGTTTTTATTATTTTTTTTACTCTGCGCCAGTATCTGTACTTCCAATTTTTGTTGTGGATAGGATTTTCATTTCCTAGTTTCTTTTGAGATAGCTGCGCTTTCTTAGCTTCTCTATGTTCTCTGGAAGGCCTCTGTTTTCGCTCAATTGTCTGTTTAATTTACCTATTCAGCCAGCTTCGAGGAGTGTCCCTACATTTGCAACAATTTGACTCTTTCACTTGTCGACGTTTTGTAGGGATGAGTTGTATAACAACCCCACTCCTCCATGAGGTGTTTCTCGATCGTTTCCTCAATGCCCAAATGCTATTAGCTCCAGATATTTGTTAGTTCAATTTGAATTTGTTCTTTGTGCTTCCCGGTTTTTACATTCGGCCGGGTGTCCTATCTGCAGGCTAATACGTGAGCTTGCGAGGAAGGCGCAGGCAGTATGCGCCTTCCTCGCAAGCTCACTTCAGATTCTTTGTGATATCAAGCAGTAATCAATGGTCGTTTGTATATTCCGTAAATCCCATATGATCTGGCTTTCACATTTCCTTTCTCTATTTATAATATCTAGGGTAAATTACTCACAAATGTCTAGCGTTAACTTCCACTTGCCGTCGGTGTATCAATCATGATCCTCATTTTGTCCTATATCACCCAGAAAAATTCTCGCGGCCCCGTCTCCAAACTGTTTGATATTTTCACTGAGGCAGTTCATCAGATCTCTGTTTTTCTGTTTAAATTCGCTCGGTTCACAAATAGGCTATCGCTAGCCGTACGATTTTACCCGCTATTGTTCCTTAAAACCAGACATGTTCTTTGAAAGGTGGTTTCACCCTTTACCAATTAGTCCTTTGGCGTATCAACATACCGAATCCACCACCCTTCATCTCCGTTGTTTGTCTATTGCACCCTTCCCAAACATAGCATTCTATACCCGGTGGTCCTTCCAGGTTCCTGAAGTGTGTCGCGCTTATAGTATATCCACCGACTTCACAACCTCTTTACTGCTGTTTTATTTGTAGCCATTTCGCTCTCCTGCTGATTTTCATGTTTGTGTAATGAATAATGGAGTTAAATTTATTTTTCTTAGCTTCTTTTCTGCATCTTCTTAAGGCCAGCTGGTTAGAGGTGTTCTCCAGCCTGACAGTTTCTGTTTCACTGTGACGCCCTACGCTCGAAACGCTCGCGGTTACCCTAAAAAATCTACCGCACTACCTGCCAGGCGGACGCCGATCTCAGCGCTCCCTTTTCCTTCAAAATGGATTCCATCTTGCTAAATTGCCGTTCCAGATCTTGCTCTGATATCAGTTACCTCGAAATGCATTTCTAGGCTTAATTCTTTAATTTTCTGGTTGGCCCTAGCCACTTCCATTTCAATATATGGATTTTTTCGGATCCCCTCTGGCACTGTGCACTCTACAATCTGCACCCTTGGAGCTACGGCCGAGAACTCTTCCACTCCCTTGCCAACCGCGCCGCTACTAACACCCCCCTCACTGTTTAAAACATTTAATCCTGCCACTAAACGACCATACTGTGGTCTACAGATTTCTCTGACAGTCCGTATCTCGTTATCTGTAGCACATGGTCTTTCCTGGAAACACCCCGATCCCAAATCTAGTACCTTATTTCACCCTTTTCCTGATTGCTGGGCTGTACCTTATTATGTTTGAGTTATCGCCGATGAAACCCAGTTTGCTATGCTTTTTTTCTCTCTCTTCTTTCTAGCCTACTCGTGGCCCCCGTTCTGGCGTTGGTTACACGCCCCCTTACTAACTCCACAAAAGACGCATTTCAAGGGAGCGGCGCTGGTATTATGCATGTCGCCCCTAGATAACCTTACCTCTTCTGCGCCTTCGTGCACTTTGTCCCTATCCTGCTCCCTATCCATGCCCTTATCTGTTCCGGAGTTCCCCTGATACCGTGGAGCACGCTTTCCGTTTTTGAAGACAGGGTCAGCCATTTCTTTCTCCATATTGGCCAGTTGACTCCTAAGCCTACCATTTTTCGCTCTTTCCATCTCCAGTTGCATTTCTATGGCAACCAAACCTGATACCAGTGAGGCATTCTTTGCGTCTACTCTTCCTAGGCGTTCGCACAGCACGCCACATCCGCACCTGAACTGACTATCCCCCTCTTCTACCAATTTACACCGCATGTCATCAAAAATCACCCACACCTCCCTTTCCGTGCACTAAACATATTTCTTTTTCAGCATATAACGCATGGCCAGCGCATACGCCGTCTACGCCTACGCATACGTTACGCATAGGGTTACGCCATCGCATACGCAGATGAATGGATGGATGGATGGATGGATGGATGGATGGATGGATGGATGGATGGATGGATGGATGGATGGATGGATGGATGGATGGATGGATGGATGGATGGATGGATGGATGGATGGATGGATGGATGGGTGAGTGAGTGAGTGGGTGGGTGGATGGATGGATGGATGGATGGATGGATGAATGGGTGGATGGATGGATGGATGGATGGATGGATGGATGGATGGGTGAGTGGGTGGGTGGTTGGGTGGATGGGTGGGTGGGTGGATGGATGGATGGATGGATGGAATATAGGAGCCCCCCCCCCCCCCCTTTGCAACGGGTGGTAGCAGTAGTTATCATGCTTGTTTTTTCCCTGTATCCTCATTATTGTTTAGATCGGTTAACTATGCCATCATTCTATTTACAGAATTTTTGTTTCCACGAAGGTGGTTCAGCTTCAAGCCATTCGCACACCTCTGCATTTCCTTTTCCTTCTTCCTACATTAGAAACAAAAAGAACTCTCGAGCTGTAGCTCCTGATGCAGGAAACGCATCCACTTAGGTTTGAGTAATAAACAAAAATGACGTATTAGCCCTATTCTTACAAAATTGAATCATGTGCAGAGATGTAACTTGTTTACTACTTATCAACTCAATGACACGCCGTCAACAACTTGTAAACAAAACAACTGAAGCATACTCAATCAACAACTTGAAATTCAACAGCAGCATTAGTGCTGCGTTGACAATCTGTGATAGGTCAAAAACTTTGATACATCCAGTCAGTCAACAGTATTAGTACATACAGTCCACAATTTGGTGTACGACTATTCGATCTGCATTGAAACGATAACATGTCTTGTACTTGTGAGCCATGCACTGACTGAATTTACCTGAGTAAAAAACAAACCCGTACTTTAAACACTAATTTTTGCAAGGGCGGCATCATAAATCAATATTATTGGAGCATAGGTCGGTGTACGCGAACAGATGAATGTACTACTGATTTCGAAAAGAACTTCAAGCATACAAATGCCGTCGCATAGTTAACGAAGGTAACATGAGGCATCAATTGATGGGATTAGATTTTTTTCGTGCAACAATAGCCAATTGAAAATACGTTTTTACTTACGACTCGCCGTCAACCGTCATTTTTTGCCAAAAGAAATACTCCTCGGATGAAATGTTTATTTGTTTGTTAAAAATACATGTCTCGGTAATATTCAGGGGTGGATCCACTTCATCGGCGACGAAAAAATTCGTATGGGTCTGCTTGTAAACCCAAAGTCTTTGCCTTGTATCGAAAACCTGCCCGTGGGGAAATATTGGAGAAAAAAGGATAAATACGTTTATATCCAAAAATAATTGAAATAATTTATAAGTAACCTCTGAATATTTGCACCATCTTCACAAAACAAGATCCAGGCACAGGGAAAACTGCGCACGACAACGTTTCTTCCTATATTATTACCGTACCACCCTCGTGGTGTCTACATATTCCAGTATGAAAAAAGCATCTTGTTAAAAGGCCTGTAAGAAGGTTTATAAGGTTTATACTTCAAAAATCTATAAGGGAATGAGTGCCTGAAACCCGAATTTGAAAATTCGAACTCCTTTGCTCTTTACATTTCAAATACTCATGTAATCGCCAAAGTGTCGCAGATGTTACTACTTCTCTGCAGTGCACAACATCTGGCTCGGTTCACAATGATGCCATCGTGTATATCGGAGCGAAGTTTCAAGCCGAGAAAAGGTTATTTGCAAACGAAACACCCGCAACATCAATATAAAGCTCGTGAAGAGTTGCATGGTAGCATCGGATGACAGACGACAGCACGTGGCACAACACAGGGGGAATGGAAACAGATTGACAAACATAGCACCATCTAGATTTGGTCTTCATTGCTCCCAAGCAGAAGAGGAGAAGTGGGAACTAATTTTGTGGTGTTTTCACCATTTACATGCTAGCTTCAAACGACTTCGCACACCTTCCTTAAAAACTACGTCTATTCAAATCGTTGCATGTTTCCCAAATGTCAAAAAGCGCTTCAGCTTCCCTTTAACATAGGATGGGTGCGTAATCCTTAAGATAAATATGGAAGCATAAAGCGGTGCTCGGTGTTGTTAAGGATGATTTAATAAACGTGCACTTCAGGGTATCATTGTCGCAAATTTATTTCGAGATAGTTCTATTTCAGATTACAAAGTGTAATATGCGCGCTTCGATATCTATTTTCTTCTAGCTAAGCTAGAATGCGCACCCTTACAACGAGGATGGACATATTCGTATTCCGTGTTCATCATTTGTGCCTCTGACTTCACTTTTTTAATTTATGTTTTATTTTTATCACCTCTTTTCTGATAGTTATTGTAGACTGTCACTTATAATTTTTTGCTGTGCACTGCAGTGGCGGACCAATGCAGGGTGCCTCAAAAACGGCATTTCAGCGTTTGACTACCATTAGCTTTGTGTAGCAGATTAAACTCCAATTACAAACATCTTCGCTTCTTACTAAACTCAAAATTAAAAAGCAAACCGCACAAAAGAACGAATTGTTTTTATAAGTTCTTTTTTATTTTTCTTATGCAGTATTACCGAGTCGCTATGGTATTTAAATGCAGATAGAGAAACGCAGCATCTAATTATAGACCTCTATCTATATTACCTGTTTTCTTCAATACCTCGAAAGAAAACTCAATTATACTTAATACATTTTTGAACAAACGTAGGGCTGCAACCAACTGTTGGTTTTCTTTCGTCGAGTACAAATCGACTGAAATAGCTCTCAGCGCGATAGAAGGAACCATTTAAAAAAACATCAAACATGGAACGCCTACAATAGCATTATTTCATTCTGAAACATTTTGAATGCTTCGAACCTAAAATGCTTCGTGGTAAACTCACTTTAAATGGCATCAGCGGAAAGCCTCATGCTTTACTTGAATCGTATATGGCCAATGGAAGTCAGTGTGTCTGCATTAACAGCAATCCTGACTATCATTATATTAATTGGAATACCACAAGGGTGCTTTTTTAGGCCTGTTTCTGTTCATTTTGTATACAAAGTGATATTTCATGCTGACAAAATTGTTTACATCATCGTATATGCACATATATATCATATCACAGTAGAGTGCTTATTTCTGGTATTTGCTCGAAAGATCTCCTTCTTTATTTTAATTATGTATTAAAGAACATTTTCGTCTGGTCGCTATCACATCAAATATAACAATATTTAAAATTCAAGATTTTTTGTCTCAATCCCTAAAAAGGACTTTTATTCTAAAAAGTGCCTAAGCTTCGCGACAAAATCAGTGATAGTGTGACAAAATTGGCAACATTAGGGATAGAAATAAGTTGGACAAGAAGTGAAACAATATTTCTTTCGGTATGAATTTCAGATACTTGAACCTGTCCATCTTGTGATCTAAGAGAAAATAAAAAGCGGCATCCAGCAGAAAAAAAATCAGTACGGTTCAACGCTGCTAAACCGAAATGGAGCGAAAGCATTAGCTGCAGGTGACCGAGCGTTCTTCTCCTCCTCTTTCTTCTTCCTCCTTTTCTTCTTCGCGGCTGTTCAAGGTCATTATTGATTGAGTCCACGGACTACGCGACGAGCCGAAACCTGGCGTAGTATTGCTTTCGCAATAAACCTACAATGCGAAGTGACTGATAAGTCAGCACCACCAGCAGGATCGATGCTGACACACCTCTTTCATAAGGGGACAGGCATTTTAAAGGGTGCGGATAAGTATACCGCTGTGGGAAACAGTCATCAAAAGCTTTCAGCAAGGAGGGAAGAGGAAGAAAGACACCGATAAAAGATCAAATGAACCACACCTGCAACGCCCAATGTCTCAAGAATAGGATGGAGATAGAGCGGGCACGTGCTGTGAACCAAGACCAGAGGATAGAAATTAGGTTCATATAAGAGTGTGCCGTCGAAGCACTTAAATAATTTCGACCTTCATCTACGCAGCAGGCATGACGACCGTTTTACAATTCTGCTTGATAAAGGAAGCAGGAATTTTCTACTCTCAAGCAGCATTTTGTTACGCCGGCATTTTCATGCTTAGTGTGTGTATCGGCTGCCTAATAAGACAAATGGACAGTATTTTCTGTCGCTGGAGGAAAAGCGAAATTATGGGCTGCTTCAGCTCCACCTTCAACCGTATCACGCAGCAACACTGCTGGGTCCTTTCCCCGCACCACTTACGGACCCTCCAAGCGCACTTTGCTAGTCTACTTGTTTAACTGCTGTCTCTTATAGTGCGACCTTTATTACCTTACACATGCTCATTAGTATCCAGTCCTAAGCTGCTTTGTTACGCAAGAGAGACCATCCGGCATAGAAACTATGTCCTGCTCTAACCAGCCGGCATAAACATTTAGAGCGTGTCAGAGAAGTAACGAGTCCGACTCGGCATCCAGCGTCCGTATTTTGAGATTGCGCCTTTATCGAAACTGTCACTATCTGCCTCAGCTCGTATTATCTTAATGCTGTAAACAGCGCAGCTGGGTACCAGTACGTTTCTACCATTTCTGTTTACCACGTTTAAAGCAACGAGATCACTCAAGGTTTGGAAGATAGAGACACTTTTGATAACGACGCTAACTCGAAACACCAACCAAGGTATTGCAATGGCTTCGATACGCATCTAATGTTAGAACTACAAATGAACTACCTAAAATATCAGCTCCTGCCAACTAACCCATTGAATTTTTTCTAGCGGCACTACACGAATATAAAATTGATACGTGCAAAGCGAGTTCAGCTGTCAACTAACGTGCAGAGGCATGCCCTAAAGTTTTGCTCTGATAAGGCAAATGCCTAGCTCACAATGCCAATTTATACCACGAAATAGGCTGGTAACTCCAACGTCGCTTCAAAACTTTTAGAGAGGAAGCGTTGACGTCGCGCTTTATGTGTGCACTGGTCACAAATTCACAACTAGAAGATCTATAATCGAGTGACCATCAGTTTTAAAGTGAAGCTGTGAGTGGCTTACTGATGAATTTATCAGCGATGATGCCGATGTAACTGCGAAATTGCGGGTTGAGAATCTACGACTGCATACAAAGTGGCGCGAAGTAGAGACATATAGGTAGCTATAGCATATCGTTACGATGTTTAAGGTACCTTATGGTGTTGCAAGGAGGGAAATGGTATTCCTTCAAAATGAATGGTAGTTTTCAAAGCCTCTATTTAGTATCGACAATTTAGGTGTTACAGTAGCGACCAAGAGTGAAAATTATAGAGGAAGCCCTTTCAACGATGCGAACATGGATATGCAAATATAGACAACTTTTTTACCCACACACAAAGACACTAGAAGCACTGCAATAATATAAACAAGCGGGGATTCAAAGCTTACGTCTCGAGTGAGAGGCTGTATGCCCGTTAATAATCTTTATCTTGGGGTCGATATGTCAACTAACAGCCAACTAACTAGTTTCCAAATCGCCTCGTAATGCTAGGCTGGAATGAAGCGACGATCAGACCCCTTATACCTCTTTTATTATGTTGAACGAAGCGAGCTTGTTAACAAAGTGCTAATGCAGAACATAGGGCTCTGTATCAAAGCAACGTTTTGACTTTCGCTGCGGGAGCATTATGCAAGGCTTTGCTTCAGCGCAGCGTAGTGGGTCATGTAGTCAGTGGCTAGGATGATACACGTGTTTCCTATCGATTAAGTTGGGAAGGTCTGCGGGGGCGACTCCAAATTGTTGAAAGGGTTCATTTGGGGGTGGCCTCGGGTTCAAATCCTCGGTGATCTCATCCGGGGTGTCTTGCGTCGCTGGTGCTCACGGCACACTTTGACGTAATGGGCGTCGTCGGCCGCTAACCATGGTCGATAATACCTTTCTCAGATTTGGTGAAACATGCGTGCAAGGCCGAGACGTCCTGTTGTTGACTCAACGTGGAGCGTTTGGAGAATTTCCTACCGGAGGTTTGTAGACACAACAACAAATTGTGCGGTCCTACTGGATGCAAAGTTCGTCACGAGGATGTCGTTGGGTAAACGAAGGACGGCAGCTAACGCTTGAATACAGCGGGAGTGGAAGCAGTCTTCCCTTCTTGGTAATAGGATCTGATCCAGATCAAGTTCTGATAGCTGCTATTTTGCGAAACATCTGAAGCCTACCGATCCCAAATGCATCGTCACCGTCTTCTTTCGAGGGATCGTGGATGGGAGCTCGGGATGAGCAGCCTGCGTCAGAATGCTTACGGCCAGACTTGGAAACTACAGTTCATCAAATTCTTGAAGACCTATTCTCCATCTGGCAAGACGCCAGTGGGGTCCTTCACATTTTTCAGCAACAGAGCGCGTGGTCATCGCTACCACCTTGAATGGTCGGTCGTATAAATATGCACGGAACTTTGAGGCTGCCCAGATGAACGCGTGACACTTTCTCGGCCATCGAGATATTTGCTTCGGATTTCGACAGAGAGCGCCTGGCGTATGCGATAATTCTTTGTTGTCCTACAGTGCTCTGAGCGAGAAATTCGGCTAGGCCAACGCTACTTCCGTTGGTAGGTATAGCAGCCCGGCTTTTTCTTCGACATGGCCGAGGACAGGAGGGGTCTGTAAGCAGCGTTTAAGTTCCTTAAAAGCTACTACTTGCGGCTCTTCCCATTTAGAAGGCGCATCTGCTTTTTATGCACCAATGGTTCGGCGATGCGCGAATGGTTCCTGTCAAATCGGCAGTAGTAAGCCCTCTACCCAAGGAATCTGCGCCCTGCTTTCTTGTGGGAAGGCTATGAAAGTGCCCGATTGCAGCAGTTTCCAGCGGGTCTGGGTAAAAGGCATCCTTGCTCAAGATATATCTCAGGAATAACAGCTACTCGTAGGCGAAGTGGCACTTTTCTTATTTTAATCTTAGTCCGGATGAGACGAGGGCATCCAGCACTGTCCGCAGCCTTTTAAGGTGGTAATGAAAGTTTGAAGAGAAGGTAACGACGCCATCGAGGTATACGCAACAAGTCTGCCGCTTCAAGCCAGCCAGGACAGTTGTCATTACTCGTTGGAACGTGAGCACAGGCCAAATGGCACTACCTTGAGTTCGAAGAGGCCGTCTGGTGTTATGAACGCCGCCTTCTCGTGGTCTATTTCTTCGACCCCTACTTGCCAGTATCAACACGAGGCACCGAATAGACATTCTTAACGTGACATTGTTCTAGCGACGGCAATAACCGCAGAACCCAAGTGTTCCGTCTTTCATCTTCACTGAGAGGACTGCTGTCACCCAAGGGTGATTCGGTGGCTGAACCACGTCCCAGCGAAGCATTTTCTCAATTTGATCGCGGATGGCTAGAAGTTCGCGTTGCGATACACGGTAGGAGCCTTAACGAAGAGGTCGGCCGTTTTCGTCTGTAATAATTCGGTGCCTTGCCAACGGGGTTTGTCGCCCCTTTAAAGCTGAAGGAAAATTCTCGCTGTAGGTTACAAGAAAACTGTGAATCTGGTCTTGCCTCGGTGGGGTAAATCTGTGGTGATGCCGAACGTAGGCTGCTTGGAAAGGTTGGGCGCATTGTCTTCTGTTCGGATGGGGAGGGCGAATACACCTCAGCTTTCCGCCAGCTCGTCAAAAAAGGCGATCGTCGGGCGCTTACTAAGATGCAGATATTTTTTGGAGAAGTTCGGAACCAGTACCTGAGCCTGTCCTCCCCGAATTTTGGCAACTCCTCTTGTGGTGCCAAGCCCTCGTTCTAAAAACAACTAGGTGCTTGCCGAGATTCAGCGAGCAGCCGAGTATGGTCCCACAAACAAAGGAAGAAAACTACCATTCGCAGACGGAAAACCTTTCTTGAGTGAGGTTTATGCCATAGCCATAAATGTTGCTCCACTGTTGAGTTGACATTTCCTGCCCAGCTCGCTATCAGTGGGTGCAGCAATTTAACGATATCTTGCATAGCTCCTCAGCATGGGCACGATCATTGTTTTCATAGATTAGCTGCAGGCACTGTGTACAGTCAGAAACCAATGCTGAAATCAAAAGTTTACACAGCTTGCTACTTCGCCGGACCTCTTCAGACTTCATTATCCTGTTAATGAAGGTGCTCGTAAGCTGACAAAGCTTGATTTCTTCATTTGCGGGGTACTTCAAGCCTCCATTGTCCTTGGTTTTCATTAACCTGTAACTGGTCCAGTTGACTCATATTTCCTGCTACAGTCTCTTGTACGACAGACATGCCGCCTCAAAAGCATTACCAAATATCGCATTAATTAAGCAACAACTTGGTAGTGATAAACAAAAATTGGGGTTCTTAAGTCTCCTTGCGGAGCCTCGTTAGCGTACCCGCACTTTAATACCTGCTTATTCACCGTATCCCTAATTACTTCTGTCGCATATCATTATAATACAGCCTTAAGCCACCGCAGTATATGAAATAGCATCCTACAGATAAGTATATAAAGACCCTCTTTACCGAAGCCGTACGAGCATGCCCTATAGAAGTATAGTGTGCCTGACTTGGGATCTAAGGGTTCCACTTTCAATTCCCATTTCACCCTTGCGTCTCATTGACTCTGTCTGGTTTGGCAGCTCCTGCCACATTGAACATGTCATGTGTCCTAATTGCGCCAAAGGTGTCTGGCCATATTACCAACAAAAGTGCTTCTTGCCAGAGAAGTGTTTTTCTGACTTTCCATCGACAGAGCGGGCGCCAGATTTCCTGTGGAACGGGGCTTTTCAGTTTATCGCATCGGCTCAAACAGTCTCAAGAGTTTAAACACATGTTATATGCACAGGCTACTTGGCTTGAAAGGCCACTCAGACTAGCGGCAAAATTTAGAACAAATTGTATGCTTATATGAAAAAAAAAAAACAATCGCACCTTTCTAGATATGTCCTCGCAACATTACCTGCGAGAAAAGCTTCTAGTGCTACCTCATCGTTTTCATCTACTGCACACATCGTTAAAAATCCTAGTTCACTGGCCAGCTCCTTGGTAACTAAATAGGTTAAACAACATGACTGAAACACAGGCAAAGAGGACAACACAACTAGCGCGGTTGTGCCGTCTTGTTCTCCAGTGTTCCCGTCACGTTGTTTGCGCTGACAACCTATAATTAATCACCAACAATTCCAATCTGCTGCCCCTTGCAGCAAATTCAACGACAGCTGGTACGGCATTATGCTTCAGCATTTGGACTTTTTAACCTCAGTGCCGTTTCATTCCAGAGGAAGCGAGTGTATTTCCACTCCTCGCTGCTGCCTTTGCCTCAAGCGAGCGCAACAGATAAAATTAGAGGGTCTCTTAGATGTCTCTTAAGCAGAGGACGGCGAAATTTTACCCTTCTCCTACGTTTGCCTCTCATCGTTTGCACAGTTGCAGTCATTTCAAGTCGTCCTTTCATATATTGGTCGTTTCCCAGTCATGATGAGTCTGCCTGCGTAGTCATTTTAGTCCTTACCCCTCATAACTAAGCAGGTTACTCATTTAGAATCAGTAGTGGTCATTACAAGTCGTCGTTTGACACATTGGTCATTTCGTAGTCATTAGCAGTAATTATGAGTCATGCCTAGCTCTTATAGTCTTTACCACACACCACTAAGCATTTTTACTCATTTCTAATCAATTGCGGTCATTACATGTAGCTTGACATACTGGTCATTACAAATCATTTTAGTCATTATTATACATTATTAGTCAGATCATTAGTCATTACCTCTATCAGTCTCTATAACTTTTATTGATTACCTATCACCATCAATCATTTTCATTCATAATCTCCCTCCTTGCATGCCCGCTTTTTACAACTGACACCAGAGCACAGATGCAACACCACACAGATTATAGGCACAGCTTCTGCGCACAGATTTTCACTCCGTGAGCATAGAGCGGCTTTCGCCTTAAAAGAAACGCGTCCCGTCTCAACGTTAGCGTGCTAGCACACGCGCGCACAAAAACGTTTGCGTTGACGAAGCATGCGCGAGGCGAATGTGTCCAGAAAGAAAGACAACCGCGCGCTCGTAGCCGGCGACCCGGCGGCGACGTGTCCTCGAACAGTGGCGCCCTCAGCATAAATAGCGGCCGCAACTGTAAACTCCCCAAGGATGCGCTTGCCCATTTACTGAGGCGCGACGCAGCTGGCCGCACCCAGTGCGCTTCCATCGAGCGGCCGTGGTTTAAAGGAGCTGACAGCCTACTTGTCTAAGGCAAACGTTGAGGATTTTGTTCCTATGTTTGGTCGTTGGTATTTGACGAGAAGCAGTGTTATGGTGATTATCGGGATAAAGAATATTAAATGAAAGGCGGAAGTAAAATCAACTAGCCGATGGTGGGAGTAGAACCCACGACCTCCGAACATCGCGTCCAGTGCTCTTCCAACTGAGCTACGTCGACGGCTGTCAAACCTTCCGCTTGCTTGGGTATTTATGTTGACTAACCGAAACCTGTTAGCGTTCACCACGCCATACTTGTTGCTAGCAGCGGATGTGGTACATCTTATACCGCGAGCGTCACGTAGCACGTGATCATTTGGGAGGGCGGCAGCTGTGCGAGAACCCACTTACGCTACTTTTTTCGACCGCTAGATTGCCAGAAACGAGACACTCGCAAGCTATTATGCAGATAATGAGGGGTTCGTTATTACAGAGTTTGAAGGGGCGCCGTGACGTTCGCCAGACCACTAATTCCAGCCGGCCGCTATAGTTCTTTACAGCTTCCCGATGCCCGAGAGCCCAATCATAACGGCGAAATCGTAGCGCGTAATATTTTATTCCGCTTCAATAATCAGCGTTTTGGCATCGATGTGAGCGGCACACGACAGCAAAGTTCGTTAACAGATATGACGTTTCCTTCTCGTGCTGCTTCGCTGATTTTTTGGGCACGCACTTTATATTTTACATTCGAATGTTCTTCAAGTTACTATGCAGAAAACAAAAAAAATGGTGTTCTTATTTCGCGTGTGTTCGTGGAGTGCTTGTAAAGATGGGGACTGCAAACTCAGATAAATGCGGTGTTGTCAACAAGCCCGATGGAGCGTCTGCTTGCTGTGATCATGGTGATGGTGGCTTTGCCCTTCGTAGCGGGTCGCCGCTGCCTTCTGGCGCGACGCAGCCAAAAATGAAAACAAAGTACACAGAAAGTAAAAAAGTCAGCTAATACGCTGTCCAGGATCTACGGTCACAAGCACTAAGGTCACTCCTACAGGCTCCTCAAATCCCAAGGCAGCTGAAAGCGTTCGGAACTCGGAGGTCGGCAAAATAGCTGGACAAGCAAAAATCACGTGGTTGATCGTTTCTACCGACGCCCTGAAATGGCGCCAGTTGTGTCGAAATCGCTCGTGAAGCACGTTCGCTTCCCTATGGGTGAAGGATAGGCTTCGCCTTAGCGTGTGGAAGCCATTCTCCCGTCTTTGCCTTTCGCACTCGTTCTCAAACTTTCGCAGAAGTAGCGCTCGAGCGATCCGTAACAGCGGCAGTGATGAATGCCGGCGGAACACCAAAACGGCGACGCAGATTTGCTGACCGTCGGGTCCACCTCGTCGACACCCCCGCAATTTGGTTGGAAAACATTTGTTTTCAGTATTTAACCGTCAACGATATGTGGGCACTACACGTAGATGGCAAAGATGGTTTGGAGCAGCATTTGGTGGGCTAGGCTAACTTTGAGCAGACCAAAGGAGCAGACGAAGAAGCCAGTCCTCATAGCTGTGCTTCGCAGCGTCGTTGCCATGGTAACGATGCTGCTAAAATGCGCGGCCGCAGGTTGTGTTCGACGAGCAACCATGGTGGATGGCTTCCGATACGTCAGCAGAAAGCTGCGTTTCTGATAGGTTCCGCCCGAGTCGAGAGCTGGTCGAGCGAAATGGAAAAGGGGCTCCATCTCGAACAAGCTCAGAGGCGCTGTTTTTTTTCTATTGTATTTAAATTTTAAAAACCGTATAATTCTCATTTTCTTGCGCCGAGTTTCGTAATTCTTTTTTTACTGACATCAGCACGGTGCAAAGAACCTAGAGGTTGGCTGGAATTAACCGCCTTACGCACGTCACTGTGCCCCTTTAAAGGAGATGACAGTCTACTTGTCTAAGGCAAACGTTGGGGATTGTTTTCTTTTTCCTATGTTTGGTTGTTGGTATTTGACAAGATTTAGTCTTATGGTGAATATCTGGATAAGGAATATTAAATGAAAAGCGGGAAGACAAATATTTCGCCGATGGCGGGAGGCGAGCCCACGACCTCCAAATATCGCGTCCTGTGCACTTCCAACTTAGCTACGTGGACGACTGTCCAACCTTCCGCTTGGTTGGGTATTTATGTTCACTAACCGAACCCTGTCAAGGTTCACCAGCGGCTGATGTGGCGTGACGTAGCACGTGATCATTGGGGAGAGCGGCAGCTGTGCGAGAACCCACTTAGGCTACCGTTTTCGACCTCCAGACTGCCAGAAACGAGACCCTTGCAAGCTATTATGCAGATATTTAAAAGGGAAATGAGGGGCTCGTTTTTATAGAGTTTAGAGGAGCTAACAGTCTACGTGTCTAAAGCAAACGTTGGGAATTTTTTTTCCTATGTTTGATTGTTGGTATTTGACATGAATTAGTCTTGTATTAATATATGAAATGAAAATTGGAAGGCTTTTCATTTAATATCATTTATCCCGATAATAAACCATGAGACTAATTCTTATCAAATACCAACAACCAAACACAGATTAAAAAATCTCCAACGTTATCCTTAGACAAGCAGACTGTCAGCTCCTTTAAACTATATATATATATATATATATATATATATATATATATATATATATATATTGTGGAGAGGAAGAAGTACACGAGGAACATTCTAGGCAGTGACATTGTGATCGCTGCGCGTGTTGGACCTGACGGTGTTCTCTGTCGCTGTGCTCGCCTCTGATCTGCCCAGTCCTGCTGATCGAGCCCTGATGATTTGCTAAATAAACCCCCAATTTACATTTGGTGGAGCTGCCGGTTAAGATCTGTCCTCTCGCCCTGGAACTCCGCAGCCGCACAATACCACCTCCTGCGATGCCTGAGGACATTAACCACCAAGCCGTACAAGTTGGCTCGGCCATTATCTGTCCCGGCTCCCTCCGCATTCGAGACCCCGCCCTCTTCAGCGGCACTGACAACCACGACGTCGAGCACTGGCTCACATCCTATGAACGAGTGAGCGCTTATAACAAATGGGACGCGGAAACGAAGTTAAGCAACGTGATATTCTATCTTACCGGCGTAGCAAATCTATGGTTTCGCAACCATGAAGCGGACATTCTATCATGGTCCGTGTTCAAAAGATAGCTTCGTTGAAGTTTTCGGCCGTCCGGCTGTGAGGAAACTCCGCGCTGAGCAGCGCTTGCATGCGTGGTCTCAGCAGGTTGGTGAGAATTTCACAAGTTATATTGAGGACGTCGTCGAATTGCGCAAGAGCATGAACGCACAGATGTCAGAGGCCGGCAAGATTAAGTACATTCTGCAAGGCCTTCCAGATGCTGACTGGTCGAGATATCCGTACCGTCGCAGAAGTGGTCACACTGTGTCAAAGTTATGATGAACTGCGCAGACAAAGAGCCATACCTCGCGCGAACACCATGCAGTCTGAGTCGCTTGCTGACCTGGCAGATTCAGCTGAACATTCTGCGATGCTGCCACAAATCGAGAGCTTCATTTGGGAAGAAGTTTCTCGACAGCTCTCTTTTATGTCCTTCCATGAAGAGCCTTCCTCACACTTAGCTCCCAGTGTGCGCCAGATTATTCAGGAACAAGCAGCTGGATCTCTTCCTCCAGCCCCTCAATCCATGCCTGTCGCAGCTCCGTTGACATATGCGGCTGTTGCTGCCCGACCACCACCTATATATACCCTGCCGAAACCTGCCTACGTTCAGCCGCCTCTTGGTCCTACTCGAGAACCTGTGCAGTTTATTCGACCGGCTCCAAGACTGCCTAATCCCTGGCGCACGACAGATAACCGGCCAATTTGTTACACTTGCGGGCTGGCTGTACATATTTCTCGTTATTGTTGAAACCGTGTCCCAGTGTCGGCACCACCTATTCATGGTTCTGGGTACTGGTCTTCGACGCCTCAGTATTCCGCGCCTACTGAGCCTACAGCTAGCCGTCATTTCTCCCCAGACCACTCAGCCATGTCCGACCACCGTTCACCGTCGCCGCGACGCCACTCTATCTCCGATGCGACGTCGACAGAACGCTTCATGTGAGGAAAACTAGAGGCCACAGTTCCTGAGGCGAGAACTGCGACTCCGTCGAGCTTTCAAAGTCCTCATCTGTCGCCGGCCAACCTTATTGAAGTTTTCGTCGAGGGCGTTGCTGTCATGGCTCCAATTGACACTGGTGCTGCGATTTCTGTTATGGACGTAAAACAATGTAGCTCTTTGCAGAAAATGAAGACGCAAATTGCGGGATTTTCGCTGCAAACGGCCAGCGCTCAGTATATCAAGCCTTTAGCAGCGTGCACCGCTCGAGCAGTCATCCAGAATTCCTTTTATACGATTGAGTTTGTCGTGCTGCCAAGTTGCTCACACGCGGTTATTTTAGGCTTGAATTTCCTGTCGCGTCACGCTGCTATTATCAATTGTGCTCGAGCTTACGGGGGGTTCTCAACTTTACCCGATACCTTACCAGACGCTGATCCACAAATCCTGTGCTAAATACCTCGTCACCGAAGATATTGACCTTCCTCCCTGCTCTTCTGTGCTTGTTCGTGTCGCTTGTGCCTCTGTTAGCGATGAGACCGTTTTCTTCACACCAACCCATACTTTCCTGCGCCGCAAGTGTCTTCCATTGCCCTACGCTGTGCTCGCTATTTCCGCTGGCCGTTCCATGTTATCGGTCTCTGACCCAGTTAACTTCCCTTCTGCTTTGCGCCATGGTGAATGCCTCGCAGTATCCAGCCAATCAGATCTCTTCTGATCTCCGAGGAACCTGATGACGCGTCGCACCCTGTCGTGACTGCGCTCAGCTCCCCTTCACCTGCGCCCGCTACTCCCTCTACAGACTTGTTCCTCCGCTCCATCGACGCCGATCTTCCTCCAGCGCAGCGCACTCAGCTTTTGAACCTACTACATTCATTTCGCTCCTCCTTCGACTCTTATCGAAGTTCGACTCGCATCGACACCGGCACCCACGCACCACTGCGACAGCGCCCCTATTGTGTGTCTGCAACCGAACGCCGAGCTATTAAAGAGGAAGTCGACCTAACTAGTCAGAATGGCGTGATTCACCCCTCAAGCAGCCCTTGGGCGTCGCCTGTTGTCCTCGAAAAAAAGAAAGATGGTTCTATCCGCTTCTGTGTCGACTATTGCCGCCTTAATAAGATTACGCGCAAGAACGTCTACCCTCTCTCACGCATCGACGACGCTCTCGATTATTTGCAAGGCGCCGAGCTCTTTTCTTCCCTAGGTTTACGTTCCGGCTACTGGCAAGTTCCCCTGGAAGAGGCTGATCGACCCAAAACTGCCTTTGTAACTCCCGACGGCTTGTACGAATTTACAGTTATGCTGTTTGCCCTTTATTATGCTCCGGCAAACATTGAGCGGTTGATGGACATCATTTTCCGTGGCGTAAAGTGGAAGACATGCCTCTGCTACCTCGACGACATTGTCGCCTTTTCTCCTGACTTTGACACACGCCTCTATCATCTGAAGCACGTTTTGACCTGCCTATCTGATGCCGGACTGCAGCTGAATTTGAAAAAATTCAGCTCACCATTCTTGGCCACGTTGTCTCCAAAGAAGGTGTATCTCCAGATCCTGCCAAACTTCGTGCTGTAGCAGCCTTTCCTAAACCGACTTCCACCAAAGATTTCCACCAAAGACTTCCACTAAGCGACTTCCACTTCGGGCTGTGCTTTTACTTTCGCCGCTTTATTAGAAATTTTGCTTTCATTGCTGCTCCCTTGACAGACCTTCTGTTCGGCAGTTCCGACCTTTCGTCGTGGTCAGCAGCGTGAGGCGATGCCTTCAATGCTTTACGACACATCCTCACGGCACCGCCTGTCCTACGTCACTTGGACCCCACAGCGCCTACTAAGGTCCACACAGACGCCAGTGGTATTGGTCTCGGCGCTGTGCTCGCTCAGCTCAAATCAGGTTATACTGAATACGTGGTCGCTTATGGTAGCCGAACACTCACGAAGGCTGAATCGAATTACTCTGTCACTGAAAGAGATTGGGCTCTTACTGAATTCCGCCCTTACCTATAGCAGCCCTTTTGACATAGTGACGGACCACCATGCGCTTTGCTGGCTTTCCTCACTGAAAGACTCGTCCGGCAGACTGGCAAGATGGGCTATTCGCATTCAGGAATATGATGTCCGCGTTGTTTACCGCTCCGGGCGCAAGCATCACGACGCCGATGCACTTTCCCGCTGCCCCCTTACAGCTGAGGTCGCGAGCTTTTCCTCTTCCGACATTTCCCCGCCATCGCTTCACATCAATGATATGCCGTCAGCGCAGCGGCAAGATCCTTGGACAAATTCTCTCCTAGATTTTCTCTCCAATCCTACAGCTGCTTCTCCATTGCCTGGTCTCAGCCGCCATGCTTCCCACTTCACCATTCGTGATAACCTCCTCTACCGCCGCAACTACTGCGCAGATGGCCGCAAGTGGTTGCTAGTTATTCCCCGGCAGCTACGTTCGCAAATATGTGACTATTTTCACGCTGACCCACAATCCGGTCACGCGGGTGTCTTCAAGACACTCACCTCCGGCTGCGTTACTACTGGCGGGGCATGTACACCTTCGTACTCAAGTACGTTCGCTTATGCCTCACCTGTCAACGTCGCAAGCCATCTCCTCAACGTTCCGCTGGAGAGTTGCTGCCGTTACCCAACCCACCACGCCCTTTCGACCGCGTCAGCATTGATTTGTACCGGCCGCTTCCCTACACTGCAGCCGGCAACCGCTGGACTATTGTAGCCTTTGATCATCTGACGAGGTATGCAGAAACCGCCGCACTTCCACCTGCCACAGCGTCAGAAGTAGCTTCCTTCATTTGGCAGCGATTTGTTCTTCGCCACGGCGCACTTCGAGAGCTGCTCAGCGACAGAGGACGCGTTTTCTTTAGTGACGTTGGGAAAGCCTTGCTCACCAAGTGCAACATTATTCATAGAACAACCTCCGCCTATCATCCCCAGACTAATGGCCTTACTGAGCGTTTCAATCGTACCCTTGGCGACATGCTCTCTATATACGTCTCCTCCAACCACTCAAATTGGGACCTCGTCCTTCTGTATGTCACGCTTACAAAACCGCAACGCAGTCTACTACTGGCTTCTCTCTTTTTTTTCTCCTCTACGGCCGTCACCCCTCTGCTACAATCGACACCATACTCCCGTATCAACCAGACATATCAGAGTATACTCCTGCGTCTCAAGCAGCCCAGCATGCGGAAGACTGTCGACAAATTGCCCGCGCATTCAAGGCTAACACCCAGTACCGCCATATATCCAACCATGGTAACCAACACTCGACACCGGACTTCTCATCTGGCGCTCTTGTGCGAATGTGGACACCTTTTAATGCTCCTGGACTGTCTTAAAAATTTCTTGCTTAATACCATGGCCCATAGCGAGTTCTGGAGCGCACCTCTTCGGTTAATTATGTGTTGGAACCTCTTACGCCGTCCCATGATCTACGCCGGCGCAGACAGGAAATTCTTCACGTCATGCGCCTTAAACCCTATTACGACCCTGCCGTCTTGCTCACGCCGTAAGTCGCCAGGATGTCTCCTCTTTGTCCTGCGGTAATTGTGAAGAGGAAGAAGTACACGAGGAACATTCAGGCAGTGGCACCGTGATCGCTGCGGGTGTTGGACCTGACGATGTTCGCTGTCGCTGTGCTCTTCGCTGATCTGCCCAGTCCTGTTGATGAGTCCTGCTGATCTGCTCAGAAACACCCACATTACAATATATATATATATATATATATATATATATATATATATATATATATATATATATATATATATATATATATATATATATATATATATATATTTTTTTTTTTTTGTCACAAACTAATGTAATCTTTACTTTTTCTTTTTCAAAAGCTACCGACCTGCTGTCTTATCACTGTTATTCTAGAGCGCAGATCGATTGCTGTATTCTTTTTGTTCATGATCATTGTCGCGAGACGCCGCTATATCATTTCCTTTGTCGCAGAATATGCCTCGTGATGTATCTCGAAAGATTACAGCCCCGCGCATGTGTTTCATCAATGTTACAGGTTATGCTAGTCACAATTAACTGTTTTATATTGATCAGTATACGCCGCCTTTAACCGTAGCACTGCCGCGCGAAACATGCATTCTTAAACCGACGAGCATGTTTGCTGTTACTGCTGCCGCCTATTCACTTAGTGCTTTTGCGGGCCGAAATCAGCCAAAGAAAGAGTTTCATTCAAGTTCAATGTCTCCATATATATATATATATATATATATAAACCTATATATACCAATATATACACACACGCACCTGTGTGTGTGTGTGTGTGTGTGTGTGTGTGTGTGTGTGTGTGTGTGTGTGTGTGTGTGTGTGTGTGTGTGTGTGTGTGTGTGTGTGTGTGTGTGTGTGTGTGTGTGTGTGTGTGTGTGTGTGTGTGTGTGTGTGTGTGTGTGTGTGTGTGTGTGTGTGTGTGTGTGTGTGTGTGTGTGTGTGTGTGTGTGTGTGTGTGTGTGTGTGTGTGTGTGTGTGTGTGTGTGTGTGTGTGTGTGTGTGTGTGTGTGTGTGTGTGTGTGTGTGTGTGTGTGTGTGTGTGTGTGTGTGTGTGTGTGTGTGTGTGTGTGTGTGTGTGTGTGTGTGTGTGTGTGTGTGTGTGTGTGTGTGTGTGTGTGTGTGTGTGTGTGTGTGTGTGTGTGTGTGTGTGTGTGTGTGTGTGTGTGTGTGTGTGTGTGTGTGTGTGTGTGTGTGTGTGTGTGTGTGTGTGTGTGTGTGTGTGTGTGTGTGTGTGTGTGTGTGTGTGTGTGTGTGTGTGTGTGTGTGTGTGTGTGTGTGTGTGTGTGTGTGTGTGTGTGTGTGTGTGTGTGTGTGTGTGTGTGTGTGTGTGTGTGTGTGTGTGTGTGTGTGTGTGTGTGTGTGTGTGTGTGTGTGTGTGTGTGTGTGTGTGTGTGTGTGTGTGTGTGTGTGTGAAGGAAAGAAGCCAACAGTCGGCGAGGCCATGGAAAGCATTCGGGATGGTGTTTTATGTTTTTTTTTATTTTTACTTTGGTAATCACATAAATTAGTATATATTGTGAGACAGCACTTGCACAAACGTCTGTTCTTTTTCAGAACCAGCTGGCACACAGCGCGCGACGCTCCGAGCAGCAGTCAGCGATGATGATGATGATGATGATGATGATGATGGATCGGTCCAGATGAAAGAGGTGAAAGTTCACGCGCTGCGCTCACACAAATCCCCCCCCCCCCCCCGACAAGAGAGCGGCCACCCTGGTCGCTGATTACAGGGATGAGCGACCGCGGGCATAAGGCTTCATGCGCGAGACGTGGACGATCTCTTCGGAGCGACGACGTCAATCTGCGACGGTGTGCGAGGGAGTAACGCGGTAGTTCACCGGAAACGTTTGTTGTAGTACTATATAAGGGCCAATGTAATGATGGAGAAACTTCTCACACAGGCCAGGAATCCGGATTGGTGTCCACAGGAGAACTTCATCACCGGGGTAAAACAAGGGAGTTCGATGGCGTTGATCATACTGGGATTTGCGTTCTTGTTGAGCATCTTCAGTGTTCAAACGGGCAAGTTGGCGACACTGGGCCATACGAGTGGCAAATTCTTCGCCCAGAGATTCAGACGTAGAGGGAGCAGAGAAGAAAGTAGTGTCGAATACTGTCGATGGTTGACGGCCATAAAGTAAAAAGAAAGGGCTACAACCAGTAGTGCATTGAACAGCGGAATTGTAAGCGTAGGTGACGAAAGGGAAAACATTGTCCCAGTTCCGGTGATCAGGAGCAATATACATGGATATCATGTCGGACAAAGTGCGATGAAACCGCTCGATGAGTCCGTTGGTTTGAGGGTGGTAGCTAGAAGAAGTCTTATGGGCGGTGTTGGCTGCGCGCAGTACTTCCTCAAGGACTTGAGAAAGAAATGTCTTTCCACGGTCGCTAATGAGAATACGAGGAGCACCATGACGCAAAACTATCGCACGCAGGAAAAAATCTGCGACTTCAGAGGCGGCACCGGAGCGAAGAGGTGCGGTTTCAGCGTACCCCGTTAGGTGGTCGATGGCAGTGACAACAAAACGGTTGCCGTCTGACGTCAAAGGTAGAGGACCAAACAAGTCAATGGCGACCATGTCAAAAGGCACAGATGGGCAAGGTAGAGGTTGCAGTAGGCCAGCAGGAGGGGATGTTGACGCTTGCGATGCTGGCAAGACGGACATGATGAAATATATTTGGCGACGCTGGCAGAAAGCCCAGGCCAGAAGTAGCGGCTCTTGTTACGGTCGTAAGTTTCAAAGTGGTCTGAATGTCCAGCAGTGGGGTCGTCGTGGTAAGCCTCCATAATTTGAAAACGAAGGGAGCGAGGGGCAACGGGTACCCAGCGTTGGCCCGTAGGGTGATAAACGTCGCGGTAAAGTGTTCCTTGGTGAAATCGGAACCGACGAAGCTGACGGCGCAAGCGACTCTTTGGGACAACTGATTCTCCACGGAGGCGAGCGATGATTGTGCGGCAGTAAGGGTCATTCAGAGCTGCAGGGACGAGAAATCACCATTGTTCTCGAATGGAGCTGTAGCGATGGGGGCAACATTCAGGTGGCCCGCAGAAGGCTGACTCGGATGGCAGGAGGGAGAGGAGACCGTATGTGGGGCCGCGTCAGTAGGTATCAATGGGCAGCAAGAGAGAGCGTCAGCGTCGAGGTGTTTTCGCCCAGATTTATAAGTGATGGTGAAGGTGTATTCTTAAAGACGTAGTACCCAGCGACCCAGTCGACCCGATAAGTTCTTCCGCGATGACAGCCAACAAAGTGCGTGATGGTCTGTGACAATGGTGAAGTGGTGGCCATACAAATAAGGTCGAAATTTTTGAACCGACCAAACAACGGCGAGGCACTCTTGCTCGGTAATAGTACAGTTACGCTCAGCTGCAGTAAGCGTACGACTGGCGTATGCGACGACTTGCTCTTCAGACACTGCGTTGCGTTGCAAGAGAACCGCGCCAATACCGTGGCCACAGGAGTCTGTGTGAAGTATGGTGGGCGCGTCAGCGTCAAAATGGCGAAGCACAGGAGTGGAAGTGAGTGCCTGCTTGAGAGCTTTGAAGGCGTCTTCACATTCAGTGGACCAGGTGCAAAACACTTGGGAAGACACGAGCTTGTGTAACGGGGCCGCAATTGTTGCAAAGTTCCGAATAAAACGGCGGAAGTAGGAGGCTAAGCCACGGAAGCTGCGAAGATTTTTCTGACGTTGGGGCCGGGGAAAATTAACGACGGCCGCAATTTTTTGGGGGATCAGGCTGGATTCCTGCCTTACTGACGACATGGCCGAGTACTTTGATGGTCTTACTGGCAAAGTGGCATTTCTGGGCAAGGGACGTGAGGACTTCAGTGAGAAGTTGTAAGTGCTGAGCGAAGTTTCACGAGAAGACAATGATGTCGTCGAGATAACATAGGCATGTTTTCCATTTCATGCCGCGAAGCACGGTATCAATCATGCGCTCAAAGGTGGCCGGCGCATTGCAGAGTCCTAAAGGCATCACGTTAAATTCGTAGAGACCGTCGGGGGTAGAAAAGGCAGTCTTGTCCTTGTCTGCACCGTGCATAGGAATTTGCCAGTATCCCGAGCAGAGGTCGAGACTGGAGAAATACTCAGCGCCTTGGAGACAGTGTAATGCGTCATCAATACGAGGTAAAGGGTAAACATCCTTGCGTGTGATCTTGTTAAGTGCCCGGCAATCCACGCAGAAGCGGACTTAGCCATCTTTTTCTCGAACGAGAACCACAGTTGAGCACCAAGAGCTCGTGGATGGTCGGATTCCATTTCGAGCAAGCATGTCAGCAACTTGCTCCTCAATGACTTTGCGTTCTGCTGCTGAAACGCGATACGGCCGTCTTCGAACAATAGCAGAGCCGTTCGTCTCTGTGCGATGAGAGGTGACGGAGGTCTTCCCTAACGCTGAGGCGCACACATCAAAAGACTCTCGGTACCGCATAAGGACGTCTAGCAGAGCTGTGGACTGCTCGTATGTAAGGTCAGGGCTCATGGCGGCTGCGAGCGCAGAGGATGTCGGAAATGGAGGCTTGGCAGCAGGCGGTGGTGCGCTGGAAAGTGTGTTGAGGGGAACGGGATCGCAGTCAAAAATAAACCCAACTGTGGCTCCTCTGGGCAGTAAGAACGGCTGGAGAGTTGCATTGAGGGCCGCAGCCACCGCGCAACCACGGGTGAAGGAGGTGAGGCACGAGGCAAGAGCTAGGCCGTCGGAGGTCCACCGAGGAACGGGCATAACGAAGGCCTCGCCATCGAGAGGGTAGTCCAATGCCACGATGATCAGCTGCTCGCGTCCTGGGGGCAAAACGAAATCAACTGCTGTGAACACGTGTGGTGGTGAACAATCAGAAGTCGGTAATATATCGGGGTCCGCAAGATAAATAAGGCGCTCACGGCAAGAGATGAGGGCGGACGCCGACGATAAGAACTCCCACCCCAAGATCATGAGAAGAACGCACGTGGGGGCCACAATAAATTCAATATGATGCCGCTGGTTATCGATGAGGACACGTGCTGTGCATAGGCCGGTGGGTTTCATAAGAGTTCCGTTAGCTCCACGAAGTGGCGGACCGAAGAATGGGGTTAGAACTTTGCGCAGATGAGAACACAGAGAGAAATGCATGACGGAATAAGCGGCGCCGGTGTCGATGAGGGCCTCAACGTACAATCCTTCAACAATCACTACTAACATATTCGACGGTGGCCCAGGACAAATTGTAGATTTCGAACTCGAAGCAGCTTTCCCTCCAAAAACTGCTTCGGTTAGTTTTCCGTTATAGGTTGGAAGGGTTACGAGGCAGGACGAAGCGGTGACGTGCGGCGAAAAGGCGAAGGCGATCGGCGTCGGGAAAAACGCGAGGGCCGTGAAACATTGGTGGAATTCGGAGGAGAGGATGAACGCCGGTAAAGGTCTGAGTAGGGCAGTGTAGAATCATCAGACTGGCACACGCGGGGACGTTCAAAGGGAGCATAACCCCGTTGCTCGTCTTGCTGGCGGCGGCGACCGACACGGGCAATGTGGCCACGTATCCCACAATAGTAGCACACAGGGCGGCAGGGGCGCCAGGCTGTAACAGGTCGGTGCACTGGAGGATATGGTGCCATGGCAGCGACGTGACCGCACACGGGTGCCGAACAAGTCGGGGAAGGCGGGATGGGTTGACGTGAAGTAATCTCGGCATAGGTTGGCAAGGGATGTTGGGAGGTGATGGGAGGCGGCGAGGAAGGTTGGGATGCAATGGGAGGTGGGGCAGGTGCCACAGTGCAGTTGCAATTCGTCAATTCATCCTTGATGATGCTGCGCAAATTCACCGTTGCTGGCGGAAGAGTTGGAGAAACATCAGAGGGGTTGGTCAGGCCGTAGAGCTCCTCTCGGATCATGGTGCGTATTAGGGACCGCAAATTTCCATCTATTAGGGAGCCGCCATCACTGGTGTCTTGTATGAGGCGGCACGACTGTAGCTGGTCCAGACGCTGACATGTGGATGTGATGTCAGACACGGACGACGGATTTTTAACCACGAATTCAATAAAAGCAGCAGTGTTTATGCCCTTAATTAAGTGGCGAACACGCTCAGATTCAGGCATAGCAGCGTCGACACGTTGACAAAGGGCCAGAACGTCCTCGATATACGACGTATAGGACTCGCCGGGCTGCTGGAGACGAGCTTCAAGTTTTTTCTTTGCCTGTTCTGGACGACCAGCCGGAGTGCGGAAAATTTTCTTTAGCTGGTCCGTGAATGTAGGCCAGTCAGCGATGACATCCCCATAATTGAGGAACCAGGTTTTGGCGACGTCAGACAAGTAGAAGACGACGTTGAGAAGTTTATAAGCGTCATCCCAGCGGTTAAACGTACTGACCCTGTTGTAGTTGTCGAGCCAGTCGTCGACATCTTCACCGCGAAGGCCAGCAAAGATTTGGGGATCGCGCTGGCGGCTGGTGACTGTCCAGGCAGGGGCAGCCGCAGTAGAAGCAGGAGACGACGGGGGTGAGCGAGCAACGTTGCCCTCATCCATAGCACAGGACCGCGGACGCAAGCGAAGGCCTGAACGGAGCTCCAGGGAGAACGATAAGTGGGTCGAAAGCGAGAGGTGGGGAGTACGAATCGCACCTCCGCCACTTGTGAGACAACACTTGCACAAACGTCTGTTCTTTTTAAGAAACAGATGGCGCACAGCGCGCGACGTTCAGAGCAGCAGTCAGCGATGACGATAATGATGGATCTATCCAGATGAAAGAGGTGAAAGTTCACGCGCTGCGCTCACAATATATATATATATATATATATATATATATATATATATATATATATATATATATATTGTTCCGAAGCGGCAAGCCGATATAGACAGGAGACAGAACATGACCGATGACGATGGTAGATGACGTTTTAATGAACGTTCGCGGCGGGCCTAGCGTGAGCGCTCCTGCCCGCGCCACTGCCCGCTTCTTCTTCCTTGTCGTCCGTAACATGACCCGGGGCCACCGAGCGATCGTCCCGATCGTGGACGAGGAAGTTTAGCGATGATAAAGATTTTATGGCGTGATGATGGGCGTGTCTGGATGCCTGAAGAAGAAGAGGAAGAAGGAAGAATAGAACGGCTTGCCGGTACGATGTCTGATGCGTGGGTGATCCGCCTCCCTTGGAGCTGTCAACCATCCGTCACCAGAGTCCATGGGACCGATGGCTCGAGGTCACGTCAGGCAGCTTGGGCGGGGGTTGCGTGCTCGTGTCCATCGGTTCCTTCGGGTCAATCGGGTCTTTCGGGTCCTTCATATCGGTTCTGATTGGTATGTTCTCCTTGTCTTCAAGTCCGGGCTGGGGGCTGGGCGGTGGTAGTTGTTCAGGTCTGGGCTTGAAGGGCTGGGGCGAAGCTGCTCGGCGATGTCCATGGGCCCTCGGTGATGGTCCCGGCTTGAAGATGGCCTCGATGCTCCAAGGCGAGGATGGGGATGTCGCACCCCGCACCTCCACCAAATGTTACGAAGCGGCAAGCCGATTAAGACTGATGACAGAACATGACCGATGACGATGGTAGATGACGTTTTATTGAATGTTCGCGGCGGGCCTAGCGCGAGCGCTCCTGCCCGCGCCACTGCCCGCTTCTTCTTCCTTGTCGTCCGTAACATTATATATATATATATATATATATATATATATATATATATATATATGAGCCATACTTTTCTTGTCATTAATCAGCCAGGAAAATTCAAAACTGATGCCACATAACTTTCACTATTATCCTATTTTATTCTACCATCAGTTTCGGGTGCTTTACCGTCCTTTTTCAGGGTCAGCTTCATAGAAGCGCCTCGCGCGGGTAAAATTCGTTGGGTATCTACCTCCTCTCTTTTTCATTTTTCGTTTTTCTCTTAGTGGAATTTTTACCCCCCAATCAACGTGAGGCGTCATGCTTTTCGCCCTTTCTATCTATTCATTGATGTGTGTTTCTAGAAAGATGGAGAGAAAGAATTCCTCGCTTCCTCTGTTAACAGTGGCCATAATATTCGAACTCATTCGCATTTTTACCCTGAAGAAAGAAGGTGCGCCCTCCGAAACTGTCGGTAGAATAAAATAGTGTAATATGGAAAGTTAGTTGACATTAGTTATATATACACGGAAGGAAGAAAAAAAAACAGTACTTTAGCTCCTTCTCAACCGTTTTATTTGCAGCCACGCCATATGATGTCTACTAAAGCGCAGATATTCGCAGTAAAATAATCAACGTCAAAAGCCGCGATGATTCAGAAAATACGTTCCAGATGCTCGGTTTCTACCCTCAAAAGCCTTATTGGCGAACCACTCACACACAATTGTGCCTTTTTTCTAATATGAACAGCTTATAAACACTCACATCCCGTCCTGTCGGGCGGCTGCCCAGTAACGTGGATTTTTTTTAATTTTTATGTATCATTTGCTGCACTGCATTGCTCAACAAAACTTGACGTCGAATGTTATAGCAAGATATAAACTACGTGCCGTTTCGAAGGCAATGACAATATCTGACAGTCTCCTTTATGAATCAGTACAGAAGACGTGTCGCTGAGCACCGTGGCTACATCGTGTCCAGTAAGATTTCGAACTACGTCTGCAGTCCGCGCCCACACAGCGGCAATCAAACTCTTGAAGAAGAGCATAAAGGCCAAACAACCCGTGCGTGGCAAGAAGAGCATCAAGGACACAGCCCTCCGGGTAGACGCTGCAGAATGCCGACGCGGCCATGCTGCTAGGCCTACTGGGACTCGGCGGAGCCGCAGCTCTGATAATATGGCAAGAATGGGGACGCCAATGGACCCTCCGGTAGTCGCTGTGACTTCTGCAAGCACAACGGCAGGCTGCGGTAACGAGCCTTTACCTGGAGCTAGCACTTGGCCACAGAGCAACGTAGACATTACTTCGAATACGAGGACAACGCTCGGGCCGCTACCCGAGCTAAACGATACACATCAGGCTATGGATGTGCAACAGGAAGTCGTCACTAACGCTTCTCAACGGACACCCCGGCTGGTCAAACTACCTGGGCCACCAGTCAACACACCACCGGCAAAGAAGGTAAGGGCCGCCCCTGATAAGCTAGCATCCGCTTATCCAACACCAGCCTTGCAGAAATCCTTCAGAGTGCATATCAGACCTACAGTGCAGTTTGATATCACTAAGATACCCACCAGAACAATGCAGAGAGTAATAGACGCAGCGCTTGGTACCACAGGTTACCAGGGGTTTGTAAGCCACAGGGCATCTAATACTGTCACAGTACATTTAGCCACCATTGAGGATGCACGCAAAATGACCACAGTAACACAGATTCCAATCACGACAGAGGAGTATCTTCCTGTCCAGACGTATTTTGCGTCAGGTCCAAATACTCAGCGATGTGTCCTCTATGACCTAGACCTACAAGATTCCCCGGAGACGGTGGCCAGAGACCTAATATCAGGAACACATACTGTGTTAGCCGCACGTCGTATGGGGAACAGAGGCACTTTTCTCATCACATTACAGGGACCAGATACTCTTCCGGACAGATTCTACTACAATGGCCGCATAGTGCGACCCAAAACGTACAAACCTAGACCGGTTCACTGTTACAGGTGCTACAGAGAAGGTCATATGCAGAAATTTTGTCCATATGGAGTTAACCCCGAATACATAATTGAATCTGGAGAAGCGAAATTCAAATGCGGCCTATGCAAATCTGATGATCACGATATCACTTCATCTCAGTGTCCGACAAAAAAGCGAAAGCTCGAGTTAGCAAGGGCTGGACGACATAAACAATATGCACCGTTAATGGTTAAAAACAGATTTGCAACTCTGGCCGAAGAGCTGTTTGATGACCCGCTAGAAGAAGAAGAGCCTGTTGAGGTGGTTGCACAGAACAGTGCATCTTTTGCTTCTACGCTAAAACATGGACGACGCACAAAACGGAGCACAGTGGCATTCACTACTGATGATTTTCCGGACCTTAAAGACTGCACAAGCCAGCAGGATGCAATAGAAAAAGAAATTGCGATGCTTTCAGCACAAATTGCACAGCTGCGACAAAAGAAAGCACATATAGCGCAACGACGAAAGGAGAGCTCAGAAAAACAGAAAGAAACGCTTGCAGGCAGTACGACAGCAAGGTTAGTGGATGCTCCGAATTGTAAACCTGCCGATAACATACCTATTTGGAAGGCGGTACTGGACACGCTTACGCAACTGACACACCTCATTCAGAGCAGCTTACATCATGGATAGAAGTAGCCGAAACAAGTGGCAACAGATTACACAATGGAACTGCAGAGGGCTCTGTAATAAAGTTGGGGAAATAAATACAAAATTATTGTACGGTAAGCTACAATCATGGGCGTTCTTGATACAGGAGCACAATAGGTTATATTCAATAACAGGATATATAGGGTACCATTGTCCTTCTATCCCTGATAAACGAGCAAGAGCAGAGGCCGAAACACCAGGAAAAGCTGCCGTTTACATTAGGGCCAACATTCCCCAAACGCCACTTGACTTGAGCAAGTGGTGCAACACTCAGCAGGAAGTAGTTGCTGTACTCACGCGTCCGAACAAAACGCCCCTTATATTAGTGTCCATGTACGCTAGGCCAAGAAACACAGTGCTTAATCTTGGATGGGTTAAGCATATTCGCCATTCATACCCTGGAATTGCGATACTAATCGGTGGAGATTTTAACGCTCCGCACACCGTATGGGGATATGATTATGATTCTAAAAGGGGTGATCAAGTTCATACTGCCTTCACAGAAATGGAATTTACACTGCTAAATCATCCAGGAGTCGCAACACTACCTGCAACACAAACACGCTCACCAGACTTGACGTGGTGGAAGGGCCCTGATGCACCACTATGGCAGGCGGAATTAGATGCGTGGGGTAGTGATCATGTCCCCATTGGTATTGGTCTTAATTTGGGACATATGAAGAAAATTCGAAAGAAAGCGTCTGTTACACATTGGGATGGTGTACGGCAGGATACTCGAACGCATTCAGTTAGCCCGAATACTCTCGTTACTACCCTTCAAAAGGTACTCAAGGATCACACCATTACAACTACAGTGAACGAAGATCAGCCAACTCCCGACCTGCACCTACTAAAACTTTGGGCACGCCGAAAGCGGGCCGAGATACAGGCTGGTCGCCATCCTGAAGACGTGCAAAGAAGAATTGAGGTAAACAGAGTGACGGCACAGGCACGCCGATATGAAAAACAGCTGGCTCATAGGAGATGGGATGAGTGGTGCAGTCGTTTGGGCTCAGGAACGAATAACAAGGCCCTCTGGAGGACTTTCCATGGCATGGAAAAGAGGCGGCAGGTTAAAGATCATGCAGAAAGTATTAGACTCGCATTACAGCTTACACCAGAAGAGTTTGCAGATCAGGCTGCTGCCCTTTTCTTCCCGAACCACGCACATTATCCGGCGCCTTCACCGACAGTGGATGCGGTTGATAAAACAGGAATAACATTACCATTTACAAAATTGGAGTTATTGGCTGCTATAGAAGAAGCGAATGGTAAAACTGCGCCTGGACATGACGATATTCCTTATGAAGTATTCAAGAATTTAGAAGGAGCCGCAGTTGACGGCTTGTTGGATGTGGTAAATGAGGTATGGCAAGGAGGAGACATTCCACTCGGCTGGAAACACTCGGTGGTGGTAACAATACCAAAGGCTGGGAAACCTCCCACAAGTCTAGAATCTTTGCGGCCTATCTCGCTAACACCCACAATTTGCAAAATCTATGAAAAGATGATAGCCACCCGCCTGTCATGGTGGTTGGAAAGTAATAAAAAATACCATGCTCGACAAATTGGGTTCCGAACAAACCTTGGGACAGAAAATGGACTGGCTGTGCTCGCTGAAGAGGTCATACACGTGTCGCCTTATAGCCACCTAGTGCGCACTGTAGTGGCTACCGACATGGCGAAGGCATACGACAACGTGTTACATGCCAACATTCTTAGCAACATGGAATGTATGGGCATTCCCTTGCAGGTCATAAAAGCAGTACATAATCTGCTTAAGGACAGGACGTTTTCTATCCGGATAAACGGAAAACAAATTGGCAATTACACCTCGAACAGAGGCGTGCCACAAGGGTCAGTGTTAGCACCTTTATTATTTAATATCGCACTGATCCCATTGGCGTGGAAATTAGCTAAAATACCAGAAGTGGGGTTCATGATATACGCAGATGATGTCACGATTTGGTCTGTTCATAAACAAATTGACAGACAGATTCGGCATCTGCAAGAGGCTTTAAATACCATAGATGAGTACGTGCAAAGTGCAGGCCTGGAATTATCACCTCAAAAGTCCAGTTACATTCATGTTGCCAACAAGAATGGAAGAAAACAATTGGCAACGCAAAGAGACTCCCTAAAGATTGGAAATCAGGCACTGGAAGAGGTGGACGAGTTGAGAGTTCTTGGCCTAGAAATTCACAAATCCGGCAAAGGAACACAATGGCTTCATAAAGTGAAAAAAGTAGCTGCGACTTCCTTAAACTTGATAAAACGCATTTCGTCTAGGGGAGGAGGAGCTCGAGCGGACATGGCAAGACGTCTTGTACAATCAGTGTTACAGCCGAGGATACTATACCAGGCCCAATTCCAAAGACTCACGAGGCGGCAATGGGCAAAATTGGAAACAATAAATAGAAACGCAATGCGCACTATCACGGCCTTACCAAAACTTACCCCTATCCCTATTCTCCAAGAGTTTGCACAGATAAATACGTTGACAGAATTAATTGAGCAACGAGAGGCAACAAGGGATATGAAGCGAAAGTACGTTACGCCCATAGCATCCTTGTACAACGAAGTGGCAGTTCGAACACCACCAATGGCTGACCCCCCTCCTTGGGAATTCACTACTATCACGACAAACAAGACCACTCGGCTTCGTCGCAAAGAAAAGCTGGCATCTCGACCTCTGGTTGATGCACTTCCAGGTACCTTAATTGCATATACGGACGCATCAATTATAGAAAATGGCGGTAGAACAGCAGCTACTAGTCCAACACACAGCGAACTAAAGGTACATAAAGAATATCTTTTAGAATACCCGGACCCGCTTGTGATGGAACTCTATGCAATCCGCGATGCTATGGAGGCCATAAATAAAATAGATTCGATAACAGAAGCCCACATCTATACAGACTCCTTAGCCGCCATAAAACAACTAAAGAAAGTGACGAAGACGCTATTTGTTACCCAGGAAATCCACGCACTCAATAAAAAAACAAAGATAAGCATCCAGATACATTGGACACAAGACAATGCTGAGAACGCTGAGCAGAGAAAAGTTGACCACCTCACACACGAAGTTCCACACACTAATGCGCCCCCCACCAGGCTCCCTTTCGATGCCCGCTCCGCTGTTTCCATTTTAGCATCCTCTTTAAGGAAAAGTACACGTGCCCTCATTCCCCCGTGTACATTCCCACTCCCTCGTAACTTAACGAGATTGGAGGAGGTTTCCCTTAGAAGGATAAGAGCTGGGGCGGCCCTTACCCCGTCGGTAAAATGCCGATGGGAATCGCAAGCTGAAATCGGACCAACAACATGCCCAAAGTGTTCCACACCAGCTGCAGAAGTGGATGTTCGTCACCTGCTATGGACTTGTGCAGGGACAAGGGAATCAAGGACAAAGATTCTGCGCGAAGTGGGTCTAACCACAACAAGGGAAGATGACTTTTCTAAATGGCTCACCGACAACGCTAAGAGCGGGAGCCTGCTCCGGTTCCTCACGGAAAACCATTTACATGAGTTTATATAATATGTCTTATGGCAAGTTTGCGTACAAAAAAAAAAAAAAACATCTGATGCTCCATATGTCTGTGCGTTATATCTTGTCGAAGACGCGCGAAGTGTCGAAGCCGCGCGTCAAGTCAGACGTCATACCGATTGTAGATTCGTTTCAAACAATTTGTAGTACTAGAGAATCATTGTCTGTCTGAAAAAAGACGACGAAGCCGATGTGAGCGAACGCGGTTCGCTTCGGCTCCAATTTAGATAAGCTTCTGACCGGATACCATTGCCCCATTCCGCATATGTTGGTGCATTCTGCAAGATCTCCCTGAGCAGGATCTGTGGAGGCAAGTCTGTTGTCCGTGAGTGCCTTCTTTGGTCGCCCGTGGATTGTGAACTGCCAAGCGGACATCGCGGAGCTAACCCTAGCTCCGGGTTATGAGCCTTACGCCGCTTAGTCATGACCACGATGCCCAAGAGTGTGATGAAGGGGAGCACGGAGGTCGGCGCCAGCCACGCTGTCGCGTCCGGCGTCATGCCATGCTTCTCCGCAAGCAGCTATCGGAAGCCACTGACGAGGAAGGGCAGTCCACGCAGATGAATAAGGGCCCATCCACTCACGGTCGCGGCGGTAGTGATGAGGCGGAAAGTGGCCGTGGCCAGACATCGTCCACCGTCGCCAGCGGAAGGCCGTCGGACAATTATGCGGAACACCTGGAAATAAAACTCGACGTAGGCGGAGAACAACATCAAATCAAGAAGGCTTCGGGCGTCGATGATTTCTTGATCCCTGACGGGGGGTTCTTCACCGACGCCGAAGAGGCAAATACCAACCAGACAGAAGACTTAGACGACTGTCCATCGACGTCCTCGGACTCCGAAGGATCGGTTAGACCCAGGAGTGGACCTAATCAGACATCGGCTCAAGGTCTGGCGAATATTCAAGAGACGAACGAATTTCTTGCCGCGTCGCCGGTCAATATGAGCCCCGGACTAGGGGAGGCAGTGAACGAAGCCATGGAGACCTCACCACCGCAGCGGGACTGCGAGGCCGATATCTACCCACTGCAAGACGAAAATGCGGAGCGTTGGACGCTTGTTTCTTCCAAACGGCGCCCAAAAAAGAAAGGGTCGAAGTTCGCTGTGCCGCATAGCGACGTCATTTTGCAGCCAGGCGAGCCCCGGAAAGAAACAAGGAACAGGATAGCGCCGAAAGCCGCAGCTGGCAGAGCAGTGGCGCACGCGAATGGTGTGCCGCGCTCTATATCCAAACATCTGGCGGGAGCGCAGCTGCAAATAAGGCCACGTCCGCCACCGCTGCCGAAGGATGATATCAAGATCATCTACCGCCCCAAGGGAGGTATAAAAATCAGCGAAATCCGTGTCGACCAGGCAACGCAAGCCCTCGTCGCGGCCAGCGGAGGAAAGATCAAGGAACAAGACTTCATCATGAGACTCCGGCCCGGTTCGAACATCATGATTGCGAGCACGCCCGACCTGGACATCGCCGACGTGCTCAGGAAAATCGAAAAGCTCACTATAAATGACCAAACCTATGAAACCAACACCTATCCAGCCCCACCGGATGACCTCAAGCGTGCCGTCATCCACGGCGTTATGCCGTGGCAATCACCGGCCCTACTGAAATCTAGGCTGAGGCTTCGATCCCAAGGAGTGGAGATTCGCGAAGCGAGATTGCTGGGCAGGTCGGAAACGGCGCTCATCACTTTCGACGGCCCGTATATCCCGCAGTGGGTCATTTACCGTTCTGGAGAATTGAAGACCTACCCATATCGTCCTACGAGGCAGATCTGCTACGTTTGCGGAAAGCAAGGCCACCGTTCGGACGTCTGTTCAGCGCCGAGCACCAAGCTCTGCAGGACGTGCGGCACACGCGACCCACCAGAAGGGCACCAGTGCAAGGCGAAATGCATGGTGTGCCAAGGCGACCACGTCAAAAGAGAGTGCCGTCGACGCCTCAAAACTACTGACGAGCTCCGGGGCAGCACGACCGGCGTCCGGCAGTCCAGGCAACAACACTGGCAGCGGCAGCAGCAGCAGCAACAACTGAAGCAGCTGCAGTGGGAGCCCCAGCAGCAATTGCAACAATTGCAGCAGCAGCAGCGGAACCGGAACCTGAGTCAAGAGCGCCGAACCAGGTGGCTGAGCTCGGAGCGGGACAATGGCCGCTCCTCGAGCCAAGGCCGTAGCATAGTGCAAGATCGCAGCCAGAGCCGATCCAGGGAGGACTCTTTCCCGCCGCTAAACCGGTCAACGGCCAAGCTGGAGCAGCAACAGCAGCAGTCGCAGAAGCAACAACAGAAGAAGGGCGGCGTTAAGGTGAGCTGGGGAGCGGGCCCTCCAAACTCACTGTTTACGCACTCGGATCAAAAGAATATTACGCGTAACTCGGAAGAGGTTAAAGCTCTAAGAGAGGAGAATGCATATCTCCGTAAAAAAGTCAATGACCTCATTAAAGAGATGCAGGCTCAAAGAACAGGGCAGGTACCATGGCCCCCGATCCCGCCGGCAGAAGTGCAACGACCCCCGTCCGCCTTAGACGTGAGCCCCGAGGAATTAAGAGCTTCCATGCAGCACGTGGAGAATTTCACGATTCACATCAAAGAAGAGTTTCGCCAAACTCATGCAAGATTAGATGTTATGTATGTCAGAACCAACCTATTAGAACAGAAAGTCACGTTAATAGAGCAAAAAGTTGCGGGGCAGGACCACGTCAAAAGCCAAAATACGCGACGAATAACAAACGAGGCCCGGGATAGGCTCATACAAGAGCGCCGTTTCGTCACTGAAGGCTCCAATCCGAACAACGCCCAAAGCCATGGCTAAACAAACACCACTAGAAATCTGGCGATGGAACTGCAGGGAATACCGCCAAAAACCGGGACTCCTAATGCAGTTTCTACTCACGCAAGACTCCACACCCGATATAATAGCTTTACAGGAAACTAACACGACACCGACACTCACGGGATATACGTGCTACGATACCGGACGCACGGCAACCCTGGTGAGCAAAAAGTTGGTAACCATAGCCCATGACCCGATTCCCAACACGAAAATTGAGCACTTAGTGACGGAAATTATTCCCAAAAAGAAGCACAAGGAAAAGAGCGTCTTTCTCGTAAACCTCTATAGCCCGCCTCGCCAGCGGGACGCGAATTTTCATAAACTCTTTCTAGGGGCCAGCAAACTTGCTAAAAGCAACACGCTGCTAATTGTAGGTGACTTTAACGCTCGCGGACAGCAGTGGGGATACCCCACAAATAATCAGAAATGTATAGAGGTCGAGGATGCGGCGGAAGAGACCCAATGTACCCTCTTAACAGACGAAATTCAACCCACGCGCCTTGGCAATTCTGTCTGCCAGGATACGTGTCCGGACTTAACTTTTGCCAGGGGGGCGAAACATGCAACGTGGGAAAATCTGCTGGAGAATCTAGGCAGTGACCATTATATCTTGAAGATCACGATAACAGCCACCAATATCAAGCGCAAGCTCGGCACGGCCAAGATCACCAACTGGCCGGCCTTCCGCAAGGCATGCCAGTTGGAAGGCATGCCTGGAAGGGGGGATTACTTCCATAGATGATTGGTGTCAACAACTCAAAGACATCCAGAAGCAGTACACTCAGGAAGTGGATCGCACCGAGCAAACACCAGAGGTGGACCCTCGGCTCCTCAGGCTATGGGAGGCACGCCGAGGGCTCACTAAGCGCTGGAAGAAGCAGCGCTTTAACAGGAAACTCAAGCTGAAGATTGCAGAAGTCACCAAGATAGCGGAGGAGTACGCAGCCCAACTGGCAAGGCAGAGCTGGCAGCAGTTTAGTAGCTCGCTGGACGGCACCCTCAGCACGGCCAAAACGTGGCGTATGCTCAAGATCCTTCTCGACCCTATCCAAACCAGGGCCGAAAGCGGGAAAGCTATCCGCAGACTCATCCACACCTTCGAGGGTACGGAGAAGGAACTGTTAGATAAAGTAAAAGAGAAATGCTACGGCACGACCTTGCCTGCAGCATACCCGAAACAATACTTGGGAAGACCGAACACCCACCTGGACAGACCGATCACTAGGGAAGAAGTGTTCGCTGCCATAAAGGTATGCACGCACAACACGGCGGCGGGTGCAGACAAGATCCATAATGCACTCATACCCAACCTCAGCGATGGGGCAGTCGACCAATTGACAACCTTCCTCAGCGGGCACTAGGCCGCAGGAACGGTTCCTGAAGAGTAGAAGCATGCAGAGGTCGTAATGATCCCAAAACCGGGTAAGAAACTCCAGATCGAAAACCTCCGACCTATCTCACTCACCTCCTGCCTAGGCAAGCTCCACGAGCGTGTCGTTACTCGGAGGCTCCAAAGTTACATGGAGGAGGAAGACCTGTACCCCCACAGCATGTTCGGCTTCCGAGCTCACCTCTCCACGCAGGACGTCCTCATACAACTCAAAGGGGAAGTCCTCACCAATATCCCGAGCTCTGGCGAGAACGCGGTCATGGCCCTTCATATTAAAGGGGTATTTGACAACGTTAACCACGTGGCTGTAATGGAAGGACTCGACAACCTCCACTGTGGCGAGAAGATTCAAAGCTACGTGAAGGTCTTTCTCTCCAAGCGAACTGCAACGGTTGGGCTCGGAGACCTTCGCAGCGATAAATTCTCGACCCCCAACAAAGGCACACCTCAAGGGTTCGTCATCTCGCCACTACTTTTCAATGTGGCTATGATCGGACTCGCTAGACAACTTGAGAAGATCGAAGGCATACAGCACGCCATGTACGCTGACGACTTCACTGTTTGGGTTACCTGCGGATCGCTAGGCCAGAAAGAAGAACGGCTGCAAGCAGCGGCTACCTGCGTAGAAGAATATGTCCATGCACGAGGTCTCGCCTACTCCACAGAAAAATCCGAACTCTTGCGAGTTCACAAAGGGAAGCACAAAGAGGGGACCCTCAATGTCTCCCTCGAAGGACAGCTACTTCCCGAACGAGACAAGATACGAGTCTTAGGAATGTGGCTTCAGAACAATCAGCGATGCAGCCATACGCTCGGCCTTCTCAAGCAATCGACCACTCAGGTCGCCAGGATGATCACGCGTGTGTCGCAGAAGCGGAGCGGTATGCGAGAGGGGGATACCCTGCGCCTGGATCATAGCCTGGTACTCAGTCGTGTAGGCAACGCCCTCCCGTATTTCAACCTCAACAAAGGAGAAGTGGAAAGTGCAGATATCATCATCCGCAAAGCTTACAAGACAGCCCTGCACCTACCAATAAACACCTCTAACGCAAAACTGCTAGCTCTTGGCGTTCACAACACCTTCGAAGAGATCAAAGAAGCCCAACTGGTCACGCAGATAGCCAGGCTCCAGCAGACTCCTACGGGGCGCTCGCTTCTTAGGCGACTGGGGCTAGGTGCAACTGCGGAAATCGAGAATCGTACTGCGAGCATACTGGACGCAATTCGCCAGACGCTAACGGTTAGCTCCCTTCCCCGAAACATGGACCCCAACTTGCATGTGGCCCGTAGAGCAGCCTGGGCGAAGTATGTACAACTAAATTTAGCTACAAGATCCACCACGGTATACACGGACGCGGCTCCGTATACAGGAAGCTCACATAATAGCGCAGTGGCGGTAGCTATTGATTCCAACCTAAAGGAACTAGCTAGCGCCTCAGTCAGGGAATGCACAGTAACCGAAGGGGAGGAGCTGGCCGTTGCTCTTGCGGTGGTAGCCGGGTATCGATGCGACACGTCCCTTACCATTCTTACAGATTCTAGAGAAGCGTGCCGTAACTACATGAACGGCCGCATAGGTCGCGCCGCCCTCAGGCTCCTCCATAGCACGACCCCATCAAAAGTCAAACACAACATCTACTGGCTGCCAGGACACACCGACATAACGGGGAACGAACGCGCCGATCAGGTAGTTCGAGGGTACACTAGCCGACTTTCCTCCCAATCGGACGATCTACCCGAGCGAGTCGGCCCTACGTACTCCGACATTCTTAACTACTATAAGGGGGTACGGATCCGCTATCCGCCGCCTCATCGGGTTCTAAAACAACAAGAGGCCGTGTACTGGCGAAGACTGCAGACAGGAACATTCCCTAACCTGCATACCCTGAGCAAAATTTACCCGTCACAATATCGAGACACCTGATCATGGTGTGGTAGCAAACCTTCGCTATACCACATCACGTGGCAATGTAAAAATAACGACAGCTTTCGTAAAGACCCGAGTGCGGAACAGTGGGAGAGCCGGCTCTCCAGCGGCGATCTGGATTGCCAACTAGGTTTAATCCAGCACGCCCAGCGAGCAGCGAAGCTCAGCGGAGCCCTGGAATAGGGGCACCGACCCTGTGAGAAGACGGAAGATGGAACTCTTCCGCTACTAGCACAAGACCCACCTAGAGAAACTAACGTATTTCCTATCCTATCCTATCCTCTGTCTGAAATGGTGGCATTCATTGCACTTTAAATTAAACTGGCCACAATTGAGGAACACAGCATTCGGTGTTTCACATCTCTGTAATGGGATATGTCTGTACTCGCATTCTTTCAGGACATGAACTCACATAGCACGCGCGTAAAACATTGATGGAGATGCCAAGGGGTTGTGGCTCACCTTGGAAATATTGAGGGGCACGCTGCTAGGCTTTCTTGCATTGGATGCTGTTGAGGCTTCTGCAGACATTTCGTGTAGCGGGAAAACTGTGAAGACAAGAAATAAGTTGCATATGCCAAATAAAATATCCACCAAATGTGGTCTCTGCAAATCAACTCTGCGATGGAAACGAAACATTGTCATCCAGTCTTGCTTGGAGCAGTTGTGAGAAGTTCAAGACAATGGGTGAACTCTTTAAAGTAGCCTCAAAAGTTGTTCTCCCTTTTGTCCTGGTGCCTCTGCTCTATGAAAATCCAGATATCTGCAAGGCATTGTTATATTATAGAATTTTGTTTTTTATCTTCTGTTTAATAAAAAGCCTCCTATATAAATGACAGCCGCCTAAACACATGCTTAATAAATATTTGTAGACTTTATTTTAAAGCACATTTGTAGTATCAAAAAGTACAACAAAAAAATTTCGGTACCACGAATAATAGCGAAGCATACTCTCTAAATATCAAGACATCATTTTGAACAGATGGCAGCCCAAACGACACAGGACCTAAAGTATGTTTTAAGAGCGGAACAACGAGACACAAGGCTCAGAGGAGACAGGACAAGGCGCTACTAACAACGTAGATTTTAATGATAGGCCACATGTTTAAATATGGCACTTGCTCTTATTAACAAGGTGAGAGAAAGCATACACGGACAATCACTGCAGTATGTAGCCCATCACACGAGGAGACATGTATCAAATACGGCGTATTGCTTAGTAAATATTTTAATTACTTTTTTGAGCGCACACTCGAACGATCGCGGGCACACTCTTTATGAGATTTTCCAATCTCATCATGCAGCTTCGGAGTTGTTAGTAGCGCCTCATCCTGTCTACAGTTTTCCTTGCGTCCCGTTGTTCCGCGTTTAAAACATACTTTAATAAATTCACCAATTAGCCTGCAATAACGTCCTTGCAAAACAAAGGAACTTAGACTGGACAACAAGTAGGGCGGTCAGCTTCCAGAAACATTTATTGTGAACGAATGTTTTTTACCTATACACTCTGAACAATCTGGCGTAATCGCAAACGCATGCGCAAATTGGTCAGAAAGTAATGGACGCAGAACTGAGATATGCCTCCCCAAGATTGCGTATCAGCACCGGTTCAATTATTCCTCATTTTACACAATGTTCGCATTTTTTTTTTCAATAGAGTTGATCGGAAGATCAGGGCAAGATTCCTTGCAAGTTAGCAGTGAGTATCCATAAAACATTCAAAATGTTTCCCTTCACTGCATTTTTAAGTTTTCACGTACTCTCGCAAGCTTTCATTCGCACATTTCCCAAATTGGCCAACATATCTTTTTCCGCAGCTTAATGGAATTTATTAGACAACGCCTTCTATGCATGCAACGAAAGGCCGCTTGCGCTCATTCGCGCAGTTCCGTTGCTGGATTGTCTCTCGATTGGTCATTCTGCACAGCTTTGACAGCTAGTGTGGTACTGTTGTGCTAGTTTTTTGATGCTATGTGACTGTCTGCAAATGAAAGGTATTATGGTTTGATATGGTATGGTGGATTTATTTTTATGAGGTTTAGCGTCCCAAAGCGACTCGGGCCATATGAGAGATGCCTTAGTGCAGGGGTCTGAAATTTCGGCCAACGATGCTTCTTTAACGTAAACTGACATGACAGAATGATTAAGCGGGCGAACTGGTGATACATCATCCAAAAAAACAGCGCGAACAAACGGGCACGACAGGAAGAAACCACAGGAACATGTGCTGACTCTCAACTAAAGTTTAATCTCAGGAAACACATTTAAATAAGGTACAGAAACAATAAAACACCAAAACCAGAACACACGTGTTGCTATGGGATGTCCAGATATGCAACCTCGCAGTCACGCAGGAGCAGAGAAGGTTTTCTGACACACAATGTTTCTTTCTTAGCCATATTATACGCCTCGATGATTTTTCTTGACAGCTGGTCGGGTTGTTTGTACAAAATGTCAGTAAAATGCAAGGACGGAAAACAGGATTGACACTCACGACAATGATCAACTAGATTAGCGCAGCGATTAGATTCTGAGTTGATATGCTCTCTGAGTCGTGTGTTAATACATTATTAATATAAGCAGCGCGAACACGAAGACAGGGGACAAGAAACAAGAAAGCCACAGTACATGCGCTGACTCACAACTAAGCCTAAGCCGTTTACTCCAAGGCCCAGAAAAACAAACATGAAGAAAACGAAACAGTCGCGTTTGTTGTTCTGGGCCTTGGAGTAAACGGCTTGGGCTTAGTTGGTAGTCAGCGCATGTACTGTGGCTTTCTTGTTTCTTGTCCCTTGTCTTCGTGTTCGCGCTGTTTATATTAATAATGAATAAGTACCAACTGGCCCAACAAAGTATCTTGGTAGGCCATATTTCTTGTGTGTTAATACATCTTCCCGTTTGCCCAATGTATATCTGACCATAGGACAAGGGAATTTTATAAACTATCCCTTTGGATGTGTTTCCTGCTATTAAACTTTAGCTGAGAGACAGCGCTTGTTCCTGTGGTTTCTTCCTGTCGTCCCCGTTTGTTCGCGCTGTTTTTTTTTGGATAACATCACAGAGGGCGCCGCAGAAAGTTAGGCGGGCGGATGAAGTTAACTGCTCAAGGGTCAAGTGGATCAAGCTTGACCAGGAAAGGATTAGTTAAAGTAATATGGCAGAAGCCTGCGCGCTGCATTGGTTGTTCGGGTTGATGATGACGAGATAGGAGAGCACAAAGGCGCCATGTTTTTCTTCCCGCTGCCGCGATCATTGGACAAAGTAGTTTACCGCCCGAACTACTGCACCGTCGAGGCAGGGCGAAAGGTATCACAGCTAGCTTTTGCTTATGCTGTGTGGGGTTTCACACGTTTGCACCTCTGTTCCCATCGTTTTAAGGAGGCCTTTTAGCAACCGAAGTTAGAAGGTGCTCAGTATAACAGACACAGCGAGACCTTTCGGCTAGATGCTGTAGCTCAAGTGGGATAATATGCAGTTGAATCTTTCCGAGCGCGCACTTGAAGCATGATGTGGCAATGGCTCGGTTAACTGACTGGGCCGTGTTAAAAGCTAGAAGTGGTTTTTAAGCGCGTTGTTCATAGCTCAGCAGGTACCATCACCTTTAAATGGCAGCCGCATGATTAAAACCTTTATAGTTATTTATTTTTTTTTTTGCGTCGGCAAGTGTTGTTTTGCACAAAACGACTGCTGCCCTCGGATTGGCAATAGGCCAGCAGAGATCGCAAGCAGACTTTCCCTGCGACAACACCCGATCACGTCCATCTACCAAGAGCGTCGGTCTTCCTCCCCGACGAGCTACCAGTATCCAATTCCGAGCTATCCCAGACGCCGCTATCGAAGCCTTCACCGGGAAATCTAATACCAGCGGTCTCCGGAAGCAGGATCGCTGACGTCGGGAAATAGGAAGGTCTTCCGTCCAATTTACGTGGATTCGACGAGTATTTGCGGGGCTAAGTAGCGACAGCATCCGACTATCTACCTCAGACTGATACGACGACATTTCGCTTGGCCAGGTAGCGACAGACTCTGACGTGCTACCTCCAATTTGTATGTTACGATAGATCTAGTTGATGTTAACTCGAGTCGACACTGATGCCGATTACTCGGTAATGACCCTATGCCTCACCAGAAAATTGCAATTCGATGCAATTGACAGGCCTGAGCATTCGTACGGCGGGGAGTCAATTGATTACCGGTGCTGCCAAGAGCACAGCGTGGTTCGGCATCCGCGATTTTGTGTATGTCGGTGAATTCGTTGTACTTCGCGAGTGTTTTAGAGACATGATTCTTGGCCTAGACTCCCTGCAGACCAAAGGCGTTGTCAGCGACCTGAAAGAAGCGTCGGTGATGTTCTGGACGAAACGAGCCGTTGCGCGCAATGAAACCGGAGATCCTGGACTCTATTCTTTCCGTACTGACTAGATTTTGTAGCTGCTCGCGAGCGCGGCCATTTTCTGGCAACTAGCGTATCGCCGCGCAGATTCTTCCTGTGGGACTGCGGAGCCGTGGTATCGCCACGGCCGCGCCTGCACGGCAGCCGCGTTTATCTAGCATTCGGGCCCTAGAGAACATCGCCAAAAATATTTCGCGGCACGGTTGTTTTGGAGCTAGTTTGTTTGTATTGTCGTAGAGTCAAATTAGAACTTTGATTTATGGGGCTTAGTTAAACGTTTACGTTAACTATGTTGGTGGTCATCACGCAGGTGCGCTAATGCCGTTTCGGTCCATTAGTGACGATAAAACGTTTGTGAACAATTGCAAACATTACTCTTGCGTATGACTCGCATTTAATTCTACTTCCACTTCGCTCTTCATCCTTCAGTGTTTGCGTTTGTCGTTTGCGTGGTGTGCGCCAATCATATCAACAAATTATCGCTGTGGTCATTGTAGTTGACAAGCTAACTGCAGGTAAATTTTTTTACGCTTTATCTATACCGACGCATTAGGATTGTTTCTTTTCATTCCTGGAACTCTATATATAGCGACTATCAAATTGTTCCGCATGCATGCCAAGTATAGTGCACCTTTTAATATCCTGCTAGTACATTCTCGTTCATGCCAAGGAAACAGCAGCGAACCGATGCTAGCTGGAGCATAGCAACGAAGTTTTTATATGGTATATGGAGTGTAACGTAGAAAACTGGCATCAGCTATGAGATAAGCCGTAATGGAGGGCTATGGAAAATTAGGGACTGCTTGGGGTTCTTTAACGCGCCCTGACATCGCACATTACACATGCGCTTCAGTTTCGTCTTCACCGAAGCGTGGCTGTCGCCTCTGTGATCGAACCTATGTCTTCGGGCTCAGCATTAAACAGCCTTACCACACAGACACCGCTGAAGGCCACAAGCTCTTTTCGCTATTTGCAATAATTAACCCTTGAACAAATATTAACACAGAAGCCAGCGCTCGCGAGGTTTGCAGCGACAAGAAGAGTATGTTTAATTTCGATGCTATTGGTGTTACGAAACTGCTGCTCGTCATAGATTGTGATGAAATCCTGTTTGCTGCGTCCGAGGTAGATACTAACGACAAAAAGCTACTGCGCTGAACCGTTTTGTACGCCGCCTTCTCTCTGAAATAAGGAATTAAATAACTATTGGGAGTCCTGGTAGTTGTACTTAGATTCCCTTAAAGGAAAACTGTTGGCCGAAAAACCACGTTTTGCCTGAGCAATCGCATGCGCGAACGTGCGCTCCAGTTAATATCACATCATGGAGTCAGGTCCGAAAATCTAATCCTCGCATGCAAAATGAACAAGTAAACAAAAGACGTATGGAATTATCGCATGTGAAGGGCAATAACAACCACCTGCGCCCCCCAAAAAAGACTCCACTGTTACGCATAATCGACGATTTACAGTTCGTTACTATGCCTCGCAGGCTACCCTTGAATATCGCGTCACCGAGGGAACAGCGCGCTTAAAATTGCTGTAGCACTCTTGAAACAGGGAGAAATGTTAGTAGTGATGCATAGCACGCACCTACATGCATAGGTAGTAGATCGCGTTCGCGACACATCGAAGAACGCTCGCTCATAACCACGTATTGAATGCGAGACGCCCGCGCGACCCACAGCCCCTGGCCGCGTGCCCCCGACTATAGTCGACGATGACGTGAGGGTGCCAGCACGGTGTAGTGTGCTGGTTCTTGTGAGGCATGAAATTTTCCACGACTTCGAGGGCACTGCGGATGGGCACCTCCCGCAGCTACTCGAGATGGAGGTAGCCGTCGGTCGAGGAGTCGTTCAACTTCATAATGGTTGTGCTACTGTCCTCAAGTATTTGTCCACCGGATTTCGCTGCGGAGATGCGGCTCTCGCCAAGGGCAAGGCATTTGCCGTCCTTCACAATAGTACTGCTTTCCCTCATTTATGCGCCGCCTGGGTCAGCCCTCCAGAAGAGACCATAGTTTGTCCTGCCTTTCAAGCCGTTGATTTTAGCCCAGACTGGACGCCCGGCCAGATAAATCTTTTCTCGGCTCTTCATACCCGATTTTGCAATCGTAGTCGTGTTGTCAAGCATCTCATCATGACTAATAAAGCAACGTTGCGGATGTGACAACACCCATAACGGGTTTCTCCTAACATGAAGCCATTAAAACGCAAGTGGAGGAAATGCTTGCGCACCATCTGATACCGCCTTCGATGAGCCCATGGGCGTAGCCAGTGGTCCCTGTTAAAAAGAAAGAGGGCTTCCTTGCTATTCTTCGTCGAGTACCGGAAATTAAATAAAACGACCGAAGACGACGTGCATCCGCTGCCCAGGATTGATGTTGCACCCTACCGACTGTGCGACGCTAAATATTTCTCCAAATTAGGCTCCAAAAGCGGATACAGGCAAATAGAGGTGGGTGAGATAGACAGAGATAAGCCTGCATTCATGACACCCGACGGCTATATCAGTTTGTTTAAGGGGCTCCCATTTTGACTTAGCTCTGCGTCGGCCATGTACCTACGTAGGATGGACCCTATTTTATCACTTCAGAAGTGGGAGTCGTGCTTGGTGTGCCTAGATGATATTTTATCGCCTACTTTCGAGCAACACCTCGACCTGATGTGCATTGTGCTTCAAGCGCTCATATTCGCAAAACTATCTAGCCTTAGAAATGCCATTTGGCTTTCAACGAACTTCGTTTTCTAGACCATGCTGTTAGCGCACAATGCATTGTCCCTTATCCTGCCAAGAATACTGCAGTCTCAAGTTTTCCACGCCCCACCGGCAAAAAGGCACTTCAAACATTTCCGTGTGCTTACTCCTAAACCAGCGCTTAGTCCAAGATTTCTCCAGGATAGCTGAGCCGTTGACCGAATTAACTACCGAAGACCTTTCTTTGTGGAAATGACTAAGCACATACCTTCGAGGAGCTCCGAAGTCGCCTAAACAGTCCCCCAATACTCGCCCATTTCGATGGGGCGCTGCAACAGACGTACACACTGATGCCGGCATCTTTAGCTTCGAGGCGCTACTTATCCAGTGGCAAGATAGAGCAGAGCGTCATATCGCTTACGTAAGTGTAACACTGCCGCTGTCAGAGGTGGACTATTCGACAAAAAAGAAGGAGTGTCGTGCGGTAATCTGAGCCATCAGCAAGTTTCAACCTTATCTGTACGGACGACCCCTCCGTATTGTCAGCGACCTATATTCGTTGTGCAGATTGGCAAGCCGTAAAGACCTGACAGGTCAGTTAGTTCGATAGAGCCTGCGTCTTCAAGAGTATGAAGTCAGTGTCGTCTATAACTCGGAATAAAATCAACAAGATGTGGAATGCTTGTCATGCGCGCCCGTCAACTCCGCTGCTGTGGAAATTGCCGACGATTTCACTTTTAATGTGGCCATTAACCAATCCCTTACGGTTGTCGTTCAGTGGAAGGGCCCGGAGCTGGTGCTACACATCCAGGTCCTCAAGGCAGCAGTTGCTTGTTTTTCGCCTTAACTTTCAGTCATATGTTTTACGAGTGAGTGGCGTTTTCTACAAACGCAACTTTGAAAGATCAAAAAAGGCCTTCCTAAAAGTAGCACTTGCGCACATAAGGGATGGCATATTGTTACGGACAACAGGGCTAGACGTGACTGAAACGACGGGACGAAGCTGAACAAGCAGGCAAAGTTCTGCGCACAGCACGCGAGTTAACTTCGGCGTCCTTTTCTTCCAGGCGCCACCTAAGAACATCAGGGACACCAGGTGGCATTACTCCCTCTCCTAAAAAACAGAAACGAAAGCACAGACTGGCCGCGAGCGATAGGCGATGCAAGTCAGTATAGAAACCAAATATAAAACGAAGGCGGTGTCCTACACAACTAAACGAGTGCATAGTACACTGCACATTACCGCGTGAAATACGGTTTCATGCGGACAACGTGCACCACCTCGGAGCGTGGTTGCCGACGCGAGGTCTGCACAGTACCCGCTGGAAGGACTTCGTATGTCAATTCTGTGACACGGCGCAGAACCTTGTAAGGCCCAAAGTAACGCGACATCAGTTTTTCAAACAAGCCGGGCCGGCGTACCGGTGTCCACATCCAAACTTGCTCTCCTGGTTGGTATGTGACGGGTCGATGACGGAGGTTGTAGCGACGCGTATCCTTGTCCTGCTGTTGCTGAATGTGGATGCGTCAAGTTGACGTGCTTCCTCGGCGCGCTGAGCAAACTGTTCAGCGTCTGGGATGAGAGGATTATCCGTGCAGCACAGAAGCATGGCATCCAACCTCATCTGAACGTCGTTTCCATAGAGCAGGCGAAATGGCGTAAAACGCGTCGTCTCGTGGATGGCAGTGTTGTAGGCACATGTGATGTACGGGAGAATCTCGTCCCAGGTCTTGTGCTGGGTGTCTATGTACATTGCAATCATGTCGGCGATCGTTTTATTGAGTCTCTCCGTGAGGCCATTCGTCTCTAGGCGATAGGCAGTGGTTTTGCGATGCTCGTGTGACTCAGCTCAAATACATCGTAATAAGGTGTGCCGTAAAGGCCGTGCCTCGATCGGTGATTACTTGGGACGGGGCGCAATGCGCAACACGATTTGCTGCACAAAAACTGGGCGATCTCAGATGACGTGCCACGCTTCACCGCCTTGGTTTCAGCATACCGTGTGAGATAGTCGGTAGCGACTATAATCCATTTGTTACCGACCGATGTCAGCGGAAATGGGCCCAGAAGGTCGATGCCGATTTGGTCAAACGGTATTCGAGTAGGCGCAATTAGTTGGAGCAAAGCCGCTGGCTTGAGAGGCGGCGCCTTTCTACTTTGGCACTCACGACAGCCTCTGACGTAGCGATGAATGGCGTCAGCAAGTATAGGCCAATAATAGGCTTGACGAACTCGGGCGAGTGTGCGTGTAACGGCCAAGTGGCCAGAGGTGGGCTCATCTTAGCAAGCAAAATGGATATCGGCACGGAGGTCGGCTGGCAGTACGAGGAGGTACGCTCGGTCAACAGTGCTGGAGTTCTGTTTGATAGAACGCCATTCCGGACACAGAAAGCAGACAGGTTGCGAGCAAATTGACGAGGCATATCGGCAGCGCGACCCTGCAGGGGGTCAATGACAGGTCGAAGGTCCGGGTCAGCTCGCTGTCGGGTCATTATGTCTGAAGCACTCGCCAGTCCAAGAAAACCGCTCTCCTCGTCCGTGCTCTCATCAACTAAACCGACGGGTGCGCGCGACAGCGCGTCAGCATCTTCGTGCTTCTGGCCAGATTTATGCACAATGGCGTACTCAAATTCTTGGAGGCGAAGACTCCATCGTGCTAGGCGCCCCAATGGATCGCGGAGGTTAGCCAGCCAGCACAAGGAATGATGATCGGCGACCACTTTAAACTAGAGGTAAGGCCTAAATTTCATGGTTGCCCACACAACCGCAAGGCATTCCTTTTCCGTAGTGGAGTTGTTTGTCTCGGCGCGGGAGAGCGTGCGGCTGGCATACGGTATTACCTTTTCAGCGCCAGCTTGATTTTGAACGAGTACAGCGCCAAGGCCGATATTGCTGGCGTCGGTGTGGACTTCGGCGTCCGCGTCTTCATGAAAGTGCGCAAGAAGAGGGCTTGTTTGCAGTCGGCTGCGCAGCTCCGCAAAAGCCTCTTGTTCCTCGGCGCCCCACACGAACTGTGTATCATCGCGCGCGAGGCGAGTCAGGGGTTCGGAAACTTTGGCAAAATCGGCGATGAAGCGGCGGTAGTACGAGCAGAGACCCAGGAAGCATTTCAAACTTCTCTTCTTTGCAGGAACGAGAAATTTGGCGACAGTAGAAGTCTTGTCGGGGCTGGCCTAACGCCTGCGGCACTCACGAGGTGACCAAGAAACTTCAACACTTTGTAGCCAAAGTGGCATTTCTCGGGCTTGAGCGTCAAGTCAGCTGACCGGAGGGCATCTAATACCGCGCGCAGGCGTTCGAGGTGTTCTTCAAAGGTTTCAGAGAATACGACAACGTCGCCGAGATAGACTAAGCAGATTTGCCATTAGAGGCCGGCGAGAACGGTGTCCATCATGCACTGAAAAGTAGCTGGCGCTGAATATAGGCCAAAAGGCAGCACTTTGAACTCGTACAGTCCAACTGGGGAGACAAAAGCTGTTTTTTCGCGGTCCCGCTCATCGACCTCAATCTGCCAGTACCCGCTCTTCAAGTCAGTGGAGGAGAAGTACTGGGCGCTACGAAGCTTGTCGAGCGAATCGCCGATACGGGGCGACGGGTAGACGTCTTTTCTTGTGATGGCATTCAACTTTCGATAATCGACACAGAAGCGAAGGGTCCCATCTTTTTTTCTTTACGAACACGACAGGGGAGGACCACAGGCTGTTGGATGGTTGCATGACACCATCACAAAGCATCTCCTGAACTTGTGTCTGAATCACTTCACGTTCTGTCGTTGAGATACGGTACGGCTGCTGGCGGATAGGGTGGACGTCGTCAGGAGTAATGATTCGGTGCTTCACGAGAGGCGTTTGCCGTACTTTCGATGAGGACGCAAAACAAGTGCTGTACTCTAGTAGGAGGGCACGTAGCTCACGATTCTGTGTGTCCGAAAGATCCGGACTAATATCAAGACGGTCAAGGGGGGGGGGGGGGGGGCTGCACAGTGCTAACAGCCCCAAACGTAAAACATTCTGAAACACCCCCTAAGGAGTCAGCAAACGCGATGGCAGTAGCACGAAAACGATTCCGGCTTTCGTTGGTAAAGTTAGTCACCAGGAGCTCAGACCGGCCGTCGCGGAGGTGGATGAGGCTGCGCGCTGTACAGATGCCGTGGGTGAGCAAAAGTGACTAGTTCCCTTCCGCGACCGCAGGCCCGTCACGCAGTTCGTCGCAACAAAAACACTGGCGCGTGGTGGAATCGAAACGCTCTCGGCGGAAATTCGAAGGGCGGCACGGCGTTGGCAATTCTTGCTGTCAGTATCAGCAGCTTTCTCGGTTGAAAAGGTCACTGTGCGCTTCCGGATTTCGATAATAGCTCCATACTCCCGGAGAAAATGAACCCCAAGGATTGTCACGGGAGCAGTGAGGTATAACGAGGCAGCTAACAGTAAACGTGGAGCTGCGAATTTGAACTCATGCCGTGTACAGGCCACTAGGAGTTACATGTCCGCCAGCGGTGCGAACCTGCGTGCCAGACCATGGTGTCATTACTTTTTTAAGAAGCGCTGCTAGCTTCCCGCCTTTAATCGAAAAATCCGCGCCAGTGTCCACCAATGCGCTAACCTTATGGCCATCGAGAAGCACGGGTATGTCCAGCGAAAGTTGATGTTCATGCGTAGGAACTGTCGTCGGCGCCGTAAAATCCAGATCGCTTACAGGTCTCGTTGTCAGGGGGTCTTCGTCACGCCGATTGCAAGCGGCCTCGCCCCCGGAGGTCGCTGTCTTTAGTTTTCCCGGTGGGGACTTAGCGACCGTCGCTGTGTCATCCAGAATGACCTGGGCTGCGGCGATGGTCGGCGTGGGGACGTGGATCGTGACCGCCGCGGGGAAGTTGGCGCCATGCGCTGCTGCGCTAAGTAGTCTTCAATCTCTCGGGGTCTTTGGCCTATTGGAGGGTGACTCATGTCGATGGGAAATCCGTGAAGTCCAAGGTGTTGATAGGGGCACTGGCGATAGAGATGACCTGGTTCCCCCCAATGGAAGCACAGGCGCTAACAATTTGGGGCGCGCCACAGGTCCGCCTTCCGCTGGGGTGTTCGTCGGTTGTCGACGAACGGCTCAGTGTGTGCGGAATGCAGTGAGCCTTGATCGGGTGGCGGTAATGGCGCCGAAGCAGGGGCAGGGCGTCGCGCCATATCTGCATGAGTTTGGCGCAGGTACTCCGTGGGGAAAGGTTGTGGATCAGCGGACGCTACCGAAGGCATCAACGCTTGAAGCTCTTCACGGACAATGCTAGCTAGAGCCGACCATCGGCTGTGGAGTACCGAAAAGCGTCTGGAGCTCTTCGCGTACAACTGAGTGGATGATGTCGAGTAGGTTCGGGGTAGCCCCGAAGGCCGAAAGCGGCTCCACAACCGAAGCGGTGACCACCGACCTGTCGTAAGTGGTAGACCACTGCTGAAGCATCCTATCTATTGAGACAGCTTTCGAAAGAAACTCGGCAACCGTCCTTGGTGGATCACGCACGAGGCCAGCGAACAATTGCTCGTTAATACCGTGCATAAGGTGGCGCACCTTTTTGTCTTCGGTCATGACTGGGTCAGAACATCGAAAGAGCCGGGTCATGTCCTCCACATACATGGTCACAGTCTCATTTGGCATCTGTATACGAGACTATAGAGCCCTTTCTGCGCGTTCTCACCTATCCGCGCTGGTATAGTTCTCACGAATGCGTCGGCAGAACTCACGCCATGATGTTAGGGCGTCTTCTCGGTTCTCGTACCAAGTACGAGCGCCATCTTCCAGGATGAAGAAGACGTTTCGAAGCTTGGTAGCGTCGTCCCACTGATTAAACGAGGCGATCCGTTCAAACGAGGCGAACGAGGGAACCCAGCACCTCCACCAAAATATGTCACGGAAAATAGGGCTAGACGTGACTAAAATGAAGGGGCGAAGCTGAACCAGCAGGCAAAGTTCCGCCCACAGCACGCGAGCCAACTTCGGCGTCCTTTTCTTCCAGGCGCCACCTAAGAACATCAGGGACACCAGGTGGAAATATTGAGCTCTTATTACCAGACATGGGCATCCTCACGAGGGTGAACCCTCATGAGGGCGTGCTCACCCTCACCTCGTGAGGATCTGACTCGGTGAGGTGAGGGCGAGGGAGGATCGGCGCTGAAAAATTCGTGAGGACGAGGGTGAGGGAGGGCAGAGGTGGTGAGGGGAGGGTGAGGGAGGGAAAGATAAAGAGTATGAGGGGCGAGAGCAAATGCTCCACGAAAGGTGTAGTTTCTGCAGTAAGAAAAAACACGCGGCAACCCGAAAGGCATGGGTGACAACACGCTTTCTCCTCCACTGGGCATGTGTTGTATAGAAAACAGATGTAATGGAACGGGACACGGGCGCTGCAGCTATAGTAGAAGCAGGAACGAAAGCCACAAAATTGCCCGGCGCTCGTGGTAAAGAAAAGTCTAAAAACTACCCTAGGAAGCTGCAGGAAGTCACCGAGAACGATGTCGCTGTTTCCAGCCTCACAGAACACGACAGGACCGGCAAAATACACAGGACCCCTGTTTCTAACTGCTAACGTTTCTTTGCCATTTAGGAAAAAACATGACCAGAAGAAAAAAAAAAGCGCGTCTAAAGTAGAGGGGTTGAACACAAAATACCGAGGTGGGGTGATCTTATCTGCTGGGACCCTGCCACATGTTCGTTTTTCTCTCGTCCAGATAGCTTGCATGAGTAGCCGACGCATGCGAAATGTTTCTTCACAGTGTTACTTGACTGTTTGGTTATCAAGGTTTTACATAAAACTTTCATAAGTTGTGTAAATTACAATTCGCAACAAAACCAACGGAAATAATTTGTGCTGATAATAGCTGCAATAAAATAAACCGCAGTTCAATATCTGTTGCAACCTTTGTCATGTGTTTGCAGAAACAAGAAGTATTTTCTTATTTATTTTATCATTTTTCTCTGTTGTGAATAAGAAAAATTGTCAAATCGTGCATTAATATGTGCGGCTCGTAATTACAGCGCATTGTTTTTCTGCAATTTCTATAGCATTAAGTTTTACTTTTTCTATTTTCCTAAGACAGTTTTCTTGAGATGAGTGGTAACATAGCAGCGATTTGAAAGTAATAACTACAGCGTGTGAGCATTGAGCACAATTTCGCGCAAGAGTTGTTTCATTTCCAGTATCCAAAGTCTATAGAGTGTTCTCATTTCGCGTTAACCTGTTGAAGTCCTGCACCGGAGTAAGGTTCTTTAATGTTCTTTGATTTTAGCATCTGTTCTGTATTCAGAATAAGTTTAATGCATCGAAATGCCCGACGGTCGTAAGGCCGAATGCTGTCATAGACTCACGCATGAGGAAGGTATGACAATACTGTACCGGGTTTAATTCTTTGCCGAATGTGCTTTCGTGTTGGGTGCGCAAGGGTGCTTGCAGTTCTTAGATACATGTGTTGCTGTTCGCAAAATCAAAGCATGCTGGAGGTATCAGCCTCGCTATAAAAAAAGAAGGCATTTTAAGCCACCGCAGTTAGCTCATTCAAAGGTTCTTAAGAAGAGCATTGCTAAAAACTACCTGCATACCGCTCTTGACAAATCTTGCCGACATTAAATGGCACATATAGCGTGAATGTCTGGCTGCAAACACTGACCAGTGCAGGATTTGCCTCTGAGGTGGTCACCTTTGTTTTAGAGGACCTTGCCAGGGATATTAGGGATGTAGAGCAGCACCGCTGCGCTGAAGAAGCGCAAGATACAAGATACGTTGTCATTCCATATAACTATCAAATTTCCCACCGCTTAAAAAATATGGCTCAGAAGGGTGACGTATTGGTAGTCATCACTGTACCCGAAAAACTGACTAGCTTGTGCAATATGGTGCAAGGAAAGCACAAGCAGCTAAGGATGCAGTATCAAACACTTAGGCAGGTTCGTGCCGAGGGAGAGTGCCGTCATTTACCATATACAGATCTCCCGTGTCAGAAGCTACACAGAACAAATTAGATGTTGCAGAAACGTCGCACTTCAGAGCTCCACGCAGGAGTAGACGCACTGGCGGGGTGGTGGGGAACTGGCAGTCTATGTCGTCAGTGTCGTGGTTCTGTTCCAAAAACGTGCTCCTCGATTCTGGGAAACGACAATCTTGAAGAAGTTTGCGTTCGAAACAAGCAGGAGAGTATACGAAGCATACTACATTAAGATGGAATTCACCACTTGTGTTAGCAATTGAAGCCTCCGTCGCCTTATCCGATAACTTAAGGAGTCGCACGTACGGCAACGGGCTAGTGTTCTTATTTTGCCATTACTTAATTTGCCAATATCAGCTTCACTCTAGGGGTGGACCACGTTTATGTCGGCTTTCAACAACTTCTTATTCGAAGCATGGTTTACTGTGCTTGGTACGTCACGATATAAAGCGAAAAAGTGATGTAGGCTCAATGCTGCGGAATATGGCTACCGCTAAACTGGAATTTTTAACTGACGTAAAGCAGGGTTTTAGATTCGAGAGAAGCTACAAAACATCAATTCACATTTGGTTATAAAGGTCCGCACTGAGTGCTTTTCACCTATGAGATGGGAGGGTGATGTCGAAGTCTAGCCCTCCAGGACGCTTACACTTCGAGTAAGGCCCACTGCCTCAAAGCCAAAGCTTCGGACTTTATGAGAACGTTTTAATAAGTGTCCCTACATTTTCTTAACATAAAGATGACCAGCTGGGATACATGCCGCTATGGCTAAAGTCGCGCCAGAGAGCCCCTGTCTTGCATACTGTTAAAACATCTACCAGGTATGAAGAAGAGGAAGACTTTAGGGAAGAAGGCTTCAAGGGTTTGCGTGATACCTGCTCTCGAACGCTCAACACTACCTCCCAGCTTCAACGCCCCACATTCACTCTAAGACTGACTCAATATTAATAAACCATACAGCTGAGATAAAAGTAAGCCCGATTCCGCGTAGTTATGGTATGTCCTAGGATCTCAAGCTGGCAAGTTGAAACTATGACAGCCCTGATTTTTGTGCACCTGACTGTGCTTAGCCATTTCTGTGGAAGGAAAGAGGCCTCCTCTCTTCCGCGGATTTCCCATGTTGTTGTGCAAGCTGTAGGTCGCTTCTCGTGTAAAGCAGTGGAATGATCAGCGAGATGCCTGCTACTTTTTCTGTCTCGTGCCAAACACACGCATACACCATCTGTGTGTTGCAAACTAAAAACGAAGCAACGAACGCCTCTACTCGTACTAGGCCGCGGGAAGATGTTCCATTCGGCGGGCTACAGTGTTCTACAAGGCTGTAAGCCGGAACATTGTTAGCCGGGGTGCACTTCAGCTTGCACACCCGAGAGCTTTGGTTAGCGGCGCTTCGTTTGAAGATGGCTTGGGAGGGCGACAGATAACGCACAAAACAGTGTGCGCCTTGCTTTGCACCCTGTGGCAATGCCCCGACGACAGGCGCTTGACGCCCCCCCCCCCCCCCCCCCCCCTCCCATAGCGAGGGCAGCTGTCATTAGGAAAGCTGTTAAAAAAAAGAAAAAAAAATATCCGAGCGGTGGGCAGACCACGCACGCTGTTCCACGGCTGGGCTCAAAAGGCGGCTGTGGCTAATCTTATCAGATCTCCCTGAGGCACCGGGTGGAGACATGGATGGACGTGGCAGCATTGCTCTCGGAAGGATACACACGCGTCGATCACCGTGCGTTCCTTTCCCGCTCTCTGTCCAAAGAAAGGGTCTTCCTTCAGCTCAGTTCCCCCCTCCCCCCCCCCCCCAAAAAAAAGAAAAAAAAACAGCGAACGGCAGGAATGGCTGGGGAAGCCCTTCAGTTTGTGTTGCTGTGTCCTTTCGATCGGATCACTCAAGTTGTTGACGCTTGTTGAAACAACACTTTTGTGCGCTGTTGCAAATTTAATATGCTCAAGGACGTCCGTGTGCTATGTGCGCGAATAAGTTTCCATTGTGGCAGTGTTCTCGGATATTATTGGGAAATGCGCGGTCCAATTGTGAAAGGTGTGTAGGACGTCATGCAGGTTCCGGGTGAGTTTCTTTTTTTTTGCCGCTCTTGCCATTCACAGTGCAGACAATCCGTTTTCCGGCTTTTGCATATGCGGGTTTGTCCGGAATGAAGCAGATCAGCTATGGAGATGTGAACTTGGGCGAATTAATGCAGAGTGCTGATTTCGGCCAGTTGGCGCATATGTGTTGCTCTTTTGTTCCCGTTCTGTAAGCGCTGTTTTTTTTCATAAGTGATCCTAGATTTAAGCACACTAGTCAGGGAGCATAATCAAACCTTATACATGAAATGCTGGCCTGTTCACTTTGCACATCGTACTGCTCTAGTTAGGCGCTGTCTCGTCCTTTTCTCCTAATAGAATTTGAACTTTAATAGAATTTGAAAAAAAAAAAACGATTTTACGCAACACTGAGGCGGCGTTCGTGAAAATCAGAAGCGCAACAGAGTTACGTGTTTCACTTTGCGTTTTTGGTTTGTTCTTGGAGGAAGGCGGGATGCGATCGGGGCACATCGTCGGTGGCATTTACGGTGCCGTGTCCTAACAACCGCATTTTTACGCGACGTTTCCCAAATGACACTACGTGTACATGTCGGAAATTGTCGCGCACGGCCCCAGGCTCGCATGCTATGTCCCCCCATTCCAACCCCCTCTGCGAAGCGATCGAGGGTCATGATCCCCTGACTCCCTCGAAATTTACGCTTCTGTGTGATAGCGTTTTTTTTTTTTGTTACTTGAATTAGATTCCATTGTTCTGTCGTCTAATATGCCGTATATGCCTCATGTCTTCCGTCTGCGGCTGGTTAGAAGTTAGAACCTCCTCCTTCCTCACGCGCTGTGTAAACGTATTTCATCACTCTATCTCCTTCAAACACATGGCGTGTAAACCGGTGGACAGGTTTGCCTGGTAACTATGACAGTGGTTATTTTCCTTCCTCCTCGAAGTTTCGCCTTTGATTGGCATGCTTAGAGCACTGACAGAATTGTTCTTTGCACTTTTCATAGTCTGGTTTCCATGTGCAGTGCATATCTTATTCTCAGCAACTGTCGGAACAAGTACCAGATGGCTCTTGCCAGTGATACGCTACAGCATGAATGCAGCCCCGTCATTTATTTAAGTCCATTGTTAGCTTCGAGAAATTCGGATTGCTAAGTGATCAACGCGGCTTGACACATGCCGAAAACAGACGCAGATAAGAATAGTTTGCGCCTACTTAGACTCGCTGTAACGTTGTCACAGATCGAAAGTAATGAAAAAAAACTAAAATATTCAAACTGCTGGGCATGAGGTTGAGGGTGAGGGAGGGCAAATGAGATGAGGGTGAGGGTGAGTGAGGATCAGCAATATTTTTTAAGTGAGGATGAGGGCGAGGGAGGGTGAATAAATTTTTTAAAGTGAGGGTGAGGGTGAGGGAGGGCTGCCGATTGGAAATTGAGGGTGAGGGAGGAAAGGCCAAAATGAGGGCATTTGCCCACCTCTGCTTATTACTACGAACCTTCGACCGGTCGCCTGGGAGTTAGATATATGCTTCCAAGAATTCGGGAATAGTACTATTGACCGAAATATTTACCCTCAGTACGAACTTAGGTTAACACCTATCATGACTGTCAATACCGGAAGTTTCCACCCGTGAAACTAGCCCGGTTTTTTCAAACCATTGCTCCACCAATATCTCTTTTTCAACAAGTGGAGATGAATCTTCTTGGCCTCTTTCTTGCCATGTCATCTAATAGAAAACGTTAGAGTGTTGTCGCGACGGCCTACTTCACCCGGTGCGCTGCGACCACGTCGGTCAAAAATGAAAATGCTACCAAGTAGTGGAATATTTGTCCACAATATGATATCGTGTCAGGGAGCCACGGCTATTATCATTACCGACCGGGGAGCCTGACAATGGCTGTGAGAATCTCACACTAGCCATAGACGGGCCACGTCGTACCACCCGCAGACAAATGGCCTTCTGGGAGGGGTCTGACCGACATGCCGTCCAAGTACATGGCAGGAAGATAAGATCTTAGATCAAATTTTCCCATACGCCTCGTTAGCATAAAATACGACATTTCAAGACATGTTGCGGCTCACTCCATTCCAACTTCCCTGGATACTATGCCGCCAGTAGACCCTGACTCTGAAAGTGAGATTGAACTGGACGTCGCTAGCTTTTATCCTTGAAAGCTAAACATTTCGACAGATCTGCCTCTCTGGTTGGGTTGTTAACTAAGTAAAAGTTGTACGGAAGAAGCAAGGCAACTCCCAAAACAGCGCAGACACCTACAACAGCAACTAGACGCTGACAGCTATAACCAGCGACGGCACTTTTTTGCCTTTGTGCCTTGCTAGGATTTCGGCACCCGTTCTAACTGTCTAAAAAATTACTGAGGCCGGTACTTCGGCTCGTACTGTGTCCTCCCCGATATAAGTGGCGTTATGTACGAAGTTGAATTCGCCACCCAAGACCCTTCAAGCCGCCGACGACGCAAGCTCACGTTTTCCGCAATATTGTCACTACGACCGCGACGCTTAATGTTGTTTATGCTCATGGTGCCACATTTTGTGTTGTAGTCCTCCCGTATCACCCTATCACACTGTTTGTCAGCTCACCAGTTCGCTTCTAGTCGGCTGCATCAAGGAGATGCTGCAAAAAAGGAGGGCAATGACACATGTCATTCATAGAAGATGACGGAGAGTGAACGGGCAATTGAGGATGCCGACGAAGTGAAACTGCTCAGTCTCGTACTCACCTGCCTGGTTGCTGACATTCCTTGGTTCCAGATTGCATTCTATGTAACTTTACGTTGCAAACCATCCCCATCCCTTGGTACCTTGCCAGATTGATGTTGTGTACAGAACTCCGCTTTCGTGTGGTAGGCACTATATTGGCCAAATTGGAAACTGTCTGAATGTTCTGCTGCAAGAGCACTATAAAAATCTGTAACATTGCTATATACGCGCAGTTAGCAGCCCATTGTGAAAAAGTGTGACCCAGAGACTGCGCTATCATTTGTTCCAAAAAACGATTGCATTGTATCGCCACCGCACCGGTCTAACTAGAGAGATATTGTGGAAGCGTCGCAGATAACAGCGTCAGTGAATGAATACATCAGCAAACCGTCTACGGCTCTGCGAAAATTGGGTGCGATTTGACCAATGGGCATCCCGAGTAAATTGTAGAAGCAACGAATTACGAAGATTTGCTCACCTATGGCGATCAGCCTCTGCTCGGCTCAACTTCACCATGGTTGACTGCGCCAGTGCTGGCGCGGTGCCTAATGTATAGATCGTTTAACCGAGAGCAAGCGGGAAAAGAGAAAAATGCTCTCTAACCAGATTAATTTCGCCGGCTCATTGCTGCCAGTACCGAGTGGGCTGCGCATTCGCACGCTTCATGCATAGCAGAGCGGCCTTGCACCTCTGTACATCATCATCATCATCATCATCAGCCTGATTATACCCACTGCAGGGCGAAGGCGTTTCCCATATTTACCACTTAACCCGGTTCTGCGCTGCCTGCATTCACTTGACCCCTGCGAACTTCTTAATCTCATCCGCTCACCTAACTTTCTGCAGCCCCCTGCTACGCTTTCCTTCTCTTGGAATCCAGTTTGTTACCCTCAGCGACCATCGGTTATCCTCTCTTCGCACTACATGTCCTGCCCTTGTCCATTTCTTCTTCTTAATTTCCACTAGAATGTCGGTAACTTGACTTATTTCTCTGACCCACTCTGCGCGCTTTCTATCTCTTAATCTTACCCTTACCATTTTTCGTTCCATAGCCCTCTGGGTTGTCCTCAACTTAAGTAGAACTCTCTTGGTTAGCCTCCAAGTTTCAGCCCCATAGGTGAGTACAGGCAAGATTGAACTGTTGTATACTTTTCTCTTAAGCGATACCAGTAAGCTGCTAGTCATAATCTGCGAGTGCTTGCCAAATGCCCTCCAACCCAACCTTATTCTTCTTATTTCCTTTTCATGGTCCGGATCTGTGGTTACTACCTGACCTAAGTACACATATTCGCCTACTACTTCCAGTATTTCGCTACTTAATGTAAACTGCTGTTCCTTCCCGAGGCTGTTGAACCTTACCTTAGTCTTCTGCTTTTCAAGCCTACCTTTCTACTTTTCCTGTCTAGGTCATCAATCATTATTTGCAGTTCATCCCCCGAGTTGCTTAGCAAGGCAATGTCATCAGCAAATCGCAGATTACTGAGGTATTCTCCATCTACCCTTATCGCTAACTGCTCCAAATCTCTGAATACTTCCTCTAAGCAAGCTGCGAATAGTACTGGGGAGATTGTGTCTCCTTGCCTAACGCCTTTCTTTATGGGAATTTTGTTACTTTCTTTATGCAGAACTATGGTTGCTGTGCAGCCAATATATATATCTTCCAGCACTTTCACGTACTGCTCGTCTATCCCCTGATTTCGCAATGCCTGCATCACCGCCGAGGTTTCAACTAAGTCAAATGCTTTTTCGTAATCAATGAATGCTATGTATAAGGGCTGGTTATATCCCGAGCATTTTTCTATCACCTGATTGATGGTATGGATATGATCGCCAGTAGAGTACCGTTTCCGAAACCCTGCTTGATCCTTTGCTTAATTGCAGTGTAAGGTTGTCTTGATTCTATTAGCGATTACCTTAGTAAATACCTTATACGTAACAGACAGTAAGCTGATTGGTCTGTAATTTTTAAGGTCCTTAGAGTCCCCTTTCTTGTGAATGAGGATAATATTTGCATTCTTCCATGGTTCCGGTACCGTCGATGACACCAGGCACTGCGTATACAGGGTGGCCAGTTTTTATACCACGATATCCCCCCGTCCTTAAGCAAATCTGTAGTTATCTGATCCTCTCCAGCTGATTTCCCCCTTTTCATAGTTTCTAGAGCTTTCTTGACCTCGTCCTTCGACACAGGTGGAACGTCTGACTGTTTTTCCCTACCGCCAATTTCATTACGGTCCTGACTACTTTGGCTACTGTAGAGATCTGTATAGAACTCCTCGGCTACTTTGACTATCTTATCCATATTAGTGATGACGTTGCCCGCCTTGTCCCTTATCGCATACATCTGGGTTTTGCCTATGCCCAATTTCTTTTTTACCGCTTTAAGGCTTCCCCTGTTCTTTACAGCATGCTCAATTTTCTCCACGTTATACTTCCTTATATCGGCCACCTTGCGCTTATTGATTAGCTTTGATATCTCTGCCAATTCGATCTGGTCTGCTCAATTGGCAGCTTTCATACTCTGGCGTTTCTTAATCAAATCTTTCGTGTCCTTAGACAGCTTACCGGTATCCTCTCTAACTATCCTACCGCCTACTTCTACCGCGCACTCAGTAATGATATCCCTGAAATTATTGTTGCTTGCCTCTAGGGTAATGTCGCCATCCTCAGTTAGAGCTGAATACTTATTCTGTAGCGAGATCCTGAACTCTTCTGCCCTCCCCCTCACCGCTAATTCGTTGATGGGTTTCTTTCTTACTAATCTGTCGCGTTCCTTCTTCAGATTTAGGCTAATTCGGGACCTCACCGTCCTGTGGTCACTGCATCGCACTTTCCCGATTACCTCTACATCTTGCATAATGGCGGGGGTTGAACACTTATGAAGCCGATTTCATTTTTAGTCTCCCCGTTAGGACTTTTCTATGTCCATTTCCGGTTCTTCCGCTTGCTGAAGAAGGTATTCATGATTCGGAAGTTATTGCGCTCTGCAAACTCAACTAGTAACTCCCCCCTGCTATTCCTAGAACCAATGCCATAGTCACCTACTGCCTTGTCTCCTGCCTGCTTTTTCTCTACTTTGGCATTGAAGTCGTCCATTAGCACAGTGTACTGCATTTTTACTTTTCGCATTGCCGATTCTACATCTTCGTAGAAGCTTTCAACTGCCTGGTCATCATAACTACATGTAGGGACATAGGCCTGTACAACCTTCAGTTTATATCGCTCATTAAGCCTAATAACGATGCCTGCCACCCTCTCATTAATTATATAGAATTCATCTATATTACCCGCTATATACTTATTGACAAGGAAACCTACTCCTAGTTGTCGCCTCTCTGGTAAACCTCGATAACACAGTACATGCCCATCCTTCAGTACAGTATATGACTCATTCGGCCTCCTAACCTCGCTAAGCCCTATGACATCCCATTTCATGCCCTTTAGTTCCTCTAACAGCACTGCTAAACTAGCTTCACCAGCTAGGGTTCTAGCATTAAACGTTGCCAGGGTCAGTTTCCAATGGCGGCCTGTCCAGCGAAGCCAGGCATTCTTAGCACCCCCTGCTGCGTCAATGGTCTGACTGCCGCCGTGGTCAGTTGTTCCGCAGCCGCTGGTGACTGAGGGCCGGGGTTTTATGGAGCTTATCATAGGAGGTTGCGGCCAATTACTGCACCAGGGTGGCCAACTCCAGTTCTGGTGAGGGAGTGCGTTGCCGGAGGTGTTCACCGGCATCAGGTCGCACCCCAAACCTGTTTATGCAATTCCATCGACACGCGGATTTTTTTTTCACCCGGTGGAGAATTGCGCGGCACCGGGATTTGAACCCCGGTCCCCTTGCATGCGAGGCGTATGTTCTACCGCTACGCTTTTATTAGCACCTCTTTTAGCGGTAATGTCATCGGAACAGCAATACGTGTTCGTGGACTGCACCAACAATCGCAACAAGAATTCGCAAGATGATCGCCGAGAGCTCATGCGGCATGCATGCAACGACAGTCCGAGTGCAGCTTTGATATGTTTCTGCTTCACCGCTTTCCATTCCATCCTGAATTAATTCGCCTAAGAACGTTTTGTGTAAGCCAGACAGGCTTAGTACCAACGACGTACGCACGAATTGATGCCCATTTTACTTCCTCCGCTGCAGTAAACCAGCACGTCGGGCAGACCGCGCCTCCAACAACCCCTCCTCGCCAACGATACGGTGCATCTCTTCCGCCAGTGCCAGAAGAACGTGCTGAAATCGGTTCTTCACTGAAACAATAAGCCGACAGCGAAAAACTCTTTCTTGCGGATCTCTGACCCATACAGTGTTGTTTATAATTTTAATACAACAAGTTTCTCAACACAGTCAGCTGCCCCTGGTGCGGGCCGCGGCTCATCGTCTGCACGCTAGCTCCGCTGCTAAGACGTCACCGAAATCGACATCTTTATTTTACTGATACAATTGAATCAGCAGGAAGGCAGTTCCGCGAGAGACCATTTACTCTAGAAAGGAGCGTTTACAAAGCGCCGACGAATACCCATTCGATTCGAAACAATTTAGGCCTAGCGATGACTAGCGATTAGCGCTCGGCGAGAGTGCCGCCGGTTTTGTAAGCGCTGCTGTATGTGCGACGAAATTGTCGGCTTCGTTCCTAATACAACTGAGAGCGCACGTTTTTCGACGTTTTGCTCAACAATACGCAGTGCAAACGATGCTGCTATGAAGGGCGGGGATATGATGTTGCTGCGCCGCCGGACGTATACCAAGACTGTATAAAAACGTCGACAGGTGGTACCTTAGTCACTACTACTTTAGTGTGGTATTCTTGAAGCGTGGTTAAAGTTAAAAGTATACACTGTTGACGGACAGCTTGACTGCATATTTCTCGCACTCAGTCGTCGGCGCATCACAGACACGCATGTATTCGCTAAGCTAGGTACACGATAGCAGCGGTTAGTGGCGTAACCGCGGTGAACGCTAACCGTGTCTTCAATTCGAAATAAAAGCAGCGCAACGTCGAGAGGAAATACACGACATGAAATTAAAAAGGTCGCACTTCACGTTAAATCAATGCGGCGATGACTGTAAAGCATCTTTCGTAGTATATAGTCCGCGTTCTTTAGCTGCCCGTACTGTTCATTCGTTGTGTACAGTTACCATTGCGATTATAAAATATAATTGAAAACGCATGTATTGTGAAAGTTACAACTGATACATCGTCATAGCTAACTCTGATCAGATCGGCCTGCAGAATCGAAGCGCATTTCTTCGCAGTCGCCCCGGCCCCTAGTGCTGTTTCCAACAGCTGCCGTTTATAGATATAAAGCAAAACGGATGGTATATCTTTCGCTGGCGCACTAAAAAAAACACAAAATAGCACCAAGGTGTCAGATAGCTTTCACGAGCACCGTGAAACGGCACTTTTACACTGCCGCATCCCAACATCAATACGCGCAGCACAGCCCAAGATGACGTCAAGAAGGGCCGGAGCGGACTTTTCCAGTTTTGCTCACACGGGGCGCCACCATCAATTTAAGATAGCTGCGCCCAGGCATCGAAACTAAAATCGCCTATAGACCCCGCGCATGCGCAGTGGCTCCGGCGTATCGGATGAGCATTGACGTTACTGCGCATGCGAGTTGCTGCGAACGCGGCGTCGGCACCAGGGGGGGGGGGGGGGGGGTGACGTCACAGGGTGCACACCTGGCGTGCCGGGGCCGCCGCCAAGTCCTCCGCGGCGGCCCCGGCACGCCAGCTGTGCTCTCCGTGACGCCACTCCCTCCTGGCGCATAGGCATGTTGCGCGGCGACGGCAGCACCTCTGCGTCGCCCGCGTATTGGAGGTGTTGGAGGCGGCTCTTACGCGGCTCTCCAACTGTACGCCGTGTGCTTTCACACGCTCCTCGCGCATGCGCAGCTTGGCTCATCGGAGGCTGTTTGAAATGGCTCACCGGCTAGCCTAGGGTTGCTTCCGCAACAAAAACCGAGCTGCACTTCTTAGCACAGGTGGCTTGTGAAGATGTCGTTGTTTCCCTTCCCTCCTTTCCCCTTGTGATACTGATGTATCAATATATGTTCCGGAACCGCAAAAAAACATTTGTTGATAGTAGCGCTTATCCTGGCCTCACCACAACCTTTGTCATTTTTTCGCTTTGCTTTCTAGCTGACGATGAACCAACACGCCCAAACATTTTCTCGTCTTAATGTGATTGGTTCAGCATTTTGTATAGCGTGAAACGTAGAAAATCTGCTGGACTTGGCAGCATATTTGTAGGTGATCTGATAAGAAGGCCTGTAAAAAGTTTTGCTGTTTATATTAAATTGTATACAATGAAAGCGGTATATGGCCAGAACCACTGAACAGTGCTCACGTGGTTCCTTTGTACAAAAGTGGGAAGAATTATGATTTGCCGTCCTATATCCGTTGTTTCCTGTGTATCCCAGATATAAGAAAAACATGTACGTTCTTTGATGTATGCATTGATTACTAAACATGACCTACTGAGTGTGAATCATTACGTATTTCTCAGTGGATCTGGAAGAGAGGTGCTGTTGGAAAATCGGACTCTCCGATTTATTGCACCAGAACCTGGAGAACAGTAAACGGGAACTATCTTCACAATCGTTGTTAAGTAGTAATGTCTGGGCCTACCTCCAGCGACGCTTTAAGTCTGTTCTTTGAAGAAGCTATTATCTCCTTCTCTTTTTTGTTTATTTTGTATGTGAACGATATGTGACAACGCGAAAGCATCCACCATTTATCTTCATGGCCCCGCCGAGGTGGCGCCACTGTTAGGGCCTACTGAAGGAATGCCGCATCATTCACCGCATCGCTACTTCTTACCACCCTTAGACGAATGGCCCAACAGAAAGCTTCAACGGTACTCTGAGTGACAGGCTGGCCATGTACGTCAACGACGCTCATTCCAACAAATGCGACACAGACCGCCACTGGATTCTCTCCCTCCGTCCGTCTTTGCGGGCGCGAGCCAACCTGCACAGTGGACACGCTTTGTACCTACGGCCCTGATGTTTCTGTATCCACGCCACTCTCAGACGCCGCCCAGTACGCTGAAGAATGCCTTCAGCTCTCTCGTTCGCTAACAACGTACAACCAGTGGCAGCAAAAACACCACCATGACACCGGCAAGGCTTCTTCATATGCTCCAAATTCCCTGGTGTGGCTCTGGCTCACTGCCACAGTTGGCGGCTTTTCAAAGACGCTTCTTGCTCAATATCACGGTCCATACAGAGTACACCAACGAACATCTCCTGTCAACTATGTAGTTGAGCCTGTTACGCCCTCTGCGGACTTGCGTCGCCTTGGACGCGAAACAGTTCATGTGAGACAAATGAAGCCCTACTACGACCCGTCTGTCTTTTCGACTCCATAAGTCGCCAGGATAGCCCCTTCTTTAGCTGGGGGAAAACTGTAGTGTGTTAATCTTCAGCATCGTAGCCACTGGCATGAATCGCGTGCTGGCGCACTCGAGGACGAAGAAGTTGGTCGCTGTCTTGGTGATTCACTACGCCTGAAGCTCCGTTGCATTTCTATTTATTTCTATTTATTTTTTCGATGTAGTTAACAATCTCAAAATCTAATATCTCTGCACCCCAATTCTTGGCCGATCCCCCTGTGTGGGTATGTGCCGTCAATTTAGAAAACAACAGCAACAGCTCCGCTGCGAGTTTATCCTGAGCGGCTGTATTCATCTGGGCTGACTGGATAAAGACCCCCCTACATTGTTATTGTTGTTAATATATTATTAATATTGTTACGTGCTTTGTACGCACGGGGGGTTTATTTACAAGGATCGGTCCAAACAGGACTGCGGCGAAGCGTACAAACGTCCCTCTGCCCTTGCTCTTCTTCTTTCTTCACCGATTACCCGACCGTTCTTCTTCTTCTTCCGTCGACGTTCTACGAAGGCGCGTGACATTTCCCTCCTCGCAGACGAAGCCCGTCGGGCGAGTTACAGAGAACCTCTGGAATGAAATCGCTTGAGGCGGGCTACATGCACCACCTGAGACTGCCGTGACCGTCGACCATTCGCCGTTATGCGTGCTATGACGTAATTCAGGTCATTGATGCGTTCTAACACAACAAACGGTCCGGTTTAGAGTGACAGCAGTTTTTGACAAAGACCACGTTTACGGAGAGGTGTCCACAACCACACATAGTCAGCAGGCGCATAAGAAACGTGTTGGTGTCGGGCGTCGTAGCGGTTCTTAGAACGTTCTTGTGAAGATAAAATTCGAACTCTGGCCAGCTGGCGGGCTTCTTCAGCTCTGCAGAGTGTGATAGCAAGAGAAGGTACGTCATGAATGAAAAATGGCAGTATGGTGTCGAGGGTACAGCGAAGCGTGTGAGCATAGAGAAGGTAGAAGGGACTGTAGCCTGTTGTCTCATGTTGCGCCGTGTTATATGCATGAGTAATGAACGGTAGAACGCCATCCCAGTCCTTATCGTCTGCAGCGACGTACATGGACAACATGGTGGTAAGCGTCTTATTAGTTCTACCACACCGTTCGTTTGGGGATGATATGGCGTGGAGTGGCGAAAGCTGCGGGCACTGAGGCGGAGAAGTTCTTCGACAATGTCCGCTGTAAATTGGCGTCCACGGTCACTAATGATGACTGCAGGAGGGCCATGCCGAAGAATGACGAGTCGAAGTAAGAAATTTGATACTTCAGACGCAGTAGCGGATGGTATCGCGGCTGTCGCACAGCAGCGGGTTAAATAATCAAAGCACACAAGAATCCATCGGTTTCCTTTAGAGGACAGTGGGAAAGGTCCAGGAAGGTCAATGCCAACCTGATCAAATGGGGCTGTTGGAGGTGTGACTGGCTGCAGTTTTCCATGTGGGCTTGAAGTCGACAGCTTAAAGCGCTGGCATTGTACACAGCTGGCTAGATATCGCTTGATCGTTGAGCGCATCTTCGGCCAGTAAAAGCGCTGCTGTGTGCGGTGGAGTGTTCGGGCCACTCCCAGGTGACCAGACGTGGCGTCATCATGCATCAATTCTAGAACTGTGATACTTAGGCTTTCCGGAACGACAAGAAGCATACGTGCTCCCCCAGAGGCGAAATTGTTCTTGTAAAGCACTCCTTCGCGAATGCTAAATGTGTTCTTCATAGGATCGTTGGCGGAATCAAACAGTGAAGTTAATGTTTTGATTTGCGTTGCTCGGTTCGGAAAACTCGGAGATCGGGGAAGGTTTCTGAAATTGGAGCCAAATATTCATCGAAATTGACTGAGTCGTTATCAGTCGTTTGAAGCAGCAAACGCGAAAGACAGTCAGCATCTGAGTGTTTATGGCCGCTTTTATGCACCACACTAAAATAAACTCTTATAGGAGTAAAGCCCATCGAGCGAGCCGCCCACAGGGGTCACGAGACTCACGAGCTAGCAAAGGGAATGGTGGTCGGTCACAATCGTGAAATCATTTCCGTACATATAGGAGCGAAAGCGCTGTACAGCGAAAACAACGGCTAGACATTCTTGCTCCGTAACCGTGTAATTTCTTTCACATTTACTCAACGAGCGGCTGGCATACGCTATCACGTGCTGATCGCGTCCATGGCGTTGTATAAGTACAGCGCCGATACCGATACCACTTGAGTCAGTGTGTGCTTCAATTGGAGCTGATGGGCAGATGTGGCGGAGAATTGGGCCCGAGGTCAAAAGAAACTTCAGATGACGGAAAGCTGAGTCACATTCGCTGGTCCAATTGAATGGTGCTTTTTTATGCAGTAGACACGTAAATGGGTAAGCGATGTCTGCAAACCTTGGTATGAAGCGTCGAAAGTACGAGCATAGCCCCAAAAAGCTCTGCAGCTCTTTTACTGATTTGGGCACAGTAAAACGTTTGACGGCTTCAATTTTCTTGGGATCTGGTCGAACACCTTCTTTGTCAACTAAGTGACGCAGGACAATTTTTTGACGATCACTAAAATGAGATTTCTTTGTATTCAGTACAAGACCAGCTCGTTCAATGCATATAAGTACGATATTCAGATGGCTGATGTGCTCACTAAATGTTTTGCCAAAAATTGCAACGTCGTCCAAATAACATAAACAAATTTGCCACTTTAGTCCACGTAGAATTGTATCCATGAACCGCTCGAATGTGGCAAGTGCATTACATAATCCAAAAGGCATAACGTTAAATTCATAAAGTCCGTCTGGTGTTACGATTGCCGTTTTTTCTTTATCTGCAATGTGCTTGGGGATTTGCCAGTAACCAGATCTCAAGTCAAAGTATGAAGCTGCGTGCAGACAGTCAATTGCGTCATCTATACGTGGAAGCGGGTAGACATCTTTCTTCGGGACTGAATTTAAGCGACGGTAGTCAACACAACACTTCCATGTGCCGTCTTTCTTTTTAATAAGGATAACTGGAGCTGCCCAAGGACTACAGGACTCTCTAATAATGCCGCGCTTTAGCATGTCTTGAACTTGCTCATCTATTACCTTACGTTCAGTTGCTGAGACTCGATAGGGCTTCTGACGTATTGGAGGTGCGGACCCAGTGTTGATCGTGTGATGAATACGACTGGTAGGCAGTGGCATTGAGCCATCCTTGGCAAAGTCGAAAACTGTCACGTGTTTCAGTAGTAGTTCCACTAGAATACGACGCTCAGTTGTAGAAAGAGACTTACTAATCATAGCCGTAACTTGGGCCTCCACTTTGATCTACCTGACCGTTTTTCTTCATCTTCCGTCGACGTTCTACGAAGGCGCGTGACAATATTATTATTAGTAATAATATTATTATATGTCAATTAATACAAAACTATCTTCCTTAGTATTTGTATTTCAGTGTGTGTGTGTACTTACCCTGATATTTTATTGCCTTTACTTTTTGCCGCTGATTTTGCCGGGCCTAGTCCTCCAAGCCTCCTCTTGGCTTTGACAGGCCCGAGTCTCCCAATGTGTTGTGGCAATAAACTTATTATTATTATTATTATTATTATTATTATTATTATTATTATTATTATTATTATTATTATTATTATTATTATTATTATTATTATTAAGTCATAGAATGAGCGGTCATCTGTTTCAAGCATTCCAGCCATATTCAGCAGGATTTATCGGCGAAAGTTCTACTACCGTTAGATGCCCGCTTCTTGTCGGTCGCGACGTTGGGAAGTCTCGCCGCAAGTAGTAACTGTCGGCTTTATAGTTTTCGTATTTGCACAATGTGCACCTTAATCGGGTATATAAATGTCGAAAATGAGCCATGAGTCATTGCTTTGAGTGTCATAGACTCTAAGTCGGCGGGTATCACGCCACTGATAGAACAATTCGTAGATAGTGTGCACAGTGACCGAACGCTCTGCGTGTGCTATTTTGAACGATAAGGGCTGATAACCCCCATCGGCCATCAGTGTTTTGTACTGTGTGCCGCGCACCTCCTTTGTAAATATTGACATGGACACAGCTGGCGCACAGATCGTGCCTCTGTACTTGGACTTCTCTGAACACCCGCGTCTAGTTTAGCCGACGCTCTCTATCTCTCTCCTACCACCCCCCTCCCCATCACCAAGACGCACCCCTCGGTCGGTCGCCAGCGCCACTTATCAAGAGAGGGAATGAGACCAGCACATTACGGCGACAAGGCGGTCATGAGAGCAATTGTGGAGGCTCATTTGAAGTGCCGAGGGTTCAGTGACCTAAGACAATGGCGGCCCTCAAACAACCTACTGTATTTTGAGCTATAGTGTATATAATTCTTTTTATTTTTACTTACCTTTCATTTCTCTATATTGCTCACTTTCTCGATTTCTTCTACAGGGTGGGGCTCCGCAGCCCCTTTAAGTGTTTTAAACCGCGTGCGCGTTTTCCTATTTTTATTGTGTTTGCGCGGGCAGCGCGAGTGCGCATGAGCTATCAGGTAATCTTAGGGGCAGGATGTTAGCGGGCGAAAGACGAGGGTAGACAAGCGCGACGGAAGAAAGGTGTGGGAGTTTTGGCCTGACGGGAAGGCCAGCGTAGGGCAGGCAGCGAGTGTCATGGGCCAGCGGGGTGTGCACGGACGACGGAAAAAAGACCGGTGACACGAAGATGGAAGGAGCGCCTACAGAAACGGCCTAGGCATATTCGCATGAGTTGCTGTCACGCGAGGAGCAATGTTTCTTGTGGCGCAGTTCGCATTTGTCCCTATTGCTCGCCCTGTTCATTCAGCAGTGTGTTTTGTCTCGCCGCGGTAAAGCCCTCACATTTTGCCCACTCTGGTGTTCTATTGTCACGCGTATGAATAGCATGTTCTCAGCACAGTAGCGCCTGATGTTTCTTTTATTAGGTGCTTTTATGTTTATGCGGAATAAACCGGCGTTTTAAAAGAGACTGGATTTGTCACTCGTCGGGTGAGACCATGGACCGCGGACCCGTTTTTGAAGGCGAGGCCTTCATCTGGCGCCCAACGGCAGCACACAGCGTGGTGACCCCCGGCTGCTGTATGGGGTACGGCGACTTCCACGAGGTCGCATTCCCTGGTGCGCCTCCTCCTGTACCGAGCCGACTGCAGGGGGTAGGAAGCCAGATCGGGCCTCCTCCTGTACCGAGTCGACAGCAAGGGGTGGCAGGCCAGACCGGGCCTCCTCCGCTGACTGGCCGACTGCAGGGGGTGGCCGGCAAGACCGGGCCTCCTCCGCTGACTGACCAACTTCCGGGGGTGGCAGGCCAGACCGGGTATCCTCCGCTGACTGGCCGACTGCAGGAGGCGGCAGTATTACCGGGCCTCCTCCCGTGACTGATCGACTGCAGGGGATGGCAGGCCGTATCGGGCCTCCTCCGGTCACTAGCGAGCTGCAGGGGGTGGCAGGCCGGACCAGGCCTCCTCCGGAAACTGGCCGAGTGCAAGAGGTGGCAGGCCGGACCTGGCCTCCTCCGGTGACTGGGCGATCTCAAGGGGTGGCAGGCCAGACTGGACCTCTTCCGCGGACTGGCATACTGCCGAGTATGGCAGGCCTGAATGGGCCTCCTCTGGCTGCCGCCTACTACAATGCGGCGAAGGAACAATGTGGCCAGGACGGCGCCTGGTGTTTTAGTCGTCGCATCACCCGGCGGCCAGGTTAAGGGACTACTACAGACGTCAGCCTAAGCGACGCAAGAGACGGGGAAAGAAGTCTTCTCTGGCCTAGATAGCCCCGGCACCAGAGTTGCTCGGAGGCCTCTTGGAGCGTGAAACACAGCCCCAGAACATCAAGGACCAAACAGTAAGAGATTTGCCGTCCACTTTCCGCCTCCAGCATGGCGGCCTTGATAATGTACCGTTGGTGGCTGTCAAAATAGCGGAGATGGAAGTTCCCGCTCTACTAGACACAGGTTCTACTGTTTCTGTTTTGGCGATGAGTTTAAGCGAGCATGCGACGCAAGACATTTGCAGTTACGAAACGTGACCACAAAGCTTCGGATGGCATCGCCACAGGTAACGTCGGCAACCTCTGCAGCACGTCTGACACTTATCGTGAATGGTCGGAAGATAAGGCAGGGCTTTCTGCACTTTGGCACACTCTCTTGGCAGGTAATTTTGGGCCGTAACTTCATCTCAAAGGAAGGAATCATTGTCAACCTACAGTCAGGCAGCTACCGACACGGCCTTAATGCAGAACGACTCATGTTCATTACAAATATAACAGAGCGTCACTCAAATCTCCTGGTTGCAGACCCCCCCTCAGTCGCAGTGGCAGAGAGTGGTGTTCTCGCTGTTCTGCACTCTTTTACAGGGTCGCAAACGGAAAGATTCAGAATCCAGGCGACACTTGAGCCCTTCGCTGCCATGTTCACGGAGGCTCGTGGAAACGCTAACGTGCTGACGTACAGGATTGACACCGGCAGCTCCGGCCCGATCCGTTTCAACCCCAAGCCGTTAAGTTTCCACATTCGAGGACTCCTGAACGCCACTCTGGATGAAATGATGGCTACCGGAGCAGTAAGACCCTCAAAAAGCCCTCGGGCTTTTCGCGTTGGCCTTGCGCCTAAGAAAGACGGCACAGCATGTTTATGTGTCGACTATCGGAGGCTGAACGCGGTAACAGTCAGAGATTCGTACCCTTTTCCGTCAGTCGGCTCTGTCATGTACACGTTTGTATCAGCAAAGTTCTTCACTACTCTGGACTGTGCAGGGGTTTTCTGCGGATACCGATTGACGAGAGTGACATCAAAAAAACTGCATACACTTGCCATCGGGGATTATTAGCGTTTGTCCGACTGCCTTTCGGTTTATGCAATTCACCTGCTGCCTTTCAGCGCGTGATAGATATAGTGCTTGGAGACGCGAAATTCAACTATGCAAAGGCATACACCGATGACTTCGTGGTGTTTTCAGAAAGCTTGGATGAACATCGAATAAATCTAACCAGTGTTTTGCAATGAATGCAGGCCGCCGGCATCATCATTAACCCCCCAAAAGTGCAGTTGGTTTCACGCAGAATCAACCTGCTTGGTTTCATTGTTGAACAGGGCACAGTCCGGCCTGACGAGGAGAAAATGCAGGCCACATTGCAGCTGCCACCACCGACAAACGTCAAGAGCCTGCAGCGATTTTTAGGCACGGTGGGTTTCTACCGCCACTCCATTCCAAACTGCACGAACCTGACAAGACCCCTTCATCAGCTTCTCCTGAAAGGTGCTCGCTGGTCCTGGACAGACACGGAGCAGATATAGTTTCTGGCGCTGTCAACAGCTATCACTGATACTGCTCGTCTGTGGCTTCCGGACCTAAACCGGCCCTTTACAGTGCAGATTGATGCAAGTGAGTATAGGATCGGTGCTGGTTTGCTTCAGGAGCACGAACGGACGCTTGCCCCTTGGCATTCGCAAGTCGCACTCTCTTATCGCTGAGCGTAACTACACGGTAACAGAGAAAGAGTGCTTGGTAATTGTATTCACTTTAAAAAAGTTTGACATGTATTTGGATGGGGCTGAATTTACGATTCAGACCGATCATCAGGCACTGTCTTGGTTGTCAAAGCTGCAAAACCGAGCCGGCTGTCTAGCCCGCTGGGCGCGCGCACTTCAGAAGTATAATTATAGGGTGGAATACAAGAAGGGCACCTTCAACAAGACCGCTGACGCCATGTCCCGAGCTCCGATACCTGCAGATAGCGAGCAAGTAACGCAAGTCCCAGTGATGGCAGTAGCCGCTGATTCCTGGGGCACACTGGTTTCCCGTCAAAAGCTGCTCGAAGCTCAGCTAAGCGATCCTCAGTGCATCGAGATACGAAAAGGCCTGGACAGCGCCAACCCTGCAGGAAGCACAGCGCCTACCGGCAGCTATGGCTGCTACCTGGAAGCAGAGGATGGTCTTCTGAGATATATACCCGCAGCTGACAAACGCGGTGGTGAGTCTCTATTTCGTGTTGTTGTATCGAAAAGCCTCCGCAAGCTCTTTTTAGAGTATTTTCATGATACACCCCAGGTAGCACAAAAAGTGGGGCCCCGGTAGGTCCAATGTAGGCAAGTGGGGCTGGGGCAACCATCATAAAACCTGCATCGGTCCCCGATGGGGCTAAAGTGGGCAAGCCCCATTTGGGCTTGCCCCTGCTCCTCCTGCATGGGTCCCACAGCGGCGTTTCTTGGGCTAATGCAGAGCACATTCCTGCATCCAGACCACAACGGTCCCTTGCCGGATATTTGAGGGCAATCCAACCTAAATGTGGGCTTTTTATGGGAAAGCCCTCATAGATCCGAAGTGAGGCCGCCCCCATTCAATCTTTGTGGGACCAACATCGGCCGTAGTGGGGCAAGAAAACGGACATACCCACATGCTGCCCCAATCGGCCCCTTGTAGGTTACTTGAGGGCAAGTGAAATATGAATAAGGGCTCAATTTGGGGAAGCCCTCGTGAAGCCCAATAGAGGCAGCCTTAGCTAAACCGCTTTAGGTCCCACATAGGCTGTAATGGGGCTGGAAGGCGGGCGTGCCCGCATGGTACCAAAATCGGTCCTTTGTGGGGACTTTGAAGGCACGTGCAACAGCAAGTGGACTCTAGGTTCAAAAACAACGTCCAGCCCAATTGGGGCTGCCCAAATAAAACTGCTTTATATCCCACATGGGCCGTAATGGGGCTGGAAGGCGGGAGGGCCCGCATGATACCAAAATTGGTCCCTTGTGGGGATTTTGAAGGCACATGCAACAGCAAGTGGGCTTTAGGTTCAAAACCAACACCCAGCCCAATTGGGGCTGCCCACACAAAACCGCTGTAGGTCCCACATCGGCCGTAATGGGGCTAGAAGGCGTGCGTGCAAATGCGTAATCATTGTTTCCAACCTTTATTTGCTTTAGATGTTGCCCTAAATTACTATTATAGATGATTTGTATAACAGTTGTTGCCATGTTTAGTCGACCAGATATTTTACATAGCTTTAGTTCTCGCGCTCATGCAAATTGCGCTACAAATACTAAAACAAACTGATTGCTAACTGTTGCCTTTATGTGGTTGCTTTGGACAGCCTGCAACTCGCAGCACAATATTACCGTTCAGAACACACATCTCCATAGCCTGAACAAGGTGCACATGAAGTCATTTCGGCTAGATGAATGGTATGAATTATTGTAAAATTTAATATTGTGGCTTTTTAGAAAGTGCAGACATGTATAAAATAATTACTTAATTATGTGCATAAATATTGATTGCGGAAACTTGGACTAGGGCTTTCCATCAATTTCCTACGTCAGACCCCTATGAGAATAATGTGGGCGAGCCCAAGTGCGGCTAGCGCTATAAAACCCGCATTGGTCCTATGTCATTATCTGAGGGGCTAACTGAAATAAAAAAAAATCTTCCTTCAAAGCGGCTGCCCAAATCGGTCCAAAGTAGGACCATCGCGGGGAGTTGGCGGGATTTGCTCTATTAACAATGCCGGAAAAATGTAGGGAGCCCTTGCGGGCTGCCTGCATCGGCCGCTAGCGGGGCCCATGGGGGCTTTGTCGACAGCCCCCTTCGGGCCTACGTCGGCCCCTCTTGCAGCACCCACATTGAGCCCACCGGGGCTGTCCTGCATTGCCTACATCGGACCCACAAGGGGCCCCCCTTCATAGCCCACTTTGTGCTACCTGGGACGCCTATCATACACAGCGATGGCAAGAAAACATATGGAAAGTTGAGTCGCATCGTGACTTGGCCCCGCATGAGAAAAGACGTCATGACATACGTCCATACTTGTCTTACATACCAGACAGCGAAGGCAAGGGGAGGTAAACCACCGGGCTTCTTGCAACCTGTGGAGAGCCGTTACCTGTGGGAAATTGTTGCCTGCGACGTAGTGGGCCCTTAGCCTATATCTGTGAAAGGAAATCGCTACTTGCTAGTGGTCACTGACCATTTTTCTAAATGGGTTGAATTATGCCCGCTTCGTGAACTGGACTCGAAGGTAATCTGGACAAACTCCTAGACGCATTCACTCGGTTCGGGTTCCCGACGCAGCTGATCACTGATTATATGACGTATTGTACGGGCCGGATATTCGCTAACATCTGCAAAGCTCTTGGCATGCAGCACAAAAAGACTACGCCCTACCATCCTCAGGCCAACATCACAGAGCGGCTGAACAGAAACCTGAAAAACACGCTCGTGGCTTTCACGGAGTGTAACAAATACTGGGATTCGCGTGTGCAGGCGATGGCCTTCGCCACAAGGACCACAGTAAACCGGTCGACTGGTTTTACGCCAGCGGCTTCTTGGTCGTGAGGTTCGATTTCGCATTGAACATGCCCTTACCCACCACTCTGAATTACAGGCTTCCAGTTATTCCAGGTTCACCCAGGAGCTCTCCAGTCGTCTCGCTGGAACCCTAAAGGAGGCCAGGGAGAACTTGGACCTCGCCCGCCTGGAGCACTGCGGCCAGTACAAGGGCAGGCGTCCTTTGCAGTTCGAGGTTGTGGATAAAGTACTCCGCCGCTCACACCCGCTAAGTGATGCCGCAAAAGGGTTTGCTGCCTCTTTCGCTCCTCGGTGGACAGGCCCTTTCACAGTAATAAATCGTCTTTCGCAGCTCGCTTACATCCTTGTCCGGGAGATCGGACCAATCAACGTCGCCGACCTCAGAAAGTGCCACAAGTGGCTAGAAAATACGTAAAGGCACTCGGTCTACCAGATATGAGCCACCTGGATCATCGTCTGTTGAATGTCACAAACCCAGCGGATGCCTTTAAGCGGGCAGCTCGTCAGCAGGAGCATTGTTTTGTACTCCTCCCAGTGCCATTTTTCCTTTTGTTCTTTGACATCTTGGGAGGTGCCCCGTCTTGACAGGAGTGGGGGGGAGGGGGAGGGCTCCGAAGCCCCTTTAAGTGTTTTAAACCGTGGCGCGTTTTCCTATTTGTATTGTGTTTGCGCGGGCAGCGCGAGTGCGCATGAGCGATCACATAAACTTAGGGGCGGGATGTTAGCGGCGAAAGACGAGGGTAGATAAGCGCGTCGGAAGCAAGGAGCGGGGCTTTTTTGCCCCGGCGGGGAGGCCAGCGCAGGGCAGGTAGCGAGTGTGTGCACGGCCTAGCGGGGTGTGCACAGACGACGGAAAGAAGACAGGCGACACGAAGATGAAATTAGCGTCTGCAGAAATGGCCTAGGCGTATTCGCCTGAGTTGCTGTCACGCGAGGAGCTATGTTTCTTGTGCCGCCGTTAGCGCTTTGGCCCTATTGCTCGCCCTGTTCTCTCAGCAGTGTGTTTTGTTTTACCACTGTAAAGCCCTGACATTTTTCCCCCTTCGGTGTTCTATTGCTGCGCGCATGAACAGCATGTTCTCAGCACAGTAGCGCCTGATGTTGTATCTTTTATTAGGTGCTTTTATGTTTATCCGGAATAAACCGGTGCTTTTTAAGAGACTGGATTTGTCACTTGTCGAGCGAGATCATGGCCGGAAGACCCGTTTTTTGAAGGTGAGGCCTTCAACCGCTTCCTCCTTATCCTTTGATTTCCACCGTCTAAGTTTAGGTGTTTGCGGTAACAAATAACAGATACCGGGGCTGGCAAACATTTTTTATTCTTTTTTAATATTCTGCTAATAAAGAGCCATATAATACAACTGAGCTGCATGTTTCTAACAAGCCATGTCCGCTGTGATGCGTGGACGGTTCTAGCGGTTCACCCCCTCAGGGCCACCATATTGTTCTCTTGTAAAATCATGACACTATGCTTGATAATAATACGGGGCTTCAACACTGCCATCACGAATTGGTGTGCAAACAACGTAGCAGAGCCACATGCCTTAGAAGCAATCGTAACTTAATCTAAGCTCTGAATAGCATGCTTTTTGACTGGGAAGCGAAGTAGTCCTCACCCTTGTTGCTGATATATTAAACCCAGAAATCATACACTGTAATGCTCTTGTATTGGGGTTTCTGGGAGAGAGAGACGAATACGGCTTGCTGCAAGTTTCCGACGTCCACGGAAGTTGGCGACCCGCATGTATGTACCTTTGCCCCGGGAAAGGTGAACGAAAATTCATTAAACATAAATATTAAAACTCTAGACGGATTGCAAAGCAGCCTCATGATGGAGCAGATCTTGGTGATGGCGCTGCACCATCATACCATCCGCGTACGCAGTCACTTAATTTCAGGGATTTCAGGTGTACACGAGCCATGGTAATGGAACGGAAGCGATATTAAATACCGTTGACTATACGGATCACTAAGGTTCGCCGGGCAGCAAAACAAGTGATCCAATCGATTCATCGCTGAAGTGCATTGCAAATGTTCTCTCTCATGAATGATTCCACAACATTACGCACTCTCATACAAAGTTCGAGGTCGAACCTGTCAATCGAGTTCAGGATGGCAGTATGATTTGTGTTTTTTATACCTTTTCGATATATAATGCTACAACAGTGCGCAAATTGTGACTGCTGATATGGGAAGTAAATGCTCTTACTAATATTGCCTTTATACCGATATATAGGTGAAATCCAATTTGAGCAAGATGATGCAGGCCATGCTATTCAAGACACAAAAGCAGGACGTGTAGCTAGCACTTTCTCTGCCAGTTTCCACATTGTTGGCGTAAGGAGATAGGTCGTGTGCTGGCAAGGCCCGTTGGAGACTTTTTTTGTTTCGGAATAGGGACCCAGAAAGTAGATTTCCAGCTATCGGGAAATGCACCTCTCACCCATACTTTCTTATGATGTCTAGTAATTGAGGTAGTGCAACGATACATCGGCTCTTTAAACCTAACACTGAATATTGTCCCACTGGGCGCTGTTTTTATTTTCCTGTCAACATCTATATTCTGCAACTCATCCATAGAAAATGGCCTCGCAGTTCTGCCGGCACCGGAAACAGATGGAATGTTCATGTGCGCGGATATCTACCAAATTGAAACTAGCAGCAGACGGCGACGAAAAACGTTCGGCTGCGTCTTTGCAAAAACCATCTGGCAAAAATTTAGGTGCAAAGTGTGCGTTTGCTGCTCTGTCAGTAGAACGATGACAACGTTTTATTCATTGTATGTAACCTTTTTCAAAGTGAAGCACACGACAATTTCGCTGAAACTTTGTCCCTCCATTTGTGCCGCTGGCGTCGCTTTCTTATCTGCTAGCCTATGTCGTCAGGTAATTCAGTCGTGTGTGGTCTTCCGCCGAAGTAGGGTCTCGCGTAGCTCCCAGCTCAGCTTGACAGCGAGAAACCCACAATATAAGCAGGACAAAATTTGTTGCCGATTCAACAAATTGAAATGGAGCTTCGCGATTTTATTTTCTTTTTTTTAACCTAGTGCTACGCTCCAAAACTCTAACCTGTCCCACAATCTGTGACAGGCCGCATTATTCAATGAAGGGATGGCAGCCAAATAAATATAACACAATATATTCGCCACAGTTGAGGGTTGAGTGATGAGTGAAAGTGAGAGAGGCATGAGCAAGAGAGATTGGATGACAATGGGTGACTTAACCGCTCGGTAGGTTTAAAGTCAGCTGAAAAATTCTTAACCACTTGATGGCTCCGCGACGATCTACGGCTCAGCCAAATAATGTGGTTTTCTCTTGTTCATGCGCTAAGTGCCTAACCCTGACCTTTCCACATTATGTCCACCTTTACTTCAGTATCTTTTAGGTACCGTTCAGTAATTTATTTCTACAACTGACTCTAAAATTTACCAGCTATGTTTTGCGGTCAATTTGAGGCATATTTTCATACACAAGAAAGCGGAACGTGTGCGATCAGCTATTGAGTGTAATGAAGTTTTCTTTTTTAAAAATATTATTCTCTGTGACTGATGACACGAGGAATGTAAACCTTTACAGGTAATTCATAAAGGGAAGTGATAAAATTGTGAAGTTCAAGTTTTGAAGCCCTTTCAGATATTAAAGTCGTACTCAGGCAATGTACCAGACCATTAGTGCGTTCGGAAAAGTGAAAAGTTTCACTATGTCGTCGACATTTCTGACCATAAATATCACAATGCTTAGTTAAGGTCAAGGGACAAGATAACAGCAAGAATCAGTCGTGTCATTATTTGTACCGTCAACAAGCGGAAAGGCTGGGGAGACTGAATATATTTCTGCTGCACGACACATTTTGTTTTTTTCAGCACCTGGTTTTCATCGCCTTATTATTTCACGAATGTGAATTATGAAGCATTCAGCTAGGGAGTCAATTAAACCTTGCCACATAACTTCTTTTTATTAAAATGTCTCAACAATAACATTTCCGCGGAAAAAAACGCATCACCGTACTTCCAAATGTCAGTCTCTGTTCTGCTAGCAGTCGCCATGGAAGGACGTTTTTGACACTTGAAAGGTATCAGAATTCATTTTGAGCTTTATGAGGTGCGCTCTATGCATGCAAATAAAAACCAATCAACTATTTAATATCTTGATAACACTGTTTATTTTGCTCTCCCTATTTTACCCGTGCAACACCTCGACTATTTGGAGTCAATTGTATGCTGAGTCGTCCCAATTTAGCTTTAACGGTCAGGTGTATACTACTCTTGTAAATAGGGATGCACTTCACCTGACTTGTCCACTGTACAGCCAGCTGACTGGCCATGTACCCCTTGGTGGCATAAGATTCAACGACCTTTCATATATCAGTAAACTTGTTGCACTATGCCACTGGTCTCATCAGGTCATTTTGCCTCCGGCTTCTTATTAATCCAGTGCGCTCACTGATTTTGCTTGCCACGCTTTTGTGCATTCGCTAGTCATGTTTTATTCCCAACTTATAGCTGCACTGCTAAGATTCTAATTTTTAACTTCACTGACGTTATTTCTTTTATTTCACCACTCGATTCGCTCAGTTTCAACCGACTGTACCGGCTATTTATTGGTATTTTTCTTTGTTGTTTATTGTTAAAATTGATTTGTCTCCTGGGCTGTTGTTTTTCTTCAAATCCACAGCCTACTGGAACCTGTTGTCTTTCTTTTTCCGTTCTTGAGGTTCTCGAAACCATAGTAGCTTAGTTAAAATACACTTAGTCATCCACTCTCTACCCTGCTTTTGCATCCCTAGGGTATGTTAAACACCTCAATAATCTTTTTTTTCAATCCCTGTTCTCTGTGCCTGGTGCTGTCTTAATATTGATAAAATGCAGGTTACATCATCCGACTGCAGGTGCCAGACGTTCAGCTAAGCACTTTAATTGGCCATTTCTGCGTATTTTCCGCAAGTAAACATAACCGAAGGATCCCAAACCTTCAGCATTGAAGTTTATATTTCACATTACCCAGGAAAAGGGACATGCTCCCTTTTTTATGCCACTGAAAGTAGAGCGCCTTGAATACCCAGTTTCACATAATCCGAGGTATCGTCGATCACATGCTTCAACAAGGCATGATAGTTTTATCCAACAGCTGCTGCGCCTCTAATTTTGTAGCAGTGATATTCAAGATGGCCCCATCAGACTACGCGTTCTTAGCCGCCGATTATATTTAGTATTTTTTACTAATATTATTTACCTTGAATTTATCTTGCTATAAAAGTTTGGATGCCTCTAAAGCTACAGACTGCAAGACATATGAGCTGTTTTAGCTGGCTGTAGAGACGTTTATGCTCTTGAAGTTATAGATTACTAGTTATACAGCTGCCTTTAGCTGTCTATAGAAATGTGAATGCCTCTAAAGCTGCAGACTGCAAGCCATATAAGCTGCTTAGCAGGCTATAGAACAGTGCACGCTCCTAAAGCTATAGACTAGTAGTCATGCAGTTTTCTTTAGCTGTCAATAAAAATATGAATGCCTCTAGTGCTACAGGCTGAAAGCCATATAAGTTGCTTTAGCTAGCTATAGAAAAGTGTATGCTGCCAAAGCTATAGACTAGTAGTCATACAGTTATCTTTAGCCGTCTATAGAAATGTCAATGCACCTAAAGCTACAGACTGGAGGCCATATAACCTGTTTTAGCAGGCTATAGAATATTGTATATACCAAAAGCTATAGACCAGTAGTCGCACACTCTTATATGAAGGTACATGTATCATCGGCTCGAATCCCTCGTGCGACTTGTCCTCTAACTTGATTAAGAGTTGTGTGCTGTATGTAACGGGAAACCATATGACATCAACTGCAATCCTGTACGGACAAATAGGTTGCGTCAAAATCTTGATGTAACTGGTGGGAGCACCGTCGTCGCATTAACGTTCGCCTACGCCGACTACCTCCGCCCCAAGATAGTTTTAGTCGTGGGGACTGGTGGCCGAGGTTTAGTCATTTAGGCATCGAACTGAAAATAAACATCTGAAGATGTAGAGCATGATACACACACGAACACACACGCGCGGGAATTTTTTAGAGCAGACCATACAAAATGTTAAAGACTGCAACACACTAGGACAACAGAATTTGTTCATAGTTTTGTAAGAGAGATGCATGACCTGGGGAAATGTGACGCCATCAATGACGCTACATTAATGTACACACCGTCCGTCCGTAGTGCTGATCGCAAATATTTGCTGCTTTCGCATGCCGTGCTAAACATTTCTGGCAGTATTAGCATTCTTTACATTGCCAACCCGTTGCCTTTTCCAACGACGTTACTTCGAGAAGAATCGCTTGGCACTGTCGATATCATTGATCCCGCCGACACCTCTAGTGGTATTGCAGACCCTACAGTGCATCACATTACTGCCCTCACTCCTCCCACTGCAGTCACCGACTCGACCACGTCTGATATTGTTGACCGTTCTGTCGACGCATCGTTGCCGCCAGCCAGCGTGACAAGCTTCAGCCTTGCTTCAACGATTCAGCGCCTCCTTCGCCTCTCATCAAACTTCGTTGGGATGTACAACCATGGTTTGACATTATATTGACTCTGGCCTCCACGCGCCACTGCGCCAGCGCCCCTACCGAGTTTCAGCCACTGAACGCCGCGTCATCGATGACCAAGAAAGTCAGGCAGCACTAGAACCTGGGCCAATATTGTCAGTGAGCTGGCAGAGATCAGCCTTATGTAGGCCCAGCATTACCATCTTATGGCTGGTATTGGTTGTGCCATTCTATAACGCGACCAACACTGGCCCTGAGGATTCCACTTGTAACAAATATTGGTTGTACCTATTTATATTGATAACAACATTGGTCCGTCATATCCAATGCTCTCGCAATATCGGTGACGCCATTATACAAGGATGGCAATGATGTGCCTGGAAATCCGTCGTATCACCGATGTTGGCGTTGCCACTTGATAAGGATGATCATAATGGACAGCGTTAGCCATCAGTCCACTGACGTTGGCCAATATATGACATATGCTGGACAATAATTTCAGCTCGTTTACAATGGGCCGCCAATTGCAGATATAAACTGGCATATCTTACATATCCCCGGTATTGGCATTGCCACTTCATAAGGATGGCTATATCAAACAGCGTTAGCCATTACTCCCCTGACAATGGCCAATATATGGCATACGCTGGGCAATACTGTAACTTCTTTTACCATGTCCCGCCAATGTCACATGCATTCGCATACACTTTAGTCAACATTCTCTTGTCGATTTCGGCTACTGGTCAATATCAGATGCCAATTAGCATGTGGCTGAAAATACGTGACCTCTGACCCTGACCCGCATGCTATTGCCGGCCTCACTTCTTTCGTCCTAGAAACCATGGATATGGCATCTCAGCAGCGCAAAGGCTTTGGATTGTTTCGCTCATGAATGTTCTGGCCAACCAATCGCAGTGCCACCCTTCTTGAGCTTTACTACGTCAAGCCCATCACTTTACTATCCGTGACAACCTTCTTTACCGCAAAAACTACCTCCCTGGTGGCTGAAAATAGTTCTTCGGTATTCCACATCTGCGATCAGTCATTTGCGTGAGCTAACACGATGATTCACAGTGCGCCCATGCGGAGTTCCTGAAAACATATACTCGCTACGTCATCGCGACTACTGGCAGAGCATGTATCGTTTTATTCGCCAGTACGTCCGCTCTTGTATCAACTGTCAGCATCGCAAGAACACACCACGCCTTGCAGCCTCGCTGCGGCCTCTCCCGTGTCCACTTCCGCCATTTGCACGTGTTGGAATTGATATTTACGGGCCTCTTCCTTGCTCTTCCGCCGGTACCAGGTGAATCATTGTTGTCGTTGACCACCTCACCAGATATGCTGAAACTGCCGCTTTACCAGCTGCAACTGTTCGTGATGTCGCTGGTCTCATCCTTGAAAACCTTATCCTGCGTCACGGTCCGCCCCAGGAATTACTTAGTGACAGTGGTCGCTTATTTTCGTCTGATGTCGTTGAAGCCCTTCTTCAGGCTTGCAGTGATATTCATCGTACGACGTCTTCCTGCCATCCTCAGACAAATGAAATGGTCGAGCGATTTATTCGGACCATTGGAGAAATGATGGCTATGTATGTTTCATCCACTCACTCGAATTAGGACAGTGTGTTAACATACTTAACCTACGCCGACAATTCTGCTACGCAAGTGACAATCGGTTTCTCGCCTTATTTGCGCCTGTACGGCCGCAAACCTTAGTTCAGGATGGACACCATTCTACCCTACCGTCCCGACGCCTCCGAATTGACACCCATTTCTCTAGTCGCTGCCTATGCCGAAGAGCGCCGTAAGATCGCACGTCAAAACCCAGCTCGAAATCAGTACCACCAGAAAAACAATCGCGCCGGATCCTCGTATCTGTCGCCTGCTTATCGTCCAGACTCTGGTGTGTCTATGGGTGCCCTCTTCCACTTCAGGCCAGTCGCCCAAGTTTCTGAATCGATGCAAGGGACCATATTGTGTGCTTAAGCTAACTTTTTCGGTTATTTACCTTATAAAGCCCCTCACGCCATCAACAGATCACCGCCCAACAGGACGTGAAATTGTTCACCTTGACCGCCTCAAACTGTACCATGACCCTGCCAATGTGACCGCCGCTAAATCCGCCAAGATGGCGTCTTTTCACAGGGGGAGTATGTAAGAGAGACGCGTGACCTGTGGAAAGGAGAAAGAAGAGGAAAGTAGAGATGTCGCGCACCGAAGACGATATAGAAGTGAAGCAAACGACAAAGCGGACGAAACTAGAGCTGTCGCTGTGAACACTGGCCTTTGTAGCTGCTACGCAGAATAAATATTTGCTGTGAACACCATCTAAACGGCTTCATTACAGTTTATAGACTTCTAGAGCAGGCTATAGCTTTTAGGGCTAAATATCTATAGCCGATCGTAAAAGGGATTTTCTATAGATGACCATAAAAGTTTGTACGCAACCATATAAAATGCTAAAGCCTACAGTACATGGACAACTATAGGTCTATAGAAACGGTTAAAGAAGTCGACAACATAGCCTATAGCAACACCTAAAGATTCCGATAGGAACAGCTATAGCTATTTGGGCCAAATATCTATAGCCGACCATACAAAGAATTTTCTACAGCTGACCATAAAAGTTTATACCTGACTATGAAAAATATTGAAGACTGCAGCACGCAGAAAATCATAAGTCCATAGAATAGCTTACAAACTTCTATAGAAGAAAAACCTAAAGACAGCCATAGTAGCGGCTATAGATATTTGGGTCAAATATATATAGACGACCATACTGTCACGTAGTGGTGACGAGGTCGACAACACAAATGAAGGGGTCGATGATTGCACTAAAGAAACTCTTTATTTGGGCTGACCTGCGCCGACAAAAGAACTAAGCAACTCTGCGGCGGCGATAGAAACAAACGTGCCCGTCGATCGTCGAACAAAGAATGCCCGTCACACTCGTCAACGCTCAATTTAAAGGCTGCACAGACCAATCTAGATAACGTCGCAAACAGCTACCAGCACGGGCTGGAACATTGTGGAAAGACACCCGAGTGGCCGGAACCTTCGAGACAGATCTCGGTGCATCTTGCGCTACAACAAAACTGATAAAGGTGTGACTCGCGACATCGAGCATGAACAAACAAAGATTACGGAACTGATACGCGGTCCAGAATCAGTGATAAGGCTGTATGCCGGCGGCTGTTAAAATACAAAAAATAGTATTTTGAAGGTTTCGCGGCATTACTCCCCCCTTAAAAAAAATCGCCTCGATGTTCCAAAACAAAGAAACTTAAGCATAAACACTGCAAAGTTAAACACCACAGATTCTTTAACGCGCGTAATATGGCTTCAGTCGTACAACATGTACAATTTCTGGGCGTGCGCGTCGCCGTTCTGATGCTGACGTTCCGTCGGGAATGACTTCATAGTCCAGTGGTCCGACGCGACGAAGGATTTTGTATGGCCCAAAATATCGACACAACTTTTCACTTAATCCGCGACGGCGAATTGGTGTCCAAACCCACACTTGGTCTCCTGGATTGTACTCTGCGTGGCGTCGTCGTAAATTGTATCGTCGACTGTCGGTGCGCTGCTGGTCTTTAATACGCAGCCGTGCGGTGTCGGCTTGCATTCCGGTCGTGTTGTCGTCGGTGTCGTCGTGTGGAGCAGCGGTGAAATGGCTGCGTCGTCGTTAGTGGTCGTCGGCGGCGGAGGATGTTCGTCTTTTCGCCGTTGAGAAACCTCACCTCCGAAGGTTGCTCTGTTTAGTTTTCCCTGCGCGGGATTGGGGACCTTCCGCGCACACTATCATCATAGTTACGTCCTGGCGACGCAAAGCGGGCCCTGTACGGCGATGGAGACCTGAATCGACGGCTTGGTGGTGCAATCTCACCGCTACGCAGATAGTTGTCGATTTCTTGCGGTCGTTCACCTGGGCGTGGTCGTGGAGCGTCGACTGCAAATCCGCGGAGACCGATTCGTCGGTACGGGCAGTGCCGCAGAATGTGGCCGGCCTCACCGCAGTGGAAGCATAATGGCTGGCTGTTCGCTGTCCTCCAGGCGTCGCACTTTCTGTGGCTTGGGGGTCGTTGGTAGGCTCTGCGGGCGGGGGCCAAGGGGCGGTTTTTAGGAACAGGGCGGTAACGGTGAGGGCTCAGAAAGTCATGACGTCGGAGCGAAGGGCGACGTAATGCACCAGCGTAGTTCATCGCTGTTGCCTCTTGTGCTGGAACAGTCGCAGCCGTCGCTTGAGGTACGCCCAGCGCCTGCTGGACTTCTTCACGGACGACGTCCGCAAGCCTCACCGCCTGGGGTTGTTGCGAGGATGGCATCAATCGGCGGAGCTCCTCTCGCACGATCTCCCGGATGAGGTCCCGAAGGTTCTCTCCACTTGCAGATGCGCTGGGGTAGTGGCTCGAGTAGTCTGGCTGAAGTGGTCGCTCGTAGTGACGCATCCGGGTGTACAACGTCTTCTCGATGGCAGACGCTTCCGTTTCAAATTCCGCCACGGTTTTTGGCGGATTTCGGACAAGATTTGCAAAAAGCGATTCTTTGACGCTTCGCATTAAAAATTTGACTCTCTCACCTTCAGTCATGTTAGGGTCGGCGCGGCAAAAGAGGCGCTTCATCTATTCAACGTACGCCAGGACAGGCTCGTTAGGAAGTTGGTCCTGACTAAAGGAGGGCCTGGGCTCTTTCCTTTCGCACGATGCTTGAAAAGGCAGTCAAAACCGCTTCCTTGAAAATGTCCTAATTCTTCATAGGTGCCTCATGATTTTCGAAACAACTCGGGCATGTCCTTGAAGAACAAAGTAGACCTGCCTGCATTTCGCAGCGTCGTTCCAGCCGTTCAAATCTGCCACACGGTCGAAAAGGTCCATCCAATCTCCCGCATCTTCATCCAGTAGTCCATGGAAGCAGGGGGGCTCACGGGGTTGGACGAAAACAACCGGTGCTGTAGGCTGGGCTATTGTCAGCGTCGATGCCTTCCGAGATCGAAAGGGGTCAGGCAGCAGACCGTGTTCGGGTTGTAGGCCTTGAAGTCGGCGACTGGCTCGGTGACCTGTAGGCTGGACTTCCAGGGCGACAGGAACACGGCTTGGGTCTTCGCTTGAAGGATCAAAGGCAGCACCTCCACCAGATGTCACTTAGTGGTGGCGAGGTCGAAGACACAAATGAAGGGGTCGATGATTGCACTAAATAAACTCTTTATTTGGGCTGACTTGCGCCGACAAAAGAACTAAGCAACTCGGTGGCGGCGATAGAAACAAACGTGCCCGTCGATCGTCGAACAAAGAGTGCCCGTCACACTCGTCAACGCTCAATTTAAAGGTTGCACAGAACAATCTATATAACGTCGCAAACAGCTACCAGCACGGGCTGGAACATTGTGGAAAGACACCCGAGTGGCCGGAACCTTCGAGACAGAGGTCGGTGCATCTTGCGATACAACAAAACTGATAAAGGTGTCACTCGCGACATCGAGCATTAACAAACAAAGATTACGGAACTGATACGCGGTCCAGAATCAGAGTGATACGCCTGTATGCCGGCGGAAATATTGTTTTGAAGGTTTCGCGGCAATATAAAGGATATTCTATTAATGACCATAGAAATTTTTTCTATGGGAAATTGGAACTTTTCCAGCTATCTATAGCCAGTGCTCTTTGAATGCCATCATACATGCTTTTATTCATCATCATCATCATCATCATCATCATCATCAGCCTGATTATACCCACTGCAGGGCGAAGGCCTCTCCCATATTTCTCCACTTAACCCGGTTCTGTGCTAGCTGCATCCACTTGACCCCTGCGAACATCTTAATCTCATCCGCCCACCTAACTTTCTGTCGCCCCCTGCTACGCTTTCCTTCCCTTGGAATCCAGTTTGTTACCCTCAGCGACCATCGGTTATCCTCTCTTCGCACTACATGTCCTGCCCATGTCCATTTCTTCTTCTTAATTTCCACTAGAATGTCGGTAACTTGAGTTATTTCTCTGACCCACTCTGCACGCTTTCTATCTCTTAATGTTACCCCTACCATTTTTCGTTCCATAGCCCTCTGGGTTGTCCTCAACTTATGTGGAACTCTCTTGGTTAGCCTCCACGTTTCAGCCCCATAGGTGAGTACAGGCAAGATGCAACTGTTGTATACTTTCCTCTTGAGCGATACCGGTAAGCTGCTAGTCATAATCTGCGAGTGCTTGCCAAATGCGCTCCATCCCAATCTTATTCTTCTTGTTATTTCCTTTTCATGGTCCGGATCTGCGGTTACTACCTGTCCTAAGTAGACATATTCCCCTACTACTTCCAGTATTTCGCTACCTAATGTAAACTGCTATTCCTTCCCGAGGCTGTTGAACATTATCTTAGTCTTCTGCATATTGATTTTCAAGCCTACCTTTCTACTTTTCCTGTCTAGGTCATCAATCATTATTTGCAGTTCATCCCCCGAGTTGCTTAGCAAGGCAATGTCATCAGCAAATCGCAGATTACTGAGGTATTCTCCATCTACCCTTATCCCTAACTGCTCCCATTCCAAGTCTCTGAATACTTCCTCTAAACACGCCGTGAATAGTACTGGGGAGATTGTGTCTCCTTGCCTAACACCTTTCTTTATGGGAATTTTGTTACTTTCTTTATGCAGAACTATGGTTGCTGTGCAGCCAATATATATATCTTCCAGCACTTTCACGTACTGCTCGTCTATCCCCTGATTTCGCAATGCCTGCATCACCGCCGAGGTTTCAACTAAGTCAAATGCTTTTTCGTAATCAATGAATGCTATGTATAAGGGCTGGTTATATTCCGAGCATTTTTCTATCACCTGATTGATGGTATGAATATGATCGATAGTAGAGTACCGTTTCCGAAACCCTGCTTGATCCTTTGCTTGATTGAAGTCTAAGGTTGTCCTGATTCTATTAGCGATTACCTTAGTAAATACCTTGTACGTAACAGACAGTAAGCTGATTGGTCTGTAATTTTTAAGGTCCTTAGAGTCCCCTTTCTTGTGAATGAGGATAATGTTTGCATTCTTCCATGGTTCCGGTACCGTCAATGACACCAGGCACTGCGTATACAGGGTGGCCAGTTTTTCTAGCACGATATCCCCCCGTCCTTCAGCAAATCTGTAGTTATTTGATCCTCTCCAGCTGATTTCCCCCTTTTCATAGTTTCTAGTGCTTTCTTGACCTCGTCTTTCGTCACTGGTGGAACGTCTGACTGTTTTTCCCTACCGCCAATCTCATTACGGTCCTGACTACTTTGGCTACTGTAGAGATCTGTATAGAACTCCTCGGCTACTCTGACTATCTTGTCCATATTAGTGATGACATTGCCCGCCTTGTCCTTTATCGCATACATCTGGTTTTTGCCTATGCCCAATTTCTTCTTTACCGCTTTAAGGCTTCCCCCGTTCTTTACAGCATGCTCAATTTTCTCCATGTTATACTTCCTTATATCGGCCACCTTGCGCTCATTGATTAGCTTTGATATCTCGGCCAATTCGATCTGGTCTGTTGGATTAGAAGCTTTCATACTCTGGCGTTTCTTAATCAAATCTTTCGTCTCCTTAGACAGCTTACCGGTATCCTCTCTAACTATCCTACCGCCTATTTCTACCGCGCACTCAGTAATGATATCCCTGAAATTATTGTTCCTTGCTTCTAGGGTAATGTCGCCATCCTCAGTTAGAGCTGAGTACCTATTCTGTAGCGAGATCCTGAACTCTTCTGCCCTCCCCCTCACCGCTAATTCGTTGATGGGTTTCTTTCTTACCAATCTGTTGCGTTCCTTCTTCAGATTTAGGTTAATTCGGGACCTCACCATCCTGTGGTCACTGCATCGCACTTTCCCGATTACCTCTACATCCTGCACAATGGCGGGGGTTGAACACAATATGAAGTCGATTTCTTCTATTAAACGAAGTCGATGCTTTTATTAAACGTATAAAATTTTGCGAAAACCTAAAAGTGTCCAGAACTCTGAATATGCAGCCATGTTCTAGCCGGTCAAAAACTTTTTCTCGATCTAAAAAAACAAGGATGCCAATGGCTAAGCGTCTCTGTGTGTATTGAATCATGTCTCAAGTGGCATACGACAACCTATGTATTTCCCTGTCAGGAACAGGGCACACCTGAAGACAACCAATAAGGGAGGCCATCACACCCCTCAAGCGCCGAACTACGATGGCTTCGAGAGCCTTCTAGTCTACGCTTGGAAGAGTAATCAGCCGCCATTCTCCTTAACTAGGTGACCAAGGATCATATGTTGGGATCTCAATTATTCGCCCTCTCTGACAAATGCGCGGAAAATCTAAATGCTTAAAGCACTGTCGAAGAACATTGGTCAGTGTTTGACCGACAACATCCTAGGAATACAAATAAAATTCCATAGGGAGCCTATCATGCCCAAGGGCTGACCCGCGCTTCATTGACTCTAAAGCTGTCTTTATCCCTTCTAAACAGGGAAGTGCACACAGCACATCATGCATCTCCGGGCTGACCAGTTGCAACCCAGCTAACACTGGATTCGTCTCTACAGCTCGTACACCAATCATAATATCTGAACGCGAAAGGCCTTTGAAGTGCGTCAAGAAATGCGTACAATCCAGAGCTTGATGGGACGCAGAGTTGGGCGCTTTGCTCAACGCCGAGCTATGGATGTAAGTTCTCCGCGCAAATCGAAGCACCTCAGGATTCGCAGATGGCCGCCGCCGAATGGGACGAGGCTCCAATAAGAAACTGATGCAAATTATATAACTCATCGCACCAGGCTCGCATTAAAGGGGAATGCCAAACCGCTCTCTGTGCGATGCGGATCTTCGCAGCCAAGTTTACCACCTCCTGAGACACGCAAAGACGTAGTGCATGAACCTTTACTGAACTGTGCCTGCGCCAAATTGATGTGAACGTGTCCCATTCATTTTCAGCACTGTCAGAAAGCGAGACGCGTAAACCTCGCGCCAAGCTTTCACGCGAACGCGAATCGTGTAGTACGCGCACGTCAAAACGCCACGGACGAAATGAGCCAGCGCTAAGAAAAGAAATACTGAGCCTGACCGGCCGGTGGTAAGAAATAACGATGGGCGTCTGAGGCAAGGTCACAACATTAATAGCCGACACACAAGTTGAAAGGGACTGCAGCACATAAACGAGGTCTAGCCTGCTCGCAGATCAATAACGATGAAATGTCCAGCAGATACGCGACCCATTCAGTTCATGCACATAGAAGAAGTGCAAAATGCTGGACCGGGCACTGCAGTTCGCGTGTGTTCCAAGTCGGTTGCCAGTTTGTATCTACGTATTATTCTATAACACCATTAAAATCACATACTGGTATTACATGGAGGCCGACTAAAAAGTAAACATCCAACCCTTAAAGAAGTTATTACTAAGGCTGGAGTTCGCCATAGCATAAATTCACAAGATGCGGAACCTCACAGCCGAAAATAAACAATCGAAAGCTAGCATACGCCCAAACCCATCATATGCGTTGTGATGAACGCGCACATCACAACTGCAATGCCACTCGAGCGCGAAAACGACAATCGGGCTTAAAGGCCAATACATCATAAAGAGTAGTAAAATTTGTTTCTTGAAGACACAAGAAATCTGATTGTCTTTATAAAGCCAAATCTACTATTTCTGCCTGGTTCCGTTTGCTCCGAAACCCTTGGGTGTTTAAAGAAAGAATTGTTTGCTCTAATGCCATCTCGGGTATTTATTTCAGGAAGCCAATAATGCAGATTCGCGAAATGAGGTGGCACCGCAAAGGTGCTTTGCACCCACATTAAGGGGGCTTCCCGGTCCTCCAGAAGAAGGACGGGACTTCTTGGGGAAGATGCTCCACCGGGCGACCTTTCCGTGCCATGTCTGATCCGGAGGGTGACGAGACACATCACTTATTCCCGTCTCGCTGGTCTTCATGTCCATGTCACATTCAGTGAGCGTAGAAAGCGTCGGGGATGTTCCGACACCGAGGCTGAAAGAGCCGCTGGAATCGTCCACATCCCTTTCCTTGTTCACAGCCACGGATTCCTCCTTTAAGTCCTTTCCCAATGCCGGTAGCTTCTTCATGGATCCCGTTTGCTTCTACAAGGCTCCACCAATCTTTGAGAAGCCATCAGTGGCGGTCATCGGCGTACGTTTCGTGATACGATTAACCGGCATTCCGAGGGCACCAGAGGTTTTTGGCATTGCCCAAGCCTTAGACGCCGACTGCAGCTTCTTTTCCCGAAATCCATGCTTGGCCTGAACGCCGCAAACTTTAGACGCGCACAGCGGTTCCGGCGACTGATGTGGAAGGAGCTTCTTCGATACCACAAAACTAACCCGAGGATCCGGGGTCCACTGTGGCGTCAGCCGTGATCGCGCATGCAACCACAACCTCATTTGGACCGGCCGTATGCTTGTCAAACGGCACGGTACAACTGCTGGCCGTTTCTTCAACCGGTGTACTAGGAGTAGAACTCGACCCTGTTTCTGATGTGGCGCCCTCCACAGGTTTTACTTGTATCTCCTTCTGGACTTTAGCTGACTCAGCTGGCTTGGCAGAGGGGGTCTGCACTCTAGACTTCGCGGGTGTGAGCTGGGGAAACGTACTTATACCGCCGCGTCCGATAGGAACCGCGCACAGGGCATGCCACAGTCGGGTGGTCATCACCTCAGCGTCGGTAGGGCAGGGCACAACCTTCGCCTCTACAACCGTGGACCCCACAACGACCACAAAAAGGAGCTGAGCCCTGCACCCTAAAGTGGTCCAAGGGACCACACCGCCTGCAAACACGCTGCATACATCTGTAGTCAAAGGATACGCGATGGCCAGTGATGCGTAGGTAATTAGTATCGCTGACATGGATGACATCTACATCCGCACATACCTCGCCCCGGTAACAACATCCTTACGGGAGTCCATCTGGCCCGCAGAGTGACGGACAGTACTCTGCCATGTTTGCTCAGGACCTGGACGAGTTTTTCGTTTGAAACGTATGACGGCAAGAACAGGCAGGCCACGGTGGTCACTTGTGGTCCTACTGGAAAAATTGGAATACGCTCGCTGCCGATGACGAGGCAGCCGGCTTCAGGGTGTTTGGAAGAAGTTTTGTTAGACAATATACATTGACGTGTGTGATGACAAAGGATCAAAACTGAAAACGTACACGTTTAAAACCGGAAACACTGCTCAAAACATATCTCATGCCAAGGAAATACATCAAAATATAATATTTACCTCCGCGAAAACATTGACTGCTAGTAATGATGATATATACATTTGTGAATTACAATGCATATGAAACTATACACAGTGTACAGTAATATGACAAATAAATATGGGTACAAACATATACAGTAATCACATGCACAGTGTGTATTACAAATGTGTTTTGGGAGGTATACAGCTGTGAATTGACTTAAACATTTAAATTTAAGTACCAAGGTGGGTTAGAACCCACCCGAACACATCCAAAAGGGCAAAACCATTTGCGAAGGAACTCTCGCTCCCCAATGTAGAAACGTTCCTCAGCCTAAATGCTGACGATCTCCTTTTGTTGATGTGCAAGGACAGCGAAAATCGCACATGGGCCACGGCTCAATGCGACAGCCTGACAACGATTGCGCCATAACGGGAAAGCGCCAGCTACAATCAGCAATAGTGCAAAGAGACCGCGAGGACATCTACCATTTATCTGAAATCTTGTATTACCTAGACTTCTGAAACCGGCGTGAACGGCCCTCCAAACAACACGAGCAACGGTGCATTGCTGACCATGTGACGATTGGATTCTTGAAGTGGAGAGTTTGGGCCCTGCGCTGTCCGCACAATGCCGCATCGTTCCAGCCATCTCGTGTAGGCTAAGCCCCCCACTCCAAAAGCCACATAAAGTCACGTAAACGCCCTGCCAAAAACGACGCTGTGAGTGGTAACCACCAAGTGGAATTCGCCATTCGCCTTGTTCCGCAGGAAACAGCGGAAGTAGTAACGTTCCCATTGAGTGTACCATTCTGTTGGCCGAGATGTCTAAGTCCGAGCTCATATGGTGGGCTAGGCGGCGAAGTGCAACCAAGCACGAATAAAAAGCAGGCATTCGGAAAGCCTAAGCTCCCTCACACTTGTGCCTAAAAAAAAGACAAGTACCCGTGCTGGGCACTCATCACCAGGCAGCAAACGAAAAAGGTAGCGCAGAGCCAGCAGCCGACAGCAGACAGACAAAGAAGGGAAGGCAAACCCACCCTTAGAACGTGGCTGGCCGAGTGCCGCAGGGCATACTAGTTTTGTGCGACCTGCCTCAAAAAATTAACTTACAAGAGTCTTAAGGGAATGCAAAATTCTAAGAGGAGAATGCGTTGCATGTAGATTTACCATATTCGCCCACAGAAAACTATGTGGACAAAGAAGCGTTTCGCTAACATGGGCAGTTCAAAGGCACTGGCTGTGATCACCTTGCTGCGCATCTTATGTAAGACGGATGTCCACCACGAAGCTGCTATCCCACTTGTCTATAGTCAATGCCAAGTATGCGGATGGGGTCGCTGTGCGTAATTGGTAGGGCACCATTAAGGCGCGCTTCAAGCCTGCCAATAGAACAATATTTACTTTTTTCAAAATTTAGAGCAACCCTAGACACCTTGCCGTATATGCCAAAAAGATGAAGGCAACGCAGCAGACTCGCTTCATCACGCAGATAAACCGTAATGTCATCCGCGTAATCAGTCATACGCAGCGTCTGACACCCTGGGAGAGGGAGGCCACTGATGCTTTGGTCTGTAATTATCGCTCTCAAATAAAGCTCTAAGCTGAGAGCAAACAAAAGTTGCTATAGGGGTAACCTTGCCGGACACCGCGGGTAACAGGGAAAGGGGTACTTTCCCACCCATCCATTGCCAGTGTGCTATGAATGCCATCATACATGCTTTAAATTAAACGTATGAAATTTAGCGGAAACCGAAAGGCATCCAGAACGCTGAATATGTAGCCATGTTCTAGCAGGTCAAAACTTTTTCTTGATCTAAAGCAATATGGATGCCACTAGCTAAGCATCTTTGTGTGTAATCAATAATGTATCGAGTGACATACGGCAATGTATTTCCCTGCCAGGAACAAAGCACACCTGATGACAACCAATAATAAGGCCATCACACTCCTCAAGCGCCGAGCCACGATGGCTTCGAGAGCCTTGTAGTCTACGCTTAGAAGAGTGATCAGCCGCCACTCTTCTGAGCGAGATGTCCAAGGATCACGTTTTGGGATCGGAATCGTTCACCCTCTCCGACAACTGGGCAGAAAATCTAAATACTCTCAGCACTGTCGAAGAACATTTGTCAATGCTGGACGACAACGTCCAAGAAATACAAAGTAAATTCCACAGGGAGCATATCATGCCCAGTCATTGATCTGCCCTTTATTGACTCTAAAGCTGTCTTTATCTCTTCTGAAAGGGAAGAGCAGAAAGCAAATCATGCATCTCCGGGCTGACCAGCGGCAACCCAGCTAACATCAGATACGTCTCTATAGCTCCTACATCAATCGTAGTATCTGAAAACGTAATGCCTTTGAAGTGCGTCAAAAACGCATACAATTCCTAGTTTGATGGGACGCAGAGTGGGGCGCTCCGCTCAACCCTGAGCTATGTATGTGAGCTCTCTACGCCGATCGATCCACCTCAGGATGTACAGATGGGCTACGTCTTCCAAGCCAGGCCGCCGCTGAAAGGTACAAGGCTCCAATAAGGCACTGATACCGGCTACTATGTAATTCGTCGCACCAGGCGCGCATCAAGGGGTATGCTAACCCGCTTTGTCTGCGATGCGGATCTTCGCAACCGTGTCTACCAGCTTTTGAAGCACGCGACGACGTAGCGCACGACCCTCTACCGAGATGTGCATGCGCAAATTGATTTGAGCTTGTCCCATTCATTTTCAGCACTGTCAGAAAGCGAGACACGTAAAGCTCGCAACAAGCTCTCACGCGAACGCGAATCGTGTAGTACGCGCACGTCAAACCGTCAAGGGCGAAATGAGCCAGCGCTACGACAGGAAAGGCTGAGCATGAATGGCCGGTGGTTAGAAATATGAATGGGCGTCTGAGACAAGGTAACAACTTCGACAGCTGGCACATACGTTTAAAGGGACTGGGGCACATATGCGTGGTCTAGCCTGCTCGCAGATGAACCACGACGTCATGTCCAGCAGAAACGCGACCCATGCATGAGTTTGTGCGCGTCAAGAAGTGCAAAATGCTGAACCAGGCGCTGCAGTTCATATGCGTACCAAGTCGGTCGCCCTGGACCAGGGCCTTGAACATCTACGTACGAGTCTATAGCACAATTAAAATCGCCCCCCGTTATTACTGGCGGCCGTCTAAAAAGTAAACATCATTCCCTTTAAAGACATCATTGCTAAGGCTCGAGTTCGCCGGAGCGTAAATGAACATGATGCGCAACCACAGAGCCGAAAATAAGCAATTGAATGCTAGCACACGCCCAAATCGTCATATGTGAAGTGATAATCGCGCAAAAGGGATTTGTTTAGCACCGCGGTTCCTAAGCCACTTTAGCGCGAAATGGCAAAAGAAAAGAAGCACTCCAAACGAAAATCGGCCTTAAAGGCCAATACATCAGATAGAGTACTAAACTTGTTTCCTGAGGACACAAGATATGACAGTTTGATCTGAAAACCTTTTATTCGGTCTGTTTTTGCGTATTACGCAATCCCTGGGCATTAAAAGAAAGAATTTTCAATCTTAATGCCATATCGGATTACGAGTATGGAACGCAGTTAAGGCAGATGCGTGCCCTGAGGTGGCATCACGAAACTAGTTTGCACTCACATTAGGCGGCGCTTCCCGGCCCTCCAGAAGAAAGGCAGTGGTTTTCGGGAGGGTGTTCCTCCGGCCGACCTTCTTGTGACGCATCCGATCCTGAGTTCAGCGACGAAACATAGGCCTTATTCCCTTCCCGCTGGAGCTCCATTTCCATATCACATTCACAAAGCGTAGAACGCAGCGGAGAATGTCCGACACCAAGGCTGAAAAGCTGGTGGAGCCGTCAATATCCTGTTCTTGGCTAAGAAACTCAGATGACTCCTTTAAGTATACTTTCGTAATGCCGGTAGGTACTTCACGCATCCCCTTTGCTTCTCCAAGACGCCACGTATTAGAAACGCCAGCAGTGGCCGGCGTCGGTGTCGACTCCACAATACGACCAGCCTGGTTTCCGAGGGCACCACGGGTTTATGGTGGAGCCTAACCCGTAGATGCCGACAGCACCTTCTTTCCACGAACTCCGTGCTTTGATCAGATGCCGCGAACTGTAAACGTGCACAGAAGATCCGGTGACGATGACGATGTGGCAGGAGCTACCGTGATAGCAGAAGGCTCACATGATGATCCGGGAGCCACCGCGACATCAGCCGCTGCCGCGCAAGCAATCTCAGGCTGGGACGGGCCAGTCGTATGCTTGTTGAATGGCACGTCATTGCTGCAGTGCCCCGCCGGGGTGGTGCAGTGGTAAGACGCCCGACTACTGTGCCGGAGTTCCCGGGATCGAATCCCGGCCTCGGCGGCTGCGTTTCGATGGAGGCGAAACGAAGTGGCGTCCGTGTGCTGTGCGATGTCAGCGCACGTTAAAGATCCCCAGGTGGTCGAAATTACTCCGTAGCCCTCCACCACGGCTCCCCTTTCTCTCTATCCACTTTCACTCCCACCTTCATCCCTTCCCTTACGGCGCGGTTCAGGTGTCCATAGAGCAAGTGTGACAGATACTGCGCCTTTCCCTTCCTATGAACCAACCAACCAATCATTGCTGCAGTTCGTTCCTTCCGCCAGTGCACCAGGAGTCGAATTCGGCAACGTTTTTGTTTTCGTTACCTGCACAGAGTCTATTTCTACTTCCTCCTTGCCTTTAGCTGACTCAGCCGGCTTGGCAGGTGGGGTGGGCACTGTAGGCTTCATTAGTGTATGTGGAGGAAACGCAACGCACATGCCGCTGCGTCCGAATAGGAACGGCTCACCGTGCACGTCACAGTCGGGTGGCCCTCACTGCAGCGTCGGCAGGGCAGGGCGCAGCTTTCGCCTTGGTGACCAAGGCTACCACAGCGTCCAGAAAAAGGCGCCGAACACAGCGCCCGAAATTGCTCCGAGGAGCCACATCGCCGGTATACACGCTTCATACCTTCGTAGTCAAACGTCACGCGATGCCCAAAGACGCGTAGGTAGTTCTGTACTGGTGACAACGCAAACATCTCGATCCGCACATACCGCGTCCCAGTGAGAACACGCTTACGGGAGCCCATCTGGCCCACTGTGGACTTTGCCATGCTCGCTAGGACCAGGGCAAGCGTTTCATTTAAGACGTAAGACGGCAGGTAAAAGCAGGACACGGTGATAACTTGAGGCCCAACAGGGACGATTGATATATGCTCACTGCTGATTATGAGGCAGCCGCCCCGCCGGGGTGGCCAGTGGTTACGGCGCTCGACTACTGTTCCCAAGGGTGCGGGATCGAATCCCGGCCTCGGCGGCCGCTTTTCGCTGGAGACGAAAAGCAAGGTGCCCGTGTGGTGTGCGATGTCAGTGCACGTTAAAGAACCCCAGGTGGTCGAAATTTCCGGAGCCCTCCACTGCGGCGACTCTCATAGTCTCAGTAGCGTTGGGACAGTAGCGTTGGGACAGTCCAGCAAGACTGTATTTGTATTTTACAGCTAAAAAATACTGTTCCACTCATCTGTATCCTTACCGCTTTGTAGTCATTATCCGCATTGGAAAGTTCGGCGCGCTCATTGTAACTCGAGCCTTCATGTGCGCCAAAGGGTCGACGCGAAGCAACCATCGCCAGCATATCACCCTTACTCATGCATGGGGCTAGCCATCATAGCGGCAGGTTATTTTGTCCGCTCAAAATCATGTTGTGAGCAGCACAATCGAGGTGCGCGAATGGGCTGGTAACGGTATCTACATAACCCGGAATTTATCTGCAGCTGGAAAAAAAGGTACACATGAGGTTTCTAACCGCAAATATTGAAACAGGGGTTTCCGAACGTGCTCACCGACTCTAAGTCCTACCTATTGTCTGAAGTGAATATTTAGTACTTGAAGCGAATAACCTCACTTCGCTACGTACACAATAAAAATTTTCTGCGCTGTCCTAAGTGGCTGCCAGCAATGCGCCAGCGGTTTCCGTCGTGTTTCTAATGGTTTATTTATAACCCTTGGCTCAAGATATGGGGCGCAGCAGGTGTGATGTAGCTTGAATAAAACCTGCAAGAGATTATATATATGGGTAGATTTGTAAGGTTTACAGGTTTCACTTACAAATTCTACGGGAATCGCGTCACTGCGGCCTTTCTTTGACACGTAATAGCGCTATATTCGTGGCTAAAATAAAGTACTCAACGTATTAATTAAGCTTAGCAATTGCAGCTGTAACAGAAAGTGAGGGCCGGCGACAGCTAAGGTGTGCCTAGCTTTCAAATTTTCTTAGATGACACAACCGTTCGAAATATGGGATATTAAAAAAGCCCTTGATATTGGCTTTCTCACAGCGTATTATGGGTGCCTTAGTTTAGAAACATAATCCAGGTCCCATGGCCATCTTTCGTTTCCAATGAAATTCTTATATGTGGTGGGCGAATATCTAGACACAAAAGAATTAACTTAAGTTTTTCAAGATACGCGTAGTTCCCTCGAAAAAAAAAATTGTGTGGTATATCTCTAGAGGTAGAAAACGCTGTTTTTTCCATTTCAAAATGTTGCAAGTTTGGATACCATGATTTGTCATCTACTATGTTTTACTCACTAAATATATGCAGGTTTTACACTTACAAACACTATTAGAAACCTGTTTTGTTTTTGCAGTTGAGTTATTAAAAAATCGCAAACTTTGCTTCAGGAGCGTTATGCTGCAAAAATATTATTCATTTTTAACCTTATGTACTGGCATATGATGCATTAGGTTGGTTGCACTAAATATGTTTTCACTTCCTGACGCATGCTCTTAATTCCACGCAGTATCTGGAGCTCCAGACCACTAGGTGTGTTCTCCACAACGGATCAAAATTGCTCAGAATTCGAAAACAGCAGTAAAGGGCAAATTTGCTGCAATTAAAGAAAAGATCATCTTCGATTTTCATTCAAATCCCTCTCAAAAATCTTCAGTACCTCAAAAATATCACGGACTGAAAAGTGTTGCGTTATACTGTTTAAAAATATAGCACTAAATAATAAACCGAGTGCTTGTGCTGATAATGGCCAAATTCAGCCTTCATTCTTGCAAGATCCAATAATATCTTGGCACGGAAACTATTTCTCTACATTTCTAGGTTCCATTCTTTATTTATGAAAAAATTTGAAGCTCTAGATTTGTGTGTGTTTCTGCATATTATTTTGAAATTGGACAAAAGTAAGAAAATGTTAAAATAAGGAAAACTGATTAGAATTGAAGAAACGGCCGCAACATCGATTTTTATCAAAATCTGTGGAAACAATGCAAAATATATTATTAATATGAGTCAGTAAATATATTGAATTCTGCAAAATGTAATATTAGAAATATAAAAATGCCTGTTTTTGTTCTATAGATGTGCTTATATGGCTCCCCCTTATGGAGTAGGCATCAAAACTTCAAGTTAGTATTTGCTGAATTTAGTTACATTTTACCTTAAGTAAAATTTAAAACCTTGTCAGCGCTTATACATCCTTTTTCTGCTTCTGGGCAAATAGCTTAAAATGGTATTGATTCACTATTTCTGTCAATTTCATGGCAGAACGCAAGTGAAGGCTGAACTTTTTCTCTGTCCTGCATTCTTTTTTATTGCTAGGTGCAATAGTATTCAATCTAGTTTATTAATATATTATTCCATTTCTCAGCTTTGACCACCACTAACAATACCATATTTTTGAAGATGATTTTTCAATGTGTAAGTTTTATAATTACAATCATAAGCAAATCGCTTTCCAGCGTAATAATTTTGGTGGCGTTACAGAGAACACACATAGAAGGTTAGAGTCTCCAAATTCTGCCTTAAATTAACAATATGACCTGCGTAATAAACACAGAATGTTTTAGTGCAAACGACGTAACGCATCACGTCAGTATGTAAGGTTGAACATTAACATTTTTGTAGCGCGTTGTTCTTGAAGCAAAGTTTGCGATTTTTTACTAAATCAACTGCATCAATGAAACACACTTTTAATACTTCTTATACAAGTAAATGTTACGCAAATGCGGTGAGTAAAAAGCAATGAATGACAAAATTTTACGCAACCAGCCGGCCTCCAAACTTGCAACTTTTTGAAACGACAAAAACGGCGTTTTCCAGCTTTAGTGATAGGCATTTTTTTTTTCGAGAATACTACGCCGCATCTGGCAAACCTAAGGGTCATTCCTTTGTGTCGAGAGATTAGCCCACTACATATGAAAATTTAATTAAAAAAAATGGTCATGGCACCACGATTACTGTTCCTGTCCGAAGACATCCATATTTGTTTTCATTTCGTCTCTTCAAACAGGCTGGTTTAGCCAATGCGGTGAATAAAAATATCATCGCATATATTAAAGATTTTCGCGCTATATGTTATAGCTAAAGCTACCTATATTGTCACAACTGTCATACATTATTTGCAGCTGAAACAACATCACAAAAGGGATTCGATTGCAAATTGTTCGCTAGTTAAATAGACGTACGAGATGACACACGTATACTTTGTAGAATAAAATTTAGGAAAGAGCAGATACAAACTACAGGCGAATAATGCTATGATATGGAGCATATGTATTACTCCGATTAACAGTAAAAAAATCAACTTTTAACATATTAATATATTCGACAAACTATTGGATGCTCACATAGGAACACAGTTAATGAGCTCATCCACGCATATAATGTCTATGGGCATTAGATGTGTGGATGACTTCGTTTTATTCCAATTCGTGCGTCACTCAAAATAATTGGGCAAGAAAAAAGTTAATGTCTACACAATTTTCAGTGAGTATACCACAAATTATATTAAGGTGCCTCATATATGTCACATCACCTAGCAAGTGAAATGGGATAACAGAAGTAATCAGACTCTAACCCTGATCAGCATTTCGCTTTTGCGCCATCTTTGTAAGTTTTTAGGCGGGCTTTTCCACTGATTATCCTCTTCTTTATACCCCTGCCACCCACAGGACACAAATCTTCTGGGGGCACCGAACTGTTGGTTTTCGCACCAGTGATACAACTTAATGGATCCATTTATACGTAGAAAACACTCTCGATGCGCACCTAAAAAAAAAAGGAAAGCATGTATGTGTAGGCGAAATCATTCACCGGCGATTTAATAATATGATTTGAACAATAAAATCACACTCGAAGTAACAAAAAAGTGGTGGAGAGATAGGAATTGAAGCAATGAAAGGCGGTTGCTTTCTGCAAAAAGAAAAATAAAAAGAGGTCCACCATCTATAAGAATAAACAATAAAAATAAGGCATATTTAAAGGTGCATGCAGCAGTTACAGTGATGCAGTGCTACCTTTTTTTAGGCAGGCTTTTCCGCTGATTTTCTTCTTCTTTATTGCCCTTCCAACCACAGGACACACATCTTCTGGGGGTTGTCGGTTTTCGCACCAGTGATACAACTCAATCGATCCATTTCTACGTAGAAAACGCTCCCAATGCGCATCTAAAAAAATGAAAGCATGTATGTGCAGGCTAAATCATTCACACATGATAAAACAATATGATTTGAACAATGAAATCAAATGATCACACCCAGAGCAACAAGAAAGTGGTGGAGAGACAGAAATTGAAGCAATGAAAGATACAACTCAATCGATCCATTTCTACGTAGAAAACGCTCCCAATGCGCATCTAAAAAAATGAAAGCATGTATGTGCAGGCTAAATCATTCACACATGATAAAACAATATGATTTGAACAATGAAATCAAATGATCACACCCAGAGCAACAAGAAAGTGGTGGAGAGACAGAAATTGAAGCAATGAAAGACGGTTGCTTACTGAACAAAGCAAGAGGTCCTGCGTCTATAAGAATAGGCAATAAATTAAGGCACGTTTATAGGTGCATGCAGCAGTTAAAGCGATGCAGTGTTACCTTTCTTTTTCACTGCAGTGATTGGTATAAATATTACAGCAATTGCTAGGCATCTCAGGTAACCCCATTGAAAACTTCATCCAAGATACCGAGGAGCAGTGGCGTGTTATTTGCAGCTGTTAACGGAAAGACAGGCTATCCTATGAGTGCATGCGCATTTCCTCCTTTTTGTACCTTGAATAAAAGCGACAGAACAGTGAGTGTTGCAAGAGGTGCAGCGTCCCTAGGAATGGGGAACAAAATTAAGTTTTAGTAAACAGAGGTACAAAAAGAAGCAAATATGCCTGTAATAATAGCATGATGGCCTACCTTTTGATCAACAGCTGTAAACAACCTGTCACTGCCAGTCGGTTCTTTAGATAGGCTTATCAATGCCAGAGCTTAAACCTAAGAGCAATATGAGTAATATTTATTGCGGTCACGGCCGTAAACAATTCTAGCGCAACACTCCATTACTGTAACTATTCAACAGTCCATTTATACATATCGTTCATTAAAGAACCATGCACATCATATTAAGTTGCTCTTTTCTACTCCCAAATGATTTCCTATAGAATTAGAATACGTGGATCGCTGCTTCGGTTTCAACATTCTTGCACGATGGCTATGGCGTGCACTTCATGCATACGGTACGGTACGTGAGGTACAAAGAGCTGTAATTGCCGAACAGGCAATTCCCATTTCCCATTTCCCAAGTTCCATTTCGCCTGAAAGTGCGCGCCGTGATCGAGCGCTTCGCGAGCAACATATTTCGGGCGATATGGTTGCCTCATACCGGCCGTCAATGTTTTGTACAATGTGTCCCGCGCGCACGTTGTTTACTTTGCAGTGACAGGGACGCAGTGCACACAGGCTTATGTGTCTTTTTGTTTGTATTGTTATTTTCCCCCGCCTTCGAAGCGCGTCTGCGAAATCGCTCTCCTATTGTCGCCGCTTTCTGATAACGCCCTCACCTGAAGGCGCGTGCTCAGAAGGGGGGCGTCGATTAAAAAAATTTTGAAAAGGGGCTCACTTGCGCTGTTCACGGCTTTCAATTCCTCAATATGATATTAACCCTTATAAAAGTGGAGGTTCATTATGACTTGATTATAGCCTAATCATCAAGCGGCATCACTCACACAATGTCCGCCCCACTGTAAAATTCGCTTGCACAGACGGCACGGACAGTTTTCAAAACTTCGTCTGTACATCTGAAAACAAAAAAAAATGCCCTTAACTCTTCACAAAATCCAAAAACTGTGTGAACATGGCTTCCTGCGCGCATAAGAGAGGCTGTCCAAAATATATGTACAAAGCTGGGCGCATAGTATCTGGTTACTAATTGATTGCGGCGCGCTGCACAGTCAAAAAACTTCGCAAATGGCTGCCTTCGCAAATGGTGTTGGTGGCATACACAGCTGTTACGCACGGCTCCTCTATTTTCGGCGTAAATGCTATTCATATCGCAGCCAGCAAATAAGTCCACGCACTTGGTTGCATGTAACCAGGACGAAAATTCGCTTAGTTCTTGAAGTCATGCTTCGTGCAGTTGTTTCGAAAAGAATACGGAAAGAGAACATTTGGGACTGGCGGGAGATTATATAGAACCAATTATGAAGCAATGGCACGCTGCAAAGATATATACTCACGGTCTAAGATGACGGCGTTCACTGAGTCCGATAATGCCGATGGTATTCCGCCATTGCTGTAATCCGTACTCCGGCGACATATCACAGCTCAGCTATTCACTGATATGTAGCAAGCACAAACCGGAGCACATGGACATGTATAGGCGCAAGAGAAAATTATGCACAGCGCAATGAAAAAGAAAATTAATGAGGGAAGAAATTAAAGAAAGCTTTAAGAAGCTGTCACAAGTCTTGTAGCGTCTTCAACAAGCTCTGAAATGAACGCTTCGGGAGGAGGCCGCACAGCAGCGCAGCTGGGGATGCTTTCTGTTGTGTCTTGCACGTAGACGCGTAGGCGAGGGGCAACAGCGAACCGCTCAACCAGTGCGCGATTCCCGCCGCGGTGTTGTGTTCGCATGGGCTGCGCGTGGGAACGAAGGACCAACGACCCTCTCAACATTCCGTTCCTCCCAGCCCTCTTCTGCTTGCACCGGCCAGCCGTGACTTCGGACCGTGCCGATGAGTGGCCGCCAGCGCGCACCGCTCGAGTCGAGTTCTAAAAAATAGTTTTGTTTTGTGTGTTCGCAATCGCATTGTTTCTTCAAGCCAACCACGTACATAACATTTTCTAAAAAAAATAGAAAGCCTCCCCATCTACCATCCATATTCTTGCGTAAATCCATACAGTTGGTGCATCGACAAATGCGCGCGTCATCTTTCCCCTCCCGTTCGCCACCTATGATCGAACAAATGATGGTCGTTCGACCTTTTATATTTACTTCAAAATATTATATATTGTTGCGTGATTACTGATTAATAATGTCGAAGAGGCGGAGTTCCGAGCTTCTCTTCTATTCTGGCCAACTTTGGTTATAGAATAATCAAATTATGTTCAAGTTATCTAGCTGAAAATTATCTGACTAAATATATAGTTTTTATTTGTATTCAGTTCGCTTTTCAGGTATGAGTAGATGTTTTTATAAAAATTCTCAACATCGGCCCAGGAAATGAAAATTTCCTAATTTGCAGGCCTTTATTTCAGAAAAGGTTCATGGTAGAGCAGCAATAATTCCACAATATGTTCTCAGCATAATTATCCGCAAACAGCTAAAACTCATATTTTTATGACATTTGAATACAAAGATACGATCGCGCTAATTTACAGAAAACAGCGAATATTGAAAATTTTTAGGAAAAAAACAGTTTTAAGATTGTTCAAGCTTTTTCCACCCATTCTACACTACCTCAGCTTTCAAAACCATTAAAAAACACCTTGCATAATTTTGTAGCGCAAGTAATTATGGCCACTTCGATAAAGCCTTTGTCCAATTATAGCTCACCGCGCAGTTCTGAAGATTCTACGGAATTTGTGAATTGTTCAAGGTTTTTAAATTTTGGCATATAATTTTGTAACAGGGAGAAATATATTTACAAAAGAGGATTAAATATATATACATTGAGGAACAGCCAAGGAGCCAGGCTACGAGGGCCCCCGTTCGACGCACTTCTTTTTCTTAATCTTCCACAAACGAGCGCGCCACTTCGTCCTCATCATTCTCCAGCTATAACAATATTTCTTCGGTCATGTTTTGTCTCGACTTCGCGAATCGACGATGACAGACACAGCAATGAATGATTCAGAATCAATTTTGTGCGCGTCGAGGTTCTGATGCGCTGTGGCATCAGGCAACACACAGACGTTTTTCGCAATCACCTTCACCTTAACGCGGATTGCTCAAAAAGACGATAACGTTCAATGAGCAAGCAACGTATTCCAGATCATTTTAGTAGAATGAAAGAATTGGAAAGGGCATGGAAAACTGCCTCATTAAAACAATGTTTCTGGGCTGCATTCGTTTTTTCGAATGACTCGACAGCGCGCATTATTTTCATTCCTGTACAGTTTTTTTATTCGTTTGCCACCGCCTAGCGCGGCTGGAATGGTCAAACTCTAAACTAATAGGCGGAACAAACTATTTTTGTTCTTTAATGTCGATATATATGTTGTGCGCCATATAAATGTACCGGGGCCTTCATGCTCGCAGTCTGCGCGAAAAACTGTCATTTTTTTACCACCGTGTGAATGCCCAAAACTAAAATGGTAACCTCGCGAGTCTTTCGGCTTTTCATTTTCATGAAAGTGATTGACAGTGATTGCGTCCAGAAAGTACACACATCATATTCGGTTCTTTCTCCAGGTAAACAGACGATGCTGCGCGTAGTTCCTTAGGGATAATACAAAAGCACTAGAACAAAAACATCGCTGAGAAAATGGTCATTTGTTCCTTCAACTTGAGGCAACGTTTCCCTTCTCGGCAATGAAAACGCTACCTTCTAATCACTAATTTAATGTCACATGATCATGCTATGGCGACACGGTTTCGTTTTGTATGCGCGTTCTCACTGACAACTGGATTTGTACTAGAGGTTAAGTAGATGCAGGGATGTAATCGGCGTCCAATACAGGCATATTGGTCGTGAGTGCTAGCCGGTCTGGGGTATACATATGTGATCGCACGGTCGTGCTATCATCAGATATAATTGTGCGACAAACGTACGCGCCTGCGACAAAATCTGCATGCATGCCAATAGCCTAAAACCGTAAACACATTTAGCTGACCCCCAAAAATGCGCAGCATATGAGCGCTCCGAACAGACGAATCCAGACAGCTGCAGCGGTACGTGCTTGTATGCGTTATAGTAATTGTCCCGTAAGTGGTACTCTGTGAGGTCCGAACGATCGATCGGCTGAAATGTTGTCGGAATTAAATGCCGCGGTTCGGCGTCCAGCGCACGTGTATTCAACCATAAAAATGTAGAATTTGTTTTGATTGAATGGTCAACGGAAAATATTCACTTCGGTAGCCCATTAAAGCTGCGTTTTTAGGATGGCAATGACAATCGGGAGATCAGGGTGCAAAGTGGTCCATCGTGGGCAGTTTTCATACAGGGATAGCTAATATTGGAAAAACACAAGACAAATTGGTCCATTACAGCCAGTTTAAAAAAAAAAAAACGGGACGGTCAACATCGGAAGAACACAGGACACCTTGTTCCATTGTAGCCAGCTTTAAAAACTGAACGGGCAACGCCGGAAGAACACAGGACAGCATGGTCCATTGTAGCCAGTTTTAAAAAAGGAATGGCCAACGACGGCGGAACATAGGACAACTTGGTCCATTGTAGCCAGCTTTAAAAAACTGAACATCCAATACTGGAAGAACAAAGGATAACATTGTCTATTGTAGCCATGTTTAAAAACCGGAACCTCCAATGCTGGAACAACACAGGACAACTTGGTCCATTGTAGCCAGTTTTAAAAAGCGGAAAACCCAACGACGGAGGAACGCAGGACAACTTGGCCCATTATAGCCAGTTTTAAAACCCGGTGCGACCATATTGGAGAAACAATGGCAATCTCGGTCCAATATAGACATTCTATATGTACGGCAGCGCCAATATCGGGAACTCACTGTACATCTTGGCCCAAGCTAGCCAGTGCTGGCTATTGGCAGTGCCAGCACTGGGAGAGCATTGGCTAGCCTGGGCCATTGTTGGACATGGTGTTGACTGGCACGTCCTATGTTGGGAGCACGCTGGTTAGGCTGGCCCACTGTGGGGCCACTGTTTGCCATCGTACTTACAACATTGGCCCAATGCTTTGTGCTGCCTGGGATTGACCAGTAGGTGAAATAGACAAGACAATGTTGACTAAAGTTTATGCCAATGCATCTGGTGGGACATGGTAACAGAACTGACAGTATTGTCCAGCATATGCCATATATTAGCCAACGTCAGTGGAGTAATGGCTGACGCTGTTCGATATAGCCATCCTTATGAGATGGCAATGCCAATACCGCTCATATGTAAGTTATGCCAGCGTATATCTGGCATTGGCGGGCCATTGTAACAGAGCTCACATTATTGTCCAGCATATGTCGAATTTTGGCCAACATCAGCGGACTGACGGCTAATGCTGTCCGTTATAGCCATCCTTATCTCATGGCAGCGCCAACACTGGTGATACGCCGGATATTCAGGCCCTTCATTGCCATCCTCGCATAATGGTACCACCGATATTGCGATTGCGTCGGATATGACGGGCCAATGTTGTTATCAATATAAATAGGTACGAACAATTTTGGTTTCCAATGGAATCCTCAGGGCCAGTGTTGGACGTGTTATAGAATGGCACAACCAATACCGGCCATAAGATGGCAGCGCTGGGCCTACATAGAGCTGATCTCTGCCAACTCACTCACAATATTGATCCGGGCTCTTGTGCTGCCTGGATAGCTGGTTTGAGATGGCAGTGTGACATAGTAATAAAACCCATTTGGCCGTTACATCCAATGTCACAAACTCTACGCTACTGCACACTGTCACGTTTTTATCGCATGCTTAAGCTTCTTTATTCATATAGTGAGGGTCCACTCCACATTATGGGAGCTAATTAATGTATAGTAATGTATATGTGATGTGAAAGCAGACCCAAAGACGAATTTTAGCCAACAGCTCTAATCCCATTCACAAACTTCAAGGTGAAAGGTTGATAGATTTCTGACCTTGAGCTGTCACACTCACCAGTAAACATTGTCTTTATCAAGAGGTTCCACTAGCGCCGCTTCTTCATTCAACCTAGGTGAATGCGTATGTACGCATGCGCTATCTCAGTGCTGATAGAAACGAACGAGAAGCCAGAAAAGGCCATCGCCAAGATTACTAAGCGCTATGATCGTTAGGGCAGGAGCGACTTCCTCTGTGGCCAAATGCTAACACAGTGAAATCGTCACTTCAAGGATAATTGAACACGTATTTTTATTAATTGCGCGCGTAGAAGAGTGCATGTACTCGAACGTGCATCCACAATGCGAGCCGCCGATAGAAGGCAATGCACTGTTGCGAATGGCTGACCTTGAGAAGTTAAGCGTTTCCGCCCCCCAATTTCATTTCTATGAATTTTCAACGCTTCCTGCCGATGGTTTTGATAGCCGTGTGTTGCCAGCACATTTCCTGGCAACATACTGGCCAAACATACTGGCAACAATGTGCCGCCTTGGGCCGTGTGTTGCCACACATTTCCAATACTGGGCCAGCTAACTGTGCCGCCTGGGGCTTTCCTTCCCTTGGAATCCAGTTTGTTACATTAAGTGACCATCGGTTACCCTCTGTTCGCACTACATGTCCTGCCCATGCCTATTTCTTCTTCTTGATTTCCTCTAGAATGTCAGTAACTTGAGTTATTTTTTTGACCCACTCTGCACGCTTCCTATCTCTTAATGTTACCCCTACATTTTTCGTTCCATTGCCCTCTGGGTTGTCCTCAACTTACGTAGAACTCTCTTGGTTAGCCTCCACGTTTCAGCGCCATTAGTAAGTAAGTACAGGTAAGATGCAACTGCTGTATACCTTTCTCTTGAGCGATACTGGTAAGCTCCTAGTCATAATCTGCGAGTGCTTACCAAATGCGCTCCATCCCAACCTTATTTTTCTTGTCATTACCTTTTCACGGTCCGGATCTGCGGTTACTATCTGCCCTAAGAAGACATATTCGCCTACTACTTCCAGTCCTTCGCTACATAACATAAACTGCTGTTCCTTCCCGAGGCTGTTGAACATTATCTTAGTCTTCTGCCTATTGATTTTCAAGCCTACCTTACTACTTTTCATGTCTATGTCACCAATCATGCTTTGTATTTCGGCTCCTGAGTTACTTAGCCAGGCAATATCATCAGCAAATCGCAGATTACTGATGTATTCTTCATCTACCCTTACCCCCAACTGCTCCGATTCCATGTCTCTGAACACTTCCTCTAAGCATGCTGTGAATAGTACTGGAGAGATTGTGTCTCCTTGTCTAACACCTTTCTTTATGGAAATTTTGTTACTTGCTTTATGCAGAACTATGGTTGCTGTGAAGCCACTATATATATTTGCAGCAATTTCCCGTACCGCTCGTCTACCCCGCGATTTCGTAATGCCTGCATCACCGTCGAGGTTTCAACTTAGTCAAATACTTTTTCGTAATCAATGAATGCTATGTATAAGGGCTGGTTATATTCCGAACATTTTTCTGTCACCTTGTTGATGGTATGGATATGATCGATAGTAGAGTACCGTTTCCGAAACCCTGCTTGATCCTTTTCTTGATTGCAGTCTAAGGTTGTCCTGATTCTATTAGCGATTAACTTAGTAAATACAAAGACAGTAAGCTGAAGGGTCTGTAATTCTTAAGGTCGTTAGCGTCCCGTTTCTTATGAATGAGGATAATGTTTGCGTTGTTCCTTGGTCCTGGTACCGTCGATCACACCAGGCAGTGCGTATACTGGGTGTACAGTTTTTCTATCACGATATCTCCCCCGTCCGTCAACAAAGCTTTAGTCATCTGATTCTCTCCAGCTGCTTTCCCCCTTTTTTATAGTTCCTATTTCATTATTAACCTCGTCCTTCGTCGCTGGTGGAACGTCTGACTGTTTCTCCACAACGCTAATCTCATTACGGTCCTGACTCATTTGGCTACTATAAAGATCAGTATAGAACTCCTCGGCTACTATGAATATCTTGTCCATATTCGTGATGACGCTGCCCGCCTTGTCCCTTAGCATATACATGTGATTTTTGCCTATGCCCTATTTCTTCTGCACCGCTTTAAGGTTTCCCCCGTTCTTTACAGCACGCTCAATTTTATTTATCTTATGCGTCCTTATATCGGCCGCTTTACGCTTATTAATTAGCTTTGATATCTCTGCCAATTCTGTCTGGTCTGCTGGATTGGAAGCTTTCATACTTTGGCGTTTCTTGATGAAATCTTTCGTCTCCTTAGACAGCTTACCGGCATCTTCTCTAAGTATCCTACCCCCTACTACTACAGTGCACTCAGTAATAGTGTCTTCGAAATTATTGTTTATTGCTTCTATGGCAATGTCGCCATCGTCGGTTAGAGCTGAATATATATTCTGTAGCGAGATCCCGAACTTTTCTACCCTCCCCCTGATGGACTTCTTTGTTACTTATCTGTTGCGCTCCTTCTTCTTCAAAATCATCAGCCTGACTATACTCATTGCAGGGCGAACGCCTCTTCCATATTTCTCCACTTAACCTGGTTCCGGGCTAAGTGCGTTCTGTGCTAAGGTCTCCTGCCTGCCTTCTTTAGATTTAGACTAATTCCAGACCTCACCAGCCTGTGGTCACTGCATCGTACTTCCCCATTACCTCTACATCTTGCATAATGGCGGTGGTTGAACACAGTATGAAGTCAATTTCCTTTTTAGTCTCCCCGTTAGGGCTTTTCCCTAACCTTTTCCGGTTCTTATGTTTGTTGAAGAAGGTATTCATGATTCTTGAGTTATTGTGCTCTGCAAACTCAACTAGTAACTCCCTCCTGCTATTCCTAGAACGAATGCCATAGACACTGCCTGGTCTCCTGCCTGCATTTTCCCTATCTTGGCATTGAATCCCCCCATTAGTAAAGTATACTGCGTCTGTACTTTTCGAATTGCCGATTCTATATCTTCGTAGAAGCTTTCAACTGCCTGATCATCATAACTACATGTAGGTGCATATTCCTCTGCAACCTTCAGTCTATACCATTTATTTAGCCGAATTACGATGCCTGCCACACTCTGATTAATACTCTAGACTTCATCTCTATTACCCATTTATACTTATTGACAAGGAAACCTACTCCTAGTTCTAGCCTCTCCGGTCAACCAAGATAACACAGTACGTGCCCATCATTCAGTACAGCATTTTCCTCATTCGGCCTCCTAACCTCACTAAGACCTATGACCTACATCACATTTCGTACCCTCTATTTCCTCTAACAGCACCGCTATACTAGATTCACTAACTAGGCTTCTAGCATTAAACTTTGCCAGGGTCAGTTTCCAATGGCGGCCTGTCCAGCGAAGCCAGGCATTCTTAGCACCCCCTGCTGCGTCACAGGTCTGACCGCCACCCTCGCCAGTTGTTCCGCAGCTACTGGTGACTGAGGGCCGGAGTTTTATAGAAATAATGATGGGAAGTTGCGGCCAATTACTGCACCAGGATTTCCAACTACTGTTCTGGTGAGGGAGTGCGTTGCCGGAGGGGTTCAGCAGCATCTGGTTGATTTGATCGATTTATTGCAGTTTGTTGCAAAATACAGTTTTTGTCGTGGCACCGAGGCTAAACGTGACGTACAAGTCAGCGGTGTGGCTCAGGAGAGGAGTACACAACAGTAGCGTCTTAACTGTACTCACCCAAGGGGCGGAAACGTGGAGGCTAACCAAAAGGGTTCTACTTGAGTTAAGGACAACGCAGAGGCCTTTGGAACGAAAAATGGTAGGGTAACATTATAGTTAGGAAGCTTGCAGAGTTGGTCAGAGAAATAACTAGTTGCTTACATTCTAGTACAAATCAAGAAGAAGAAATGGGCATGGGCAGTGCATGCCGTGCGAAGAGAGGATAACCGATGGTCGCTTAGGGAAACAAACTGGATTTCAAGGGAAGGAAATCGTAGCAGGGGGCGGCAGAAAGTTAGATGGGTGGATGAGGTTAAGAAGTTCGCAGGGGTCAAATGGTTGCAGCTAGCACAGAACCGGGTTAATTAGAGAAATATGGGAGAGGCCTTCGCCCTGCAGTGGGTATAGTGAGGGTGGTGTTGATGATGATGAAGAATGAATGGCTAACTTAATCTGAAAAGTAACAACTAATTCATGCGTGAGCTAGTTCCATTTAAAACCTGCACAATGACAAGCGGAGGATCAAATTCATTTCGTTAGTTAACCAGAAGCAGGCAGGAATTTCCACTGCCCCCAAAATATGCCCTGCCTTCGATAACCATGCACTTGCGTGGCATTTTAGAAATTTGTTTTTGCTTTCTGCCCGTAGGCTCAGCGCAATTTTTTAAGTTTATTTTGCTCAGAGTAGCCGTGGTTGCAATCCTGTGCTGTGTAAAGTACTCGTTTTATCGGCTCTGTCATGGCCTTAACGGACACCTCAATATTCAAGGTCATCAAAACCATCGCCAGGAAGCGTTGCAAATGCATAGAAATGGGGGGCGGGAATGCATAACTTCTCAAGATCAGTCATTCGCGACAGTGCATCCCTTGCCATCGGCGGCAAGCATTGCGGATTCACGTTCGAGTACATGCAATCTTCTACGCGCGCAAATATAAAATACATGTTCAAGTATCCTTGAACTGACGATTTTACTGTGTTAGCATTCGGCCACAGATGCGGTCGCTCCTGCCGTAACGACCATAGCGCTTAGGAATCTTGGCAACAGGCTTTTTCGGCTTTTCGTTCCTTCTCTCAGCCCTCAGTCAACGGTGCAGCCTGTTTATTGAGATGGCGCATGCGTACAGCGCATTCACTTAGGTTGAATGAAGAAATGGCGCAAACGGAACCTCTTAGTAATAACAACGTTTACCGCAGAGTGCGACAGTTCAAGGTCACAAATGTATCAACATTCGACCTTGAAGTTTGTGAATGGGATTAGAGCTGACGGCTAAAATTCATGTCTTTGGCTCTGCTTTCTCATCACATATACATTATTATACATTCATTAGCACCCATAATGTGTAGAGGACCCTCATCATATGTATAAAGAAGCTTCAACGATGCGATAAAAACGTGACTGTGGAGTAGTGTAGCGTTTGTGATATTGGATGTAACGGCCAGATGGTTTTTAATACTACGTCACACGGCCATCTCACACCAATTTCCACCGTCATATGTATTCTAAAATCAAATCCTGCAGCCCTTGCTTTGTCATGTAACTTCATGAAGTCATTCGAGATGCCAAACATTGAGTGCCCAGTAATGCCAGCTGCCAAGTGCCTCCGGCCGGAGGCGTGCCCGTAACAGCACCTCACAGCACCTAAACCAATTAAGGTGATATCAGATTACCTTAAAAGGGGGAATTTAAATCTGTCATGCTGGAATAGTAATTGTCATCTTATTAATATTGTTACGAAGAAGAAGATCAGCAGTGGCGCGAGAAGAGCCCTCGCGCTAGGCCAGCCATAAAATCATTCTTCACCCTATCGCCATATTGTGCTGGCTTCTTGCTTCTCACCCCGTAACATTTTGGTTGGAGGCGCAGCGTACGTCATCCCCATACTCACCTTGGAGCATCGACGCCCTGTTTAAGTCGGGACAATCGACCAAGGGCTCTGGTACATCGCCCAGCAGCTTCGCCCCAGCCCGTCTTCCCTGGAGCTGTTCAAACATCCGTCACCAGAGTCCATGGGACCGATGGCTCGAGGTGGCGTCGGGTTGCTGGAGGGGGGTGGGGGCGGGTTGCCTGTACATGTACCGTTCCGTCATATTATTTGGGCCTTTCGGGTCCTTCGTCTTTGTTCTGGTTGGTCTGTCTGTTCTCCTTGTCTTCAGATCCGAGGTGGCGGCTGGGCGGCGATAGTTGGTCGGGTTTGGACAGGACGGGCTGGCACATCTCCGAGCAGCTTCGCCCCAGCCCGTCCTGTCCAAACCCATCCAACTATTGCCGCCCAGCCGCCAGCTCGGATCTGAAGACAAGGAGAACAGACAGACAGGTTTTTTCTAGAAGGCCATGAAGTTGCACACCTGTTCCGTGCGATAAGATGCAGATGTGGCTGAAGATTTTTTTCGTTCGTGCCGAAAATTAAAAAAAAAATGCAACACCGGCCTTGCACATTCCACCATAAGGCGATTGCTGAATATCGTTCCAGCAAACCGGTATGTACAGTTCACATTAACAGTCAGTTCTTGATATACATGACAGCCATGGTAAGTCACAGATCTTTTATTAGTGCGTACATCACAGTTAGGACGTCTGCCTGTGCTGTGTCCGGCAGGCATTTTTTAGTCACCCCCTTCCCCCCCGTGGAAAAGGACAACTAATATGCTAAGGCTACCGAGACCACTCACAACTCACGCCCGCCGGTGCCACGTCACTCAAGCTTGAACGACAAGTACTCCCCGGTCGGACATATTAAGGAGTCGAGAAAGGTGGTCAACGTTGCCATTTGATAACGTATTCGATGCCTAACTATTGCATTGTACTAATAAAATGCTAGTGCTCACCTATCGAGCTTCGCCCCATGTAGGGCACTTGTTCTAAGTAGGCCACAAAATTATTGTATACTACCGCTAGGACCCATGCTTCCAGTCTCAAATGAACAAATGTGCACAATGTAGGAATCATAGCGAAAGCCTGTATTTCGATTGTAGATCTGCGCATTTGAATAGCGCGAGAACGGTAGCAGGCGAATACAATAGAATTTTTCGTTTTACGACTTGCCTCGCCTTTCTGAGCTAGGCAAAGACCAGGTCCGACCTCGGAGGTATCCTTTAAAACCAGAACTGTAGCACTAAATCGGGCGTATTCAGGGAAGTAACAAATCAAGATGACTCCTTTAGCTGCTCCAGTGCAAGCTACGCGTCTTTAGACCACGGAATTAGGTTAGGTAACCCTGAGTTCAATCATATGTGCCGATACTTTGGCGTAGTTATTGAGATATTCACGGTAGTAACCGGACAGCTGAAGTAGGCTTCGAAATTGTGTTCCTTTACTTGGAGGGCCAATATTTCTTATAGCCGCTTTCCTTTCTGGGTCAGGTCCACGCCTACCACCGCTGTGGCTCAGGCATTTGATGTGGTCTTAAAGGGCCACTGTCCAGGGAAAGACCTTTTAAGCAAAGGAGCCCAGTGTTTTGATCAGGTACCGGAGATAGTCTGTGCAAAATGCTACAGTGACACGCGCGCCGCAAAGCAACGAAAATACAAATCAAAGGTCTCCCATGCTCTCCTTGTGGAAGCCAGCTTCGCAGTTTTCTCCGCTGGCCCGTGGAACCACAGTAATGACGTACTTCCAGAGAACGACTTCAATGGTCCGTCTCGCTGACTGATGGGAGAAGGGAGGGTGTCTACCGCTCGCCGCGCGCTTTTCCCTCGTCACGGCCAGACTGAATTCAGCGGCGCGCGCTCCCTCGCCCGTTTGTTTTTTCGCGCTCGCGGAGTGCCACGCCCCACCTCCCGCCAAACGCGGAGGAGGAAGGGGAATTTGTCTTGCGGAGGCTAGAAGACCTCGAGCAGGAGAGACCTTTGCGAGGGAAAGGAGGGAGAGAAGCATGACAGAATCAGGTGATTGCAGTGGCTGTAACTGCGGTATTAGTTACTCTTCAAAAACATTTTGCAGCCTTGCGTTCTAGGGGCGAAGTCTCACAGTCACCGGGGAAGAAAATATTTTCGACCGGAGGGTGGACATTGGGCCTTTAAGCAACTGGGCACTTTCGTGGCATCTAAAAAAAGTGTTTCAGTCCAAAGACTGGATTTTGACGATGTGCCTAAACGTTTTTGCCAGGCTACCGAGACTATAGTGATGTTATCACTGTAAGCGGCGGCACATGCTTGTTGTTTAGCTAAAAATGAGTACTTGATATTTCTATAAGTGGCAGCTGCATTTTAGGACCAAATGGCATGATTCAGAATTAGTATCGACCTGCATGTGCGACAAAAACATTCAGATGCTGGCTCTACAGAGCCATGTGTACTTATCAGAACCCTCGTCATAAGTCTATTAACGTGATAAATTTAACATGCGTAACATTTATTATAGGTTTTGAGCATGAGCCATGGCGAACGCGTCCGAGCGACTTACGGCATTTAGTGCGCTGTAATCGATACAAGGTGGATCGAACCGTCTTCCCAACGTGTACAACTGGATGGGCATACTCGCTGTTGGTGTGGAAATGAGTCCCAAGTATAAACGCTCGCTCACTTTACGGCTAAGCTCACCCTTCAACAACTGTCTTTATCAGCATGAGAAAGATCGATAGGTTTGTGCCTCTCTTCTGATTCATGCAATGCTCCATTACTTTTTATCTACCTGACATCTCGCTAAACAGGCTAGAGCTTTTCGGGAAAGCTTCTTTTATGCTACACGTGCTGCTGGTTAGTTTTTCAAGCTCGAGCTTCACTGGAGCGACGCAGCGACTGAGTGCTGGGCGAAGTGATAATTCCGATTCATCGAACTACCTATCACGAATACGATGCTGACAAGGCTTGCTCTCGCAAAAATTGTGGTAGCCGATTTACCTGTAATACCACTCTTTTGATCACTCCTGTGTAGATGCGGTAGAAATTCTGCTTTCTATTTAAATTCTGCCTTTCTCGAATGATTACTGTGAAATGTGTTCACCTCTTGGTTGTCATTTTCATGCCAAGGTTCATGTCATTGTGGAGGATACTGTGTCCATTTTGAAGTGATTTTTCTCGTGTCATCTTGTTATATGCTCGTGCGTAGTTGCACTGCTTGGCACCTTTTGTCAACGCAGCTACATCCGGTGCAACCTAGAGTAGTTCATGCATTTCATTCAGATATCGAGTTAGTTCAATTTTTAATGTCTTCAGATAGGAAACTGGTTCGTTTACGTTTTTTCTCACCCTCAGAGAAGCTTTTTGATTTACACCATAAAGCAGTCTGAACGCCGTAATCGCTATTTAGCGGGTCACTGATTCACATTACTATAAGCATAATTAAAGGACGTGATTCCAGCGTTCGACCACCCCGTTGTTTTCGAGGGACACTGGAGTTGAGAAACTAGTTGCACATCTTTGTCTATCCATCAGCTTCTGTAGTTTTTGCTATGACCCGAACATTCTACTTCCGGTATTCCGGAGCCAGGGAAACTCTTTGCATGGTATTGCATGTTTTCTTTGTTGTTACGACCGTCAGAAGACTACGAAATAACGTATGCACAGATAAACGAGGCATAACGCGTATATTTTTTCTCGTGCCCAAGGTAGTTCAAGTTACCCAGTGAGATCGACGTTCTCATCCTTGAAGGGCTGATCTGTTATGAGGGCGGGGAGGGGGGTGCCAGACGGCTTTGTGTTTAAGTGTATTGCAAAGAATCTTACATACGTTGGATGTGGCTGTTCCAGATGAAGCTGTATGGTTTCTGGCCTTTGTTTTGTGGCCAAGTGGCCTGCCCACAATGATTCGCGTGCTGGCGCGAGGTATTCATTTTGTTTCTCAGCATGCATGACGAGATGCTTAACCTTTGTGCGAGCTGTCGAGATCTCGTGGAGAAACTGCACTTGTGAACGAACGTGTGTACATTTCCCTCCTTTCCGCCAGCCTATGCCTCTTGGTAAAGTAAATTCGTCAGTCTGAGAGCCTCACAGTTGGGCGAGCTGACGAAAATTCATTTCATGTTCACTCGGAGTATCAGGGGCTTTTTGATAATTTTCTCGCTGGTTTCTGCCTCATTTTTCTGGCATCTCATTCAGAAGCTATGCGTAGTTGCGTGCGCTAGCCCGTCCCCATTTTTGTAGTGGGGTCTCCGCCATCCAGTATATCGCGAGGTGCTCAGCCTTACTCTACAGCCGACATTCGCCTTGCTAGCTCGGCCCCTGTGACTTGGTTGACCACCAGAATTTCCCCATCATGAGTGAGCTGTCGTAGTAGCTCCTAATCCTCTATGGAGATTAGCAATTCACCCCCCTGTAAGATTATTTTGCTTTTTCTTGCTTTTTTAATGCTGTTTTTATTTTTGCCCGTCTTTTATATATCTGTTCAATACCGTTGTGCGTGCGGCTGTGCGAAATGGCCAACTTTATTTTTCTCTTTTTAATTACCCATGATAACGTCAGTACGAACTGCAGTAGAATAGGACCTTTTAAAGATGACACAAAAAGGTCACCAACCCTAGTTGTATTGGTATCGAGAGCTGGTGCGCTGAACATTCTGGGTAGCAAGCGGTGGCTCGGAAGGGTTCGAGGAAGCGACCTAAGGAGGTGCCGTAAGTGCCGACAAGAGAGAAGTTGCGTGGCAATCCTGGTGCTCAGGGCGACCTCTCTTGCAATCATTCCCACCGTAGACAGGGGGAATTATGAAGCGCGCTTCCCAATCCGGGGAGTGGTGCAGTGGTAGAACGCTGGGCTGGGGATCCAAGGGATGGCAGTTCGAATCCCCGTTGGGAGACAAGGTTTATTATTTATTTCTAGGTATCAGAGCCGCCTTAAAAGCATGCCATTTTTGCTGACAACAGCGATGAGCCATTAAAGGCTTTTCCCTTAAGAACCTTGAGAAAACCACAGGCTAAGGCGTACACTAACGAACAGTAAAAAACGGAACCTGAAACTGCTCTTTCTCACACAGCCTCAACTTCCTCCATTATGCCAAGTACATAAAACGCGCACAAGCGGACATGTCTAGCCAACGATAAATGTTATCAACCTTTACATTCAAGATAGAGTTCAAGCAACAATACAAGATCAGGTTCATCACTGACATCATCCAAACAAGACAGCCACAGCTTCCGCCACATAGACACAAACTAGGAAAACCACCACATAGCTGCAGCTGCTATGAATCACGTTCACGTTCACTCCCAATACATCTAAACAACGAGGCCGTCTTGTGAGTTTTAAAGGACAAAACACATCAAGGCATCGCCTCAAGACGCCGCAGTTCTGCGTATACTATGCAGCAACGCGCCCCACAAGCTGTTATTCTGAGATACACTTCCAGTGCATCGCCGCCTATTGCAAACTCGTCTTCTCTTGAGTGTGGTAAAAGTTACCTCAGTCTTCTGCGCGTTAATTTTGATGCCGACCTTTCTGCTGGAGCTGCCTAGGTCAAAATCAGTTTTTGCTATTAATCCCCTTAGATTTTTATCAAGGCAATTACATCAGCGAACCATAGATTATGGATGTTTTCTTCATCGACACTTATCCTTAACTGTTCTCGTTGAGAGACTGAATACTTACTTCGAGAGGCGTATCTCTTGTTAAAGGATAGGGGGTCGGGCCACCTTCAGGGTATCCAACGGGCAAGGAGATGGCGAGCCTTTGCAGAAGAGCAGCAGGGACAGGTGGACAAGCCTTGGCACGACTATGGCGGAGCAGTGGGCGCTGCGCTAACTCAAAGGACGATCATGGTTAAAAATCTGATGTATGACGTTCTCGGTGACTACTCCAGTGGAAATCCAAGTACGGTTCATGAGGGCCTGGCGACACTCACAGAAGACATGCCTTCGAAGCACTACATATGGCGAGCTACCGGTGCTTGGCCATAGGGAACCCAAGCTCAAGTTTCGCCGCGCGACGGCAGCGCCGCAATCCTGGGGTGGTGGCGAAATGTGAAACGATGGGGCTTCGCCCATGGCCTCCGAGATCACCCTCGCGCGCGTGTTTCTCTCCGGCCGTTCCAATCGGCGCGCGCCCAGCCAAATGTTGTAAGTTTGCCAGTTCTTCCAGGCGCCATCAGGCGGCAGTGCGCGCCTATGCATCTGATCAGGGTCTTAAAATACAAGGCCATGAAATACCTAGAGTAGCAGAATATAAATATCTGGGGGTATGGGTAAACGAAGGATTGGCATACATTGGAAAGCATAAGCAATCACTTAAGGCCATAGGGCCAAGGAATGCCGGGATAATGAAGCATAAGGCATTGTGGAGATACAATAGGTATGAGGTTTTGAGGGGTATTTGGAAAGGATTTAAGGCGCCCGGACTTATATTCGGAAATGCGGTTTTGTGCCTAAAATCAGAGGTGCAGTCGACATTAGAAATAAATCAGAGTTCTGTTGGACGATTAGCACTAGGTGCCCACGGCAAAACTACAAATGAGGCCGTACAGGAAGATATAGGCCGGACATCTTTCGAAGTACGGGAAGCTCAGAGTAAAATATTATATGAGGAACGCCTGAGGAAATTGGACAGTAACAGATGGGCAGCTAAAGTATTTAAATGCCTGTATTTAAAAAGCGTTGACTCACAATGGAGGAAAAGAACTAGGAAACTAACTAGTAAGTATGCTAGTCACAAGGACGGAGAAATAAAGAGCATTAAGTAACAGGTGAAAAACACAGAAGGTAAAAATTGGATAAATTCGATGGAAAAGAAACAGAGCGTGGAATTATACCTAAAGTGGAAAACGCAGATCAGGAAGGAAGATTTCTTTGATAACTCAAGAGGCAGCGCCCTACTTTTTGAAGCTAGATCAGAGTGCCTTAGAAAACGCAGCTACATAAAGAAATTTAACATTGGAGATGACGCACGTGCTGTATGTGGAAACTCCAGTGAAACAATTGGCCATATTATACTCGAATGTAATGGTATCCATCCGGAAGTTGATGCAGGCGCAATCACTGTTCCTGAAGCTCTGGGGTTTAGAGTGGCCGGGTGAATAAACTGGCGGTGGGAACTAGCAAAAAACGACTGGAAGATTGGTAGCTTAAAAGCAGAGAAGTGAGATAATGCTAGTAATGTAGGAACAAAAGTTTAATAAATAGAATGATGGTTTAGTTACCCATTCGAAATCTATAATTAAGATATAGGGAGAAAATAATGAGCATGATAGCTACTGCTACCACCCCGTTTCAAAGGGGACGCTCCTATATTTCATCCGTCCATCCATCCCATCCATCGTCCAGCCCGCTCGCGGCGTATCTCCGCTGACGGTTCTCTCGTTTTTTGCGCGCGTACATTGACGAAACATTTGTTACGAGCGTGTCACGTAGCCTTTCATTTTCAGCTGGTTTTCCAGCAAAGACTGACCGCAAGGTGTGTCCGAAATGTTTCACAATTTAGGTGTTGTGTTTACTATCGAAGCGGAGTGTTGATGTTCCTGCTGCGTTCACATAATGCGTTCTGTTCCACTTAGAATTTACGCATTGTGCTCGTGTAGATAGTTTTCTTTGCCTGTGAAACAGTTACTCCAGTTACTCGTCAAGACTACCTCGTGTAGGTGGTAGTCTTTGAGTGCCTAACGGTCACTCGTGAAGCCGGCAGTCAATCAACGTTACGAGCGTATGCTCGAGTGGTCAAAGGCATGCATGTTTCTTAGCTGCAAGGTCTTGTTGCAGTTTGGTGAACTGATGAGGCATTCGTTTTCCTCCCCATTTTTAATCCTAGGGCTTCTGCGCTTGCTTGCAAATATAACAAATTCCAGTTGAGCGCACATCGCTACATTCCATGTCTAGCGTACATGTCGTCAGCTTATGTTGCTTACTTTGAGAGGTGTTCTAGCTTTGTGCACTAAGAAAGGACCACGCCACTGAAACAACGAAGATAATCATAGAAACGTTGCTTAGGCCACAGCTAATCAACGCAGGAAAAATATTAATTGATCAAGGAGCTTACCGGAAAAAAAAACCTGCTAAGCAAGATAGGAGCTGCGTGCTTAGTCTGGCGAGTTATATCTTTGCGAATAGAAAACTACGCAAGTAGTCATCATGTGTGGTGAATGAACTTTGTAAATAACGAAATGTTTGTGTGTACTTCTTGATTGTGCTTGTCCATATTGTTTTTCTCTTTGTCCACCTCATGAGGTTTGTAAATAAAAAAATATGTACGTCTTTTTTAAATTGCTCACAGTGTTTGCCTCGTAATTTTTTTCAGAAAGTGGCTAGTATCATTACAACCGGCGGATGTTTAGTGCCATAAATGTTCTGATAAGTTTCGCATATCATTGAAAGATAATGAAAAATTGCTAACTAGTGTGGCAGGCGTGTATAATAGTGCCGTTCTATAGTCTAATCGTAATTCGTTTGAGTTAACTCATTTGCTCGGCTTGGCCCTCTGCGTGTATAGGTATAGCAGTAAAAGCATTGCGCCCAGTCTGTAGCATATGCAAACAAGTGAAAACAAGAAATAAGCTGAAACTGGCGTAATAATTGCGCACATTTATGCTATGGCGTGCCGCGTAGTTTACAAAGAGGTAATAGCTTCTCCTCACTTTCGATCGTATAAGCTAATCCGTTTTTATCGGAATCACTTCCGAAAACCTCGCATATACTCATATGACGGCAGAGGTGCCTGAATGTGCCCCGATTACCCTTCACCTTTATCGAACTTTTTTATTACGCAAGCTTGCTATAAGGCATATTGTAAAAACACATGTAAATTGTTTTCCGTAAGGACTCTATCGAACTTGCGTGCTTACGATCTTCCAAGGCTGCTTTAAAACCGTGCGAGAAAAACATAGCAATCGTGACGTGTATCTAAATAAGCAATAATCATGTGGCTGTAGTGGAACCATTTAGAGAATTGCATTCGAGCGATGGATGTTTATGTAAGTCGCCGCACACGTAAATACTGTATTTAGCGAGTTAATCAGCTTGTAAATGTAAGGCGTGTATATACACACTGACAAAAAAAAAGAAGAAGACGCGGAACCGCAGCAGAGAGCGCCAGAGCACGCATGCATGCTTCGGGTAGTCGCTGCATAACTTTGCGCATGTAGGCCTTATATTATTAGTACTTTAACGATAGCGAAATTGTTCGCTGCCGTCTTGCGCGTGGCATTTTAATGCTGGCAGCTCGACTGTGGTACGAGCACAAGCTGAGAAAACTCGAGTTTTATAGTTTGCGCCAAGCTGCGGCGGAACACCTGATGCATAGGTGGCGAGCGCCGCGGTGTGGCGAAAGACGCTGCCACGCCCCTTTTCCAACTTCTCCGGCCGATTGAAACGGCCGGAGGGAAACGCGCGCGCGGAGGTGATCTCGGAGGCCATGCTTCGCTGGAGCAGACGCTCCGCTAGCTTCCTCTGCGCCCTCGGCGATCGCGTTGCGCCTGGCAGTTATTTGGCAATACAAAAACGCTTCCGCTGATGCGAAACGAATGTACTAAGTAGTATTGTATCATGGGAAGCCACAATAGTAGGCGAAGCGCCAAAAGACTAGGCTCAAGTGTGAAACTTTGCAGATTCCTTTGGAATCCTGTCCGCAAGACCAGTTTTCCAACCGCATAAAAAGTCTCGCGTTCTTTGTGGAAAAAAGAGAGCCAATTTTCCCTTTCTTCGCAAAGTCAGAAGTGCTGACAGCTGACAAAGTCGGTTTGGAGATGCATCAAAAAAGTACAGTGGTTTAACACCATGCATAAAACATTTGCTGGGGCTTAACTTGGTTAAGCCTGGTAGTTGCAAAAGCAATACCCTGTGGCTACGCCCTGGTTCAACTGGTGGTGTCGCTGGTGGTGGTGGTTGTGGTTATTCTTGAATAATCTTGGTTATGCTTATGGTTAGACTTGTGGTGTGGCTTGGTGATGCAGCGGTTATACAGGTATTCCCTCTGGATACGGCATGGAGTTATCCATGGTGTTGAGCGAACTCATAAAATCCATATTCCATTCTTTCGTTGTTTCCGCAGAGGAGGTTGTACGTTGGTCGCCGAGCTGCATACTGGGCACGCCGCTTAGAAAGTCTTTCTTCACGCTCTTCTTCCGTCTCCGTAGCTCGCCGTTGCTTCATCCGTTCATTCCGGCGAGCTGCCTTAGCGGTAGACGGCATCGTTGATGCACACCGCCTCGTATGGCTGACGGCGTAAGCCAGGGTCCGATGCAACCAACTTTATGACGTCACTCCGTCTGTAGCGCTCCTCGCAGAAGGAGCAGGAGTTAGGCCGCGTTGGTGTGCACCGCCTCGTATGGCTGACGGCGCACGTTTGGCCCCCGGTTTTTGCGGCAGATGGCATGACGTCACGTCAGGGGTGAAGCTAAAGGTCAGTGGTATGCACCGCTTCGCAACGCTGAAGGCTTAAGTGTAAGTAGTATTGCTTTCGCAAGAAAAGGGAAGAGGATGGAAGATTACCCTGCTCTTTGCTCCCCGCGTGTCTAGTTTTGCCGATTTTCTGTGCTCTCGCCCTGCTTTGTGAGTGATCTGAAAGCAACCAAATCAACAGATGCGACGTCTGCGATCGAGACTGATGTGTGATTGTGCCCTAAGTGTGCACATCTGCCTTTTCATCTTTAGATTGACCAAGAAAATATTTTTACGGTGTAATAAGAAAGGGGTGTTTATTTACAGTGCTGAGGTCGCCGGAAAAGATGAAGCCCACTAGCCCTCAGAAACCAATGCTTCTTCCTCCTCTTCTTCGACACCATCACAATCCTTCATCGTCGACAGTAACGTGACATTTCCCCCCTACTCAGACGAAGCCCTCTGGGCCTGTTCGGGAGTTGTTCGAGGCTAACACGGCTTCAAGCGAGCAACATGACATAGTTCGGTTTTGGGAGACCGACGACCCGATGCTGTCGGGCGGGCTATTGCATATGTTAAATCACTGATGCGTTTGACAACCACATATAGGCCGTCATAGTTGGCCAAGAGTTTTTGATGTAGGCCACAGCGCCGAATTGGACGCCATAGCCAGACTAAATCACCTACAGAGTACGTGACCCGCCGGTGACTGGCATCGTATCACACTTTAGAACGTTCTTGTGAAGCACTAGACCGTAATCGGGAGATTCTCCGAGCTTCTTCGGCGAGAGAAAGAGTGTCAGCCAGGCAGAGATATCCACGGCTTGAGAAGGGCAGGATAGTATCCAGGGAGTAGCGTGGCGGTCTGACATAGAGCAGGAAGAATGGACTGTACCCAATCATCTCATGCGTGGCGGTATTAAACGCATACGTAATGAAGGGTAGTATAGTGTCCCAGTTCTTATGCCCTGCATCCACATACATAGCTAGCATGTTTATAAGCGTTCTGTTTACGCGCTCAGTCAAGCCATTTGTCTGGGGATGGTATGGCGTCGAGTGTCGGGACGTTACGGCGCATAAACGCATGAGCTCTCCAAAAACATCAGCGGTGAATTGTCGGCCCCGATCAGTGATGACAATTCGTGGCGGCCCGTGTCGAAAGATAACTGAATGCAGCAGGAAAGCGACACTTGATGCGCCGTAGCAGACGGAAAAGCGGCGGTTTCTCAGTAACGTGAGAGGTAGTCCACGCAGATTACAATCCAGCGAATTCCATATAAGGACTACGGAAACAGACCTACGAGGTCAATTCCTACTTGATCAAACGAAGCTGTTGGGGTCTTCACAAGATGCAGCAAGCCAGATGGAGTTGCAGTGGAATGTTTGTGGCGTTGACATCGCTTGCAACTTGCAACGTATTGTTCAATAGTCGAGCGCATTCTGGGCCAGTAAAATCTTTCTTGAGCACGGCGGAGTGTTCGAACTGATCCCAAATGCCCAGAAGTTGGATCTTCATGCATGGCACGCAATACGTCCGTGCAAAGCGTCTTGGGAACTACGAGTAGGTATCGCTGGCCGACAGGCGAATAACTCTTTTTCCACAGGAGGCCATCACGCACACAAAAACGGTTTGTAGCTGCGCTTACTTGGGCGGCGGCAAAGAGAAGCTGCAGACTGCCATCCCTTTGCTATTCTATTTTGAAAACATTCATGTCGGGGAACGCTGCCTCGAGGGTCGATATATAATTGCCGAAATCGTCGCTGTCAGATACGGTCGTGGCCATTGGCAACTTAGAAAGACAATCTGCGTCTGCATGACGCCTCCCGCGTTTGTACACCATGGCAAAGCCATTGTCCTGTAGCCGGAGAGCCCAGCGTGCGAGGCGACCACATGGGTTTCGAAGATTCCGCAGCCAACAGAGTGAATGATGGTCAGTTAAGATAGTAAAGGACCGTCCAAACAAATATCAACGGAAATGCTGCACAGCGAAAACGACAGCCAGGAATTCCTGTTCGGTGACTGTGTAGTATCGCTGCGGTTTGCTCAGGGTACGACTTACGTACGGGATAACATGCTCTCGTCCATCGTGCTGTTGAACAAGGACTGCATCGAGACCGGTTCCACTACTGTCCGCGTGTACTTCTGTGATTGCAGCAGGATCGAAGTGCCGCAGGATGGGTTTCGATAATAAAATAAACTTCAGTTGACGGAATGACGCGTCGCGGACTGGTGTCCAGTCAAAAGTAGAGTTTTTATGCAGAAGGCACCTCAATGGGTAAGCAACGTAAACAAAGCGATGTATAAAGTGTCTAAAATACGAACACAACCCTCAAAAACTGCGCAACTCTTTCACTGTCTTCGGCGGTTTGAAAGACTCAACAGCGGTAGTTTTCTGGGGATCCGGCATTACACCATCATCACAGACAAGGTGTCCTAACACCAGCGCTTGGCGCTCTCCAAAGCCGCACTTTTTCGAGCTTAGAATTAGGGCGGCGTTGTGCAGACAATTCAAGACACGTACTAGACGGTCATTGTGTTCTTGGAAAGACTTCCCAAATATGACGACATCGTCCAGATAGCAAAGACAAATGTCCCATTTTAAGCCGCGCAAAACTGTGTCCATAAAACGTTAAAATGTGGCAGAGGCATTGCACAGCCCGAATGGCATAACAATAAACTCATAAAGCATATCTGGAGTTACGAAGGCTGTTTTTTTCTTAAACGCAGGGTCCATTGGAATTTGCCAGCAGCCAGATCTGAGATCAAGACAAGAAAACTAACACGCACCAGAGAGGCACTCGATGGCGTCATCTATGCGAGGAAGAGGACAGACTACCTTTTTCGCAACAGAATTTAAACGCCGCTAATAGACGCAGAATCACCACGATCCGTCTTGCGTATCAGAATAATCGGGGCTGCCGAAGTTTTAGATGACTCCGGTGTCACCTTCTTCCGTAGCATGTCCTCCACTTGCTCATGAATGACTTTGCGCTCAGATGGGGACACGCGATAAGGCTTTTGACGGATGGGGCGAGCCGAACCAGTGTCAGTGATATGATGTGTCCGAGGTGCAGGGCAAGAGGTTGGTCCATCTTTTGGAGAAAAGTCAAATATAGGCGAAAAGGGAAGAAGAATATTCACAAGAGTACGGCGTTGCGGTGAGCCGAGATCGGCGCTCATCATGTGGCAGATCGAAGTTTTATCAGCAGACGGAGGTACGGTGGCACTCGTAGCATCCTTGACCAAAGCAGCAAAGTGGGGCGCATCGGATCCACAGGAGGCAAGCTTCAATGCGGTAAAACTGCGGGCTCGGACGATGGATTGATTGTCCATAACGAGGCATTAATGTGATGCACGAAGATCATACAATCAGGAACAATAACATTTTTCTTCAGGCATGCTGAGTGAACTGGGTGCACCACGACCTGAAATGAAACCTGCTCAAAACGTGGAACGGACAAATGAACGAACAATGCAGACAAGGGTGGAACAACTGTGTCTTCCGTAATACTAACACCTCTTCTTCATTACTGCCGCTTTCAAAAAGAGTCGGCAGATGCGAGCAGTCAAAAATGAACCTCTTGACTTCGGCAGTCCACGGTAGCGCCACAAGACTTCACAAAGTCCATTCCTAAAATGATGTCGTGGGTAGAGTGGAGTAAGACGATGAATTCGGCTTGAAAAATTGCACCGCCCACGGACACTTAGCACTACACTCACCCCGAGGCCGCAACGCCTCTCCACTGACACCAAAAAATGTTGCACGGTCAAATTCAAACATCACTTTGCGTCCCAACAAGCGCCTAAACTGATTACTCATCACAGACAGACACAGTCGCACCCGTGTCCACCAAAGCTAATGTTCACACACCATCAATGAACACACGAATTTTGTTTTTGAGCAATGTAGTTGGAGGGATGTTGGCACACAACACATTTCCAGCGGCCTCACTCCCATTGGTCGCGCTGGTTAGTTTTCCTGAAGGGGTGACATGGAGCGCCGCCGCGGGGATGGAGAACGCGCGCACGGAAGGCGGGTGGAGGAGTAACACTTCGATCAGATGCAGGGGAACGGTCGCGGAGATTCTCGTTCTGGATGTTGCGGTATACCCATGGAGAGTATTAGATTGCTGAAAAACGGGGCTGTATTGTCGATTGTTGGGTACTGTTGGAGGCGCCGGGAGGTTATAGCGTGGCGGGAACCTACTGCGCCAGTACCTGGCGATGTGACCTTCGACGCCGCAGCGGTAGCATATTGGTGGGGAAGGTAGAAAATGCTGTTGTGGATAAGAGCCAGGAACAGCAGGGCGCGTCGTAGGTCTGGCTGAATGCTCATACTGCACAGGAATCCTGGTAGATCAAATTAAAGATCTTTGTGCACTTGAGGTGACATCATACCTTGGGGCTTCAAGCATCGACGCAGTCGGGTTGGCAAAATGCATTGGAGTCAATAGAAGCTGCAATTTCAGGAGCATGAGAGAAAGGCTGCACTTGAACCGCTTGTTGGGGTGAAGCCGGCCGTCTAGAGAACTTCTGGACAGAGACCTCAGCAGATTCATGCAGGGGAAGCGGGTTGATCCGTAGACGTTCTTCGCGCACGATTTGCAGGATAGGTGACGGAAGATCTAGTTTTGCATGGTCATCAAGGCTGGCCACGGTAGGCACGTTGGCCAGCTGCCCAAATTTCGGCGCAATACGACGTGTTTTAAAAGCTTGAAACGCGCGGAGTGTCTAATGACATCGGAGACCGTGTCAATGTTGTCTTTGGCGACTAGGAAGTTGCACACGTCCGACGCGATACCCTTCAAAATGTGACCGACTCTGTCTTCCTCGGGCATGTTGGAATTGACTTATTTACATAATCTGAGGATCTCTTCTGTATACGTTGTACAAGTTTCATCGGGCAATTGAGCTCTTTGAGCAAGGGTCTGCTCAGCCCGCTTTTTGCTGGGAACAGAGTCGCCAAAACGCTGTTTTAACTCGGTGGCGAACCGTTCCCAAGTCGTCAAGTTGTCCTCGTTATTCTCAAACCAGGTCATAGCCGTGTGAGTGAGATAGAAAACGACGTTTATTAGCATGGTAACAATGTCTAGGAACGAGGCCTTTTTCTTCGGAGGTGGGGGCGGCGTTGCAAAACATGCCTTGCTGAGACGCTTTTACAGATTTTCGCAAATTGGCTAATAAGTGAACCAATTGTTAATAATATTATTATTAATATTAATATTGTTACATTAGGCGCTGCATGCACTGATATCTGCATAAGGACGGAAGAAGAAGAATCTCGTTAGTTTTGGTGAAGACGACGTTCGAGTAGTGTCGGTTGGTGCCCGGTTGACGCTGCTGTGTTTCTGTGTACCGTGTGCGGTGTCATTTGGACTAATATCTTGGCCTTACCTTGCCACGTATCAATGTTGTTATTATTATTATTGAAGAAGATATATCGGAAGGGCAGTACAAAAGTTATCCTAGCTATGGCTCGATTGACACTACTCGCACGGAGCACCCCATTCGCGTCACAGGGTTCGTGAGTGCAAACCAAATATTATCATAAATGTAGCACGACCATTTATATGCACCGAAATAAAACACTATGTTGTACAAGCTTGGATTTCATCTGTCTTCCGAGCCAGCGAGCCGGTTATGTCGCGTGCAGCGCACAGAGCACGCATGTGCTCTTGAGATTGCTAGCGTTCTTGTCTTTGAAGAAACACCTCCTTCAGACTGTATGCTTATTCTTCTACTGCAAGATTTCCTTTGGTAACGTCGTAATATTAACAACAAATCCATATTTAAACCGCATGCTACAGGCCAAAAGGATGGTCAGCGAGCGGGCCACTTTATTTCACAGTACTGATGATACTTTAGCAGGTTTAGCCGTAACAATATTATATACGAAGCGCAAGGGGGCCGATATAAGAAAGTATAACATGGCGAAAATTGAGCATGCTGTAAAGAACGGGGGAAGCCTTAAAGCGGTAAAGAAGAAATTGGGCATAGGCAAAAACCAGATTTATGCGATAAGGGACAAGGCGGACAACGCCATCACGAATGAGGACAAGATAGTCAAAGTAGCCGAGGAGTTCTGTACAGATATCTACAGCAGCCAAAGTAGTGAGGACCGTAATGAGATTGGCGGTAAGGAAGAACAGTCACACGTTCCACCAGTGACGAAGGGCGAGGTCAAGAAAGCATTAGAAACTATGAAAAGGGCGAAATCACCTGGAGAGGATCAGATAACCACAGATATGTTAAAGGACGGGGGGGATATCGTGCTAGAAAAACTGGCCACCCTGTATACGCAGTGCCTGGTGTCATCGACGGTACCGAAACCATGGAAGAATGCAAACATTATCCTCTTTCCTAAGCAAGGAGACTCTAAGGACCTTAAAAATTACAGACCAATAAGCTTACTTTCTGTTACGTATAAGGTATTTACTAAGGTAATCGGTAATAGAATCAGGACAACTTTAGACTACAATCAAGCAAAGGATCAAGCAGGTTTTCGGAAACTGTACTCTACTATCGATCATATCCATACCATCAACCAGGTGATAGAACAATGCTCGAAATATAACCAGCCCTTATACATAGCATTCATTGATTACGAAAAAGCATTTGACTCAGTTGAAACTTTGGCGGTGATGCAGGCATTTCGAAATCAGGGAGAAGACGAGCCGTACTTGAAAGCGCTGGAAGATATATATAGGGACAGCACAGCAACCATAATTCTGCATAAAGAAAGTAACAAACTTCCCATAAAGGTGTTCGTAAAGAGACACGAGCTCCCCAGTACTATTCACAGCCTTCTTAGAGGAAGTATTCAGAGACTTGGAATGGGAGCAATTAGGGATAAGGGTAGATGAAAAATACCTCAATAATCTGCGATTTGCTTATAACATTGCCTTGCTAAGCAACTCGGCGGATGAACTGCAAATAATGATTGATGACCTAGACAGGAAATGTAGAAAGGTAGGCTTGAAAATCAATATGCAGAAGACTGAGGTAATGTTCAACAGCCTCGGGAAGGAACAGCAGTTTGCTTTAGGTAGCGAAGCAATGGAAGTAGTAGGCGAATATGTCTACTTAGGACAGGTAGTAACCGCAGATCTGGACCATCAAAAGGAAATAACAAGAAGAATAAGATTGAGATGGACCGCATATGGCAAGCACTCGCAGATTATGACTACCAGTTTACCGGTATCACTCAAGAGGAAAGTATACAGCAGTTGCATCTTACCTGTACTTATGGGGCTGAAACGTGGAGGCTCACCAAGAGAGTACAACTTAAGTTGAGGACAATCTAGCGGGCTATTGAACAAAAATTTTAGGGTAACATTAAGAGATAGGAAGCGTGCAGAGTGGGTCAGAGAAATAACTCAAGTTACCGACATTCTAGGGGAAATTAGGAAGAAGAAATGGGCATGGGCAGGACAATTAGGGTGAAGAGATGATAACAGATGGTCGCTTATGGTAACAAACTGGATTCCAAGGGAAGGAAGGAAAGCGTAGCAGGGGGCGGCAGAAAGTTAGGTGGGCAGATGAGGTTAAGAAGTTCGCAGGGGTCAAGTGGATGCAGCTAGCACAGAACTGGGTTAAGTGGAGATATATCGGAGAGGCCATCGCCCTGCAGTAGGTATAGTCAGATTGATGATGATGATGATGATATATGACAATGTAATTACATAGCGTACTTACCTCGAGATCCACTTCCTACGTTTAACATAGGACGCATTCACAATCAATATTTACTCATCCCCGTTTGTTGTCTGCTCTACAATGCGGATGTAAATAAAAGGTTTCCCGCCTATAACTAAGTATCCTTCATGAAAATACGCGTCAGGTTGCCCAATCAAGACGGAATGCAGGTGGCATGTCGCAGTACGCCTGCGGGGGCGAGAGAAAGCGCACGGCGCATGCCGTGAAGGCAACGAGTTTAGCCGGCGACGTCCTGTGAGTGCTTTCTTGTCCGCGCGACAAAGCAGCCCGAGACGTCTGCACGTGCGCGGAAGCGAGCGAGCGAAATGAGAAACCTAGCACGGTATGCCTAGGTGGTGCCGCAGCGTGTATCCGCAGTTTCTATTTTTCTGTCAGAGATGGCGCTCCCTGTCAGGAGCAGCAGCGCCGCTCGACGGTTCTTTGGATGCTTACAGCATGAGAAACGTTAAAACTCCTGTCACCGCGAACAGAGGCTATCCTCCTTGCTCTTCCATTCATGCTCGCCTCTCTTGTGACTTCGTAAGCGATGACAACGACTTCTTGACGCCAACTCATAATTTCGTGGTCTTAAATTGCTTCAGTTGCCCTACGCTGACTCGCAATTTCCTATCGGCTATCCATATTATTGGCCTCTAACCCATCTGCCTGCCCTACGATTTTGCCCAGCGTTGAAAGCCTCGGCTTTATCCAGCTCCTAAAATATCTTCTGATGCTTTATCAACATGTTGACGCACTGCACTCCACCATCGAAGCCCTTATCCCCGTTTTTTTGCACCAGCTCCGTCCTCACAGACCTGTTCCTCAGTTACACAGACGCTGGTCTTCCTTCACCACAGTAGTTGCACCTGCTTAGCCTAGCTCACAAGTTCCGCACTTCCTTAGACTCAATCCAAAGTTAACTGTCCAAACATCTATTGCCTCTCATCCTTTCGACCCCGGCACTCACGCATCACTAGGACAGCGCCCCTATCCTGTGTGTCTAACCAAACTTCCGGCTCGTGAAGAGCAAGTAGACCGAATGCTGCAAGATGGTGAAATGCTCCAAAAAACAGTCCTATTATTCCGGCAGGTTTAAAGTCATAATAACTCCAAATGTACATTGCAAAATTGAAATATCGATGCAGACAAGATAAACTCTTTTTGGTGGAGTGAAAATTGAATGACAAACTTAGAACACTGGGAATTCAAACAAAATAAGAAATTGCCCGTTCGCAATGCTAAACCTTTCAGGTGGCTACTTAACTACTATTGTTTCTCAGGTGATGTGTAGACCATCGGATCAATGAAGCTCAAAAAACACACCAGCAATAGCAGATGATGGCAATTCTGCTGCAACAATTGCATATCAGACTAAAGAAGCTCCATGGTTTTTAATGCAATGGGGTAGCGGTTTCATTCAAGGCACACATTGGCCGAAAGAAAATAGGTAGCAGAATGAAATATTCGCCAATTTTCAGATAACAAAGCAATGAAAGGAACAGTCTTGTTGAGAACTATATTGACGAAAATTTCGTAAAATTTAGATTCGAGATATATCAGGCATTGCTGTCCGTGTTCTCTGTTATGTCTAAAAGCCTCTTATTACTAGAATCTTCATTCTCTTGTTAGAGTGATTACTAATATTGAAAAAAATATAATCATGTGACTGTTGCCTGGTGTGGCTTGCAAGCTGTCTCAATATGTCGAGTGCGCGATGTTTGGCGCATCAACCTGATCAGCCGGTATCGGGAAGTCATCCTATGCCTAATCGCTGCGCAACTAACATAACATTGGAAAGTTGCCTTTCAGCAGAAGTCCGATCAGACTAAGCATTGGCACGCTAAGCCAAACCAGATTCCTGGACACTCACAGCCAGCCTCACGAGACACTTGCGCCCTGGCCACGAGACTGAACATTTGTCAAATTGACAAAGTGTATCCATCCTGCGGCCAACATGGACTACCACAGCCATCGACAGATGTTTTAATTTCTGCCTGCCATCCGCTTCTAGATATGGCTGCTCTACCGCGGTACCGTACCCATCATCAACATACCTCTGTATTTATACCTTCATGTTACCACCGTAATTTTTATTTGGGAGATATGACTGTATGGAAGTGAAAACAATGAGTTCAAATACATGTGCTGCAATAACGCCAGCAGTAAGAGAATAGTATTATTTTCCACCTTCAAAGAGCTTGTACAGCTTTGGGAAAAGGAAAATCATTAACCAAAAAATATTCTGCACAGATGCGAATATTTTGTGAACAAGCGCCGCATATATTGTAACGGGTATTGCGCCAAACGTCCAGGCTACGCCCTGAGCCTAGAGAACTGCCGAAGTCCGATAGCGGTACGAAGAGCGGTCTGAGCCTGGTTCCAGGCAACCAACTTTGTCGTCTACGCCAACCAGCAACCACTTCATCGTCTACGCCAACTTGACACCGATTGTCTCCGCTTCGCCGTCGACTATAGGTTGTATCACTGCCCCCCTCCTCTGTAGCATCGACTCGATAAAACAAGGTGCTACGAGGAAGAAGTTAGCGAAAGGTTACACAAAAGTGTCATAAGGACCCAGCGCCGTTGACGAAAAGTTCAGTCATGCTTCGGGACGGAGCTTGAGCTACGGGAACAACGGCGTCGGTGACGTCACTGATATGGCGAACAATCTCGTTAGGGCCGAAATATCGGCGTAGTAACTTTTCAGATAGGCCGCGATGACGAACTGGTGTCCACACTCACACGAAGTCACCCGGCTCGTAAGTGACGATTCTTCGCCCGAGGTTATACCGAGCAGCGTCCTTCGCCTGTTGACGATGGATTCTGAGGTGTGCTAGTTGCCGCGCTTCCTCAGCACGCTGAACAAAGATGTCGGCATTAAGCTCGGCGTCAGAGCCGCAAGAAAGACCAACTGGCATCATGGCATCCAACGATGTGCTCACTAGGCGACCGAAGACAAACTGGAACGGGGTCAGTCGCGTCGTCTCTTGAGTGGCGGTATTGTACGCGGAAGGTATATAGGGCCAAATCGCATCCCAGGTGCGATGTTCTGCGTTCACATACATAGTAAGCATGTCGGTGAGGCTGCGATTGAGGCGCTCCACCAGCCCGTTGGTCTGAGGGCGATACGCCGTCGCACGTCGATGGCTAGTGTGAGTCAGAGTCATGAACAACCGGGTTAGGCAAGCCGTAAAAGCTGTTCCACGGTCAGTGATTACCACGGCGGGGCGCCATGACGTTGGATGATGTTATGAACGAAACATTGCTCAACATCGGCTGCAGCACCTTTAATAATGGACGCGGTCTCTGCATACCAGTGTTAGGTAGTCTGTCTCGACGGCTACTCAACGGTTGCCTGACAAGGACTTCTGAAAAGATCCGCGAAGATTTATGCCCACTTGATGGAAAGGAGTCTTCGGTGGAACAACAAGCTGAAGAAATCCACCGGGTTTCAATGGCGGAGACTTCCGACGTTGGCAGTCACGACATGAGCGCACATAGGCCCGCACTGATGGGAGTAACCTGGGCAATAATACTTTTGACGAATTCTTGCAAGTGTACGGCTGAATCCCAGGTGGCCGGTGGTAAGTTTATCATGGCAGGCACTCAATAATCTGGGCGCAACTCGGAGGCAGAACAATGAGAAACGTCTCTTCCCTGTCAGCAAAATTTCTCCTGAGAGCACGTTACCACGCGGAGTGAACGCTTGAAGCCCACGATGAAAAACACGGGGGATACGGGCGTCGATACCTTGTCGGTAGTCGACGAGTGGCGCTAACTCTGGGTTCATTCTCTGCAGCGGCGCCATTTGGGTTTTACTAATTACCCCCAGAAAGGGAAAATCATCGGCCGTTTCTTCTGGACATATGGCGATGGGCGAGCGCGACAGACAGTCAGCATCCTGATGCTTCCGTCCTGATTAGTATATGACTGTTACGTCGCACTCTTGTAATCTAAGGCTCCATCTGGCCAATCGTACTCAGGGGTCACTGAGGCTCGCGAGCCAGCATAATAAATGGTGGTCGCTTATAACGCGGAAAGATCGGCCTTATAGGTATGGTCGGAACTTGGTGAGGGCTCATATTACCGCCAGACATTCTTTCTCAGTTGTTGAATAGTTGGTTTCGTAGCGGGTAAGTGTTCGGCTCGCTTAAGCAATGACCCGTTTTACACCGTCTTGAAATTGAATGAGTACTGCGCCAACCCCAACGTTGCTGGCATCAGTGTGGACGCCAGTTGCGGCACTTTCATCAAAATGGCCTAGTATCGGGGGATCCTGTAGGCGGCTGCGAAGCTCAAGGAAAGCGGCCTCTTGTTCACCTCCCCACAGGAAGATCGTGTCATCTCGAGTCAGTGTGGTTAACGGTTACGCGATGTGCGAAAAGTCTCGTACAAAGCGTCTGTAATAGGAGCGCAAACCTAAGTTTCGTCGTAAAGCTTTCTTGTCAGTCGGGCGCGGAAAACCGGAAACGGCAGCTGTCTTTCAGAGTCCAGGTGAACATTGTTCACACCGACACCGTGACCAAGGAAGCGAAGCTCCTCAAAGCTGAAGTGACATTTCTGTGGTATGATTGTCAGGTTGGCATCTCGGAGAGAGCTTTTAACACAAAGCGTAACCGTTCTAGGTGTTGGTCGAAGGTGGTCGAAAATATGATGACATCGTCCAAGGAAACCAAACACGATTGCAACTTCAAACAGCAGAGAACGGTATCCATCAAGCGTGGCAACGTGGCCGGTACCGAGCATAGGCCGAACGATAGCACCTTAAACTCATACAAGCCAATGGGTGTTACGAAAGCCGTCTTCTCCCTGTCTCTCTCACCCACCTCTGTTTGCCAATACCCAATTCATAGCCCTCCACTATGGCTCCTCTTTCTCTCTTTCCACTTTCACTCCCATCTTCCTCCCTTCCCTTACGGCGCGGTTGCGGTCTCCACAGAAAACAAGTGAGACAGTTACCGCGCCTTTCCCTTCCTGTAAATAAAAATCAGTTTTTTTAGGTCTTGCGAGCCCCGCCGGGGTGCGTATTTGGGTTTGCTCGGTACGGTGGCTCCGCAAGGGACAAAACGACAGAAGAGACGAAGAAAGCGGGCTGTTCCGATTAGCATCTACCGCCCCCAGGAGCCGAGCAGCCTAGCGATTAGCGGCGCATGCTTTTTCAATGGGCGTCATGTTGGACGCGGCAATAGCTTGAGAAAGCATATACTACTACTACTACTGTTACTACTACTACTACTACTACTACTACTACTACTACTGTTATTATTATTAGTAGTAGTAGTAGTAGTTGTATTAGTAGTAGTAGTAGTAATAGTAGTAGTAGTAGTAGTAGTAGTAGTAGTATAGAGGAAGACTCGTTTCACTAAGTTGGCACTTAATTGTCTGTAGGTAACGACCAAATTAACTGGCTAAATATCTTCCCAGTTTTAATTAATAATGATAATAATAATAATTGCTTCACAGGAAGGGAAAGGCGCAGTATCTGTCACACTTGTGTTTGTGGACACCTTCATCCCTTGGTGTCCACAGACACAAGTGTGACAGATACTGCGCCTTTCCATTCCTGTGAACCAATCATTATTATTAATTAAAACTGAAAATATTTAGCCAGTTAATTCGGCCGTTAACTAGACAAATCAGTGCCAACTTCGTGAAACGAGTCTTTCTCTATACTACTACTACTACTAACGATAATAATAATAGTTAGCAGAAAAATATTACTGTGTATTATTATTATTTAGTAGTAGTAGTAGTAGTAGTAGTAGTAGTAGTAGTAGTAGTAGTAGTAGTAGTAGTAGTAGTAGTAGTAGCAGTAGTAGTAGTATTAATAGTATTATAGGCTCTCTCAGGCTTGTGCCGCGTCCAACGTGACGCCCACTGAAAAAGCATGCGCCGTTAATCGCTAGGCTGCTCGGCTCCTGGGGGCGGTAGATGCTAGTTGGAACAGCCCGTTTTCTTCGTCTCTTCTGTTTCTTTGTCCCTTGCGGAGCCACCGTACCGAGCAAACCCAAATACGCCACCGGGGTGGTGCAGTAGTAAGACGCCCGACTACTGTGCCGGAGTACCCGGGTTCGAACCCGACCTCGGCGGCTGCGTTTTGATGGAGGCGAAACGAAGAGGCGTCCGTGTGCTGTGCGATGTCAGCGCACGTTAAAGATCCCCAGGTGGTCGAAATTACTCCGTAGCCCTCCACTATGGCTCCTCTTTCTCTCTTTCCACTTTCACTCCCACCTTCCTCCCTTCCCAACGGCGCGGTTGCGGTGTCCACAGAAAAGAAGTGAGGCAGTTACCGCGCCTTTCCCTTCCTATAAACAAACCCTTTTCATAGGTCTTGCGACGTACTGAAGTTCCGTTGGTGGTTCTTTAGCCCTGTGCACGAGGGGTACGCTGTCAGAGATGGTATACCGTGTTGCAGCGGAAGTTCCTTGCGCCAGAGACGCCCCGTCGGAGACGGTATAAGCGAAGATTTGAGGGCCAGAGTCGAAGAGAATAAAACTGAATTTTATACACACAGCAAATATTTACAACATTTACAGCGGAGATACAGGTTGGAACCTGCTAAAAGGGAAATTTTCCCACCTCGGCATAGCCGACGATGCCGAGCATCAAAACCTAGTCTGGAACGCCGGAACTTACCCTCGGGCTCGGTTTTCACCCCCTTAGGTCCAGCCCTAATTTCCGCAACGGCCAATCACAACCAGCACAAACCTGATTGGTGCGTTCCGACGTACAGCGCCCCCTTCAAGTTTAGGAGGACTAAACCCTGTCTTTCTCATAAAAAAAGGAAAGGCAAAACTCCTAGGGTCACGTCCTTCCATTGGGCGCTTGCATTGAATGAACGTCTCAACTGCCTCCGCGAGGTCTGTACAGCGCGCTCAACCAACACCACCTAGACTACAAGGCCTCTCCATATCCTCCTCCTCCTCGCGCCTACGTCATCACACTACGAGGGAGCTCTTTCGTCGTCTCCCGTCTAGGCGCATATCCGGGAGGCGGGTGCGAGGGGTTCGAGTGGTTAGTCTAGGTGGTGTTGTTCATGCTCTAACTGCAGTGCGAGATTTCGCCTTTGTGCAACGTGTGTCGCAAAAGTTTTGCTGATTTTGTTTTTAGAAATAAGCACTGCATGAGTGGAGGTGACAGATCTGCGCTGATGCTGCAGTGTTTTCATCAAGTGTGCACGTTTTGAGAATACCTGAACATTGCTGTGTACCGCGGTGCCGCGGAAACTATGATGGTGGGGATACAGTGAGAGTCTTCACGTTCCCATCGGACCCAGAGAGAAGGGCTGAGTGGATAAAAGCCATCCATCGTGCCGATTTCACACCAGGAAAGCGATCAGTGGTAAGGCAAATATTCCTCTTTACTATTTGTTATCGACAACTTCTTTGCATCATTAACGCTACATAGATACTCCGAGATTATGTGTACGTGATACTTACCTTAAAAATAACGAGGAAATTTAGCGAGTAAGGTAGTGGAAGGCGAAAGCCCGAGAAATCTTGTCTAGCGTTCCTGACATCTGCAATCCCACACTTGAACGCGCGCCATGGAACGCGCCATGGAACGCGCCATGGAACGCCACGCGACAGGATCGCTATGGCGTTCCATCCAAACGCACACTTGTCGGCGAAAGTGCGACGGATACTGCGTCTTTCCTCCAGAAGTCTCATCGTGTCTAGCATTCCTGCATCTGAATTCCACACTTGAACGCACACCGAGGAACGCCAAGTGACAGCTGCCGCAAAAGCGGGACACACTTTGTCCACGACAGTATGAACCATTAAAGGCTTCCGCCTTAAAAAGAAAGTTTCCATAGCTATTGTGCGAACCTTATTTTATACTACGTAAATGTGACTTAGAGACACAGTATTACTGATATTTAGTGCGCGCGGACTTGAAACTAAATTGCGATCATTAGAACCTTAAAAGGTAGGGCTGCTGCTTTTTTGTTTACCTTCAGGTACTGCATCCTCATAATGTCTAATTTCACATTCTAGGTCTGCGAGCGTCACTTTAAGCCTGCGGACATGGTCGGCAAAACAAGTTACGTGGATGTGAAGACAGGAAAAGTGATTGAAGCTAAGCTGAAACTGGTACGACTTCTACCTGACGCAGTACCAAGCATACTCCCAAACTGCCCAGCGTATCTTTCTGGTCCAGCTACAAGTGCCTCTCGAGAGGCCCCAGATGCCAAGAAGGCGCGTCTTGAAGCAGCTGCAATACAGGAAGCCATCAACCAGTCCATTGAGACGCACCGAGAGGAAGAACACAGCAACAGAATTGACAGTTTGCAGGCTCTGTTAAGCGGTCTTCCACGCATCCAGGTTTCGGAATTTTGGAAAGTTGTTTCCTATCCTGAGTGCATACTGTTTCTAAAGCTCGGTCTTGATTGTGCTCCAGCTATCAGAAAATCAGTTAAAGTAACAAATGACTTGTCCTAAGGCTGTTTTTTCAAGACGTAGAGGTGACCAAAGTTGATGGTGTAAACATTCCAGAAACTGTAAATGACATTCGGTGCCTAACAAATCTACTGGAAGCCATTCAGAGATTTGATAAGGTGTCTGCCTTCAAGCCCGTGGATAAGACAGATAGCACACTGACGCTTATGCAGTCCCTTCTTGAGGATGCTTTGAACCAAGAATTGCAAACCGAGGAGCGACAGGATGCTTTGACCTTCTTGTTGGAACAAGTATCCCCTCTTTCCAGCAAATCGCCCCGCTACTCTTCTGAGTGGCTCGTATTTTCTAGCCTTCTATTCACCATTTCTCCTCACGCCTATAAATACTTGAGAAGCTACGGAGGTCTTATTCTGCCGCATGGATCAACTATCAGACGTGTCTGCTGTTCATATGCCGTCAGTCCAGCAGCTGAGCAGCAGGACGCCTCATTCATGTCGCATGCAAAAAAGATTGTGACAACAATGAAAGATGAGAAATGTGCGGTTCTAATGATGGATGAAATACATCTACAGACATATTTTGACTTTAAGGGTGGCACTATTGTCGGCACGGCCAGCAACAGCTCAAATGCAGCGAAAACGGCACACGTTTTCATGATTCGAAGCCTTCTTTCATCGCAAAAAACCGTCGTTCACATTTTACCAGTTGAATACTGTCCTCCGAAAAATCATAAATGAACTTGAAGAGGCTGGACTTCGCATTGTTGCTGTTATTACAGACGACAACTCCATCAACCGTAAAGTAATGTCTTTCTTTGGAACTTCGTCAAAACTCAGCAGATCATACTGTCATCCATCAGATCCCACACGGCCTCTTTTTTTTTGTTATTGACCCCGTTCACCTCCTAAAATGTGTTCGCAACAACTGGATCAATCAGAAGAACTGTGGAACATGCATGGTTTTTCCTGAATTTCTGGGCCTGTGCACAACGCCGAAAATTCTGACCGCATCATTCAAGTCATTGCATGACCTTCACCTAAAGGAACAAGATCTATTGATCAAGGCTGCTCCGACGCTCTCGGAAAAAGCTCTCAACCCATCGAGTATGCAGAGACAGAATGTTAAGCTTGCGCTTAAGGTCTTCAGCCCCTCCACCATAGCTGCCATTTAAACATGTGGTGAACGCTACGGTCTCCAGCATGCAGCTGGAACAGCAGAGTTTCTGAAGATCATTGAAAAGTGGTGGAGGATTGTAAACGTCGTCACCCAAGAAAGGACAACGGCATCGTGATGTGTTCCAGAGTCCTGTAACACAAAGATCATCTCCGCAAGTTGAATTTCTTCAGAGTATCTTGAAATGGCTTGACCTGTGGCAAAGCTTGAAATTTGATACTGGAATTCTAACACGGGAGACGCACAGTGCGCTTCGACTCACTACGGAAGCGTTGGTAAACCTCATCAGCTACTGCCACCATGACCTGGGATTTGACTACGTCCTCCTGGGGAAATTCCAGACTGACTGCTTGGAGGCGCGTTTCGGCAAATACAGACAACTATCTGAATCCCAGTAGGAATCAGAACGAAAGCTTCGTCTCCAGACAGCCCTGGAGCTTCCAGAAATGGATGAAGGGGCACCGGAAATTAAAACTGACGAGCTCGTGTTAGGCAGCTTCAACATAGAAGTAAATGATGACGACTTCGAACGCAAGGATCCAACTATTGCTGCCGCTACATACGTGGCCGGTTACTGTGCACACGCTGCACTTAAGAAGCTCTCATGCACAGCCTGCAGAGCAAACCTAGTTGAAGACCGCGACATTCAATTTGAGAATGATGAAATTGTTCGGAACATGACCGGCGGAGGTCTCAAATTTCAAAAACAAGCTATCGTAAATGCTGTAGTGACAGCCGAGATCGTGCTTGATAAACTTCGTAGTGAAAATCATGCAATTCAATTCCATGCACTGGAGAACCAAAAAGAAGTCCTTTTTACTTTGACAAGCAACCTGATGAAAGATGAAAATTTTGAAAGATGCGAAAATGGTCACAGCCCGCAGCAAGTGATGAAATATGCGCTCGGTGCTGCAACCAATGTCCTGTTAAAGAACTATTGCAAGACAAGAAACGATCGGCTTGTGCAATCCAAGATCGCTCAAAAGCGTAAAATTAACACTTTGAAGCCTTGATAATTTTTATTTGTTTTTGTGACATTTGTCAAAGTCTTTCTCGAAACTTGCATATTTTAATAAATACTTTCATATTCGATGCATTTTACGTATTTATTGAGCTGAGATCAATTCTACAGCCAAAAATAAAGTCCTCTGCTGATCGTGGAGTCACTTGTTCTGAGTGCTATGAAATCACTGCGAAACTTTCTTGATATTTGTTTCCAAAACGAGTACAGAGACTACAGAATGTTCCAGTGTTTATAGAGCTGACTTTCTGAAGCTATGTTTATATCCGTAGCGTTATACTAACACTGGCACAATAAAATCAGTGCTTCTGGCTTTTCATAAACTCATTTAGATTATGTGCTGTTTCCTGAAACTTTAAACTTCTTTAGAAAATCCACTGCACGAATACACAGACGTTTACTCTCGATATTGGAGCCGACTGAAAAGTTGTATTACCTTCCTCCCTTCCCTAACGGCGCGGTTCAGGTGTCCACAGAAAGAAGTGTGACATACTGCGCCTTTCCTTTCGTATGAACCAATTATTATTATTATTATTATTAAACAAAGGGGCTTACACCAAAGAACGTTTTTCGGCAACAACCACAATTCTAGTGAAACAAGAATAAGCACGCAGCTACGCGCAGCAGCGCGCAGCTTCCGCGCTACAATCCAGCAGCCCCCCCCCCCCCCCCTCACTCACTTCATAGACCCTTCCTGTAACTGGGAGGAAGCAGAGGAAGTGACTATAGCCTTAGCAATCGCCCAAACAGATGCGGCTTACATACTTAGCGATCCAAAACAGCCATACTTAACTTTGCCCGCGGACGCGTCCATCCTCCCGCGTGGCAAATATTGAGAATGTGCACCCTGAATTCTGACAGGCGTATTGGGCTTATATGGGTGCCGGCTCACTCTGGCAATCCCGGAATTGAGGCCGCCGATAACATAGCCCGAGGACTTATTAGCCGGGCAAATGGCGACCCATGCCGGGATTTCTCGAGGGAGCGGGCACATACATTTTCTGAGCTCACACAGCAAGCACGCCTTGCCCGTCGACTCTACCCCCCTCCCCACCCCCAACTGTCTCACTCCCAACAAATCCTCTGGAGGCGTCTTCAAACCCGAACGCTTCTCACCCCTCAACGCCTATCCTACTACCGACCCGTTTCCCCTGAGTGCACTCTCTGTGGAGAGTTGCACGCCACCTTGGACCACATTCTTTTCGGCTGCCCTGCCGATCCTCCCCCGCAGGGACAGCCCACCATCGGATCGTGGGAGGAATGGGAGGCCCTCCTTACGTCGCAGGACCTGGACATACAACTTCGCTGTGTGGACCGGGGTGCCAGTGCCATGGCCCTACGTGACCTGGACACATGCACGTAATGTGAGGGCCGTGCGGTGGCCCTGGGCCCTTGAAGGGTCCACACTCGCTCGTTTAATAAAGTTTTTTCCTCCTCCTCCTCCTCCTCCTCCTTTGCGTTCGTCGTAGTGTGATGACGTCACGGAGGAGCGGAGAAGCCTTGAGTAGTCTAGGTGGTGTTGGCTCAACCCGGTGTACAAAAAAAAAGAAAAGAACATAACAGAGCGGTCAGCGGTCCTGTCACGGCCCGCCTGTCGTCGCGAGTGTAGTGCTATTGTTAGGCGTTCTCGCCACAGCGTTCCATCGTGACCCGCGTGAATGTGTGTATCACCAGCAATGAGGAGCTGGGCTGGTAGTCCCACACTTTCCCCGACTTCCCGCGCTAATCTGTTGTGCCCGTCGGTCCCTTACACGTCCCTTCTTAGATTCTACACGGGGCCCGATGGCGCCGTTTAGAATTAATTCATTCAAGGGACCGATGAAGCCTAGCGCCACTTCAAAGGTATGTACTACTGGCTGAACGCGACCGCAACACTATCCGGACTAACAATGCTCAAATACTACGGGGGCACTACAGCAACAACAATAAAGAAGACACCATGCGCATGGGCGTAAAAAGCACAACAAAACTAAAACGCTAGTGTGATCACTTCACACAAAAACATGATTTGCGAGCACAAGTTGCACCTCACACATGCGCAGGCATCATTTCTCGTGTTTCAAGAGCCAATTTCCCCTTTCTTCGTAAACTCAGAAGTGCTGACAGTTGACAAAGACGGCTTGGAGTGGCATCAAAAAAGTACAGTTGTTTAACACCATGCATAAACGATCAGCTGGGCCTTAGCTTGGTTAAGCTTGGCAGTTGCGAAAGGAATACCCTGTGGCTACGCCCTGGTTCAGCTGGTGGTGTGGCTGGTGGTGGTGCTCGTGATTATGCTTGATTATTCTTGGTTATGCTTATGGTTACACTTGTGGTGTGGCTTGGTGATGCAGCGGTTATACAGTTATTCACTCTGGATACGGCATGGAGTTATCCATGGTGTTAATCGAACCCATAAAATTCATATTCTATTCTTCCGTTGTTTCCGCAGAGGAGACTGTACGTCAGTCGCCGCTTAGAAAGCCTTTCTTCACGCTCTTCTTCCGTCTCCGCAGCTCGCCGTTGCTTCATCCGTTCATTCCGGTCTGCTGCCTTAGCGGTAGGCGGCATCGTTGATGCACACCCTCTCGTATTGCTGACGGCGTGAGCCAGGGCCCGATTTATCCAACTGTATGACGTCATTTCGTCTGTAGCGCTCCTCGCGGAAGGAGCGGGGGTTAGGCCGCCGTTGGTGTGCACCGCCACGCATGGCTGACGGCGCGCGCTGGGCCCCCGGTTTTTGCGGCAGATGGCATGACGTCACATCAGGGGTGAAGCTAAAGGTCGATGGTATGCACCGCCTCGCTACGCTGAAGGCTTGAAAGTGCAAGTAGTATTGCTTTCGCAATAAAAGTGAAGAGGATGGAAGATTATCCTGCTCTTCGCTCCCCGCGTGTCTAGTTTTGCCGATTTTCTGCGCTCTCGCTCTGCATTGGGAGTGCTCTGAAAGCAACAAAACCAACATATGCGACGTCCGCTTTCGAGACTGATGTGTGTATGTGCCCTAAGTGTCCACAGCTGCCTTTTCATGTTTAGATTGACGAAGAAATTATTGTTACGTTGTAATAAGAAAGGGGTGTTTATTTACAGTGCTGAGGAGCGGTAAAAGATGAAGCCCACTATACCCCAGAAACCAATGCCCCTTCCTCTTCTTCCACTCCATCATAATCCTTCATCGTCGTCAGTAGCGTGACATTTCCCCCCTGCTCAGACGAAGCCCTCTGGGCGTGTTCGTGAGTCATTCGAGGCTAACACGGCTTCAAGCGGGCAACATGACATAGTTCGGCTTTGGCAGACCGATAACCCGATGCTGTCAGGCGGGCTATTGCATACGTTAAATCAATCATGCGTTTGTCAACCACATATGGGCCGTCATAGTGGGCCAAGAGGTTTTGACGTAGGCCGCGGCGCCGAATTGGACGCCACAGCCAGACTAAATCACCAATTAAGTACGTTACACAGTGGTGACTGGCATCGTACCTTGCTTGGGAACGTTCTCGTGAAGCACCAGACCGTAAGCGGGCGATTCTCCGAGCTTCCTCGGAGAGAGACAGGCTGTCAGACAGGCAGTGATATGCACGGCTTGAGAAGGGCAGGATAGTATCCAGGGAGTAGCGTGGCGGTCTGACGTACAGCAGGAAGAATTGACTGTACCCAGTCGTCTCATGCGTGGCGGTAATAAACGCCTACGTGATGAAGGGTAGTATACTGTCCCAGTTCTTATGCCCTGCATCCACATACATAGCTAGCATGTTTATAAGCGTTCTCTTGACGCGCGCAGTCAAGCCATTTGTCTGGGGATGGTATGGCGTCGAGTGTAAGGACGTTACGGCGCATAAACGCATGAGCTCTCCAAAAATATAAGCGGTGAATTGTCGGCCCCGATCAGTGATGACAATTCGTGGCGGCCCGTGTCGTAAGATAACTGAATGCAGCAGGAAAAGCGACACTTGATGCGCCGTAGCAGACGGAAAAGCGGCGGTATCTCAGTAATTTGAGAGGTAGTCCACGCAGATTACAATCCAGCGAATTCCATATAAGGACTTCGGAAACAGACCTACGAGGTCAATGCCTACTTGATCAAACGAAGATGTTGGGGTCTTCACAAGATACAGCAAGCCAGATGGAGTTGCAGTGGAATGTTTGTTGCGTTGACATCACTTGCAACTTGCAACGTATTGTTCAATAGTCGAGCGCATTCTGGGCCAGTAAAATCTTTCTTGAGCACTGCGGAGTGTTCGAACTAATCCCAAATGCCCAGAAGTTGGATCGTCATGCATGACACGCAATACGTCCGTGCAAAGCGTCTTGGGAACTTCGAGCAGGTATCGCTGGCCGACAGGCGAATAACTCTTTTTCCACAGGAGGCCATCACGCACACAAAAACGGCTTGTAGCTGCGTTTACTTGGCCGGCGGCAAAGAGAAGCTGCAGACTGCTGTCCCGTTGCTGTTCTATTTTGAAAACATTCGTGTCGGGGAACGCTGCCTCGAGGGTCGATATATAATTGCCAAAATCGTCGCTGTCAGATCCGGTCGTGGCCATTGGCAACTTAGAAAGACAATCTGCGTCTGCATGTCGCCTCCCGCTTTTGTACACCACGGCAAAGTCATATTCCTGTAACCGGAGGGCCCAGCACGCGAGGCGACCACATGGGTCTCGAAGATTCCGCAGCCAACAGAGTGAATGATGGTCAGTTAAGATAGTAATGGACCGTCCATACAAATATGAACGGAAACGCTGCACAGCGAAAACGACCGCCAGGAATTCCTGTTCGGTGACTGTGTAGTATCGCTGTTTTCTCAATGTACGACTTACGTACGGGATAACATGCTCTCGTCCATCTTGCTGTTGAACAAGGACTGCATCGAGACCGATTCCGCTACTGTCCGCGTCTACTTCTGTCATTGCAGCACGATCGAAGTGCCGCAGGATGGGTTTCGATAATGAAAGAATCTTCAGTTGATGGAATGACGCGTCGCCGACTGGTGTCCAGTCAAAAGTTGAGTTTTTATGCAGAAGGCACGTCAATGGGTAAGCAACGTAAACAAAGCGATGTATAAAGTGTCTAAAATACGAACACAACCCTCGAAAACTGCGCAACTCTTTCACTCTCTTCGGGGGTTTAAAAGACTCAACAGCGGTAGTTTTCTGGGGTTCCGGCATTACACCATCATCACAGACAAGGTGTCCTAACCCCAGCGCTTGACGCTCTCCAAAGCGGCACTTTTTCGAGTTTAGAATTAGGGCGGCGTTGTGCAGACAATTCAAGGCACGTACTAGACGGTCATTGTGTTCTTGGAAAGACTTCCCAAATATGACGACATCGTCCCGATAGCAAAGACAAATGTCCCATTTTAAGCCGCGCAAAACGGTGTCCATAAATTGTTAAAATGTGGCAGGCGCATTGCACAGCCCGAATGACATAACAATAAAATCATAAAGGATATCTGGAGTTACGAAGGTTGTTTTTTTTTCTTATCCGCAGGGTCCATTCGAATTTTCCAGCAGCCAGATCTGAGATCAAGACAAGAAAACTAACACGCACCAGAGAGGCAGTCGATGGCGTCATCTATGCGAGGAAGAGGACAGACGTCCTTTTTCGCAACAGAATTTAAATGCCGGGAATGGACGCAGAATCGCCACGATCCGTCTTGCGTATCAGAATAATCGGGGCTGCCCAAGTTTTAGATGACTCCGGTGTCACCTTCTTCCGTAGCAGGTCCTCCACTTGCTCATGAATGACTTTGCGCTTAGATGGGGACACGCGATATGGCTTTTGACGGATGGGGCGAGCCGAACCAATGTCAATGATATGATGTTGGTTGGTTTGTGGGGTTTAACGTCCCAAAGCAACTCAGGCTATGAGAGACGCCGTAGTGGAAGACTCCAGAAAATTCGACCACCTGGGGTTCTTTAACGTGCGCTGACATCGCACAGCACACGGACGCCTTGCTTTTCGCCTCCAATGAAAAGCTGCCGCCGAGGCCGGGATTCGATCCCGCGTCCTTGGGAACAGTAGTCGAGCGTCGTAACCACTGCGCCACCGCGGCGGGGTAATGATATGATGTGTCCGAGTTGCAGGGCAAAAGGTTGGTCCATCTTTTTGAGAAAAGTCAAATATAGGCGAAAAGGGAAGAAGAATATTCACAAGAGTACGGCGTTGCGGTGAGCTGAGATCGGCGCTCATCATGTGGCAGATCGAAGTTTCATCAGCAGCCGGAGGTACGGTGGCACTCGTAGCATCTGTGACCAAAGCAACAACGTGGGGCGCCTCGGATCCACAGGAGGCGAGCTTCAATCTGCTGGGTAAAACTGCGGGCTCGGACGATGGATTCATTGTCCATAATGAGCCATTACTGTGATGCACGGAGATCATACAATCAGGAACAATAACATTTTTCTTCACGCATGCTGAGTGAACTGGGTGCACCACGACCTGAAATGAAACCTGCTCAAAACGTGTAACGGACACGGAAACGAACAATGCAGACAACGGTGGAACAACTGTGTCTTCGGTAATACTAAAAACTGTTCTTCATTACTGCCGCTTTCAAAAAGAGTCGGCAGATGCGAGCAGTCAGAAATGAACCTCTTGAAGTCCATTCCTAAAATGATGGGTTGGGTAGAGTGGAGTAAGGCGATGAATTCGGGTGGAAAAATTGCACCGCCCACGGACACTTAGCACTACACTCACCCAGAGGCCGCAACGCCTCTCCACTGACACCAAAAAATGTTGAAGCACGGTCAAATTCAAACATCACTTTGCGTCCCAACAAGCGCCTAAACTGATTACTCATCACAGACACAGTCGCACCAATGTCCACCAAAGCTAATGTTCACACACCATCAATGAACACACGAATTTTGTTTTTGAGCAATGTAGTTGGAGGGATGTTGGCACACAACACATTTCCAGCGGCCTCACTCCCATTGGTCGCGCTGGTTAGTTTTCCTGACAGGGTGACATGGAGCGCCGCCGCGTGGATGGAGAACGCGCGCACGGAAGGCGGGTGGAGGAGTAACGCTTCGATCAGATGCAGGGTAACGGTCGCGGAGATTTTCGTTCTGGATGTTGCGGTATACCCAAGGAGAGTATTAGATTGCTGAAAAACGGGACTGTATTGTCGATTGTTGGGTACTGTTGGAGGAGCCGGGAGGTTATAGCGTGGCGGGAACCTACTGCGCCAGTACCTGGCGATGTGTCCTTTGACGCCGCAGCTGTAGCATATTGGTGGGGAAGGTAGAAAATGCTGTTGTGGATAAGAGCCAGGAACAGCAGGGCGCGTCGTAGGTCTGGCTGAATGCTCATACTGCACAGGAATCCTGGTAGATCAAAATAAAGATCTTTGTGTACTTGAGGTGACATCATACCTTGGGGCTTAGAGCATCGACGCAGTCGGGTTGGCAAAATGCATTGGAGTCAATAGAAGCTGCAATTTCAGGAGCTTGAGAGAAAGGCTGCACTTGAACCTTCTGGACAGAGACCTGAGCAGATTCATGCAGGGGAAGCTGGTTGATCCGTAGAAGTTCTTCACGCACGATTTGCAGGATAGGTGACGGAAGATCTAGTTGGGCATGGTCATTAAGGCTGGCCACGGTAGGCACATTGGCCAGCTGCCCAAATTTCGGCGCAATACGACGTGTTTTAAAAGCTTGAAACGCGCGGATTGTCTAATGACATCGGAGACCGTGTCAATGTTGTCTTTGGCGATTAGGAAGTTGTACACGTCCGACGCGAACCCTTCAAATTGTGACCGACTCTGTCTTCCTCAGGCATGTTGGAATTGGCTAATTTACATAGTCTGAGGATCTCTTCTGTATACGTTGTACAAGTTTCATCGGGCAGTTGAGCTCTTTGAGCAAGGGTCTGCTCAGCCCGCTTTTTGCTGGGAACAGAGTCGCCAAAACGCAGTTTTAACTCGGTGGCGAACCGTTCCCAATTCGTCAAGTTGTCCTCGTTATTCTCAAACCAGGTCACAGCCATGTGAGTGAGATAGAAAACGACGTTTATTAGCATGGTAACAATATCTAGGAACGAGGCCTTTTTTTTCGGAGGTGGGGGCGGCGTTGCAAAACATGCCTTGCTGAGACGCTTTTACAGATTTTCGCAAATTGGCTAATAAGTGAACCAATTGTTAATAATATTATTATTAATATTAATATTGTTACATTAGGCGGTGCATCCACTGATATCTGCATAAGGACGGAAGAAGAAGAATCTCGTGAGTTTTGGTGAAGACGACGTTCGAGTAGTGTCGGTTGGTGCCCGGTTAACACTGCTGTGTTGCGGTGTCATTTGGACTAATCTCTTGGCCTTACCTTCCCACGTATCAATGTTATTATTATTATTATTATTAAAGAAGATATATCGGAAGTGCAGTACAAAAGTTATCCTAGCTATGGCTCTGTTGACACTACTCGCACGGAGCACCCCATTCGCGTCACAGGGTTCGTGAGTGCAAACCAAATATTATCATAAATGTAGCACGACCATTTATATGCACCGAAATAAAACACTATCTTTTACAAGCTTGTATTTCATCTGTCTTCCGAGCCAGCGAGCCGGTTATGTCACGTGCAGCACACGGAGCACGCATGTGCTCTTGAGATTGCTAGCGTTCTTGTCTTTGAAGAAACACCTCCTTCAGACTATATGCTTATTCACCTACTGCAAGATTTCCTTTGGTAACGTCGTAATATTAAAAACAAATCCATATATAGACCGCATGCTACAGGCCAAAAGGATGGTCAACGAGCGGGCCACTTTATTTCACAGTACTGATGATACTTTAGCAGGTTTAGCCGTAACAATATTATATACGAAGCGCAAGGTGGCCGATAAAAGAAAGTATAACATGGAGAAAATTGAGCATGCTGTAAAGAACGGGGGAAGCCTTAAAGCGGTAAAGAAGAAATTGGGCATAGGTAAAAAACCAGATGTTTGCGTTAAGGGACAAGGCGGGCAACTTCATCACGAATATGGACAAGATAGTCAAAGTAGCCGAGGAGTTCTATACAGATAGTAGGATAGTAGGCGAATATGTCTATTTAGGACAGGTAGTAACCGCAGATCTGGACCATCAAAAGGAAATAACAAGAAGAATATGATTGAGATGGAGCGCATATGGCAAGCACTCGAAGATTATGACTAGCAGTTTACCGGTATCGCTCAAGAGGAAAGTATACAGCGGTTGCATCTTACCTGTACTTATGGGGCTGAAACGTGGAGGCTCACCAAGAGAGTACAACTTAAGTTGAGGACAACCTAGCGGGCTATTGAACAAAAATGGTAGGGTAACAATAAGAGATAAGACGCGTGCAGAGTGGGTCAGAGAAATAACTCAAGTTACCGACATTCTAGTGGAAATTAGGAAGAAGAAATGGGCATGGGCAGGACATGTAGGGTGAAGAGACGATAACCGATGGTCGCTTATGGTAACAAACTGGATTCCAAGGGAATTAAGGAAAGCGTACCAGGGGGCGGCAGAAAGTTAGGTGGGCAGATGAGGTTAAGAAGTTCGCAGGGGTCACGTGGATGCAGCTAGCACAGAACTGGGTTAAGTGGAGATATATGGGAGAGGCCTTCGCCCTGCAGAAGGTATAGTCAGATTGATGATGATGATGATATATGACAATATAATTACATAGCGTACTTACATCGAGATCCACTTCCTACGTTTTTGCTAACGTGGGACGCATTCACAATCAATATTTACTCATCCCCGTCTGTTGTCTGCTCTACAGTGCGGACGTAAATAAAAGGTTTCCCGCCTATAATTAAGTATCCTTCATGAAAATACGCGTCTGGTTGCCCAATCAAGACGGAATGCAGGTGGCATGTCGCGGTACGCCTGCGGGGGCGAGAGAAAGCGCACGGCGCATGCCGTGAAGGCAACGAGTTTAGCCGGCGGCGTCCTGTGAGTGCTTTCTTGTCCGCGCGACAAAGCAGCCCGAGACGTCTGCACGTGCGCGGAAACGAGCGAGCGAAAGGAGAAACCTAGCACGGTATGCCTAGGTGGTGCCGCAGCGTGTATCCCCAGTTTCTATTTTTCTGTCAGAGATGGCGCTCCCTGTCAGGAGCAGCAGCGCCGCTCGACGGTGTTTTGGATGCTTATAGCATGACAAACGTTAAAACTCCTGTCACCGCGAACAGAGGCTATCCTCCTTGCTCTTCCATTCATGCTCGCCTCTCTTGTTACTTCGTAAGCGATGACAAAGACTTCTTGACGCCAACTCATAATTTCGTGGTCTTAAATTGCTTCAGTTGCCCTACGCTGACTCGCAATTTCCTATCGGCTATCCATATTATTGGCCTCTAATCCATCTGCCTGCCCTACGATTTTGCCCAGCGTTGAAAGCCTCGGCTTTATCCAGCTCTTAAAATATCTTCTGATGCTTGATCAACATGTTGACGCACTGCACTCCACCATCGAAGCCCTTATCCCCTTTATTTGCACCAGCTCCGTCCTCACAGACCTGTTCCTCAGTTACACAGACGCTGGTCTTCCTTCACCACAGTAGTTGCACCTGCTTAGCCTAGCTCACAAGTTCCGCACTTCCTTAGACTCAATCCAAAGTTAACTGTCCAAACATCTATTGTCTCTCATCCTTTCGACTCCGGCGCTCACGCATCACTGGGACAGCGCCCCTATCCTGTGTGGCTAACCAAACTTCCGGCTCGTGAAGAGCAAGTAGACCGAATGCTGCAAGATGGCGAAATGCTCCAGAAAACAGTCCTATTACTCCGGCAGGTTTAAAGTCCTAATAACTCCAAATGTACATTATCACATTGAAAAACTGAAATTCGATGCAGACAAGATAAACTCTTTTTGGTGGAGTGAAAAGTGAATGACAAACTTAGAACAGCGGAAATTCAAACAAAATAAGAAATTGCCCGTTCGCAATGCTAAACCTTTCAGGTGGCTACTTAACTGCTATTATTTCTCAGGTGATGTGTAGACCATCGGATCAATGAAGCTCAAAAAACACACCAGCAATAGCAGATGATGGCAATTCTGTTGCAACAATTGCATATCAGACTAAAGAATCTCCATGGTTTTTAATGCAATGTGGTAGCGGTTTCATTCAAGGCACACATTGGCCGAAAGAAAATAGGTAGCAGAATGAAATATTCGCCAATGTTCAGATAACAAAGCAATGAAAGAAACAGACTTTTTAAGAACTATATTGACGAAAATTTCGTAAAATTTAGATTTGAGATATATCAGGCATTGCTGTCCGTGCTCTCTGTTATGTCTAAAAGCCTCTTATCACTAGAATCTTTATTTTCTTGTTAGAGTGATTACTAATATTGAACAAAAATATAATCATGTGACTGTTGCTTGGTGTGGCTTGCAAGCTGTCTCAATATGTCGAGTGCGCGATGTTTGGCGCATCAACCTGATCAGCCGGTATCGGGAAGTCATCCTATGCCTAATCGCTGCGCAATTAACATAACATTCGAAAGTTGCCTTTCAGCAGAAGTCCGATCAGACTAAGCATTGGCACGCTAAGCCAACCAGATTCCTGGACACTCACAGCCAGCCTCACGAGACACTTGCGCCCTGGCCACGAGACTGAACATTTGTCAAATTGACAAAGTGTATTCATCCTGCGGCCAACATGGACTACCACAGCCATCGACAGATGTTTTAACTTCTGCCTGCCATCCGCTTCTAGATATGGCTGCTCTACCGCGGTATGGTACCCATCATCAACGTACCTCTGTATTTATACTTACATGTTACCACCGTAATTTTTATTTGGGATAAATGACTGTATGGAATTGAAAACAATGAGTTCAAATACATGTGCTGCAATAACGCCAGCACTAAGAGAAAAGTATTGTTTTCCACCTTCAAAGAGCTTGCACAGCTTTGGGAAAAGGAAAATCATTAACCAAAAAATATTCTGCACAGATGCGAATATTTTGTGAACAAGCGCCGCATATATTGTAACGGGTATTGCGCCAAACGTCCAGGCTACGCCCTGAGCCTAGAGAACTGCCGAAGTCCGATAGCGGTACGAAGAGTGGTCTCTTGTTGTTGTTTTGTTGTTCTCCTCTAATGTGATGGCACATACCCACACAGGGGTATCAGCCTGGTTCCAGGCAACCAACTTCGTCGTCTACGCCAACCAGCAACCACTTCATCGTCTACGCCAACTAGCCACTGATTGTCTCCGCTTCGCCGTCGACTATAGTTTGTATCACTGCCCCCCTCCTCTGTAGCATCGGCTCGATAAAACGAGGTGCTACGAGGAAGAAGTTAGCGAAAGGTACACAAAAGTGTCATAAGGACCAAGCGCCGTTGACGAAAAGTTCAGTCATGCTTCGGGATGGAGCTTGGGTTACGGGAACAACGGCGTAGGTGACTTCACTGATACGGCAAACAATCTCGTTAGAGCCGAAATATTGGCGTAGTAACATTTCAGATAGGCCGCGTCCACACTCACACGAATCACCCGGCTCGTAAGTGACGATTCTTCGGCCGAGGTTATACCGAGCAGCGTCCTTCGCCTGTTGTCGATGGATTCTGAGGCGTGCTAGTTGCCGCGCTTCCTCAGCACGCTTAACAAAGATGTCGGCATTAAGCTTGGCGTCAGAGCCGCAAGAAAGACCAACTGGCATCATGGCATCCAACAATGAGCTCACTTGGCGACCGAAGGCAAGCTGGAACGGGGTCAGTCGCGTCGTCTCTTGAGTGGCGGTATTGTACGCGGAAGGTATATAGGGCCAAATCGCATCCCAGGTGCGATGTTCTGCGTCCACATACATAGTAAGCTTGTCGGTGAGGGTGCGATTGAGGCGCTTCACCAGCCCGTTGGTCTGAGGGCGATACGCCGTCGCACGTCGATGGCTAGTGTGAGTCAGAGTCATGAACAACCGGATTAGGCAAGCCTAAGAGCTGTTCCACGGTCAGTGATTACCACCGCGGGGGCGCCATGACGTTGGATCATGTTATGAACGAAACATTGCGCAACTTCGGCTGCAGCACCTTTAATAATGGACGCGGTCTCTGCGTACCTGTGTTAGGTAGTCTGTCTCGACGGCTACTCAACGGTTGCCTGACGAGGACTTCGGAAAGGGACCGCGAAGATCCAAGCCCACTTGATGGAAAGGAGTCGTCGGCGGAACAACAACCTGAAGAAATCCACCGGGTTTCAATGGCGGAGACTTCCGACGTTGGCAGTCACGACATGAGCGCACACAGGCCCGCACTGATGGGAGTAACCTGGGCAATAATACTTTTGACGAGTTCGTGCAAGTGTACGGCTGAATCCCAGGTGGCCGGTGGTAAGTTCATCATGGCAGGCACTCAATAATCTGGGCGCAACTCGGAGGGCACAATAATGAGAAACGTCTCTTCCCTGTCAGCAAAATTTCGCCTGAGAGCACGTTACCACGCAGAGTGACCGCTTGAAGCCCACGATGAAAAACGCGGGGGATGCGGGCGTCGATACCTTGTCGGTAGTCGACGAGTGGAGCTAACTCTGGGTTCATTCTCTGCAGCTGCGCCATTTGGGTTTTACTAATTGCCCCCAGGAAGGGAAAATCATCGGCCGTTTCTTCTGGACATATCGCGATGGGCGAGCGCGACAGACAGTCAGCATCCTGATGCTTCCGTCCTGATTAGTTTACGACTGTTACTTCATACTCTTGTAATCTAAGGCTCCATCTGGCCAATCGTACTGAGGGGTCACTGAGGCTCGCGAGCCAGCATAATAAATTGTGGTCGCTTATAACGCGGAAAGGTCGGCCTTATAGGTATGATCGGAACTTGGTGTGGGCTCATATTACCGCCAGACATTCTTTCTCAGTTGTTGAATAGTTGGTTTCGTAGCGGGTAAGTGTTCGGCTCGCTTAAGCGATGACCCGTTTTACACCATCTTGAAATTTAATAAGTACTGCACCAACCCCAACGTTGCTGGCATCAGTGTGGACGCCAGTTGCGGCACTTTCATGAAAATGGCCTAGTATCGGGGGATCATGTAGGCGGCTGCGAAGCTCAAGGAAAGCAGCCTCTTGTTCACCTCACCACAGGAAGATCGTGTCATCTCGAGTCAGTGTGGTTAACGGTTACGCGATGTGCGAAAAGTCTCGTACAAAGCGTCTATAATAGGAGCGCAAACCTAAGTATCGTCGTAAAGCTGTCTTTCAGAGTCCAGGCGAACATTGTTTGCACTGACCCCGTGACCAAGGAAGCGAAGCTCCTCACAGCTGAATGAATGAATGAAAAACTTTATTTACACAAAGGGAATTCTCCCGGCGTTGGTGGGGCCCTCAGTCCAGGGCCCCAGTGGCCTTTGCCGTCTTGCGCGCTCTGTCAATCACCTTGAGCTGGTCGTCAGGCTTCGAGCAGGACAGCGCAGCCTCCCACTGCTCCGGTGTTGGTGTGGTGTTTATTGGTTTTACCTGTGTTTCTTGACAGGCCCATGTAACATGGTAGAGTGTAGGGGGTTCTCCGCATAGTGGGCATTTATTTTCATAAGTAGTGGGGTGGATTTTACTGAGTAGACTCAGATGGGGGTATGTGTTAGTCTGTATCTGTCTCCAGGCAACCGACTGCTCTCTATTGAGGTCTTCGTGGGGAGGTGGATAGATCCTCCTTAAGGCTTTTTATGTTCAAGAATGGCTCAATAGCGTCTAGTGACTGCGTCCGGTTCCCCGTCGTTGTGCGCCCCCCGGTTGGCGTATGCTCGGGCATTGGCGTCGGCACGTTGGTTACCTTTGACAGTCTCATGGCCTGGTGTCCACGTTATGAAGCATCTCGAAAAGGTGATTTTTCTTGCCTTGGGTATGCGGATGGCCACAGTGGATATGCGTCCGCTGCTATACCTTCTGCATGCTTCTTGCGAGTCCGTAATTATTTTTGTGGTAGCCTCCTCACCCTGGTGGGTGATAGCGAGAGCGATTGCCGCTTCCTCAGCCTCGAGAATGTTGTTGCTCTTGATCGAGGCGCGGTTGACTTCTTTAAGCTGGTCATCAACCACACTGGCTACCGCTCCGCGTTGTTCTTTGTATGTGGTCGCGTCGACGTACAATATGTTCTTTTTTTCCTGCGAGGCTTCTTTCGTGTGCCTCGGATCTTGCCTCTCTTCTGGCCTTGTGTATTTTCGGATGCATGTTTTTCGGATCTTGCCTCTCTTCTGGCCTTGTGTATTTTCGGATGCATGTTTTTCGGAATCGGGTTGACCTTAATGATCTCTCTTATTTCTTTCGGTATGCTCCCTGTGCTGTTTATTTCTCTGCAAGCATCTCTCATGCCCAGTATATTTAGCGTGTTCCTTCCCGTTTGCGTCTGCATGAGTCTTATTTTCTGCGCGAGAAGGAAGGCCTCGATGTGCTCTTGCACTGTGTTGTTTATGCCCAGTTTATTGAATTTTTCGGTCGAGGTGTTGACCGGTAGTCCAAGAGCGCATTTGTAGGCTTTCCTCAGGATTGCCTCCAGTTGTTCTTTTTCCTGTTCGAGCGGAATTTCGTAGGGGACGCCATATATAATTCGGCTTACAACGAGGGCCTGTACTAGCCTACATGTGTCCTCCTCGGACAGGCCTCGTCTTCTGTTGGAGGTTCTTGCTATCATTCGGGTGATCTGCGCGGTGGTACTTGCTAGCTGCCTGATTGTTTGATCTAAACGGCAATTGCTTTGTATCCGCATGCAAAGGTTTTTTATTTGCGATACTTCCAGGATCTTCTTTTCCCCTATGTAGATGTCTATGGAGTTGTGCAGATCGTACCCTCTTCTGTAGATTCTGAGCACCTCAGATTTCTCCGGAGAACATTCAAGGCCGTAATGTCGAGCGTATGCGTTGGCAGCGTCTGCTGCTCTCTGCAGAAAGTCTTGCTTTTCTCCTAAAGATCCCCTGGTCACCCTGATCGTGATGTCATCAGCATAGATAGCATGTCTGGCTCCTTCAATTTCCTCGAGTTTTTTTGCTAAGCCGATCATAACAATGTTAAAGAGCATAGGGGATATCACTGAACCTTGCGGTGTTCAGATCACACCCAACCAACTCGAGTGGGAAATAGCATCAACCGCGATTCGTGCCCAGACTTAGCGTTCGTCAAAGGAATAAGGCAGGCAAGATGGGAAAACGACGGGGAGACGCTAGGCCGTGACCACTGCATCTTGCGCATCTAGATAGAAACTCTTCCGATCAGGAAAAATTATGGCCAAGCTAGACTCACACAGTGGGAAGCCTATAGAAAGACCAGGGCGGAGTCCGAGGATACAGAGATCAAGGACATTAAGGATTGGGTAGAGGGTATCAAATCCGACTGGGAAAAAGTCACTAAGAAGGTCACTCTCACCAACAAAACGCCCAACGTGGATAAACATCTCTTACACCTCTGGGATGCTAGACGGGGGTTGCTAAAGAGATGGAAAAGGCAGAAGCACAACAGAAAGCTCAAGCTAAAGATCGCCGAGGTCACAAAACAAGCCGAAGAATATGCGATGGAGCTCTCGAAACGGGACTGGGACCAGAAATGCAACGATCTACAGGGGACTCTAGGTTTGGCCAAGAATTGGGCATTGCTAAGGGCTCTCATAGACCCAACTAAGACCAAATGTGAAAACCATGAGACAATCCAAAGGATCGCGCACCATTTCCAAGGTACAAACCGGGAACTGTTAGAGAATATCAAGCAGCGATACATCGGTGACGAAACGGGCGCCGACTACAGCTCGCCATACACGGGAGAAGCAAATCCCACTCTTGACGAACCCATTACTATAGAAGAAGTCAGACACTTCTTTGGTTTGATTGTCAGGTTGGCATCTCGGAGAGAGCTTTTAACACAAAGCATAACCGTTCTCGGTGTTGTCGAATGTGGTCGAAAATATGATGACATCGTCCAAGGAAGCCAAACACGATTGCAACTTCAAAGAGCAGAGAATGGTATCCATCAAGCGTGGCAACGTGGCCAGTACCGAGCATAGGCCGAACGATAGCACCTTAAACGCATACGAGCCAATGGGTGTTACGAAAGCCGTCTTCTCCCTGTCTCTCTCACCCACCTCTGTTTGTCAATACCCAATTTAGGTCTTGCGAGCCCCGCCGGGGTGGTGCAGTGGTAAGACGCCCGACTACTGTGCCGGTGTACCAGGGTTCGAACCTGAACTCCGCGGCTGCGTTTCGATGGAGCGGAAGTTCCTTGCGCCGTGTTGCAGCGGAAGTTCCTTGCGCCAGAGACGCCCCGTCGGAGACGATATAAGCGAAGATTTGAGGGCCACAGTCGAAGAGAAGAAAGCTGAATTTTATACACACAGCAAATATTTACAACAGTTACAGCGGAGATACAGGTTGGAACCGGCTAAAAGGGAAATTTTCCCACCTCGGCATAGCCGACGATGCCGAGCATCAAAACCTAGTCCGGAACGCCGGAACTTGCCCTCAGGCTCGGTTTTCACCCCCTTAGGTCCAGCCCTAATTTCCGCAACGACCAATCACAACCAGCACAAACCTGATTGGTTCGTTCCGACGTACAGCGCCCCCTTCAAGTTTAGGAGGACTAAACCCTGTCTCGCTCATAAAAAAAAAGGAAAGGCAAAACTCCTAGGGTCACGTCCTTCCATTGGACGCTTGCATTGAATGAACGTCTCACCTGCCTCCGCGAGGTCTGTACAGCGCGCTCAACCCGGTGTACAAAAAAAAAAGAAAAGAACATAACAGAGCGGTCAGCGGTCCTGTCACGGCCCGCCTGTCGTCGTGAGTGTAGTGCTATTGTTAGGCGCTCTCGCCACAGCGTTCAATCGGGACCCGCGTGAATGTGTGTATCACCAACGAAGAGGAGCTGGGCTGGTAGTCCACACTTTCCCCGACATCCCGCGCTAATCTGTTGTGCCCGTCGGTCCCTTACACGCCCCTTCTAAGATTCCACACGGTGCCCGATGGCGCCGTTTAGAATTAATTCATTCAAGGGACCGATGAAGCCTAGCGCCACTTCAAAGGTATGTACTACTGGCTGAACGCGACCGCAACACTATGCTGACTAACAATGCTCAAATACTACGGGGGTACAACAGCAACAACAATAAAGAAGACACCATGCGCATGGGCGTAAAAAGCACAACAAAACGAAAACGCTAGTGTGATCACTTCGCACAAAAACACGATTTGCGAGCACAAGTTGCGCCTCACACATGAGCAGGCATCTGTTCTCGTGTTGCAAGAGCCAATTTCCCCTTTCTTCGTAAACTCAGAAGTGCTGACAGTTGACAAAGACGGCTTATAGTGGCACCAAAAAAGTACAGTTGTTTAACACCATGCATAAACGATCAGCTGGGACTTCGCTTGGTTAAGCCTAGTAGTTGCGAAAGCAATACCCTGTGGCTACGCCCTGCTTCAGCTTGTGGTGTGGCTGGTGGTGGTGCCCGTGATTATGCTTGATTATTCTTGGTTATGCTTGTGGTTACACTTGTGGTGTGGCTTGGTGATGCAGCGGTTATACAGTTATTCAATCTGGATACGGCATGGAGTTATCCATGGTGTTAAGCGAACACATAAAATTCATATTCTATTCTTCCGTTGTTTCCGCAGAGGAGGTTGTACGTTGGTCGCCGCTTAGATAGCCTTTCTTCACGCTCTTATTCCGTCTCCGCAGCTCGCCGTTGCTTCATCCGTTCATTCCGGTCTGCTGCCTTAGCGGTAGGCGGCATCGTTGATGCACACCCTCTCGTATGGCTGACGGCGTGAGCCAGGCCCGATTTATCCAACTGTATGACGTCACTTCGTCTGTAGCGCTCCTCGCGGAAGGAGCGGGGGTTAGGCCGCCGTTGGTGTGCACCACCACGCATGGCTGACGGCGCGCGTTGGGCCCCCGGTTTTTGCGGCAGATGGCATGACGTCACATCAGGGATGTGGCTAAAGGTAAATGGTATGCGCCGCCTCGCTACGCTGAAGGCTTGAAAGTGCAAGTAGTATTGCTTTCGCAATAAAAGTGAAGAGGATGGAAGATTATCTTGCTCTTCGCTCCCCGCGTGTCTACTTTTGCCGATTTTCTGTGCTCTCGCTCTGCTTTGGGAGTGCTCTGAAAGCAACCAAACCAACATATGCGACGTCCGCTTTCAAGACTGATGTGTGAATGTGCCCTAAGTGTCCACAGCTGCCTTTTCATTTTTAGATTGACGAAGAAATAATTGTTACGGTGTAATAAGAAAGGGGTGTTTATTTACAGTGCTGAGGAGCTGCAAAAGATGAAGCCCACTATACCCCAGAAACCAATGCCCCTTCCTCTTCATCCACACCACCATAATCCTTCATCGTCGTCAGTAGCGTGACATTTCCCCCCTACTCAGACGAAGCCCTCTGGGCGTGTTCGTGAGTCATTCGAGGCTAACACGGCTTCAAGCGGGCAACATGACATAGTTCGGCTTTGGCAGACCGATAACCCGATGCTGTCAGGCGGGCTATTGCATACGTTAAATAAATCATGCATTTGTCAACCACATATGGGCCGTCATAGTGGCCCAAGAGGTTTTGACGTAGGCCGCGGCGCCGAATTGGACGCCAGAGCCAGACTAAATCACCAATGAAGTACGTTACACAGTAATGACTGGCATCGTACCGTGCTTTGGAACGTTCTCGTGAAGCACCAGACCGTAAGCGGGCGATTCTCCGAGCTTCCTCGGCGAGAGAAAGGGTGTCAGCCAGGCAGTGATATGCACGGCTTGAGAAGGGCAGGATAGTATCCAGGGAGTAGCGTGGCGGTCTGACGTACAGCAGGAAGAATTGACTGTACCCAGTCGTCTCATGCGTGGCGGTAATAAACGCCTACGTGATGAAGGGTAGTATAGTGTCCCAGTCCTTATGCCCTGCATCCACATACATAGCTAGCATGTTTATAAGCGTTCTCTTTACGCGCTCAGTCAAGCCATTTGTCTGGTGATGGTATGGCGTCGAGTGTCGGGACGTTACGGCGCATAAACGCATGAGCTCTCCAAAAACATCAGCGGTGAATTGTCGGCCCCGATCAGTGATGACAATTCGTGGCGGCCCGTGTCGTAAGATAACTGAATGCAGCAGGAAAAGCGACACTTGATGCGCCGTAGCAGACGGAGAAGCGGCGGTATCTCAGTAATTTGAGAGGTAGTCCACGCAGATTACAATCCAGCGAATTCCATATAAGGACTTCGGAAACAGACCTACGAGGTGAGGTCAATGCCTACTTGATCAAACGAATCTGTTGGGGTCTTCACAAGATGCAGCAAGCCAGATGGAGTTGCAGAGGAATGTTTGTTGCGTTGACATCGCTTGCAACTTGCAACGTATTGTTCAATAGTCGAGCGCATTCTGGGCCTGTAAAATCTTTCTTGAGCACTGCGGAGTGTTCGAACTGATCCCAGAAGTTGGATCGTCATGCATGACACGCAATACGTCCGTGCAAAGTGTCTTGGGAACTTCGAGCAGGTGTCGCTGGCCGACAGGTGAATAACTCTTTTTCCACAGGAGGCCATCACGCACACAAAAATGGCTTGTAGCTGCGCTTACTTGGGCGGCGGCAAAGAGAAGCTGCAGACTGCTATCCCTTTGCTGTTCTATTTTGAAAACATTCGTGTCGGGGAACGCTGCCTCGAGGGTCGATATATAATTGCCGAAATCGTCGCTGTCAGATCCGGTCGTGGCCATTGGCAACTTAGAAAGACAATCTGCGTCTGCACGACGCCTCCCGCTTTTGTACACCACGGCAAAGTCATATTCCTGTAACCGGAGGGCCCAGCGTGCGAGGCGACCACATGGGTCTCGAAGATTCCGCAGCCAACAGAGTGAATGATGGTCAGTTAAGATAGTAATGGACCGCCCATACAAATATGAACGGAAACTCTGCACAGCGAAAACGACAGCCAGGAATACCTGTTCGGTGAATGTGTAGTATCACTCCGCTTTGCTCAGGGTACGACTTACGTACGGGATAACACGCTCTCGTCCATCGTGCTGTTGAACAAGGACTGCATCGAGACCGATTCCACTACTGTCCCCGTGTACTTCTGTCATTGCAGCAGGATCGAAGTGCCGCACGATGGGTTTCGATAATAAAAGAATCTTCATTATACGGAATGACGCGTCGCCGACTGGTGTCCTGTCAAAAGTAGAGTTTTTATGCAGAAGGCACGTCAATAGGTAAGCAACGTAAACAAAGCGATGTATAAAGTGTCTAAAATACGAACACAACCCTCGAAAACTGCGCAACTCTTTCACTGTCTTCGGGGGTTTAAAAGACTCAACAGCGGTAGTTTTCTGGGGATCCGGCATTACACCATCATCACAGACAAGGTGTCCTAACACCAGCGCTTGCCGCTCTCCAAAGCGGATCTTTTTCGAGTTTAGAATTAGGGCGGCGTTGTGCAGACAATTCAAGACACGTACTAGATGGTCATTGTGTTCTTGGAAAGACTTCCCAAATATGACGACATCGTCCACATAGCAAAGACAAACGTCCCATTTTAAGCCGCGCAACACTGTGTCCATAAATCGTTAAAATGTGGCAGGCGCATTGCACAGCCCGAATGGCATAACAACGAACTCATAAAGGCCATCTGGAGTTACGAAGGCTGTTTTTTTTCTTATCCGCAGGGTCCATTGGAATTTGCCAGCAGCCAGATCTGAGATCAAGACAAGAAAACTAACACGCACCAGAGAGGCAGTCGATGGCGTCATCTATACGAGGAAGAGGACAGACGTCCTTTTTCGCAACAGAATTTAAACGCCGGTAAATAGACGCAGAATCGCCACGATCCGTCTTGCTTATCAGAATAATCGGGGCCGCAAAAGTTTTAGATGGCTCCGGTGTCACCTTCTTCCGTAGCATTCCTCCACTTGCTCATGAATGACTTTGCGCTCAGATGGGGACACGCGATATGGCTTTTGACGGATGGGGCGAGCCGAACCAGTGTCAATGATATGATGTGTCCGAGGTGCAGGGCAAGAGGTTGGTCCGTCTTTTTGAGAAAACTCAAATATAGGCGAAAAGGGAAGAAGAATATTCACAAGAGTACGGCGTTGCGGTGAGCTGAGATCGGCGCTCATCATGTGGCAGATCGAAGTTTCATCAGCAGCCGGAGGTACGGTGACACTCGTAGCATCTGTGACCAAAGCAGCAACGTGGGGCGCATCGGATGCACAGCAGGCAAGCTTCAATCCGGTGGGTAAAACTGCGGGCTCGGACGATGGATTCATTGTCCATAACGAGGCATTACTGTGATGCACGGAGATCATACAAGCACGAACAATAACATTTTTCTTCAGGCATGCTGAGTGAACTGGGTGCACCACGACCTGAAATGAAACCTGCTCAAAACGTGGAACGGATATGGGAACGAACAATGCAGACAAGGGTGGAACAACTGTTTCTTCGGTAATACTAAAAACTGTTCTTCATTACTGCCGCTTTCAAAAAGAGTCGGCAGATGCGAGCAGTCAAAAATGAACCTCTTGACTTCGGCAGTCCGCGGTAGCGCCACAAGACTTCACAAAGTCCATTCCTAAAATGATGTCTTGGGTAGAGCGGAGTAAGACGATGAATTCGGCTTGAAAAATTGCACCGCCCACGGACACTTAGCACTACACTCACACAGAGGCCGCAACGCGTCTCCACTGACACCAAAAAATGTTGAAGCACGGTCAAATTCAAACATCACTTTGAGTCCCAACAAGCGCCTAATCTGATTACTCATCACAGACACAGTCGCACCCGTGTCCACCAAAGCTAATGTTCACACACCATCAAGGAACACACGAATTTTGTTTTTGAACAATGTAGTTGGAGGGATGTTGGCACACAACACATTTCCAGGGGCCTCACTCCCATTGGTCGCGCTGGTAATTTTTCTTACGGGGTGACATGGAGCGCCGCCGCGGGGATGGAGAACGCGCGCACGGAAGGCGGGTGGAGGAGTAACGCTTCGATCAGATGCAGGGGAACGGTCGCGGCGATTCTCGTTCTGGGTGTTGCGGTATACCCACGGAGAGTATTAGATTGCTGAAAAACGGGGCTGTATTGTCGATTGTTGAGTACTGTTGGAGGCGCCGGGAGGTTATAGCGTGGCGGGAACCTACTGCGCCAGTACCTGGCGATGTGACCTTTGACGCCGCAGCGGTAGCATATTGGTGGGGAAGGCAGAAAATGCTGTTGTGGATAAGAGCCAGGAACAGCAGGGCGCGTCGTAGGTCTGGCTGAATGCTCATACTGCACAGGAATCCTGGTAGATCAAATTAACGATCTTTGTGCACTTGAGGTAACATCATACCTTGGGGTTTCAAGCATCGACGCAGTCGGGTTTGCAAAATGCATTGGAGTCAATAGAAGCTGCAATTTCAGGAGCTTGAGGGAAAGGCTGCACTTGAACCGCTTGTGGGGGTGAAGCCGGCCGTCTAGAGACCTTCTGGACAGAGACCTGAGCAGATTCATGCAGGGGAAGCTGGTTGATCCGTAGAAGTTCTTCACGCACGATTTGCAGGATAGGTGACGGAAGATCTAGTTGGGCATGGTCATTAAGGCTGGCCACGGTAGGCACATTGGCCAGCTGCCCAAATTTCGGCGCAATACGACGTGTTTTAAAAGCTTGAAACGCGCGGATTGTCTAATGACATCGGAGACCGTGTCAATGTTGTCTTTGGCGATTAGGAAGTTGTACACGTCCGACGCGAACCCTTCAAAATGTGACCGACTCTGTCTTCCTCAGGCATGTTGGAATTGGCTAATTTACATAATCTGAGGATCTCTTCTGTATACGTTGTACAAGTTTCATCGGGCAGTTGAGCTCTTTGAGCAAGGGTCTGCTCAGCCCACTTTTTGCTGGGAACAGAGTCGCCAAAACGCAGTTTTAACTCGGTGGCGAACCGTTCCCAATTCGTCAAGTTGTCCTCGTTATTCTCAAACCAGGTCACAGCCACGTGAGTGAGATAGAAAACGACGTTTATTAGCATGGTAACAATGTCTAGGAACGAGGCCTTTTTTTTCGGAGGTGGGGGCGGCGTTGCAAAGCATGCCTTGCTGAGACGCTTTTACAGATTTTCGCAAATTGGCTAATAAGTGAACCAATTGTTAATAATATTATTATTAATATTAATATTGTTACATTAGGCGGTGCATCCACTGATATCTGCATAAGGACGGAAGAAGAAGAATCTCGTGAGTTTTGGTGAAGACGACGTTCGAGTAGTGTCGGTTGGTGCCCGGTTAACACTGCTGTGTTGCGGTGTCATTTGGACTAATCTCTTGGCCTTACCTTCCCACGTATCAATGTTATTATTATTATTATTAAAGAAGATATATCGGAAGTGCAGTACAAAAGTTATCCTAGCTATGGCTCGATTGACACTACTCGCACGGAGCACCCCATTCGCGTCACAGGGTTCGTGAGTGCAAACCAAATATTATCATAAATGTAGCACGACCATTTATATGCACCGAAATAAAACACTATCTTTTACAAGCTTGTATTTCATCTGTCTTCCGAGCCAGCGAGCCGGTTATGTCACGTGCAGCACACGGAGCACGCATGTGCTCTTGAGATTGCTAGCGTTCTTGTCTTTGAAGAAACACCTCCTTCAGACTATATGCTTATTCACCTACTGCAAGATTTCCTTTGGTAACGTCGTAATATTAAAAACAAATCCATATATAGACCGCATGCTACAGGCCAAAAGGATGGTCAACGAGCGGGCCACTTTATTTCACAGTACTGATGATACTTTAGCAGGTTTAGCCGTAACAATATTATATACGAAGCGCAAGGTGGCCGATAAAAGAAAGTATAACATGGAGAAAATTGAGCATGCTGTAAAGAACGGGGGAAGCCTTAAAGCGGTAAAGAAGAAATTGGGCATAGGTAAAAAACCAGATGTTTGCGTTAAGGGACAAGGCGGGCAACTTCATCACGAATATGGACAAGATAGTCGAAGTAGCCGAGGAGTTCTATACAGATAGTAGGCGAATATGTCTATTTAGGACAGGTAGTAACCGCAGATCTGGACCATCAAAAGAAAATAACAAGAAGAATATGATTGAGATGGAGCGCATATGGCAAGCACTCGAAGATTATGACTAGCAGTTTACCGGTATCGCTCAAGAGGAAAGTATACAGCGGTTGCATCTTACCTGTACTTATGGGGCTGAAACGTGGAGGCTCACCAAGAGAGTACAACTTAAGTTGAGGACAACCTAGCGGGCTATTGAACAAAAATGGTAGGGTAACAATAAGAGATAGGACGCGTGCAGAGTGGGTCAGAGAAATAACTCAAGTTACCGACATTCTAGTGGAAATTAGGAAGAAGAAATGGGCATGGGCAGGACATGTAGGGTGAAGAGACGATAACCGATGGTCGCTTATGGTAACAAACTGGATTCCAAGGGAATTAAGGAAAGCGTACCAGGGGGCGGCAGAAAGTTAGGTGGGCAGATGAGGTTAAGAAGTTCGCAGGGGTCACGTGGATGCAGCTAGCACAGAACTGGGTTAAGTGGAGATATATGGGAGAGGCCTTCGCCCTGCAGAAGGTATAGTCAGATTGATGATGATGATGATATATGACAATATAATTACATAGCGTACTTACATCGAGATCCACTTCCTACGTTTTTGCTAACGTGGGACGCATTCACAATCAATATTTACTCATCCCCGTCTGTTGTCTGCTCTACAGTGCGGACGTAAATAAAAGGTTTCCCGCCTATAATTAAGTATCCTTCATGAAAATACGCGTCTGGTTGCCCAATCAAGACGGAATGCAGGTGGCATGTCGCGGTACGCCTGCGGGGGCGAGAGAAAGCGCACGGCGCATGCCGTGAAGGCAACGAGTTTAGCCGGCGGCGTCCTGTGAGTGCTTTCTTGTCCGCGCGACAAAGCAGCCCGAGATGTCTGCACGTGCGCGGAAACGAGCGAGCGAAATGAGAAACCTAGCACGGTATGCCTAGGTGGTGCCGCAGCGTGTATCCCCAGTTTCTATTTTTCTGTCAGAGATGGCGCTCCCTGTCAGGAGCAGCAGCGCCGCTCGACGGTGTTTTGGATGCTTATAGCATGACAAACGTTAAAACTCCTGTCACCGCGAACAGAGGCTATCCTCCTTGCTCTTCCATTCATGCTCGCCTCTCTTGTTACTTCGTAAGCGATGACAAAGACTTCTTGACGCCAACTCATAATTTCGTGGTCTTAAATTGCTTCAGTTGCCCTACGCTGACTCGCAATTTCCTATCGGCTATCCATATTATTGGCCTCTAATCCATCTGCCTGCCCTACGATTTTGCCCAGCGTTGAAAGCCTCGGCTTTATCCAGCTCTTAAAATATCTTCTGATGCTTGATCAACATGTTGACGCACTGCACTCCACCATCGAAGCCCTTATCCCCTTTATTTGCACCAGCTGCGTCCTCACAGACCTGTTCCTCAGTTACACAGACGCTGGTCTTCCTTCACCACAGTAGTTGCACCTGCTTAGCCTAGCTCACAAGTTCCGCACTTCCTTAGACTCAATCCAAAGTTAACTGTCCAAACATCTATTGTCTCTCATCCTTTCGACTCCGGCGCTCACGCATCACTGGGACAGCGCCCCTATCCTGTGTGGCTAACCAAACTTCCGGCTCGTGAAGAGCAAGTAGACCGAATGCTGCAAGATGGCGAAATGCTCCAGAAAACAGTCCTATTACTCCGGCAGGTTTAAAGTCCTAATAACTCCAAATGTACATTATCACATTGAAAAACTGAAATTCGATGCAGACAAGATAAACTCTTTTTGGTGGAGTGAAAAGTGAATGACAAACTTAGAACAGCGGAAATTCAAACAAAATAAGAAATTGCCCGTTCGCAATGCTAAACCTTTCAGGTGGCTACTTAACTGCTATTATTTCTCAGGTGATGTGTAGACCATCGGATCAATGAAGCTCAAAAAACACACCAGCAATAGCAGATGATGGCAATTCTGTTGCAACAATTGCATATCAGACTAAAGAATCTCCATGGTTTTTAATGCAATGTGGTAGCGGTTTCATTCAAGGCACACATTGGCCGAAAGAAAATAGGTAGCAGAATGAAATATTCGCCAATGTTCAGATAACAAAGCAATGAAAGAAACAGACTTTTTAAGAACTATATTGACGAAAATTTCGTAAAATTTAGATTTGAGATATATCAGGCATTGCTGTCCGTGCTCTCTGTTATGTCTAAAAGCCTCTTATCACTAGAATCTTTATTTTCTTGTTAGAGTGATTACTAATATTGAACAAAAATATAATCATGTGACTGTTGCTTGGTGTGGCTTGCAAGCTGTCTCAATATGTCGAGTGCGCGATGTTTGGCGCATCAACCTGATCAGCCGGTATCGGGAAGTCATCCTATGCCTAATCGCTGCGCAATTAACATAACATTCGAAAGTTGCCTTTCAGCAGAAGTCCGATCAGACTAAGCATTGGCACGCTAAGCCAACCAGATTCCTGGACACTCACAGCCAGCCTCACGAGACACTTGCGCCCTGGCCACGAGACTGAACATTTGTCAAATTGACAAAGTGTATTCATCCTGCGGCCAACATGGACTACCACAGCCATCGACAGATGTTTTAACTTCTGCCTGCCATCCGCTTCTAGATATGGCTGCTCTACCGCGGTATGGTACCCATCATCAACGTACCTCTGTATTTATACTTACATGTTACCACAGTAATTTTTATTTGGGATAAATGACTGTATGGAATTGAAAACAATGAGTTCAAATACATGTGCTGCAATAACGCCAGCACTAAGAGAAAAGTATTGTTTTCCACCTTCAAAGAGCTTGCACAGCTTTGGGAAAAGGAAAATCATTAACCAAAAAATATTCTGCACAGATGCGAATATTTTGTGAACAAGCGCCGCATATATTGTAACGGGTATTGCGCCAAACGTCCAGGCTACGCCCTGAGCCTAGAGAACTGCCGAAGTCCGATAGCGGTACGAAGAGTGGTCTCTTGTTGTTGTTTTGTTGTTCTCCTCTAATGTGATGGCACATACCCACACAGGGGTATCAGCCTGGTTCCAGGCAACCAACTTCGTCGTCTACGCCAACCAGCAACCACTTCATCGTCTACGCCAACTAGCCACTGATTGTCTCCGCTTCGCCGTCGACTATAGTTTGTATCACTGCCCCCCTCCTCTGTAGCATCGACTCGATAAAACGAGGTGCTACGAGGAAGAAGTTAGCGAAAGGTACACAAAAGTGTCATAAGGACCAAGCGCCGTTGACGAAAAGTTCAGTCATGCTTCGGGATGGAGCTTGGGTTACGGGAACAACGGCGTAGGTGACTTCACTGATACGGCAAACAATCTCGTTAGAGCCGAAATATTGGCGTAGTAACATTTCAGATAGGCCGCGTCCACACTCACACGAATCACCCGGCTCGTAAGTGACGATTCTTCGGCCGAGGTTATACCGAGCAGCGTCCTTCGCCTGTTGTCGATGGATTCTGAGGCGTGCTTGTTGCCGCGCTTCCTCAGCACGCTTAACAAAGATGTCGGCATTAAGCTTGGCGTCAGAGCCGCAAGAAAGACCAACTGGCATCATGGCATCCAACAATGAGCTCACTTGGCGACCGAAGGCAAGCTGGAACGGGGTCAGTCGCGTCGTCTCTTGAGTGGCGGTATTGTACGCGGAAGGTATATAGGGCCAAATCGCATCCCAGGTGCGATGTTCTGCGTCCACATACATAGTAAGCTTGTCGGTGAGGGTGCGATTGAGGCGCTTCACCAGCCCGTTGGTCTGAGGGCGATACGCCGTCGCACGTCGATGGCTAGTGTGAGTCAGAGTCATGAACAACCGGATTAGGCAAGCCTAAGAGCTGTTCCACGGTCAGTGATTACCACCGCGGGGGCGCCATGACGTTGGATCATGTTATGAACGAAACATTGCGCAACTTCGGCTGCAGCACCTTTAATAATGGACGCGGTCTCTGCGTACCTGTGTTAGGTAGTCTGTCTCGACGGCTACTCAACGGTTGCCTGACGAGGACTTCGGAAAAGGACCGCGAAGATCCAAGCCCACTTGATGGAAAGGAGTCGTCGGCGGAACAACAACCTGAAGAAATCCACCGGGTTTCAATGGCGGAGACTTCCGACGTTGGCAGTCACGACATGAGCGCACATAGGCCCGCACTGATGGGAGTAACCTGGGCAATAATACTTTTGACGAGTTCGTGCAAGTGTACGGCTGAATCCCAGGTGGCCGGTGGTAAGTTCATCATGGCAGGCACTCAATAATCTGGGCGCAACTCGGAGGGCACAATAATGAGAAACGTCTCTTCCCTGTCAGCAAAATTTCGCCTGAGAGCACGTTACCACGCAGAGTGACCGCTTGAAGCCCACGATGAAAAACGCGGGGGATGCGGGCGTCGATACCTTGTCGGTAGTCGACGAGTGGAGCTAACTCTGGGTTCATTCTCTGCAGCTGCGCCATTTGGGTTTTACTAATTGCCCCCAGGAAGGGAAAATCATCGGCCGTTTCTTCTGGACATATCGCGATGGGCGAGCGCGACAGACAGTCAGCATCCTGATGCTTCCGTCCTGATTAGTTTACGACTGTTACTTCATACTCTTGTAATCTAAGGCTCCATCTGGCCAATCGTACTGAGGGGTCACTGAGGCTCGCGAGCCAGCATAATAAATTGTGGTCGCTTATAACGCGGAAAGGTCGGCCTTATAGGTATGATCGGAACTTGGTGAGGGCTCATATTACCGCCAGACATTCTTTCTCAGTTGTTGAATAGTTGGTTTCGTAGCGGGTAAGTGTTCGGCTCGCTTAAGCGATGACCCGTTTTACACAATCTTGAAATTTAATAAGTACTGCACCAACCCCAACGTTGCTGGCATCAGTGTGGACGCCAGTTGCGGCACTTTCATGAAAATGGCCTAGTATCGGGGGATCCTGTAGGCGGCTGCGAAGCTCAAGGAAAGCAGCCTCTTGTTCACCTCACCACAGGAAGATCGTGTCATCTCGAGTCAGTGTGGTTAACGGTTACGCGATGTGCGAAAAGTCTCGTACAAAGCGTCTATAATAGGAGCGCAAACCTAAGTATCGTCGTAAAGCTTTCTTGTCAGGCGGGCGCGGAAAACTGGAAACGGCAGCTGTCTTTCAGGGTCCAGGCGAACATTGTTTGCACTGACCCCGTGACCAAGGAAGCGAAGCTCCTCACAGCTGAATGAATGAATGAAAAACTTTATTTACACAAAGGGAATTCTCCCGGCGTTGGTGGGGCCCTCAGTCCAGGGCCCCAGTGGCCTTTGCCGTCTTGCGCGCTCTGTCAATCACCTTGAGCTGGTCGTCAGGCTTCGAGCAGGACAGCGCAGCCTCCCACTGCTCCGGTGTTGGTGTGGTGTTTATTGGTTTTACCTGTGTTTCTTGACAGGCCCATGTAACATGGTAGAGTGTAGGGGGTTCTCCGCATAGTGGGCATTTATTTTCATAAGTAGTGGGGTGGATTTTACTGAGTAGACTCAGATGGGGGTATGTGTTAGTCTGTAGCTGTCTCCAGGCAACCGACTGCTCTCTATTGAGGTTTTCGTGGGGAGGTGGATAGATCCTCCTTAAGGCTTTTTATGTTCAAGAATGGCTCAATAGCGTCTAGTGACTGCGTCCGGTTCCCCGTCGTTGTGCGCCCCCCGGTTGGCGTATGCTCGGGCATTGGCGTCGGCACGTTGGTTACCTTTGACAGTCTCATGGCCTGGTGTCCACGTTATGAAGCATCTCGAAAAGGTGATTTTTCTTGCCTTGGGTATGCGGATGGCCACAGTGGATATGCGTCCGCTGCTATACCTTCTGCATGCTTCTTGCGAGTCCGTAATTATTTTTGTGGTAGCCTCCTCACCCTGGTGGGTGATAGCGAGAGCGATTGCCGCTTCCTCAGCCTCGAGAATGTTGTTGCTCTTGATCGAGGCGCGGTTGACTTCTTTAAGCTGGTCATCAACCACACTGGCTACCGCTCCGCGTTGTTCTTTGTATGTGGTCGCGTCGACGTACAATATGTTCTTTTTTTCCTGCGAGGCTTCTTTCGTGTGCCTCGGATCTTGCCTCTCTTCTGGCCTTGTGTATTTTCGGATGCATGTTTTTCGGAATCGGGTTGACCTTAATGATCTCTCTTATTTCTTTCGGTATGCTCCCTGTGCTGTTTATTTCTCTGCAAGCATCTCTCATGCCCAGTATATTTAGCGTGTTCCTTCCCGTTTGCGTCTGCATGAGTCTTATTTTCTGCGCGAGAAGGAAGGCCTCGATGTGCTCTTGCACTGTGTTGTTTATGCCCAGTTTATTGAATTTTTCGGTCGAGGTGTTGACCGGTAGTCCAAGAGCGCATTTGTAGGCTTTCCTCAGGATTGCCTCCAGTTGTTCTTTTTCCTGTTCGAGCGGAATTTCGTAGGGGACGCCATATATAATTCGGCTTACAACGAGGGCCTGTACTAGCCTACATGTGTCCTCCTCGGACAGGCCTCGTCTTCTGTTGGAGGTTCTTGCTATCATTCGGGTGATCTGCGCGGTGGTACTTGCTAGCTGCCTGATTGTTTGATCTAAACGGCAATTGCTTTGTATCCGCATGCAAAGGTTTTTTATTTGCGATACTTCCAGGATCTTCTTTTCCCCTATGTAGATGTCTATGGAGTTGTGCAGATCGTACCCTCTTCTGTAGATTCTGAGCACCTCAGATTTCTCCGGAGAACATTCAAGGCCGTAATGTCGAGCGTATGCGTTGGCAGCGTCTGCTGCTCTCTGCAGAAAGTCTTGCTTTTCTCCTAAAGATCCCCTGGTCACCCTGATCGTGATGTCATCAGCATAGATAGCATGTCTGGCTCCTTCAATTTCCTCGAGTTTTTTTGCTAAGCCGATCATAACAATGTTAAAGAGCATAGGGGATATCACTGAACCTTGCGGTGTTCAGATCACACCCAACCAACTCGAGTGGGAAATAGCATCAACCGCGATTCGTGCCCAGACTTAGCGTTCGTCAAAGGAATAAGGCAGGCAAGATGGGAAAACGACGGGGAGACGCTAGGCCGTGACCACTGCATCTTGCGCATCTAGATAGAAACTCTTCCGATCAGGAAAAATTATGGCCAAGCTAGACTCACACAGTGGGAAGCCTATAGAAAGACCAGGGCGGAGTCCGAGGATACAGAGATCAAGGACATTAAGGATTGGGTAGAGGGTATCAAATCCGACTGGGAAAAAGTCACTAAGAAGGTCACTCTCACCAACAAAACGCCCAACGTGGATAAACATCTCTTACACCTCTGGGATGCTAGACGGGGGTTGCTAAAGAGATGGAAAAGGCAGAAGCACAACAGAAAGCTCAAGCTAAAGATCGCCGAGGTCACAAAACAAGCCGAAGAATATGCGATGGAGCTCTCGAAACGGGACTGGGACCAGAAATGCAACGATCTACAGGGGACTCTAGGTTTGGCCAAGAATTGGGCATTGCTAAGGGCTCTCATAGACCCAACTAAGACCAAATGTGAAAACCATGAGACAATCCAAAGGATCGCGCACCATTTCCAAGGTACAAACCGGGAACTGTTAGAGAATATCAAGCAGCGATACATCGGTGACGAAACGGGCGCCGACTACAGCTCGCCATACACGGGAGAAGCAAATCCCACTCTTGACGAACCCATTACTATAGAAGAAGTCAGACACTTCTTTGGTTTGATTGTCAGGTTGGCATCTCGGAGAGAGCTTTTAACACAAAGCATAACCGTTCTCGGTGTTGTCGAATGTGGTCGAAAATATGATGACATCGTCCAAGGAAGCCAAACACGATTGCAACTTCAAAGAGCAGAGAATGGATCCATCAAGCGTGGCAACGTGGCCAGTACCGAGCATAGGCCGAACGATAGCACCTTAAACGCATACGAGCCAATGGGTGTTACGAAAGCCGTCTTCTCCCTGTCTCTCTCACCCACCTCTGTTTGTCAATACCCAATTTAGGTCTTGCGAGCCCCGCCGGGGTGGTGCAGTGGTAAGACGCCCGACTACTGTGCCGGTGTACCAGGGTTCGAACCCGAACTCCGCGGCTGCGTTTCGATGGAGCGGAAGTTCCTTGCGCCGTGTTGCAGCGGAAGTTCCTTGCGCCAGAGACGCCCCGTCGGAGACGATATAAGCGAAGATTTGAGGGCCACAGTCGAAGAGAAGAAAACTGAATTTTATACACACAGCAAATATTTACAACAGTTACAGCGGAGATACAGGTTGGAACCGGCTAAAAGGGAAATTTTCCCACCTCGGCATAGCCGACGATGCCGAGCATCAAAACCTAGTCCGGAACGCCGGAACTTGCCCTCAGGCTCGGTTTTCACCCCCTTAGGTCCAGCCCTAATTTCCGCAACGACCAATCACAACCAGTACAAACCTGATTGGTTCGTTCCGACGTACAGCGCCCCCTTCAAGTTTAGGAGGACTAAACCCTGTCTCGCTCATAAAAAAAAAGGAAAGGCAAAACTCCTAGGGTCACGTCCTTCCATTGGACGCTTGCATTGAATGAACGTCTCACCTGCCTCCGCGAGGTCTGTACAGCGCGCTCAACCCGGTGTACAAAAAAAAAAGGAAAGAACATAACAGAGCGGTCAGCGGTCCTGTCACGGCCCGCCTGTCGTCGTGAGTGTAGTGCTATTGTTAGGCGCTCTCGCCACAGCGTTCAATCGGGACCCGCGTGAATGTGTGTATCACCAACGAAGAGGAGCTGGGCTGGTAGTCCACACTTTCCCCGACATCCCGCGCTAATCTGTTGTGCCCGTCGGTCCCTTACACGCCCCTTCTAAGATTCCACACGGTGCCCGATGGCGCCGTTTAGAATTAATTCATTCAAGGGACCGATGAAGCCTAGCGCCACTTCAAAGGTATGTACTACTGGCTGAACGCGACCGCAACACTATGCTGACTAACAATGCTCAAATACTACGGGGGTACAACAGCAACAACAATAAAGAAGACACCATGCGCATGGGCGTAAAAAGCACAACAAAACGAAAACGCTAGTGTGATCACTTCGCACAAAAACACGATTTGCGAGCACAAGTTGCGCCTCACACATGAGCAAGCATCTGTTCTCGTGTTGCAAGAGCCAATTTCCCCTTTCTTCGTAAACTCAGAAGTGGTGACAGTTGACAAAGACGGCTTATAGTGGCACCAAAAAAGTACAGTTGTTTAACACCATGCATAAACGATCAGCTGGGACTTAGCTTGGTTAAGCCTGGTAGTTGCGAAAGCAATACCCTGTGGCTACACCCTGGTTCAGCTGGTGGTGTGGCTGGTGGTGGTGCCCGTGATTATGCTTGATTATTCTTGGTTATGCTTATGGTTACACTTGTGGTGTGGCTTGGTGATGCAGCGGTCATACAGTTATTCAATCTGGATACGGCATGGAGTTATCCATGGTGTTAAGCGAACACATAAAATTCATATTCTATTCTTCCGTTGTTTCCGCAGAGGAGGTTGTACGTTGGTCGCCGCTTAGATAGCCTTTCTTCACGCTCTTATTCCGTCTCCGCAGCTCGCCGTTGCTTCATCCGTTCATTCCGGTCTGCTGCCTTAGCGGTAGGCGGCATCGTTGATGCACACCCTCTCGTATGGCTGACGGCGTGAGCCAGGCCCGATTTATCCAACTGTATGACGTCACTTCGTCTGTAGCGCTCCTCGCGGAAGGAGCGGGGGTTAGGCCGCCGTTGGTGTGCACCGCCACGCATGGCTGACGGCGCGCGTTGGGCCCCCGGTTTTTGCGGCAGATGGCATGACGTCACATCAGGGATGTGGCTAAAGGTAAATGGTATGCGCCGCCTCGCTACGCTGAAGGCTTGAAAGTGCAAGTAGTATTGCTTTCGCAATAAAAGTGAAGAGGATGGAAGATTATCTTGCTCTTCGCTCCCCGCGTGTCTACTTTTGCCGATTTTCTGTGCTCTCGCTCTGCTTTGGGAGTGCTCTGAAAGCAACCAAACCAACATATGCGACGTCCGCTTTCAAGACTGATGTGTGAATGTGCCCTAAGTGTCCACAGCTGCCTTTTCATTTTTAGATTGACGAAGAAATAATTGTTACGGTGTAATAAGAAAGAGGTGTTTATTTACAGTGCTGAGGAGCTGCAAAAGATGAAGCCCACTATACCCCAGAAACCAATGCCCCTTCCTCTTCTTCCACACCACCATAATCCTTCATCGTCGTCAGTAGCGTGACATTTCCCCCCTACTCAGACGAAGCCCTCTGGGCGTGTTCGTGAGTCATTCGAGGCTAACACGGCTTCAAGCGGGCAACATGACATAGTTCGGCTTTGGCAGACCGATAACCCGATGCTGTCAGGCGGGCTATTGCATACGTTAAATAAATCATGCATTTGTCAACCACATATGGGCCGTCATAGTGGCCCAAGAGGTTTTGACGTAGGCCGCGGCGCCGAATTGGACGCCAGAGCCAGACTAAATCACCAATGAAGTACGTTACACAGTAATGACTGGCATCGTACCGTGCTTTGGAACGTTCTCGTGAAGCACCAGACCGTAAGCGGGCGATTCTCCGAGCTTCCTCGGCGAGAGAAAGGGTGTCAGCCAGGCAGTGATATGCACGGCTTGAGAAGGGCAGGATAGTATCCAGGGAGTAGCGTGGCGGTCTGACGTACAGCAGGAAGAATTGACTGTACCCAGTCGTCTCATGCGTGGCGGTAATAAACGCCTACGTGATGAAGGGTAGTATAGTGTCCCAGTCCTTATGCCCTGCATCCACATACATAGCTAGCATGTTTATAAGCGTTCTCTTTACGCGCTCAGTCAAGCCATTTGTCTGGTGATGGTATGGCGTCGAGTGTCGGGACGTTACGGCGCATAAACGCATGAGCTCTCCAAAAACATCAGCGGTGAATTGTCGGCCCCGATCAGTGATGACAATTCGTGGTGGCCCGTGTCGTAAGATAACTGAATGCAGCAGGAAAAGCGACACTTGATGCGCCGTAGCAGACGGAAAAGCGGCGGTATCTCAGTAATTTGAGAGGTAGTCCACGCAGATTACAATCCAGCGAATTCCATATAAGGACTTCGGAAACAGACCTACGAGGTGAGGTCAATGCCTACTTGATCAAACGAAGCTGTTGGGGTCTTCACAAGATGCAGCAAGCCAGATGGAGTTGCAGAGGAATGTTTGTTGCGTTGACATCGCTTGCAACTTGCAACGTATTGTTCAATAGTCGAGCTCATTCTGGGCCTGTAAAATCTTTCTTGAGCACTGCGGAGTGTTCGAACTGATCCCAGAAGTTGGATCGTCATGCATGACACGCAATACGTCCGTGCAAAGCGTCTTGGGAACTTCGAGCAGGTATCGCTGGCCGACAGGTGAATAACTCTTTTTCCACAGGAGGCCATCACGCACACAAAAATGGCTTGTAGCTGCGCTTACTTGGGCGGCGGCAAAGAGAAGCTGCAGACTGCTATCCCTTTGCTGTTCTATTTTGAAAACATTCGTGTCGGGGAACGCTGCCTCGAGGGTCGATATATAATTGCCGAAATCGTCGCTGTCAGATCCGGTCGTGGCCATTGGCAACTTAGAAAGACAATCTGCGTCTGCACGACGCCTCCCGCTTTTGTACACCACGGCAAAGTCATATTCCTGTAACCGGAGGGCCCAGCGTGCGAGGCGACCACATGGGTCTCGAAGATTCCGCAGCCAACAGAGTGAATGATGGTCAGTTAAGATAGTAATGGACCGCCCATACAAATATGAACGGAAACTCTGCACAGCGAAAACGACAGCCAGGAATACCTGTTCGGTGAATGTGTAGTATCACTCCGCTTTGCTCAGGGTACGACTTACGTACGGGATAACACGCTCTCGTCCATCGTGCTGTTGAACAAGGACTGCATCGAGACCGATTCCACTACTGTCCCCGTGTACTTCTGTCATTGCAGCAGGATCGAAGTGCCGCACGATGGGTTTCGATAATAAAAGAATCTTCATTATACGGAATGACGCGTCGCCGACTGGTGTCCAGTCAAAAGTTGAGTTTTTATGCAGAAGGCACGTCAATGGGTAAGCAACGTAAACAAAGCGATGTATAAAGTGTCTAAAATACGAACACAACCCTCGAAAACTGCGCAACTCTTTCACTGTCTTCGGGGGTTTAAAAGACTCAACAGCGGTAGTTTTCTGGGGATCCGGCATTACACCATCATCACAGACAAGGTGTCCTAACACCAGCGCTTGCCGCTCTCCAAAGCGGATCTTTTTCGAGTTTAGAATTAGGGCGGCGTTGTGCAGACAATTCAAGACACGTACTAGATGGTCATTGTGTTCTTGGAAAGACTTCCCAAATATGACGACATCGTCCACATAGCAAAGACAAACGTCCCATTTTAAGCCGCGCAACACTGTGTCCATAAATCGTTAAAATGTGGCAGGCGCATTGCACAGCCCGAATGGCATAACAACGAACTCATAAAGGCCATCTGGAGTTACGAAGGCTGTTTTTTTCTTATCCGCAGGGTCCATTGGAATTTGCCAGCAGCCAGATCTGAGATCAAGACAAGAAAACTAACACGCACCAGAGAGGCAGTCGATGGCGTCATCTATACGAGGAAGAGGACAGACGTCCTTTTTCGCAACAGAATTTAAACGCCGGTAAATAGACGCAGAATCGCCACGATCCGTCTTGCTTATCAGAATAATCGGGGCCGCCCAAGTTTTAGATGGCTCCGGTGTCACCTTCTTCCGTAGCATTCCTGCACTTGCTCATGAATGACTTTGCGCTCAGATGGGGACACGCGATATGGCTTTTGACGGATGGGGCGAGCCGAACCAGTGTCAATGATATGATGTGTCCGAGGTGCAGGGCAAGAGGTTGGTCCGTCTTTTTGAGAAAACTCAAATATAGGCGAAAAGGGAAGACGAATATTCACAAGAGTACGGCGTTGCGGTGAGCTGAGATCGGCGCTCATCATGTGGCAGATCGAAGTTTCATCAGCAGCCGGAGGTACGGTGACACTCGTAGCATCTGTGACCAAAGCAGCAACGTGGGGCGCATCGGATGCACAGCAGGCAAGCTTCAATCCGGTGGGTAAAACTGCGGGCTCGGACGATGGATTCATTGTCCATAACGAGGCATTACTGTGATGCACGGAGATCATACAAGCAGGAACAATAACATTTTTCTTCAGGCATGCTGAGTGAACTGGGTGCACCACGACCTGAAATGAAACCTGCTCAAAACGTGGAACGGATATGGGAACGAACAATGCAGACAAGGGTGGAACAACTGTTTCTTCGGTAATACTAAAAACTGTTCTTCATTACTGCCGCTTTCAAAAAGAGTCGGCAGATGCGAGCAGTCAAAAATGAACCTCTTGACTTCGGCAGTCCGCGGTAGCGCCACAAGACTTCACAAAGTCCATTCCTAAAATGATGTCTTGGGTAGAGCGGAGTAAGACGATGAATTCGGCTTGAAAAATTGCACCGCCCACGGACACTTAGCACTACACTCACACAGAGGCCGCAACGCGTCTCCACTGACACCAAAAAATGTTGAAGCACGGTCAAATTCAAACATCACTTTGCGTCCCAACAAGCGCCTAAACTGATTACTCATCACAGACACAGTCGCACCCGTGTCCACCAAAGCTAATGTTCACACACCATCAATGAACACACGAATTTTGTTTTTGAACAATGTAGTTGGAGGGATGTTGGCACACAACACATTTCCAGGGGCCTCACTCCCATTGGTCCCGCTGGTAATTTTTCTTACGGGGTGACATGGAGCGCCGCCGCGGGGATGGAGAACGCGCGCACGGAAGGCGGGTGGAGGAGTAACGCTTCGATCAGATGCAGGGGAACGGTCGCGGCGATTCTCGTTCTGGGTGTTGCGGTATACCCACGGAGAGTATTAGATTGCTGAAAAACGGGGCTGTATTGTCGATTGTTGAGTACTGTTGGAGGCGCCGGGAGGTTATAGCGTGGCGGGAACCTACTGCGCCAGTACCTGGCGATGTGACCTTTGACGCCGCAGCGGTAGCATATTGGTGGGGAAGGCAGAAAATGCTGTTGTGGATAAGAGCCAGGAACAGCAGGGCGCGTCGTAGGTCTGGCTGAATGCTCATACTGCACAGGAATCCTGGTAGATCAAATTAACGATCTTTGTGCACTTGAGGTAACATCATACCTTGGGGTTTCAAGCATCGACGCAGTCGGGTTCGCAAATTGCATTGGAGTCAATAGAAGCTGCAATTTCAGGAGCTTGAGGGAAAGGCTGCACTTGAACCGCTTGTGGGGGTGAAGCCGGCCGTCTAGAGACCTTCTGGACAGAGACCTGAGCAGATTCATGCAGGGGAAGCTGGTTGATCCGTAGAAGTTCTTCACGCACGATTTGCAGGATAGGTGACGGAAGATCTAGTTGGGCATGGTCATCAAGGCTGGCCACGGTAGGCACGTTGGCTAGCTGCCCAAATTTCGGCGCAATACGACGTGTTTTAAAGGCATGAAACGCGCGGATTGTCTAATGACATCGGAGACCGTGTCAATGTTGTCTTTGGCGATTAGGAAGTTGTACACGTCCGACGCGATACCCTTCAAAATGTGACCGACTCTGTCTTCTTCGGGCATGTTGGAATTGGCTTATTTACATAATCTGAGGATCTCTTCTGTATACGTTGTACAAGTTTCATCGGGCAGTTGAGCTCTTTGAGCAAGGGTCTGCTCAGCCCACTTTTTGCTGGGAACAGAGTCGCCAAAACGCAGTTTTAACTCGGTGGCGAACCGTTCCCAATTCGTCAAGTTGTCCTCGTTATTCTCAAACCAGGTCACAGCCATGTGAGTGAGATAGAAAACGACGTTTATTAGCATGGTAACAATATCTAGGAACGAGGCCTTTTTTTTCGGAGGTGGGGGCGGCGTTGCAAAACATGCCTTGCTGAGACGCTTTTACAGATTTTCGCAAATTGGCTAATAAGTGAACCAATTGTTAATAATATTATTATTAATATTAATATTGTTACATTAGGCGGTGCATCCACTGATATCTGCATAAGGACGGAAGAAGAAGAATCTCGTGAGTTTTGGTGAAGACGACGTTCGAGTAGTGTCGGTTAGTGCCCGGTTAACACTGCTGTGTTGCGGTGTCATTTGGACTAATCTCTTGGCCTTACCTTCCCACGTATCAATGTTATTATTATTATTATTTTTAAAGAAGATATATCGGAAGTGCAGTACAAAAGTTATCCTAGCTATGGCTCGATTGACACTAATCGCACGGAGCACCCGATTCGCGTCAAAGGTTCCGTGAGTGCAAACCAAATATCATAAATGTAGCACGACCATTTATATGCACCGAAATAAAACACTATGTTGTACAAGCTTGGATTTCATCTGTCTTCCGAGCCAGCGAGCCGGTTATGTCACGTGCAGCGCACGGAGCACGCATGTGCTTTTGAGATTGCTAGCGTTCTGGTCTTTGAAGAAACACCTCCTTCAGACTATATGCTTATTCATCTACTGCAAGATTTCCTTTGGTAACGTCGTAATAATAAAAACAAATCCATATATAGACCGCATGCTACAGGCCAAAAAGATGGTCAACGAGTGGGCCACTTTATTTCACAGTACTGATGATACTTTAGCAGGTTTAGCCGTAACAATATTATACACGAAGCGCACGGTGGCCGATATAAGAAAGTATAACATGGAGAAAATTGAGCATGCTGTAAAGAACGGGGGAAGCCTTAAAGCGGTAAAGAAGAAATTGGACATAGGTAAAAAACCAGATGTTTCCGACAAGGGACAATGCGGGCAACTTCATCACGAATATGGACAAGATAGTCAAAGTAGCCCAGGAGTTCTATACAGATAGTAGGATAGTAGGCGAATATGTCTACTTAGGACAGGTAGTAACCGCAGATCTGGACCATCAAAAGGAAATAACAAGAAGAATACGATTGAGATGGAGCGCATATGGCAAGCACTCGCAAATTATGACTAGCAGTTTACCGGTATCGCTCAAGATGAAAGTATGCAGCAGTTGCATCTTACCTGTACTTATGGGGCTGAAACGTGGAGGCTCACCAAGAGAGTACAACTTAAGTTGAGGACAACCTAGCGGGCTCTTGGACAAAAATGGTAGGGTAACATTAAGAGATAGGACGCGTGCAGAGTGGGTCAGAGAAATAACTCAAGTTACCGACATTCTAGTGGAAATTAGGAAGAAGAAATGGGCATGGGCAGGACATGTAGGGTGAAGAGACGATAACCGATGGTCGCTTATGGTAACAAACTGGATTCCAAGGGAATTAAGGAAAGCGTACCAGGGGGCGGCAGAAAGTTAGGTGAACAGATGAGGTTAAGAAGTTCGCAGGGGTCACGTGGATGCAGCTAGCACAGAACTGGGTTACGTGGAGATATATGGGAGAGGCCTTCGCCCTGCAGAAGGTATAGTCAGATTGATGGTGATGATGATATATGACAATATATTTACATAGCGTACTTACATCGAGATCCACTTCCTACGTTTTTGGTAACGTGGGAAGCAGTCACAATCATTATTTACTCATCCCCGTCTGTTGTCTGCTCTACAGTGCGGACGTAAATAAAAGGTTTCCCGCCTATAATTAAGTATCCTTCATGAAAATACGCGTCAGGTTGCCCAATCAAGACGGAATGCAGGTGGCAGGTCGCGGTACGCCTGCGGGGGCGAGAGAAAGCGCACGGCGCATGCCGTGAAGGCAACGAGTTTAGCCGGCGGCGTCCTGTGAGTGCTTTCTTGTCCGCGCGACAAAGCAGCCCGAGACGTCTGCACGTGCGCGGAAGCGAGCGAGCGAAAGGAGAAACCTAGCACGGTATGCCTAGGTGGTGCCGCAGCGTGTATCCCCAGTTTCTATTTTTCTGTCAGAGATGACGCTCCCTGTCAGGAGCAGCAGCGCCGCTCGACGGTGTTTTGGATGCTTATAGCATGACAAACGTTAAAACTCCTGTCACCGCGAACAGAGGCTATCCTCCTTGCTCTTCCATTCATGCTCGCCTCTCTTGTGACTTCGTAAGCGATGACAACGACTTCTTGACGCCAACTCATAATTTCGTGGTCTTAAATTGCTTCAGTTGCCCTACGCTGACTCTCAATTTCCTATCGGCTATCCATATTATTGGCCTCTAACTCATCTGCCTGCCCTACGATTTTGCCCAGCGTTGAATGCCACGCCTTTATCCAGCTCTTAAAATATCTTCTGATGCTTTATCAACATGTTGACGCACTGCACTCCACCATCGAAGCCCTTATCCCAGTTCCTTTGCACCAGCTCCGTCCTCACAGATCTGTTCCTCAGTTACACAGACGCTGCTCTCCCTTCACCACAGTACTTGCACCTGCTTAGCCTAGCTCACAAGTTCCGTACTTCCTTAGGCTCAATCCAAAGTTAACTGTCCAAACATCTATTGTCTCTCATCCTTTCGACCCAGGCACTCACGCATCACTAGGACAGCGCCCCTATCCTGTGTGGCTAACCAAACTTCCGGCTCGTGAAGAGCAAGTAGACCGAATGCTGCAAGATGGCGAAATGCTCCAGAAAAAAGTCATATTATTCCGGCAGGTTTAAAGTCATAACTCCAAATGTACATTATCACATTGAAAAATTGAAATATCGATGCAGACAAGATAAACTCTTTTTGGTGGAGTGAAAATTGAATTACAAACTTAGAACAGTGGGAATTCAAACAAAATAAGAAATTGCAAGTTCGCAATGCTAAACCTTTCAGGTGGCTACTTAGCTGCTATTATTTCTCAGGTGATGTTTAGACCATCGGATCAATGAAGCTCAAAAACACACCAGCAATAGCAGATGATGGCAATTCTGTTGCAACAATTGAATATCAGACTAAAGAAGCTCTATGGTTTTTAATTCAATGGGGTAGCGGTTTCATTCAAGGCACACTTGGCCGAAAGAAAATAGGTAGCAGAATGAAATATTCGCCAATGTTCAGATAACAAAGCAATGAAAGGAACAGACTTGTTGAGAACTATATTGACGAAAATTTCGTAAAATTTAGATTCGAGATATATCAGGCGTTGCTGTCCGTGGTCTCTGTTATGTCTAAAAGCCTCTTATTACTAGAATCTTTATTTTCTTGTTAGAGTGATTACTAATATTGAAAAAAATATAATCCTGTGAATGTTGCTTGGTGTGCCTTGCAAGCTGTCTCAATATTTCGAGTGCGCGATGTTTGGCGCATCAACCTGATCAGCCGGTATCGGGAAGTCATCCTATGCCTAATCGCTGCGCAATTAACATAACATTCGAAAGTTGCCTTTCAGCAGAAGTGCGATCAGACTAAGCATTGGCACGCTAAGCCAAACCAGATTCCTGGACACTCACAGCCAGCCTCACGAGACACTTGCGCCCTGGCCACGAGACTGAACATTTGTCAAATTGACAAAGTGTATTCATCCTGCGGCCAACATGGACGACCACAGCCATCGACAGATGTTTTAATTTCTGCCTGCCATCCGCTTCTAGATATGGCTGCTCTACCGCGGTATGGTACCCATCATCAACGTACCTCTGTATTTATACTTACATGTTACCACCGTAATTTTTATTTGGGATAAATGACTGTACGGAAGTGAAAACAATGAGTTCAAATACATGTGCTGCAATAACACCAGCACTAAGAGAAAAGTATTATTTTCCACCTTCAAAGAGCTTGCACAGCTTTGAAAAAAGGAAAATCATTACCCAAAAAAATTCTGCACAGATGCGAATATTTTGTGAACAAGCGCCGCATATATTGTAACGGGTATTGCGCCAAACGTCCAGGCTACGCCCTGAGCCTAGAGAACTGCCGAAGTCCGATAGCGGTACGAAGAGCGGTCTGAGCCTGGTTACAGGCAACCAACTTCGTCGTCTACGCCAACCAGCAACCACTTCATCGTCTATGCCAACTAGCCACTGATTGTCTCCACTTCGCCGTCGACTATAGTCTGTATCACTGCCCCCCTCCTCTGTAGCATCGACTCGATAAAACGAGGTGCTACGAGGAAGACGTTAGCGAAAGGGTACACAAAAGTGTCATACGGACCCAGCGGCGTTGACGAAAAGTTCAGTCATGCCTTTGGGATGGAGCTTGGGCTACGGGAACAAGGCGTAGGTGACGTCACTGATACGGCGAACAATCTCTTAGGGCCAAAATATCGGCGTAGTAACTTTTCAGATAAGCCGCGATGACGAACTGGGGTCCACACTCACACGAAGTCACCCGGCTCGTAAGTGACGATTCTTCGGCCGAGGTTACACCGAGCAGCATCCTTCGCCTGTTGTCGATGGATTCTAAGGCGTGCTGGTTGCCGCGCTTCCTCGGCACGCTGAACAATGGTGTCGGCATTAAGCTCGGCGTCAGAGCCGCAAGAAAGACCAACTGGCATCATGGCATCCAACGATGTGCTCACTTGGCGACCGAAGACAAGCTGGAACGGGGTCAGTCGCGTCGTCTCTTGAGTGGCGGTATTGTACGCGGAAGGTATATAGGGCCAAATCGCATCCCAGGTGCGATGTTCTGCGTCCACATACATAGTAAGCATGTCGGTGAGGGTGCGTTTGAGGCGCTCCACCAGCCCGTTGGTCTGAGGGCGATACGCCGTCGTACGTCGATGGCTAGTGTGAGTCAGGGTCATGAACAACCGGATTAGGCAAGCCGTAAAAGCTGTACCACTGTCAGTGATTACCACGGCGGGGGCGCCATGACGTTGGTTGATGTTATGAACGAAACATTGCGCAACTTCGGCTGCAGCACCTTTAATAATGGACGCGGTCTCTGCGTACCTGTGTTAGGTAGTCTGTCTCGACGGCTACTCAACGGTTGCCTGACGAGGACTTCGGAAAAGGACCGCGAAGATCCATGCCCACATGATGGAAAGGAGTCTTCGGCGGAACAACAAGCTGAAGAAATCCACCGCGTTTCAGTGGCGGAGACTTCCGACGTTGGCAGTCACGACATGAGCGCACATAGGCCCGCACTGATGGTTGTAACCTGGGCAATAATGCTTTTGACGAGTTCGTGCAAGTGTACGGCTGAATCCCAGGTGGCCGGTGGTAAGTTCATCATGGCAGACACTCAATAATCTGGGCGCAACTCGGAGGGCACAACAATGAGAAACGTCTCTTCCCTGTCAGCAAAATTTCGCCTGAGAGCACGTTACCACGCAGAGTGAACGCTTGATGCCCACGATGAACAACACGGGGGATAAGGTCGTCGATACCTTGTAGGTAGTCGACAAGTGGCGCTAACTCTGGGTTCATTCTCTGCAGCTGCGCCATTTATGTTTTACTAATTGCCTCCAGGAAGGGAAAATCATCGGCCGTTTCTTCTGGACATATCGCGATGGGCGAGCGCGACAGATAGTCGGCATCCTGATGCTTCCGTCCTGATTTGTATATGACTGTTACGTCATAATCTTGTAATCTAAGGCTCCATCTGGCCAATCGTACTCAGGGGTCCCTGAGGCTCGCGAGCCAGCATAATAAATTATGGTCGCTTATAACGCTGAAAGGTCGGCCGTAGAGGTATGGTCGGAAGTTGGTGAGGACCCATATTACCGCCAGACATTCTTTCTCAGTTGTTGAATAGTTGGTTTCGGAGCGGGTAAGTGTACGGCTTGCATAAGCGATGACCCGTTTAACACCGTCTGGACACTGAATTAGTGCTGCACCAACCCCAACGTTGCTGGCATCAGTGTGGACGCCAGTTGCGCCGTTTTCATCAAAATGGCCTAGTATCGGGGGATCCTGTTGGCGGCTGCGAATCTCAAGGAAAGCGGCCTCCTCTTCACTTCCCCTCAGGAACGGCGTGTCATCTCGAGTCAGTGTGGTCAACGATTCCGCGATGTGCGAAAAGTCTCCTACAAAGCGTCTGTAAGAGGAGCGCAAACCTAAGTACTGTCGAACCGCTTTCTTGTCAGTCGGGAGCGGAAAACCAGAAACAGCAGCTGTCTTTCCAGAGTCCGGGCGAGCATCTTTTGCGCTGACCACTTGACCATTGGTGGTTCCGTTGGTGGTTCTTTAGCCCTGTGCACCAGGGGTGCGCCATCAGAGGTGGTATACCATGTTGCAGCGGAAGTTCCTTGCGCCAGAGAGGCCTCGTCGGAGATTCTATGAGCGAAGACTTGAGGGCAGGAGTTGACAAGAAGAAAACTGAATTTTATACACACAGCAAATATTTGCAACATTTACAGCAGGGGTACAGGTTGGAACCGGCTAAAAGGGAAATATTCCTACCTCGGCATAGCCGACGATGCCGAGCATCAAAACCTAGGTCGAAACGTCGGACCTTGCCCTCGGGCTCGGTTTTAACCCCCTTAGGTCCAGCCCTAATTTCCTCAACGACCAATCACAGCCAACCTCAATCTTATTGGTTCGTTCCGACGTCCAGCGCCCCCTTCAACTTTAAGAGGACTAAACTCTCTCTCTCATAAAAAAAGGAAATGAGAAACTCCTAGGGTCACGTTCTTCCATTGAGCGCTTGCATTGAATGAGCGTCACCTGCCCCCTCAAGGTCGAGACAGTGCGCTCAACCTGGTGTACAAAAAAAAAGAAAAGAAGAGAACAGAGCGGTCAGCGGTCCTGTCACGGCCTGCTTGTCATCACGAGTGTAGTACTATTGTTAGGCGTTCGCCACAGCGTTCGATCGGGGCCCGCGTGAATGTGTGTATACCAACAAAGAGGAGCTGGGCTGGTAGCCACATACTTTCCCCGACTTCCCGCGCTAATCTGTTGTGCCCGTTGGTCCCTTACAGACGTTGTGTATCGGCCATCTCGCAACCGATCGAGTGCTTCGTCTATGCGGGAAAGTGGGTAAACGTCCTTTTTAGTGACGACGATAAGTTTTTTGTTATCGACACAGAACCGCAGAGTGTTGTCCTTTCTGAGGAGAACAACCGGCGAAGCCCACGGGCTTGTAGACGGCTGAATGACATCATCGGCAAGCATTTAGGGGACCTGTCTCTGAACTGCTCGTTCCATTGTAGAAACAAGGTATGGGCGTTGGCATACGGGGCGCCTGGTCTCGTCTGGTATTAAATGGTGCTTGGCGACCGGCGTTCGGCCCACTTTGGAAGACGTGGCGAAGCTGTCTCCAAAATCTGCTAAGATAGCCGAAAGCAGATCCTTCTCAGCCGGCGATAACTCGGTGTTTATTTCGACAGGTGCCAGAACGAGATGAGGTCCAGTATCGTCTTGAAGGGCACCATCAACAGTGCACAAATTTGAACACTCCGCGACGTCTTGGAGGAAGGAGATCACCGTGCCTTTCACTGAGTGCTAAAATTCGTTCTAAAAGGTGGTGAGCAGAACGGTAGTGCAGCCATCCCGTAAGTCCACGAGACTTCGGGCAACAATGACAACCCTCTCAAACAGCAGCGGGATATAACCCTCCGCCATGCCCTCAGTGTCACAAAAATACGTCATTCTGCACGCGCATCAAGACACTGCACCGTGGTGGCACCGTGACATCATCCTCTACGATGTGCAGAGCCTGGCTACAGGGATCCTGGGTGTCAAAGCATGCCACTGCCCGTTTAGTCGAGAATGTGACTCGTGCCTCGTGTAGGTCGATAACAGCACCGTTTGCCTGCAGAAAGTTGAGCCCCAGATCAAATCTCTCGAACAGTCGCGCAAGACGACGAATTCCCCGATGTCGACGAAACCGCGGATGCCAATTCGGGCTGTTCAACTTCTGGCCGGGCTAATGAGGTGACCTGCAGGCGTGCGAATGCTAGGGCCCAACCATGGCGTCACAACCTTGCTCAATTCCTGGGCGAAGGTGTGGCTCATCACTGAATAGTCTGCACCAGTATCGAATAAAGCGATCGTGTCAGTTCCGTCAAGTGTCATGCAAAAATCAGAAGTAGCGCGTCAGATGCTCTCGCTATCCTGCTCCTGTGAGAAATCAGCGTATCGGTGTATCGGTGGCGGAGAATCTTAAGTTTTTTCGACAGCGGCGGCCTTGCCTCCGGATACCACTGGAATTCGTTTTCCCGGAGTGGACTGGGAGAACGCCGCTCAGTGAGGCTGGGGTCTCTACGACGGCTTGGGGAACGGTACCGCAGCGGAGTGGACGATCGTGAGTCATAGCGCCTGTATCTCCCAGGCCTCTGACGGGCCGAGAGTTGAACTTCAATTTCGAGCGGCCGTTCGCCGTTCTGTGGACAGGGCGCATCGGGTCCGAAGCTGCGAAGTCCCACTCGTC